>NW_027526203.1:122821729-123496729 GCF_048455015.1 Haemaphysalis longicornis | reverse complement strand
CAAAATGGACTCAAACTCAAAATGTACTCAGTACTCAAAATGGACTCAAACTCAAATTGTACTCAGAACTCAAAATGGACTCAAACTCAAAATGTACTCAGAACTCAAAATGGACTCAAACTCAAAATGTACTCAGAACTCAAAATGGACTCAAACTCAAAATGTACTCAGAACTCAAAATGGACTCAAACTCAATCGGACTCAAACTCAGTCGTGATCACTCGGCTCAAACTCACTCAAGCTCAAACTCACCATGCCACACTAGCCTCGCGCTCACTCAAACTCAAACTCACGCGTGAGTTTGAGTCCAAATGAGTCTGAGTGAGTGGACTCATGAGTGAGTTCGCCGACCTCTGCCTGTACCAAAAAAAAAGCGTGTTGGCCGCGTATCTGCTCCTTTAGTTGCAAATGCCGTCAAAAGACGATAGTCTTTACCGACTTTTGCCAAGTAAATGCCTCCCTTCGCTTTCCCGCTCACCTCTCATGTTCTTCCTGTTGCGTCGCGCTCCTCCCAAGGTAAAGACGTCAAAGGTTTGCTTAAATCATTTTAAATTTTCCGCTTCCCACTGCTCCAAACCGGGTGTCTCGATGCCAACGCTGCCGTACGGCGAAGACGCGTGTGAATCGAGGCGCCCTACTTCAACGTTTATAGAACAGCGTTTCCCTAGTCCACGTGCGTTCCAAGCACAACGTGGAACCTATCCAGTGGAACCTTTCGTAACTCTTGCCACTTGATTTCTTCAAATGCTGCCAGAAGCTATATGGCGCGGGCGACAGCAGGCGACGGCAGAATGATATTTTTTTCTTCAGTTGATGAAGTATTTAATCTTGCCAAAATGAAACATGTACATTTTTTTATAAAGGAACGCTGCAAATATCACTTCTGTATTAATTTGTTGTCTTATATATGCGTAATGTCTTGTTGTTTTTCAACAATATTGACAAGTATGAACATTACACCGGACTTAGACGGGCACATTTAGCTGTGACTATATAAGACTATTGCGCAGGCACTGTTTTACTTTGGCCGGGTAGCTGAATCGAGTCACAGACAGACAGACAGACAGACATCGAGTAAATGGAGCTTGCAATAGCTCCCCGGCACCACCGTAGTATAACCGGTTATACCCAATTGCAACAGCACAAAAATAGGGCCAACCGACAAAGAGAATTTTGTACAGACAGACATACAGACAGACCAAAATTTCTGGGTTTAAGTAGCCCAAGAAAGACTATCGGCTTTAAAAAAAGCGTGTTTGCATCAGGCCAAGGGTTGGCTGATTCGGGACCGCGCCCACTGCCCGCAAGCAGTGGGTGCTTATGGCAACAGCACGGCAACGAGAACTCGCTAGCGCGTCAGTGTCAGTCGGCGCGCGTTTTGCGAACTCATTCGTGGAGCAACGAACGTTACAGCGCAAAAATGGTGAAGTAAGTATAGAAAACCTCGTTCAAAAACAAAAAAATCAACTTGAAAAAAGCGTGCACTCTCGGGAATTCCAACTTCCGACTTACAAAACAAAATATTTAGCGCTCCACACCACTCGGCCACGAGCCAGCGCTTCCAGTAGATGAAATATAAATGATATAATGCATAGCCAATTTACATTTTTATTTGGTTATGAGACGCGCCGTAGTGGAGGGCTCCGGGTTAATTTTGACCATCTGGGGATCCTTAACGTGCGCCGAAATCTCGAACCCACGGGCGTTTTTGGTTTTCGCCTGCGTCAGAAAAGCGGTTGCCGCGGCCGGTAAACGAACACGCGTCCGTGTGCTCAGCTGACGATTGTGGACTGATGGGCGAGTTGGTATTTCGACATTCTTGTATTACAGCGCACTACAAACAGGACACAGGGAAGGACGTAGACACAGCGCTGAAACACAGTGCTGATGGGCGAGTTGGTATTTCGACATTCTTGTATTACAGCGCACTACAAACAGGACACAGGGAAGGACGCAGACACAGCGCTGTGTCTGCGTCCTTCCCTGTGTCTTGTTTGTAGTGCGCTGTAATACACAAGAATTGTGCTCAGCAGCACAGCGCCTTAGCCACTGCCACCGCGGAGTTTTTTTTTTTTTTTGAAGTGGTAATCATTCGACATCATCTGGGAGGGGCGTGCTATGACGAGTTTTTGTCGTTCCGAGCAATTGTGTTGCCACGATTACGGCGAACGCTGGAGTTTTTTTTTTCCAATCTTCGCCAGTCTCCCTATGTGGGTATGCTAGGCTTGACAAAAGTGCGCCAGGGAGCTGGGCAGTCGCCGCAAGGCACGCACACGCTAGCGCCCAGCATTTTCTTGGTTTTTTTACCTGTCGGGCGGTCACCGCAATCTTGGTCAATATTCCTCAGTGGGTCGGCGGAGACGCCCGGCGGTTCCCGCGAGGCACGAGTAAACGTGCGCTGGGCATTTTGTTGCTAATTTTAACTGCAGACACGAAAAATAACCATTTGCTAAACGGCTTCGGTGCTAAACACTTATTCGGTTATTAAAACCATGAACTGCTCGAGGTTGCGACCTGATCAGATCAAAATTTTTGATCAGTACTAGTTCCTATTCTTCCATAGTACTAACAAAAAATTTCCAGCAGTCGCTTGATCATGGGGTCCTACTAGCTCAATTTAAAATCGGGAAAGTGGTTCAACTCTAGAAATCCGGTAACAGGCACTCAATCCTTAATTACCGCCCTATTTCATTAACTAGTATTCCATGCAAACTAATTGAACATATATTGTTCTCTGATCGACTTAAAGTGTTGAAATCCAACTGCTATTTTTCTCTATCACAACAAGGCTTCAGAAAAACGTATTCATGTGAACCGCACCTTACTGCTTACTTTTCTTGACCAGTCCTCTTTTGCCGATTGTATTTTTCTTAACTTTTCGAACGCATTTCATAAGGTGTGTCACAAAGTATTGTTGCTTGAACTGCACCAGCTTGAACTTGTTTCCAGAATTTTATCTTGGCTTGAGTTTTTTCTGACCAACCGTTTTCAATTTGTGTCCGCTAATAATTTTAACTCTGAGCTAACACGTGTCCGCTCCGGTTTGCTAGAAGGCTCAGTGCTCGGTTCTTTTCTTGTTCTTATTTACATTAACGATTTGCCAGCAGGCGTTTCTTCTAACCTTCATTTATTCGTCGATGACTGTGGTGTGTAGCGGCAAATAACTGGTGACCATGGCATAACCGCCTTGCAATCCGATCAAAACGCTACTTCTTCCTGGTGCGACACTTGGCGCATGGAACTGAACACTAACAAATATAAGCATTGAGGTGCCACCAGAATACCTCACCAGGTAACTAACTAGTTTATTGATAACTCCCGTTTAGCTCATGGGGCATGTAATAAATACCTTGGTGTTCACATTTTGGCCGATCTCACATGGACCACTCACACCGAGTATGTAATAGCTAATGCTAACCGCACGTTAGGACACATCCGACGCAACTTTTGAAAAGCCCTTTCATCACTCAAATTACTAATATACAAAACATTCATTCGTTCTAAGCTCGGGTATGCCGCATCAGTGTGGGATCCAAGTTCTAACACAATCACTCGAAATGGTACAAAATAACTCTGTTCATTTCATTCCTTCTAACTTTAATCGCACTGTTAGCATAACTTCGATGAAGTGTAGCCTTTAACTACCACCATTATCTTGTCGCCGAAAAATTTTCTGCCTCTGTCTGCCCTATATATGATTGTCACGGGACAGGTGGACAATGCTACATGGCGCCACAGCCCGGCGTCGAGGACGACGAAGAAAAGGCGGGCGTGCAGACTGAGCGGACTGTGCTATGGCCGCTATGTAATTAATGTAAATAGATCGCTTCACCCCATCGCATCTTTCGTCTCATGTCTGTCCTGCCGCCACGTAACATTTTATCACCCACAACCACGACATCAGCTTATTTTGCCTGCGCATTTTATTTCGTCTCGCTTGGATCAGGCTAATAAAGTTGGAATACCATTGTCAAGAACAAATGCATGTTTTCAGTCCTCTATACCCAAGACTTCAGTCGAATGGAAACATATTCCTGCATTAACCGCTGCCATTATTTCTCATGAGTCATTTCAGAACAGTAACTAGCATTGTATAACTATAGGGTCTCTTTTTTTATTTCCTGCTGCATTGTTATGCATTAGCTAATATTGTATCATTAGAATCCAAATTGTTATCTGTCCACTTGCCTCACTATGCGTCAGTTATGATTGTGTTTAGAAGCCATTTTTGTCACCTTTTTATTACCTGCTTTTATCATTAGTTCACTGTATCTAACCAGTCCGCTCTCTAATGCCTTATGGCCCGGAGGGTGCTGTAAATGAAATAAGAAAAGGGCTACCACATGTCAAAAGACGGAACAATTCTGTTGTATGTAAGAACCGAAGCGAGCTTACGGGGAAGTGATGGCACAATCCGCCGCCACCAAAATGTCCGCCTTTTGCGAGCAGCTTGGCCTCTCTTTATTTTGATTGCGTAACATCATAATCTAGTGTGCCCGCTGTCCGAGATCCACTTGAGAAAGAGGTTTTATACACAAAGTGCATTCATTTTCCAAACAGAAAAAAATCCCTTAGAATCAGTCATAATCATTCAGGTGGACCTCCTGGTGATCCTCCCAGTCTTCTTTCTGGCACTCCCGCGAGCAGTAGAGAGCTGGTCCCTTCTTCTTCTCGACACAGAGGGCGCATCTCTTGAGCTTCACTCCGTTGTGTTTTCCACATTTCCAACACTTGCGCGCCTTCTCCTTCGGCGCGACCACAGAAGCGCTGTTCAAGTGCTTGTTCTCAACGCTGGCTGCCGCCGTCGGGGGCTCCTGGCACACTGTCATTCCACCACTCTTACACTGCAGTCTAGGATCGGCTGGCCTCCCGGTATTCAACTTGAACCGTTCAACACAGGCAGGAACCTCGGAATATGGATCCTTGTTGTCCTCCCCCTTGATCGTCACTGTTCGCACGGCACAAAGCTTTGTAGGCTGCTGCTTGGCGACTCTCGGAATGCTTGAAGCACCGCTCTGGTTGCGTGTGTTCGGCTTGGTAGTATAGACCTTATGCAAAAACTGGCGCCCTCTTGCGGGAACCGCGTGCGCTTCCGCCATGTTGGGGGATTCCGCGCATCTCCGGATACCGCAGTATACATGATAGCCAGGGGTTAGCGACGCGCACGTCGGCATTTATCGGTGTACAAGATGCTTAAATACAGCCGTGAAACGTGCTGTGCACAAAGATGATACGAGGACGACAACAGAAATAGCGTACACATCTTTTTTTATTTCGCAACGGAAGCATGATTCGAGCCCTGCGTGAAGTCGCTTGCGGGTGTCGACTTCCCTTCTGGCAGTACTAGATAGCTAGATTGCATGCATAGTCACGAAACGAATAATATGTGCAGGACTGAAAAGGTCCCAAAGTGAGCTATTCTCTAGCCCTGTATTTGCCGCCGAGAACTACTGCCTGCTGGTAGTTAAGGCGCACTGCATCGGTCAGCTCGTACATTATCGTGTGGGATGAGTTTTGCCTGCCGTTCGTGCTTTGCGCGCCCGTGTTTCTTTTTATTCTGGATGTTCGGTGGGCTTTTATAGAAGTACTGCGCATTGTTTCGTTTGCCAAACGTTATAGGAAATAAGGGATCCGCGAGAGTTGCAACCTTCACGTAGCGCCATGAGTAGCGCAAGTAACGTACGTAGTAACTCCGTGTATCGGTCATGTACCGGTCGTTGCCTGCTGTTCGACCGCAGCCTATTTTCCCAAGATCAAATTTTTCGAGCGGACGTTGCTAAGCGGTAGTGTGCACCCAGTTTTGTTCCTAGGGCGCGAGCACGGGACGCTCAGCGGTCGCCGCGAGGCACGCGCTCACGAGCACTCGGCATTTTCTCGCTCTTTAAGGTTTTCGCAGTTTCTTTTTTTTTTTTTTTGCTAAAGCCTTTGCTCGTGCTGGGCACGCTCGGCGGTCGCCGCGAGAAATACGCTCACCAGCGCTCGGCAATTTATTGGTAATTTAATTATTCATTGGCCATTTGTTGGCAATTTATTGGTAATGTTTAACGGGTTACACGCCACACGCGTTACGCGCTACACATTACGGCCAGCTACAAAAGCTCCGCTGTTAAAAAATGCCAGGTATGCAATTTATTTTATTACCTTTTTTTTGCATGTTTCCTCTGCGTCCCAGAGGATCGTTAGCGTATAGCCATATCACGAAGTGCCCCCTCCCCCATTTCAACCTCAGGGCAGCCGCATCGGCTCGAAGCGTTTCAGGAATGACCTCCTGAGAAACCCGCATGATGCGAACCAACACGGATGTGCTTTCAATGTTTGCGTTCTCAAAGCAAAATTAAAAAAAAAAGGAGAGGAAACGCGACAGCCTCCAAAAGCTTCCCTGCCGGTGCCTCCCTGACTGCTTTTTCGGTGCATAATGCGTATTTACGAAGTCGCTCGCAAATGGGGGCAACAGAGAAAGGTCCACAGATCACTCGTCGCTCATTTTGCTGCGCCTAAATCTGAATATAAAAGGATCGCCAAGCCCAGAAAGCCCCTCACACGCTCCGTACCAAGCAATTCCGCGACCGCCATCCCCCAACATGGCGTCACGTGCTCGTTTCGATTTTCTTCCGGTAGATGGTGGCACTTTTGCATAGGGTCTATAGCTTTTTGGTTCACTCGCGGCGGTCTTCGCGTCTGAGACGACGTCCCCGTTGCCACGCGCGTGCCGCCGCATCTTGCGTGGCTGCCTTTTCTCTTTCTCTGAAGGTTTCGACACGTTGATGTTGATAGTAATTTCTACAGCCTTGTTGCGCATGGTTTCCTCTAACCTTTTTTCAGCTGCCTTTAGAAAACCAATCACACACAACTGGAGCTCAAAAGAGTTGTCAGAGCGGGCATCTTCGGCCGCTCTAGCACAAGCGCTCTCTTCAGATGGTGTGGACGAATCGTCAGTTAAGACGCGCCATACCTGGTTTCTACCAGCCATGCTTACTGCATACACACCACTTCGATTTAGCACGGACACTTATTTCTGGCTGATCGCTCACCCAGACCAGTCGTGCTGAGAGGGGCCATCGTCGCAGTCGTACTTCTCTCGGAAGTTATCTCAATGAAATACTCCGCGTTCGCGTGAGGCAGCCGTCAGGTAAGGCACCAGGTCCTAGGTCCTACCCAGTCCAAGCACTTGAAGAGGGTCTTTTGTGACGATATTTCAGGGAGGTAGACGAGTACGGCGGCTTGGTGGATGGTTGGTTGGTGCCAAAAGAATGACTCATACCCGCTCAGGGGGATTTGCCGGGAAATGGGTGCTAACTGAGAGAAAAAAAACTGGACTCGGGATTAAAAAAATAAAGTGCATGCACAAAGTACTCGGTTAGGAAAGAAGAGTATATAAACGAGAATAAAAAAGATAATAAGTAGACTGCCAGAAAATGAGGTGCGGCAGCAGAGAGGACACACCAACTATAAAATTAACAGTAATGAATAAGGAAAGGATAGACAGAAGCACAGCCGTGAGAAGTACGTAAAGAAATAAAGCAAGAAGATACGGCAGTGAAGGAGATGCAGTGAGCGGGAAGGCAGTGAGTACAGGCGCTGACGTGTTTTATAGAGCAGCCCGCCATCTTGATCTAGCGGCAAGCACGGTAGACGGCGAGATTCAGAAATGAATTAATGTACAGCGCGGCAAAGGTCTTCCGCGACAAAAACCAAGGACTTTCGCCCCGAATGATAATATTAGAGGAACAGAGATTGGGTGGGCCAGTCGATTAACAGTGTTTTCCAGATATCTTTTTCGTATGGAGGTGAACCGTCGGCAGAAGAGGAAAAAATGTTCTATTGTCTCTAATTCATTACAAAATGCAAAAGGGGTGAGGGGACCAGATCACAGTGGGGCAAATAATAATTTAAATTTGGAACGCCATAGAGAAAGTTAGTTAGCCTAACTTCACATTCTCGTGATTGACTAATCCGGCACTTCCATGAGTACCGGAGGTGCTCAAGCTCTGAACCTACGCACGCAGTTTCAGCCATGCTTGGTAAAAGGCCTAATCGACGAAAACGTGCCGACGTGAGGAAATGTATGGGCGGCAGGATTTCCACCACTGGGCCATCCAGTGCAAGTCCCGCCAACGTATCTGCCGATTCGTTAATCCAGACGCCAGCGTGTCCAGGCACCCACACCAAACGAAGTCCTCGTACTGATGTAGGCAATAAATAATTAAGGGCTCGACGTAGAGGAGATGTATTTGGGGACGAAAGAGCAGTGCAAACTGAGAAAGAGTTAGTAATCACTATTACAAGTTGTTTAGCAGAATCTAACTTCAGAAGGGCTAGGATAATTGCCAAGTATTCTGCATGAAAAGAACTAGTGAAGTCAGGTAGGCGAAAAGGAAAGGCCCAATCTAAATCGGGAGAGACAATACCCACGCCTGCTTTCTCATTTCGGACGGAGGCATCAGTGGCAATATAATGACATGAGAAGTGAAACCTGTAAGGTGATCCTGCAAAAGGCCGGATAAGAGATTCGACGGGAGCAATTTAGCATTGCTGGGGAAAATTTCATCGAAAGCTACATTTAAAGGGACGGACAACCGATTTTTGTCGCGTATATGTTCTCTAGCTCATATGAAAGCCAGCGTGTTATATAGCCCGATAACCACAAGTAATTTATAAACAAATTGGCGGAAAGAATTTTAATTTGGCACCAAATGTTCTGAAGTTGGAAGGGTGGCGGTTCGTAGTGTAGAAACTTGACACTACAATATGTGTCACTCTCACGTGACCTGCAAACCTAGCAGCTACTGTAACTGCTGAAACGTTTATTTACTCATTGAAAACATTTTAACCCAAGTATTTGTATGAGTTTAAATTACATATGTATTTTTAAACATTATTTTGAAAATTTTTAAGGCGCGCCGCCCGCCGCCGCTGGGTTGCTGTCAGTGTGGCTAACTGAGCTTCCATGCCAAGAATCAACGGCAGAATTCAGTCAACAGACCCAGTGAAGTAGCTTTGACGATTGTGCCTGATCAGGGGCGTTTCTTCTGCCTAAACATTCGATTTTAGTTTCCAAATACGCCAACGGCAGCTTAAAAAAGAGAGAAAGGACGTGCCCGGGGAGAATCGAACTGCCCACCTTCACAACGTAAAGCCAGATTATAGCCGGTATTCAATAGCGTGTAATGCATGCAGGCAACCGTGCGAGTGCGCCGCCATATCTGTAGCCAAGCGTCTGTTGCCAAGGCGACGTCGTGCGCCCGGCCCTCAGATCAGACACCCCTCTTCTCCTCCGTGCCTTCATGGCGGCCAGGCAGGCCGCGGGCCGCGAGTGACCTTGGGTTCTCGTGCAAGGCGTGTGCGAGTGATTCGATAGTCAGTTGTGCCGCGATAGCGTTGGTTACGCGAAAGTCACGATTCCGCTCATGAGTGTGACAGCTACGAGCGAGTGCGAGTCGGTCGTGGCACAAAGGTTGCAACGTGAGCTCAGTGGTCCGTTTGACAGCAGGAACTGCATCATTACCAAACTTTCTCCCTCTGAACGCGAAGTAATACCTCGACGCCAAGTGCTGTTGAGTGCAGCACAATACGATCTACCTATCGGCAGACGCGTATGCAGTAGCCGCCGCAGATCGGCTGATTGCCAGCCGCCGCGCTGTAACGTCAGACGTGAGTTGTTTTGCTAGGTGTGAAAAATAAATTGCGCACGAGAAAGCCAGCGCTACATCGGTGTACCGTGAACCATTTCTCCAAAGAAATTATTCGGTTTTTGTACTCAACCAGGTATTAGAAGGCACCTACCAGACATAAAGTCGTGGATGCGGTGCGCGTGCACTTGCGTCGACATCCGCGGCGGCAGCCAAATGCAGCGTCGGACTTATGCTGCTTAAACGCGCCATTCGCAGCCGCGGTTTCATCCTCCGTGAATCCGCCTCTTTCATTGCGGTGTGCTGCCACCTAGCGTGCCTAGCGGAAGTTGAAGCTGTAGGGTTTGCCGGCGTTTCCTCCGACTGCGTTCTCGTTGTATGCACGGCAATCCCACATTACGGCGAGGAGCAGCCGAAGTTTTTCTTCTGTGTTGGTGTTATAACGCCTTAAGACGACAGCCCCTGGTCATCACATAATACCAGGCGGCTTCTTATCACTGAATGAGGGCTGGCAGAGAAATCTCGGACAGATCCGTGTGCCGTCCGAGTAGCAGAGCGAGCAGTACTTGGAGTCGTCTGGCATGAAGTGCGATCGCCAGCTCAACAAAGGCCGGCAGTTCGCAAAATGCCTTTAAGCGCTGGACACATGTACGATTGGTACACGCGATTCGCATGCGACTGATCGTTACGACTGTCGCCACGACTAGTCGTACGCGTGAATTTGAGACGGCCCGATGCGCGCATGAGATGCGTCGTCGGCGTCGCTCCGCCCACTGTTTTTGCTCCATGGTCAACTACGATGATCGCTGAGCTGAATTTGTAGATTCTGCGCGTTTGTTCGCAAGAAATGGATAAAGCAAGCAATCGTGAAGCGTTTTCTGCCTTCGGAAACAGTCCGCGCACATGCCGGCCGCGCCTGCCAGCTCGGCACACTCAGCGGCTCGAACCGGCGCAGACCACGGTAGCAACCGCGCTTGTCGCTGCTCTTCTGAATCAATCTGATCGCTAAAAAGTTCCACATGCGAGAAAGTAGGTGTTAGTGTGGTGAAAAATTGTGCTAGGGATTGTTGTCAGGGCTTATTTTAAAAGCGGCGATCAGATATATCTGCCGCGATGCAAGCCTACGCTGACCGGTCGCCGCGGCGCGCGGTGCGCCGAGCAGCCGAGAGATGGCGATACCTGCGCGGAAGCATCGAAACAGGCTACGCAGATGTCTTGGTCACCGATCGCTCAAACGGCAGTTATAACTTAGAGTTCCACATGCGAGAAAGGGGATGATAGTGTAGTGAAAAGTCGTGTTGCGGATTGTCATTCGCAGTTGCACAGATAGCAGCGATCAAATATCCGCCAGGATGCTAAGCCTACAGTTCCCATCACCCGAGCCGACGCGAGCGACGCAAGCCGCCGTAGCCGATCGCGTGCGGCCGACGGGAAGCGATAGAAGCCGACACCGTTCCCTTTTCGGCACTCCGAGTTACAGCGGAACGCAGCACAAGTTGTGGGCATTGTTCCGCGCACAACGAGCGCACACAAAAAATCAAACGATGTAAATACAACCACGACCCCTTCCCGCTTGTGCGCAACGCTTGTGCGGGAGCTGTGGGGAATGTCGTCTGCTGCCCCTACTGGACTGCTTAGGGACTTGGCCGCTAGGGGATTGCGCATGCGCAGTGGGGTTGTGAAAGAGGCGGATTCGAAGTGCTCGAGGGTGGGTAGAGCACCACCACTTAATGTGAGTGCGAATAATGTTATATCTGTTGACGCCACTACCGATAATCAGGCTGAAACGCAGCAGACGATATGCGCTGGTGTTTTTTTTTCTCTTCGAGATGCGGGAACAAAGCGCATGCACTGGCACGGTGGCCACCGACATGGCAGTTTTCAGTGTTGCCAGGCGGAGAAATTGCCCGTAAACTTTTCATTGAATACCGCCTATAGCTATCGTCCATCGTGCGCCTTCGCGCAAAATGGCGCCTTCGTGGAAAATGGACTTGGGAAATTAAAAAAACACATAGAGGAATAAGAAAGCCTGCGATTCACATTTTTTAGCTGGGGACAAGTTTTTAACTACCACTTTTCATTTCGTATACAGACAAAAGTATGCTGCCAGGCTACTGTATGTCATGGTTCCCAGGATTATTTTTTGGAGGATATACGGCTCGTAGGTCTAAAAATTTCGATCTAAAAAGTTCTGGGCCGTTATCAGCAAAACCGTTTCATGTTAAGGTGCTTTAAGGGATGCCCTTTCATTTGGGATAGAGAATATATACTCGAAAAAATCGGTTGTCTGTCCCTTTAGGGATGAGGCATAACGATTAGGCACGGTAACATATAATAGGGCCACACGTAACGGGTCTAGTAAGGATTGTACCAATATCACGTTTGAACCGGGGCCATGGGCTGCTGAAAAACAACGACGGCCATGTTACCAAGGCAGTCTGCAGTCTAGATATGGGCGACGCCATAACTCTTAGGAACGCGCCTACAGTGAGGGCGTGCAGGCGGGAGACTAGTGTGGGAATTCGAGCTTCCATGTATAAAACGTTTATTGGCACACATCGTGGAAGACCCAGACATAGTCTGAGGGCTTGCCGTTCTAGCGTTACCAGCGGCCGAAGTTTGTAATGTGCGCTTCCTGAGAACAGCACACATCCAAATTCAAGCATTAGTCGGACGTACATTCGGTAAATCCTTAATAAGGTGTCATGGCGTATACCAAATTTTTTGTGACTAAGGCTTCTCAATAGCGAAACAGGCCGCCCACCCTTAGAAGCAATGTAGTCTATGTGCGGCCGCCAATTTAAAGTGTATTCGTATATTATTGCTAGGTATTTTAGGGAGTCGACCTGGGGAATGGTTTTCTGGCGGTAAATAAAAGAAATGAAGACTGCGCCATCCACCGGAAAGAGAAGGAGAGCATATTTGTCAACATTAAAGTTCAAGCATAGACCATCTAGCCAAGCCTCTAGCGCGCATAGATAGGTCTGGAGACGTTGGTACAATGAGTGAATGTCTTGGACTGATGCAAAGAAAGCGATGTCGTCGGCGTAGACGTACAGCTGAACGTCTGGGTGTATTGAAATGGAGCTCATCACAACGTTAAAAAGCACTAAGGACAAAACAGATCCATGAGGAACGCCGCGGGTTTGACAGTATACTGGAGGGAAAGGAAAACGCTTAAGCGTATTTAAGAGAATTTGGTACTCAACGCTGTCGCAAGCCTTGGCGACATCCAAGGTGACCAGGACGGCAACTTCTCTTCGTGAGCGGGCCAAATGAATACGGCTCTCCAAATCAATGTGGGCAGACCATATTGAACAGCCCGGCCTCAAACCTACCTGTTTGGGGCTTAAGATGTTGTGACATTCCAGGATATTTTCAATTCGCGTGAGTAGAAATCTTTTCACCAGTTTTACTGAATTCCATGTGAGTGCAATGGGTCTAATAGTATCAATTGCGAAACCCAAACCTTGTTTTTTAAGGAGGGTAACAATCTTAGCCAGCCGCCATTCAGGTGGAACCTACGAATGCCGTAAAGAGTGATTAACCTAAGTAGTAGGCAGGCGGGGGATTCGCTGAAGAGGAGTTTCAGTACGTTAACTGTAATGTTATCAGGTCCTGGAGCCGAGTCAGGGGCTAGACGCAATCTTTTGTCGGGATCTTCCAGAGTGGCTTCCTCAAAGTCATCCTGACCATATCCCGTTAGGATTGATGCAGTCTTTTGTCGGGATCTTCCAGAGTGGCTTCCTCAAAGTCATCCTGACCATATCCCGTGAGGATTGATGGCACCACTGATGTAAAATGCGTATGCAATCCTAAAGCGATCCTGTTGAGAAAATCTTTCATCGGCGGAATTGATAACACAATCAACATTCTGATCGGGAGGAGCCACTTTCAAACTTCGTAACAATTTGAACAGGGTAGTTTTTTCCGTGGGTCTGATAGAAGAGAAAACCGATGTGACTTATATTCCTCTTTAGCCTTAGCAATAGTTCGTTTAAAAATTGTGCGAATAAATTTCAAACTACTCCAATTCTCAGCGCATTGATTGCGAAGGAGCCTTTCCCACGCAGCATTTCTACGTGTGTACTCTCACGTGCATTCATCATTCCACCAGAAACTGCAAGGACGATCTCTAACTGACGAGGCTGTGAATTTTCATCGTACTGCTGCATCGGTAATCAAATTTAAGACCTCCGGAGCCACACGGTCTTCGTTAACGTGGGCCATTGAAGAAAGAGCAGTGCGTAACTCTTTACCAGACCGAGTCATGTTTACGAAAGATTGGACTCTGCGGTTTGGAGTTAGGTAAGAGCATAAGACTTCGAAAAAAATGCGAACGTGATCACTATTGGTTGCATCGGGGACCATATGCCACTCCGTTACCAGACCCGGCGTAGAAAGAGTTACGTCTACAACCGAGCGGGACTGACCCCTAACATAAGTTGTCGCTCCAGAGTTGTGGCATGACAGGTTATTGTCCCCAATCCCCTCCCATAACCGTCGGCCGCAATAATCTGTGCGGAAGCCCCAGGGTACATGGTGGGAGTTAAAATCACCTGCTAAGACACAGTGGGGTTTGCAGGATGCCAAAGCAGCGTCTAATGGTCTAGTAGATGTTACACCAGATGGAAAGCATGCGTTAATCACCGAAAAGGGAGAAGCATTGCGAAAAAAAGGTCGACTCCAGCGATTTCGCACTCAGTGGTCAACAACGGGAAAGAAACAGACGCCCTGTGGCAAAATGCGACCGAAATTAATATAAGCAAACCTCCACCCTTACCTTGGCGATCTAAGTGAAATGAGCGAAAGTTAAGCACAGCAAATGATTTTGTGGGAGAGAACCACGTTTCGTGAAGCAGAATGATATCCGGTGATAACTTATAAATTTGGTAGGAAAGATCAGGAGACGCCGAGAATGCAGAGCGACAATTCCACTGCAGGACTCGGATCTGCCCTATGGCGACTCGTGCTCTGCCGAAGCGATTTCCTGTTTCAAGGTTTCTCCTGACTTTAGGATCCGAGTTATGCCTTTTTTAGACTTCGATTTAGGTCCGTTGTCTGTTTTAGCATCAGCGGGAGAGAGAGTCCTCTTGCTTTTGTGTGTGGAAGTGGTATGACCAAGATCCATATCAGATGAGCTATCGTCGGAAGAAAGTTCATCCTGAGGCGCGTACGCGGGGGCAGAAGACGTAGCGGGGTGATTACTCTCGGCCTCTAGAGGCACTCCAGCGTTCAAGGAAGGGCTTGCTCCTAATGATTTCATTTCCTGACCACCGTGAACTGAAGGTGAAGTGGCTGTAGGGAGAGGAGTAACTGAATTCACCTCGAGAATATGGGAGTTGGGAGAAGACGCAGGGAGGAGAGGGAAAGCCTGTATAAACTACGAAAGTTTAGCGGTCAATAAGTGCATTTGGGCCAAACACTGAGTCAAAGTTAGCACCAGCGGCTCCACATGCTTTGCTACTGCCTTCGCTGCCGCGTTCATCAGGCCAGTGAGAGTTGCCTCTGTGAGAGGGGTCTGTTTAGAGGTGACTCCTGCATAGCTAGCTGTGCATTCTTTGACAATCGCTACAGCTTCCCCGCGCGAGCATCTGCTCTTTCCAATAATTTATACGATGCTCTCTTCCTGTGCACGTGCCGCGCAGCTGAGTGAGTCTGCCAGGTGGTGGTGGTGGCCCCAAAAAATGGCGCATACCTGCTTTGGGGGATTGGCCAAGAAGAGTTATGTTTCCATTGTAATAAATTATGCGATGCCAGATAACGAAACAGAAGGAAGAATTTGGTCTAAGTTCAAGAGAGAGAGAGAAAAAAAACACGAAAAACAGCAGAGGGCAGAGTAGAAAAACTAGGTAAAAGTCAGCCTAATCGGAATATTTTTAACACTGCAGATGAGCTGTCTCCGAAATGAAGGAGTGGATGGCATAGCACACGTCCCTATGGCACCGACCCAGCCTAGTCCCCCCAAACGACAAAAACACCGGTACAGTCAAAGGCAGTCCAAGACGTAGCAGAGGAATCTTCAGCAGCCTTCTACGATGGTTAGAAAATCGGCCGCAAAAAAGAAAGACATGTTCTTCGGATTCAATTTCTTGGAAAAAGTGGCACAAGGGGGAGGTTGTCAGATTTGCCCTACATAGATACCGATTAAGTGGAGGCACACCACAGTGAAAAGAAGTCAGCGATACTTCGCACAAGCGAGTTAGGCAAATGCTTTTCTTCCAGCAGTACCTGAGATGTTCCAGTTCACGGGAAGTGTTCATACCGTGATCGGAGGCATTTTGATTCAACAGGTATTGGCAATAATGTGCCAAGAACATGCAAGAAAACGGGGAAAGAACTTCTACGATCGGTAAAGCCAAAGCTGTTTTAGCTAATATGTCAGCGGTTTCGTTGAGGGTTAACCCAGAGTGGCCGGGCAGCCAAACGAGCCGAATCTCCCACATGTGTATTGGGACGCAGGAATAAAAAGTTTTGAGAATAGGATGTAAAGTTTCTGAGGAGAGAGCCGTGCACACGGACAGGGAGTCGGTGAGTAACATCGCGGAAGAATTCGGCGAATCAAGTTTCAGGATTGCAAGGAGTAGGGCAAGAAATTCTGCATAAAAAATGGGGATGAAATCGGGTAATCGCAATGAAAAAGACCAGCTCAATGCCGGAGAAAAAACACCCACCCCAACCTTCTCGTCCTTTTTCGACGCGTCAGTTGCAATGACCACGTGGGGTGGCTATTCGGACTGGTGAGCCAGGAGAATTCTATTGTTTATGTTAGGCGGGAGAAACAGCGTTTTTCGGGAAAATATTATCAAACGAAATCCTTAGTACTGTGGATGGTAACTGCAAGGCGGGAACTGAAAGGAGGGTGGTGTTTAATGGATTAAGCAACGATTTGGCAAAAATGACCTGTGGGCGCCGGAGAAGAGACAAATAGGAACCAAAAAACGACATTGCATGCTGGAGGAATACAGCCTGTGGTCTGGCCAGCGGAGCCTCAAAGAACTTTGCGTTTACCTGGCACCTGGAGTTCAGCGTTGGTACTCCGGCTTCTAAGTACAACACCCTAATAGCGACGTAACCGGGCAGGCCTAAGCAGCAGCGCAATGCTTGACGTTCACGCTTCACCAAAGGCGAGAGCCTATAGGTCGCAGAGCCAGAGAACAAAACGCACCCAAATTCTAAGACTGGACGAACATACACGTGGTAAATCATCAAGAGCGTATCTGCTCTCAGACCTGATCGCTTGTGACTAAGACTCCTCAAAAGAGCAACAGCGCGGGAGTCTTTCGCTCCAATGTGCTCAATGTGAAGGCGCCAATTCAATAAACTTTCATATATGACTCCAATGTATTTCCGTGAATCAACTTTCCGAATGGCTTGTTGACGATAGGATAACGAAATCGATATTGGGCCTGTAAGGGGGAACACGAGAATGGCACACTTATTATATTTAACGAAAATTTAATGTGTCCGGCCATAAATCCAGGGCGTTCAGATACGACTGAAGAGAATGAAACAGGGAATGAATGTCTTGCGAAGAAGGGAAAAGGCAAAATCATCTGCATAAACATTTGTTTGTACATGAGGCTGAATAGGTATGGAGCTCAAGAGCACATTAAATAACACTGTCGAGATGACAGACCCCTGAGGGACTCCACGCGTCTGCTTATAACGAGAAGAAGCGTAGCCATGCTGATAACAAAAGAACTCTCTGTTTTCTAGAAAAACCGCTATCCACGAGGTAATGTACTCCGGGAACGAATAATAAGCCAGGAGATCTAGGAGGATACCATATTCCACGCTGTCGTAAGCTTTTGAGATATCCAGAGTGACCAACGCTGCAACCTGCTTATTCCGTCGTTCCCACTGGATGCGACTTTCTAAGTCTATATGCGCCCACCAACTGGAGCATCCTTCTCTAAAACCAATTTGTCTGCAGTTTAGCAGATTCTTAACAATCATAAATTTGTTAATCCGGGGAAGCAAAACGCGCTCAATCACTTTAACTAGAGTAGATGTTAACGCTATCGGTCTAATGTTATCAATGGTGTAACCGAGCTACGGCTTCTCGAGAAAAGGCAAAATCTGGCCAAACTTCATTCAGGTAGTATCCATGCGTTTCTAAGTGAAATGTTTACTACATTCAGCAAACCTTCCGGAGCTTCATTATACAACAATTTGATCATAGCAGCGGTAATACCATCCGGGCCTGGCGCACACCTGGGGAGGCAAGAAATCGCTCTATCCAGTTCGCCTATAGTGACCTCTTCAAAATCAGCTGAGCCTACATTACGACGGCTTGTAGGAGGAATCCTCGTCGCAACTCGCAGCTGTAGGTCACCAGCAATATTCTCTAGAATGTCTACGATTTCTTCCGGCGTACGAACCAGTGAGGGTGCGTTCAGGGATGGGGGAGAGGATTTTCTAGACCTCATAAACTGGAATAATGCTTTTTTACCATGTGGTTCTGATAGGGCTTAAAATCGGCCAGTGTTAAAGGATTCTTTTGCACGTAATACGGTTCACTTGAAAGTTGCGCGGTAAAATTTAAAATTAAACCAGTTCGCCGGACTCTAATTGTGGAGAAACTGCTTCCAAGCGGCTTTTCTACGTCGGAAATCTCTGGTACATTCTTCATTCCACCAAGGACTACAGGAGTTGTTGTAGACTGATGCAACAGTAAACTTTGCTTTACGTATGGAATCATTAACAGCTGTGATCACGCTTTCAGCCCAGCAGGTTTGTTCCATAGGTGGAAAATTAGAGAGTGCATTGCCCACGTCAAGGAAAATGAGTCTACTGTGTGGCTAGGTATTTTCGCGGTGCAAAGTATTTCGAAAAAAATTGGATATGATCACTGGTCGACTCGCAATCAACTCTTGACCACGAGGATACCAGCCCTGACGTTGCAAAAGAGAGGTCAAGGGCAGGCCGCGACTGACCACTAATAAAAGTGACATTGCCCATATTTCGACAATGTAGGTTATCTCCAGCCCATTCCCACAGACGTTTCCCTGACGTGTCTGTCCTAAATCCTCAAGATACATGATGCGAGTTAGTCTCCCGCCACAACCACAGCTTTCTGGCACATCGCGATAGCCGAATCTACAGGTCTCAAAACTCCGTGGGGGAAGTACACGTTGACCAATGAAAAAGGCCTACAACCAGGCAGAAGCAAATCAATACCGATAATCTCACATTGAGCCGACAAGAAGTCTTAAAGGCATTACGGCAGAAATTATTAGATATTATTATTAGTAACCGCCACCGCGACCTTCACGGTCCAGTCGGAAAGTTTTGTAGTTATGAAACGTAAAAAATGTGCCGGAGTCCAACCAAGTTTCCTGTAGAAGGATAATTTCAGGGGAAAATTTAGCAGTTAAAGAGTAAAGGTCCGAAGAAGAGGATCGAATCCAGCGGCAATTCCATTGCAACACGTTAAGAGACGCCATGATTAGTTATATGTTAGCCTCAGTCACAGCTTTGGTTAGGATATCATCTGACGTGGTGTTGCGTTACTTGGCGTTCCTATTTTTTGAATTCGCAGAGGGACGGAGGGGAGGAGACGTGCCTCTCTGGTTAGGAAAGGTAAAAATCATGTCCTCAGTCGATATTTCGTCACACGAGTCTGGAGGTAGCGGGACTGTGGAACAGTCAATAGGTGGGTGACAAGCGGACTGGGAAGCTACAGACGAAGGTCGCTTCTCATGAAATGGACTGTTCGGTGTGATTTGGCTGATGGCAGACGAAAAAACAGCTGGTACAGATGCAGCGCTCTAAGACTGCGCTCGTGCAAGCACTGTTGCAGTATTTGCCAAGGTGTTGGTGCAGAGTGGGTTTACCAAGGAAGCTGTCATTGGTGGGGCTACTGGAGAGCTCTGAGAAGGAGCAGTGACGGCCTGAGGTAGACTGAACGATGGAGTATTAGAGTTGGAGTTGAACTGCTGCATGCAAGCGAGCATGCCCTGGAATGCTTGGAGCAGTTGAGAAAACTGCAACGACATCATTTGCATTTGCACTTGCATTTGCTGAAAGCCTTTTGAAAAAAACTCCCACCTCCCCTCGCGGGAACCCCTGTGTAGATGCGACGCATAGGGGGTTCATGTTGCAGCGTTGGACAGCGGAGGAAGGGCGCTGGAACGATGGAGCGGAGCGGCGCATGCACCACGTTTTATAGCGCGCATAACGGTGAGGGGACGCGCCGGCGCCAGTGCGTCTGCCGCTGCTATGACGCAACACAATCCAACACAATCCACTTTCATCCAATCCAATCCAAATCCAATCCAAGCCAAGCCAAGCCAATCGAATCCAATCCAATGCCCCTCGCTAGAGAGTGTTCGCTATCGGAGAGGAGAGGGGGTGAGCGGCGGAGAGCGCAGCTGGCGTGGCGAGGAGAATGGGGGAGGGGCGGATGCCGACGACGCCAGATGCAGGGACAAGGCGGGTGAATGAGATGCGGTCGCATCTAAAATATACCTCACATGCTGCAGAGATGGCTTTTGTGACAGCAGCATCTACAAGCGAAGGCAAAGAAGGGTCCGTAGTAGCCACCTGCCGAGAGGCAACCCCCGCGTATCCGAAAGCCCGCTCTCGAACGATGGATCCGGCTTCTGCCCGCGAACAGCGACGTTTTTCCAGAACTTCGAGCACATTGACTTCCTGAGCTCGTGCAGGACAGTTGGAGTAGTCCGCTGGATGTCCTTATTTACACAGGCAGCACTTCACCTCATCTGCGTTATATTCGGAAGCAGAGTGCTCGCTCCCACACGAGCAGCAACGAAGGGACGATTTGCAACCCCTCAAAGCGTGCCCAAATCGCCAGCACCGTTTTCACTGCATAGGACGCGGATTTAAACGATCAACTCTGAAAACGAGTGGCCAGGCCTTAATTTCGGAGGGGCAAGTAAGACCTGCAAATGTGGCGATGACTGATTCAGTGGGGACCCTGCTGTTGTTGGCCTCTCGGCTACAACGGTACACCGCAATCACCCCAGCGTCTGCAAATTTGTGGAGCACGTCCGTGGCACTTAACTCTGCGCTAACACCCCGTATGATGCCCTTTGAGCACGCAAGATGATGAGCGATGAACTCGCTCACCGCAATTGAGCCGAACATGCGACAGTTTAGCAGATCAGAAATGCAGGACAGGTCTGAGGACCTACCCACTAGGCCCCCCTTGCCGAATTGCCGGACTTCGGTCACCAACTGGTAGTGGTGAGTGACACCCTGCAGGGCCGACTGGACTGCCTCGGCATGGTTGAGCCGAATGGACGCTCCATTGGCCGGCACCAGAGCCACAGGGTGGCACCCTGTTCACGCCACCACTGGAGAATAAATTCAGAGGCAGCTCGTTTGCAGAAAGGGAAGCCGACCAGGGCGATGGCCCCTGGCCGAGAGAGCTGAACGACATCAGCTCGCCTGCTTCCCGAACCTACAGTTTAGGAAATGTTCCAGCGTTAGAAATTGCACCCTAAACGAAATGAAAAGCAATCTGAAATCTAAAAATCTTGGCGAAAACCCCCAAGGGGAAGCAGAAAACAGAGGCGAGTAGCCAAAGACCCGCCAGCACTGGCACGTTCGGATTGAACAGTCCTTCAGCTCTCGTGCAACGACTGTCCGACTTCGTCTTCCTCGCTTTTTTAAGCAGAGCCCGTGAACACTGGCGTGGCTTCTTCCGCTTCTCCTTGATGATGGTGCCCTCCATGAGTTCGGCACGTACCCACAACACGAATTAGCCAGGGCGAAGGCGTTGAGCGTCCTTCGGTTGGAGCGTGCGATGCGAAGACCACGCGAGAAAAAAGAACAGCAATGATCCAGGTTTAACACTACTAAGCATAGTTACCACGATCGAAAGCAAAGATTTTGCACACAGTTTTGCTAAACGTTGCCATTGTTTTAGATTTCAGAGCTTGGCGTGTAGATACGTCGACTGGATGATTGCATTCATAGTTTCGCTTGCGCTCAAGGCATGCGCATACAGCCCAGCCGGCGCGCCATCGACGGAGGAACCGAGCACCGACAAAGCATCACTTTCATGTGCCTGCATCGTGTGCTTCTCTAGTCTTTGTTCCTGTAAACTCAGTCACCGCAGTGGTTTCGGATATCAGTTGTTAAATCATCGCCTAGTTACGTGGTTCGCTTGCGTTCAACCACACGCACCGACGGTCAAGCCACCGCAGGACAGGGCAATAAGGCGCAGGCAAAGCAGTCGTCTCCCCTTCGCCTAATCACGTGTTACCGCAGCGGCGAAGCTCCCGGCAAGCGAACGGATAAGAAAGGCGCAGCTTCCCCGGCGGTGGCTGAAGGCCATTGCGATGCGATGAATGACGTTAAAATATGTATGAAATGCCATGAAACGACCTTGTAGTGTAATTGAGCTGTTTCTCTAAAAGGCAGAAGGAAAAATAAGGACGAGTACAAAAACGGACCACACGACACAAACATCTTTAAATTATCTTTTTGCTTCCTCTAATTAGATAAGGCACTTTTTTTTTCTCTGTCCACTGATGATTGGCTGATCCCCCGATTGGATATCTGCCGTACTCGAAGGAGCAAGGACAACAAGCTAGGTGCGCCGCAAGGTCGTTGAGCTTGGCTTCCGCACCTAGCGCACCTCCTTGTCTGAGCACAGAAAGAGAGGGAGAGTGAGAAACGTTTATTTGAGTTTTCTGACGTGGGAGTGGTTCCTTAGTATGGGAGCACACGATGTCAGAATCCCCCTGAGCGTCCCTCGGTCATAGCAACATCGTCTTCAGGACAAGCCGACGGATGAGGACTAGGAGTATAAAACGGGGCAACCTCCAATATTTTGAGGTCGGAATTTTACGCTCCCCTCAAAATCGAAAAGAAGTACCAGCTACGAGCGGCTCCAGGTGGGAAGCGTCCAGACATTCCTCAGCACTGGTTTTGGAAATTGCACACTCTCGTGAACAGGATTCGAATTGGGTCAGGAAGGACACCAGATCTTCGCGCGACAAGATATGGAACTTCATATGATCCCTTGTGCTCACTTTACTCAGCCAATAATGACACTGCACACATTCTGTGGCACTGCCCTCACTTTGCCGGCTGCCGACAACAAGCCTTCGAAAAAGCTAGTATGGCAAGCCCACACAGTCTAACCGCTTCCTTTTACCCAAGCCTTCCTAATCGAAGCGAAGAAAGCCTCCTGCTCCCCCCTCTAAGGAACCTCCTTGAGAGATCCCGACACCACCATTTCCTTTAACTTTCTACCCCATTAGAGACATTAGTTTATTTTAAACGCGACAGCGTTATTTGGCTCATTTTTCCATTTTTTCTGTCGATCTTAGCCATCCGCTATATCAACCGTGCTCATCAAGTGTCCGGGGAACTACGTCATCGCTGCCAAACGGAAGCTACGACTGAGACCGCGATATGCGAGTGTTCACCTATATCTGGAACATGGCAAAACGGCCACTGAAATTCGGACAGGAGGGCAGCGATATTACGGCTGAGACGAAAGAAAGGACACGAATTTCCAGCAGGTGCCACGCATGCGCAGTGAAGTTCGTTCTACACCCTGTCGGTAGTAGCAGACTCGGCAGACAAGGTCGCCAGGCTGTGCCCGGAAGTGACGCAATCACACCAAAGCACCCCTTCATCGGAAGAAGATAAAGAAATTGAAATTTCCGGTAATTCCCGTGCCGAAGTCACACCTGTGCTACGAGGCGCGCAGTGGTGAAGGACTCCGGATTAATTTCGACAACCTGGGGTTCTTTAACGCCCGCCGAAATCTCGATACACTGGTGTTTTTGTTTTCTGCTTCCATCAGGAAAACTGCTGCAGCATTCGGGAATCGAGCCGGCGTCCTTGGGCTCAGTAGCACAATGCCTTACCCGTTGAGCCACCGCGGCGTGTTTTCCACCGGAATTAATGCCGACATAACCATTTGGTTACCAAACTAAAACAAGGGACAGCGTATTTACACCAATCTCTCAAAAACAAGAAAGCCGTGCATTACAATGAAATACGAACTAATACAAAACCCATAGCGTCAAATACATGAATTTCGAAGTATTTTTCGATATTCCCGGGGTACTGTTTCCGCCGCAAGCTGTGTTTGGCAAACGACGGAAGACGCAACACGGCAAATTTAAAGTCAGCTTTAAAAAAAGGTACGCATATCCTCCCAGAGAGCAGTCACGTAAGAATTCTCGGTGTGGTCCTAGAGTCAAGCGGCAGCGCCGATCTGACAATCGCCAAAAAAAGATAAAATATTTAACCAGTTGTCCACATTATGGATCGCCTAACCAAGAGGAGAGCAACAGTGAGAGAAGAAACGATAAGACTCATGCAGCCACTCATCATGAGCCGGATTTCACTTAGCCTACCACACCACTAATTCACCCGATCCGAAGAAGATCAAATGAACAGCATTTAAATGAACAGCAAATGGACAGCATTTACGGCAGCCCTCCACCTCGCATTTTCTACTGTGAGACGATCTTACAACCGCTGGGAGAGGGAGGGAAAACGTTTATTTATATTTTTTAGTGGTTAGGCGGAACTCCCCCTAGGGCTGAGCCGTCAGGGTAACAGAATCGACACCTGCAGAGACGGGTCTAGAAGAAGGGGAATGCCTTTAATTCTATGGGAGTGCGAAATAGGAAACTTGATTAATTTATTTATTGTAGGGTTTAACGCGCCGACGCAACGCAGGCGATGTAGCGCGCAGTAGTGGAGGGCTCCGGATTAATTTTGACCACCTGGGGATCTTTAACATGCGCCGAAATCTCGAACACACGGACGTGTTTGCTTTTCAGCTCCATCAGAAAAGCGGCCGCCGCGGCAGGAAATCGAACCAGCGACCTCATGCTCAGCAGCGCAATGCCTTAGCCACTGGGCCTCCACGGCGGGTGCGAAATAGGAAACATCCGCGGCAAAGAATAAACTATGGCAGAGCAGCACAGAAGCGAGTGAAGGTCATTCGGAGAGGTCTTCGTCGCGCCGCGGACCTAAATTGGCCGTTTATTATGTTGATGATGAATAGGTCCTCAAATTGTCTCTTTAATGGGACTGACAACCGATTGTTGTCGAGCATATTTCTGTATCCCAAATGAAAGGGCATCACTTAAAACACCGTAATGCGAAACGGTTTTGGTGATAGCGCCCTAGAATTTATGAATTCGGAATTTTTTATCCGCGTCCCGCCAAAACGAGTGCTGGCAACCACGACAGTGAGCTGTGCGGCAAGATACTTTTAACTGCACGTGAGATAAGGGGGATTTAAAAACTTGCCCCGGATAAAACAACTATAATGGGCAACCTTTCCCATTCCTTCATGTGTTTTTTGAATCACGCGTTGAAATCGACGGAATTGTTTGGACGCTTAACGTAGTGTCACGTTTACACCGTTTACACGCCATATAGCGCCATTTTTCAGCCTTCCGAAATTTTAATGCAAAATAAAAAGATTTCCACCAGTTTATTTAAAAATTTCTTGCGCTTACCCCAGTAATACCCCAAAGTATCAAACGCTGGCTTTTACATGAGCTAGACGACATGCACTCCACGAAAATCAGTTGTCTGTCCCTTTAAAAGTTATTCGTGCAAGGAGTGCGGACAATTTCAAAAATTATTCGCGCTAGGAGTGCGGATAGGGACAGCCCACCAAAACAACCAATGAAGGCAGCGCCACTTTACAGTTTTCAAAAATATGTTTGCATATACAAATACTCGTGTTAAAAGGTTTTCTCTAAGTAAATAAACGTTTCTGCAATTTCAGTAGCTGCAAGGTTTGCAAGTCACCTGAACAGGACATGTAATTTAGTGTCACGTTTCTACACTACGAACCGCCACAGTTCACACTTCGGAAAGTTTGGTACCAAAGTAAAATTATTTCCGTCAATTTGTTTACAAATTAATTGGTTGTGGTTACACCACTATATTGTTACGGAGAGGAATACGTGAAAATGAAGGTGTATTTCACACACACAGAGAAGCTAGCACCGCGTTGGACCTAGCCCGAACCTCTTCTTCCTCCCAGCTGAGCCCTAGCACATGTCCGGAATGCTTGGGGCCATGTACTACCATTTCGTTCTTTGCCTACTGACACACTGTAACATAATCCCCGCGGCAAAAAGCGCCGTCTCGGTGCTTCCTAGGGCGATGTTGTGCGAGGGCGATGGTACGGCTTGAGGCGGGAAACGTGGACAATGTCTGTTTTGCCGGTGCGAAGGTGGTAAGTTGGCGAAGGGGCGGCTTGGGAGATTTCGTAGGTGACAGGGGTCACTTGACGGACCACATGGTAGGGTCCCGTGTAAGGGAACAGCAGTTTTTCAGAGAGCCCCACGCGGCGGGACGGCGACCACAGAAGAACAAGAGACCCAGGTGAGAACTGGAGGTCTCGGTGGCGGGAATCGTAAAGCGCCTTTTGGGAAAACTGCGATGAGCAGAGGCGAGAGCGGGCAACTTGTCGAGCATGGTCGGCACGGTCAACTGCGGCTCGGGCATATTCGGAAGTTGGAACTGAAGGCGGCAAGAGAGTGTCCAGTGGCAAAACAGGCTCGCGACCGTAGAGCAGGTAAAAGGGAGAATATCCAGCGGTGTCGTGACGGGACGAATTGTACGCAAATGTAACGTACGGTAACGCCACGTCCCAATCCCGATGGTCGTCGGAGACATACATTAAGAGCATGTCAGTAAGTGTTCTATTGAGTCTCTCAGTGAGACCATTCGTCTGAGGGTGGTAAGAAGTCGCGATCTTGTGTTGCGTTGAGGAAGCACGAAAAATATCGGCGACAACGCGAGACAAGAAATAGCGGCCCTGATCAGTAAGGAGCTGACCAGGAGCGCCATGATGAAGGATGACGTCTTGGAGAAGAAAATCGGCAACGTCAGAGGCACAGCTGGTGGGGAGAGCGCGTGTAATTGCGTAACGTGTGGCGTAATCAGTGGCGACCGCGATCCCTTGTTGCCCGAACTGGATACCGGGAAAGGACCAAGGAGATCGACGCCTACACGAAAACATGGTTCGGTGGGTATGTTCACCGGTTGGAGAAGGCCTGCTGGGGATGTCGTAGGCTTTTTACGGCGATGGCAGAGGTCGCAAGAGGCCACATAACGCCGTACAGAGCTATAAAGGCCTGGCCAGAAGTAGCAACGACGCACACGGTCGTAGGTGCGGGAAACTCCGAGGTGGACTGCAGTGGGTACGTCATAGAGTTGCTGGAGAACGTCCGAGCGCAGACGTTCAGGAAGGACCGGAAGCAACTCTGGACCCTCGGGGCGGATGTTGTAGCGATAGAGGACCCCATTGCGTACCTTAAAGAGGCGCAGTGAAGGGTCATGGGAGCCAGAGTTGAGACGGTTCATAATTGCGCTGAGAGATGGATCGCGGCGCTGCTCGTCCCCAAGGCGTAACAAATCCGTTATTTCGAGCACACTACTTGCGTTTCTCGAAACAGCAAGGTCGGGGTTGTCAACCAGGTAACGGGACAGGCAATCGGCGTCTTGATGCAAGCGGTCGGACTTATAAACTATGGTGTACGAATACTCCTGCAGACGCAGAGCCCAGCGACCTAGGCGTCCTGTAGGATCTTTCAGAGAAGAAAGCCAACAGAGCGCGTGGTGGTCGGTTATCACCGAAAAGGGGCGTCCATACAGATACGGGCGAAATTTTGCTACAGCCCACACCAGTGCCAAGCACTCCCTCACCGTGATTGAGTAGTTCTGCTCAGCGGACGTCAGGAGGCGGCTGGCGTATGCAATAACACGGTCTTTACCGTTCTGTCGCTGAGCGAGGATAGCGCCAATGCCATGTCCACTAGCGTCAGTCCGGACTTCGGCGGCGGCAGTGGGATCGAAGTGGCCCAGGATAGGTGAAGTGGTGAGAGCGGATATCAATTTATCAAACGCTTCTGCTTGAGATGCACCCCAATGAAACTCAGCGTCCTTTTTAAGAAGGTCTGTCAGAGGGCGCGCAATGTCAGCAAACCCCCGTATAAAACGCCGGAAGTACGAGCATAGGTCAATAAAACTGCGGACGTCCTTGGATGAGTGAGGCTCGGGGAATTGCTTGACTGCGCGTACTTTGTCAGGGTCGGGTTGAACCGCGTTATTGCCAACAAGATGGCCAAGGATGGTTATCTGGCGGCGGCCAAAGCGGCATTTTTTTTAGTTCATCTGGAGGCCCGCACGTCGAAATATTATGAGGATGTCTGAAAGGTGCTGAAGATGCGTTTCAAAAGAGGGTGAAAACACTATCACATCGTCTAGGTAGCATAAGCACGTTGACCATTTGAAACCGCGAAGAAGAGAGTCCATCATTCGCTCGAACGTTGCGGGAGAATTGCATAGTCCGAACGGCACTACTTTGAACTGGTAAAGGCCGTCTGGTGTGACGAAAGCGGTCTTCTCTCGGTCCAACTCATCAACAGCTATCTGCCAGTAGCCAGATCGAAGGTCAATAGAAGAGAAATATTTAGCACCGTGTAAAGAGTCGAGAGCATCGTCAATCCTGGGTAGGGGGTAGACGTCTTTTTTTGTAATATGATTAAGATGCCGGTAATCAACGCAGAATCGCCAGGTGCCGTCTTTCTTTTTTACCAGCACCACTGGTGAGGCCCAGGGGCTGCACGAAGACTCGATAATATCCTTGGAGAGCATCTTGTCAACTTCGGCTTGGATGACGTCCCGTTCAGGGCAAGATACCCTATACGGGCGCCTGTGGATGTGGATGGCGTCACCGGTGTCGATTCGATGAGTCACGAGGCTAGTTCGACCCAGCACTGGATTATCCAAGTCGAACATGTCACCATACGAAGCCAAGAGCTCACGCAGAAGGTGTGCCTGATCTGGGGAAAGGTCAGGGCTAATCATAGCGTCGAACTGAGTGGTGGGCGGAGGTGTAGCGGACGAAGTGGGCGGATGGGATATGGAGTCTACGGTAAAAGCAGAAATATAGAAATCGGAGACCGGACAAACAGTAGCGACAGTCATTCCTTGCGGAAGAACCTGGGTGTGGAATGCGAAGTTCAGGAAAGGCAAGGAGACGTGGTTCTGCTGTATGGAGACAATAGTATGGGGAAGGGCGACGTTTCGGGTGAGTAGAACGTCAAGGACGGGCGCAACGACGTAGTCTCCATCGGGGACGGGCATGCTTGAAGAGAGAGGGACATAAGTAGCGGCTTGAGGCGGCAGGCGAACGTGCTCATCAGAGCGTAACTGGAGGAAAGGTGGGGCGTGGTCGTCGGAGGAAAGTGGGAGCTCAAGTCGAAGCAGACCCGTCGAACAGTCGATTAGGGCGGAATGGTCTGAGAGGAAATCACGGCCGAGAATGACGTCATGAGGGCATTTGTCCAGAACAAAGAACATAACAGTGACGGGGTGGCCAGCTATGCTCACTCGGGCGGTGCACATACCCGCGACAGCCGAAGTTCCTCCGTCAGCAACGGGAACGTGCGAAAGAGCAGGGGTGAGTACCTTGCGGAGGCGAGAGCGCAGCTGTGCACTCATGCCGGAGATGTGGGCACCAGTGTCGATTAGGGCATTAACAGGGACGCCATCAATTTCAACTGCTAGCAAATTGTCTTCAGGCAGCAACGTCAAGAGAGGGTTTGCGGGGTCGGTCGTTGATGCAGCGTCACCTCTGGGAGCTGCATCAGCTAGTTTCCCGGAGATGAACAGCGAGAGTGGTGCGGCGAAAGTCGACGAGGTTCCGGAGAGCGAGACGGGCGACGGCGTTGGGAGGTTGTACTCTCCGGTGGAGTCTCTGCTGGTAAGTGGGTCTCAAGGTGGGGCTGCGAGCGATAGTAGGTTGGGCAGTGTCCATCGTTGCGGCGGGAGTCGTCCCAAAAGGTACTCCTGGAGGACCAGCGGTTCCGACAGTAGCGCGCGACGTGCCCAACACGCTTGCACGTGAAAGAAATCGGCTGTCATCCGGAGTTCTCCATTCAGCGGGGTTTCGATAGCGCGTAGGGCCGTACACATTGCGTGGTCCGGGTGTGGCACAACTGCGGCGGAGAGCAGGAGTTACGGCGCATACTGGCTGGAAGCCCATGTTGGTAATTTTGTCACGAACGACAGCTTGAATGAGCGAAATGGCTGGAACAGGGCTGGTGACGGCATGGGGCATAGTTTCGGCAGGAGCTGTCGCTTCAAGTTCTCGGCGTACTATCTTTTGGACGGTGTGCTCTAGGGCGTCGCGGTAAGAAGGCGCGGGCGAAAACGACTGAGGGGCTGGTGCGTCGCAAGAAGAAGTAGCAGCGGTGTTGGGCAGCCGTTGGAACTGCTGCGTGATGCGCCGGCTCTTCGCATGCTCGAATCGCCGGCATTCTTTCAGGATAGCATCGACTATCGTACAGTCCTTGCATATTAGCAAGTGAAAGGCGTCGTCAGCTATTCCTTTGAGCACATGCCCGACCTTGTCCTGCTCGTTCATGCTCGCATCGACCTTACGGCAGAGAGCCAGAACGTCGTGGATGTAGGCGACGTACGGCTCGGTCGACGTTTGGGCACGGGAGGCAAGTTCACTTTTTGGGCGTAACTGGTGGGCGACAGGGTTGCCGAACTCTTCCAAAAGCTTGGCTTTACAATCGTCCCAGCTGGTGAGCGTGGATTCATTGGTCTCATACCAAGTGAGGGCCGTACCTCTGAAGCAGCCAGGGAGGTTGGCGAGCATGATAGTTGGGTCCCAACGGTTGTGGGTGCTGATCCACTCGTAGTGCTTGATCCAATCTTCGACGTCAACGTTGTCAGTGCCGGTGAAGAAACCAGGCTCGCGGGGCTGAGTAAGGACGACCAGCGGAGTCGTCAACTCGCTGGGCGGAGCCATGGTGGCAGGGTGAATATGACGCCCGCTGCGGAGTAACGTGATGAATGGTCACGAAGCCTCCAGGATTTGAGCGCCAAGACGAGAGGTAAGGGATGTCGGGCAACCTCCACCAAGATGTTACGGAGAGGAATACGTGAAAATGAAGGTGTATTTCACACACACAGAGAAGCGAGCACCGCGTTGGACCTAGCCCGAACCTCTTCTTCCTCCCAGCTGAGCCCTAGCACATGTCCGCAATGCTTGGGGCTATGTACTAACATTTCGTTCTTTGGCTACTGACACACTGTAACAATATAAAACGCATTGATATGCGCTAGAGAACATATACTCTACAAAAATAATTTGTCTGTTCCTTTAAAACACAGTTGAAGAAATTAGAGAAACTGCTCTCCTGGAACCAAGCGTGTGGCTCGAATAACAAAATCGGGACTGGCCATCGTATGGAAGACAGGAACCCCGCGGAAAATTATTGACTGCGCGCCATCACGGTGAGGTAACCAATTAAGCGACTCCGCATGAAACATTTCTACCAAAAACACTGATCCAAAGCTACACAAGGAGAGGCGATATGACAAAATCAAGTTAATTTGCAAATTGACAATAAACGATAAACTGATAAAATTGACAAAATTGACAAAAGGCAAATATAACGACATATTTGCCGTTTGCCATGAGACAAAATTGACAAAAAAAGGCAAATATTATGAGATCACGGTATATATCGACTATGGTATGTCCGAAAGTAGGAAGTAGCAATTGTTGTATTGAACTACTCTGGCAATCTTTGTGGATGCATGACCCTCCTACATGTAAGAAAAAAGAAGCGGTAGTTGGAGCCATCCTCTTGGCAATTCGACTAGCGGAAGTATCAAATAGAAGCGTAACACCATTACGGACTCCCAAAGGGCATTAGACAGTTGGCTGCAGGTGTAATACATAAACGCTTCGGTAAGATACTTCCATCTAAAATGAAGAAAGTTGACGACGTCACCAGGACACCGGTGAAAAAGGGCTTCAAGAGATCGAGGCACCGAACCAGAAGTACGCGAAATCACACTCCGTGATGGCCAGCTGGCCAGCTTCTATTTGGACAGCTGAGCTTGAAACTAGCCATTCGTTTCGTAGCTATACACTTGAGCATGGCAGCAGCTTGCTTTTCCAACGGCCAGACGTCAGTGAATCTCATCAGTAAGCCAGCGTGTCAGCTTACTCCTTTATAACCGCGCGTATAAAAAGCAAAACCGACAAACGCTGGCTCAGTATCACTGCAGGCATGCGCGGCAACATCGTCAGCGGGAAACGTCGCTCGCTTTCTCGCTATGTTTCGTGTGGTTCTTTATGCCCAACCCATGCAGGTATGGAGTGCTGCCTGCGCCAGAAGTAATCATCATCCCGAATACCTAAGGAGCTACGCTAGAAAGGTTCAACCATGCTAGGAAGGCTCTTAGGGACTAAACAGCACTGCCTCACCATAGAAGAAGCTGGCCACCCTGGTGTAGTTGTTGGCCCGCATCCCCCATGACTAACCAACTCAACCCTGGACGCTCAGTCCTTAGCAGCTGTAGAGCACCTGTCCACGGCGGCGGTCAGAACAGAAGCAAAACAAGCGTCATTCGTGCATATAACATGGCAGTGATCGAGGAAACGCTGCAAATAGGGGGAAGCTTAAAAAGAACTACGAGTAAGCTAGCCATCGGCACAGACCGGACGTGCGCACTCCGAGATGAGCAGGAAAACATTTCGCACAACTTGGACCACATAACTAAGGTAGTAGAACAATTCTCTGTATGCCAGCGACGTTAGGCAAGCGGGAACTACTGAGAATACAAGCTAAACTTGCGATGTCCCACTAGTAACTAAACAGGAAGATGGAAAGGCTCGCAAAGACATGAAAATAGGAAAAGCTGCAGGTGACGACGGCATAACCGTAGATCTTTTAAAGTAGAGAAGAGATATAGTACTGGAAAAGCTCGCTGTAACATTTTAGGAATGGTTGAAGACTCCAAAAGTGCCAATAGCCTGGAAAAACACCAACATTATTCTGATTCATAAAAAGGGAGATCCCAAGTACTTTACAGACCCATCAGCCTATGTATACTCTCAGTTGTTTACAAGCTGTTTACCAAAGTTATAATTAGCCGCATAGAAGACAGCCTGGATTGCCATCAACACAGAGAGCAGGCTAGAACGCAAACTATGGAGTTCAAGATATTATAGTGCAAGTAAAGCAAAAAAATTCACAGCATATCCACGGGGTGAATGATGATGAGTGGACGAAGCTCCTGAGGGGAAATCATCGGTAAAACCGCGACTCTTCAGTGAAAGTTCGCCCACTACATCTGTGTCCGAACGTAACGTCTAGAAATCGCTTAAACCGCGCGTCGGCACCTTGGGGCTGAGCTGGCCTGATGCGTTTTGCAGACGCCTCACGAGCTCTCACTGCATCGGGGTCTGCCTGCCGATACGCGCGCTTTCTCGCCGCTTCCCGTTCTCTGACGTTTTGGAGATCCTCTACGCGCCGCAGCCGTGCCGCTTCGCGTACGGCAGGGTCCTCGCGCCGTTGCAGTGACGCTTGGGCCTCTCGTTCTCGAACGCTGGGATCTTGGCGGCGTCGTCGCGCAGCCAGACGACACGCTTCGGCCTCCCGCTCTCGTACGGCAGGATCTTGGCGGCGGGGTCGCGCAGCTTTACGGAGCGCTTCTGCCTCGCGGGCTCGCACATCTGCAGCCTTATCCATCGGGCGACTCCGAGCGCGCGCCAACAGCGAACGGATTTTATTACAACGCTCCCCGCCATCTAGTAAACAATCCAAGAACTAAACTAGAGGTAGCCACGCCATCTAGTAAACAATCCAAGCGCATCTTTTCATCATATACAAGTACCGCCATCTAGTAAACAATCCAAGAACTAAACTAGAGGTAGCCACGCCATCTAGTAAACAATCCAAGAACTAAACTAGAGGTGGCTACGTACATACGTCGAGGATGGACAGACCCACGCCCTAAGGAGGTTCGCCCCTAAAAAATGGACTTGGGCTGGCCATGTAGTGAGACAAACCGCCAACCGTTAGACAATTAGCGCAACAGCATGGATACCAAAAAACAGGTATAGAAGAAGGGGAAGTTCAACAACACTATGGAGGGATGAAATAGGGAACTTTTGGGGCAAACTGTGGACTCCAGTATCAAAGGACAGCAGCGGTTGGAGGTCAAAGGGAGAGGCCTTCGTCCTGCAGTGGACCTAAGCATGATGATGACGACGACGACGACGATGATGATGGTGATGATAATGATCATGACGATGATGATGATTACTCACCAATAGAATTCTACAGGGCGCTGCACGTGCGGAGGCTGTTGAGCCTCCGAGACCGGGAATGGACACCAGCTCGAGGGACATTCTTCAAGAGCCGTGTCCGCTGTCAAAGAGGCCATCACCACATCTTGTTCCACTTTCCACAAGCCGCGTCCTAGGGAGGTGCTGGTTGCATTGTGTTGAAACTGGTCCCATAAGGGGACCTTCCTTTTCAAGACAGAGGGAGCCTGTCTGAGTAACAGACGCACTCCCGTTGCGTGTGCGCACGCAAGGCTCGTTGTGTACCAACTTTTGTACCATAAGGCGATCCAAAGAAGGTTACCCGTAAATGTCGCGATCCCCACAATTTTACGTCACCGAGGTTTGTGGTTTCAAAAAGAGGATATTTGCCTTAGAGAGAGATATTCCCATACCTTTCATCGGCTCCTCCACAACCAACCGTTTAGCCACCGAGAAGCGGCGACAACGTAACAACAATGAACGAACCGTTTGCCTGCGTCAACCACAGAATATGGTGCGAAAGCGGCATACATTCCTGCTTACACCAAATAAAATCTATCCGTCTTTGTCGTCACAAATCTTTGACCAAATGCCAAAACGGACATGCGCTTCTTTGTGGGAATGTAACAGTTGTGTAGTCCTGAGAGTACGCCCTCACGATTCAATGTACAGGCACAGATTTCTTGTGGTCGGCCATCCTGGTGCTTGCGTTCTGGGTAATTTATTTATTTATGTGTAGCGGCACCTCCTTCCTTTACAGCAAGCGCTCTCAATCGTCAGAATGAGGCACCTGCCTTCTTTGTCAGCCACGCGTGGCCTTGGCACGCAGGACGAGCCACCCGCGAGAGTTTTTGTTACTGTAATCCTTCATTATCGACGGAAATCCATGCGACCAAAATACGCGAAGAGGGGGAGAGGCAGGCAGGAGTAGCCGAGTAGCAGAAGTGGTGGCTACATGAAGGCAGTAGAAGAGATTACTGCAGTCACCAGAACCAGGCTACGGTTGGGATCATATGTGTTAAGTCAGCGATTACGGCCGGGGTAGACCCCGGTTTGCACTAATCCTGAGAGACAACTCCTCAAGCCGAACAACCAAAAGGCTGTGAGAAAATTAGGTTCTTCGACCAGGGGTCGTATTGAGAGGCATCGGCAGGCGTAACGATGGTGAGTCTCGGGCGGTACAAAGAAAACGGGGCGCATCGCCAGATTAATTGGTTGCGGGGGCGAACACCGATTTTTGACAACAGGGGACATAAGGAGCTGGAGACTGACGGGTGAATCCATTTTGTTTGGATGTGAGGGGGGGGGGGGGGCGTGCGAAAGCAAGCCGTCGACAATGTTAGTCAGGAAGCGATCCTTGAAGGATTCGCTATAGGCTTCTCAAGCCAAAGTACCCAAAACTGGGGTCGCGATTTTCTTGAAAATTGACCAATACGGCTCAAGAGCACGCATTCAAAATGGGGCTACAGAACCTTTTATCTCCTGGTTTACGGGCAGCAACAACCCCCTGCCAGCATGCATCATATCATCTACATCGGCGACACACACATTCCATCCCGCTGTGGTCATATTCGCCTGCTCGGCATCACCTTGCCAGCAACAGCAGCGTTCCGCAGTGGATAACTCAACTGCGGAAAAATTTTAAGCCAATGCTGCACTTTATCTCTCACCCTCGAACATAGTTACCGGTGCTCTTCAGCCGGCGTGTCTAACGCTCTGTCGGGCGGTTGCTGTCAGTCATGTCACTTATGCTTCTCCGGCCTATGACCCATACTCGACCCATAGGAGACACTCAAATGTCATTTATCGGGCGATGTTCTACACTACCACTGGAATTCCCAGGCATACCAGCATCGATTCTCTTTTTCCAATGGAAGAAATCCTCGCGGAAACCCTTGGACAATATGACCTTCGAAGGACAATAACGCCACAACGAGCTGCCCTCCCCGCCTGGGGCTTACGTATTCTTCCGACATTTCCGTCGTCCTCACCCCGACACCACCTTGGTCACTGCCGCCTGCCACAGTGGCCCACCAACGAACTTGCGTTCTGGACCTGTTGCCCGTGAGAAAACACTTCAACTCGTCCTCGGGACGAAGCTGCCAGATGAAGTGGACATTTACACGGACGCCAGTCTTCCCCCTTCCCACAAGTACCTGGCCTAGCGCAACGCAGCTCGACCGGACCAGGATGGCTCCCTCGCTCGTCATACTCAACCTCCTCCCCATCGGAAACAGAACGCAACAGCATACTCAGCTCAACGGATCACTTCGCCTCCGCTCCCTCGCTCTCTCCACCCGCTCCCTTCACGTATTCGGATTCTCACAGATTCTCATCAGGCACTTCAAGAACTGTGCAAGCGTTTCAATGGTCACCCAACTATATACGCGCCAGAAAACACCGACCTGTGCGCTGTTCCATTTATAGCAGCGGGAGTAACGTCTAGCAAGAATGCAGGAAGGAGTTATAACCAATACTTAAGTCTACCCCCATTAAGGACATACTTGGAATTCACGTTTTTGTGAATCTCACAGATGCGAGCTTACATTAACCAGCTTCCCATGTAGAGTTTTCCAGTTGCACTTTTACTTGCAGCGGGCTGGTCTCACCTCCTCCGGCCTTTGTGATTTTTGCGGTGAATTCGAAACATTACATCACTTTTCCTTGTGTTGCCGCGATTTTTCTCTAATGAGGCGAAATCTCCTTGCCATGCTATTACACTGGCTTGGACTTTCTATTTCCATTTCTGTCCTGCTTTCGTTTGGGGCTCATCCCTCGGATACTGTCAGAAAAATGTGACTGCAGCCATTCACGCCTACGTTTTCCAGACCAACAGCCTACCCTGTTAGCTATTATTATTGAGTATATGCCTGTACAGAAAGATGAGTTTTCTTTCTCAACCTTTGCTTTCGATCTTTTTCGCGAATGCTCTCTTGTGATTATGCACTCTTTTTATTGAAATGAATATCTTTCTAATTTAAGGGGTAGGGAAGCGGGTGCATTACCCCTCCTTACGTCCGATTACGTGAGTATAATGTGCCATGACACAAGGAACGACAACAACAAAAGGGTGAACTGAAGGGCTTGTTGGTACATCATATCGTTTGAAAACAGCGCGGAAGACGGGACTGAGCAAGTAATAGACGACACAAGCGCTGTGTCGTCTATTACTTGCTCAGTCCCGTCTTCCGCGCTGTTTTCAAACAACAACAGCCGCATTCACAGCTTCTACACTGCTCGGTCGCAGCCTACGGGTGTTCCTTGGTTCGGGGGGCCCTGTTGCCGTTGAGAGTTATCGGATAACAAATGTATCCACTGCGGCACAACTACATCGTTCGCCAACATATTGATTGTTACCCGGACGTAGGCAGCTTCGAGCCCTGCCTCACCTGCCTGCTTCTGCCCTTCCCGGCATTCCAGCAGCCTTCCGCCTTACCCGGCCGCGAGGCTGGGTCCTTAAAACGGAAGCGCACCTCGTAATGCACTTCATTGACTCACAGAAGCGAGCGCTACCACATCACCGCCACCTTGCTTGCACGTGACCTACGCTGTGAGCTACAACACGGTGAGCTGCTCTACGCACCCTGTTTGCCCCAATGGTATGGCATCGCTCTCTGCCACTGCTTCCTCGCATTCCGTGCTGCACGATGGAATAGGAACGGCGCCGATCGGTATGCAACATTCGTCGGACCCTATGAACGAGTCTCCGACCCGAGAACAAAGCAACGTGCCCCAAGTATCCTGCTTCACTGAACGTCATTCATCAAACTTCGGCCTCTCCAAACTTACTGCGCCCAGCCATTCGACTCCATGGTGAACCCTCCAATCCATTCAATACAGTGGCCTTGCAACCCCAGCCGTTCTACCAAATAAACCTCAGGTGTGGCTTTGCTAGAGCTTTTTTACCTTCACCGTGTCACAGCGCAGCAAGAAAGTTACTCCCTGATCTGCGAGCTTCTACCATCCAGGTTACCTTCCATCTAGCTGAGCCTGGAGCCCAGCCCTACGACGAACTCAGGGGCCTCCTCGCACGCTATGATCGGTACCTTAAACCCCGCGCCCCAGCCATCGAGCCTCGCACATCCCCTGTCGAGGCCTAGCCTTCGTGCCTCGCAACAGCATACTGGAATCGATGGTGCTGCCCCGTGAGGACACCGCGACTACTACGGCCACGCTATGCCCCGCGGAAGGCACCTCAGTGGTAACTACGTTGTACGACCGAACTGTGCGGGCAGTCTGTTGGCCTGTTGGCCAACTTGGCCACTCCGTCTGCGCTGCCTCCCTACTGCACTTAGCAATCGGGCTGGCCCCATAAGAAACCGTTTTACTTTTCATAAAAGCGACTTCTGGGTTTCCAAGCGCAATTTAAACAATCGCCACGCTGTGTTCCTCCACACTATTGGAAATGTCAGTCAAATAAGCTGCTTCGACACGCATTTCGATCATCTGTGATTTGGCTGACGAGTCCACTCCGGCTGCAGTCGCCGCATAGCGCGCACGAGACGCACACTGCATTACTGGTTGCCAACCATGACAAAACAGAATCGACAGCTGGGCTAGTTGGCATCCGTCCATCCTAAACAGCGCTTAACAAGACAACGACAAGGAAGAGGGGACACAAGACGGCCGCCTTTTGTCCCCTCGTCCTCGCCGTCGTGTTGTTAAGCGCTCTTTAGGATGGACATAACAAAACACTGTCCCCGACGGGATGGTGCCAAAGCTCCGCCCGACCTACAGGTACCATAACACCGACTTCAAGGACAGTGTCACCGCCATCCCTCCAGTTCCTTCAACGATGCCCGCCCAGACCTCTCTAGGGTGCAGTTTTGATATGACCAGCATGGCTGAACGGACGCAAAGATTCCGAGACACAAGTCTTGTACGTCATAAGGACCAGCCACAACTTCAAATGTGACGAAAACGCTCTTTTCCGGACGTCAAGCTACCCCCGCAAGCAGTCCTTTCCGCCGCCGAGCTTTAAAGACAGTCTCCTGCGCTGGTTTGAGGGCAACAATTCTTAGTTATCTGTTTCCGCCACTGTGCCAACACTGGTGGCGCCTGCGGTGTCATCATCGGCGGATCATCATCATCATCGGCGGTGTCATCATCGGCCAACCTTCTGTCATCCATAAAACACCACTTCTCGGTAAACTGCATCAGCGAAACATGGTTAACATCAAACGATAGAGACTTGTACGGAGTTCCCTCATATTCTTCTGAATATTGTCATCGAGGCAATAGCAGCCATGGCGGCGCAGCCATATTTGTTTCGTCATCACTCCAGTACCGCAGGCGTTTTGACCTGGAAATTAAGCAAGCCAACTGCGAGTCTGTTTGGATTGAATTTGATGAACAGATATTCTTACACGATAGAAAAACTTAGTCATCGGATGCATTTACCGTTCGCCGTCATCTTCCATTAACGAGTTTTGCCTAGCTTTCAATGACACATTGCATGCACTATCATCAGAACGCAAAAATGCAATCATCTTGGGAGACATAAACATTAACCTGTTACAAAATAACAGCCCTTGCAATGAGTACAAACATTGTCTCAATGGTGATGGGTTCGAATGTATCGTGGCCATTCCAACCCGATGTGTCGATAACGGACAGGGTACGCTCATAGACCACGCATTATCGAACTTGATAACTCCCCCCAGTGCTGGCGTGCTCAAAATTTCCATAACTGACCATTACCCTGTTTTTGTCCGAATCAATTCCTCTGTCATTAAAGATAACATGAAGTTAACGAAGAGCAAGGTAGATGCATCTATTTTTGTTGAACTCATCCGTACTTCGAATTGGGCGGCAGTAACTTCCACACAGAACTCTGATGATGCATTTAATACTTTTTCTGATAATATTGCTCGTGCACTAGAGTCAGCAACTGTCACTACGCGCCGAGATAGATTATCTGGTCCTCAGAACGACTGGATGACAAACGCTCTTCTTAGATGCATGCGGAAAAAAGAAAACATGTATAAAAATACAAAAAAAAACCGTATAGCTTAAGACTTAAAAACGTTACAAACTGTACTGCAACGTCTTAAGATCACTCCTTAAGGAAGCCAAAAGGAAGTACTTTGAAAATGCAATCGACCGTGCTGGAAACAACCTTAAAGACAATGGCAAGTTATAAATACCTTCTTGGGCCGAAATCGCTCTAACGCTCCAGTAACCACGGTTAATACTGAAAACGTCAGTTAAAATGATCCACAGGACATAGCAAACGTCTTTTCAGATGCTTTTGCGTTCAAGCAAGCTCATCCTGATGAAATCTTTCAGTCCAATAACCCCCGCCTTCCCCACAGTTTTTTTTTTTTCCTACAACGCCCGAGGGAGGAAGTTTGTGCTTCATACGCACCCTGCAGAACACTCGCCCCGGCCTTGACAACTTCCACTCTTGCCATATCAAATTATCGCACAATATATTTCGCGTGTTGTTTCATACATTCTTAACCTTATCTTCAAAACAGGGCTATTTCCGACTGCTTTGAAAAGAGCTAAACTGTTCTTGTTTTCAAGAAAGGTGATAAGTGCCATGCCTCTAACTATCGCCCAATTGCCATTTTGTCATTTTTTTAGTAAAATAATAGAAAAGCTCTTAGTTGAACGATTATTGAAGTATTTAAACAAATTTAATATCCTGTCGCCGTATCAGTTTGGTTTCAGGGCTGGTTACTCAACGGACCTCGCCCTAATTTCCTTAACCGATAAAATTAAAGCGGCAGTAGATAGGGGAGAATTTTTTGGCGCATTGTTTATTGACTTTTAAAAGGCATTTGATTCTATTAACCATAAGATATTGTTTAGCAAACTGCACTCGATTTGTATAACCGGCCCTACCCCCAATTTAATCCAAAGTTACCTGCTTAATAGAGAACAAGTCGTACGTGTGTCAACTTGTTACTCCCGGACTAAGATAACAAATATTGGTGTCCCGCAAGGGTCAATTCTTGGCCCAATATTGCTTCTAATTTACATTAATGATCTTCCTCTTTGTCTCAATTATTCTAACAGCATACTATACGCTGATGACACAACAATTTTTACATCCGATAAGTACCTTGGTTCATTAGTAGATAAATTTAATACAGGTGCATCTAATTTAGCGACATGGTGTAAAAATAACTTGCTGAGCATTAATGCTGCCAAATAAAGCTTCATGATCTTCACGTCACATCAAAGGACCGTTGCCGGACGTCCTTGCATTACCCTTGGTTCTAGTCTACTCTTTCCATGTGACAGTGTGACATTTCTTGGCGTACAACTTGACAAGAATTGGAAATTCAATAGCCATATCGCTTCAATAGCAAGAAAAACAGCTTACGGTATTAGTGCTCTATAAGAGTTCGTTCCTTTTTAGTGAACGCATCCTTATCTCACTTTACTACGCATTCTTACACAGTCACATACCACTCGGCATATCACCTTGGGGAAATACATACAAAACTCATTTATCTCCACTACAACATATTCAAAATCAAGCTATTCGAATTATAACCTTTAGCCACTTCCAATCGAACGCCGTTTCTGTGCTTCGTGCTCATAATATCTTGTCGGTTTCAGAACTTGTTAAGTATTTGCATGGTCTATTGGTTTATAATTTCCTTAATGGGAACCTCCCCCTTCAGTTAATTAGTACTGACCAATTTCCTCGTGGAAACGCCACTGAATTTTCTTTAAACATGAACTATTTATTGCCAAAAGTAACAACGAACTACGGAAAGTTTTCAACTAACTTTTCGGCTATACACTTTTGGAATACGCTGCCGCTCTCTATTAAAACATGCCGTACTGTGTTTACATTTAAAAATAATTTGCGGGCGTTCTTATCCCAACCTGAATAATGTGACTTGGTTGTACCATGCTAAGCTCTGTTTGTTTATTCTGTGCATTTCTAATATGATTCGTGCTTATGATGTTCTTGCCCATACACCGTTTTCTATCTTGCTAATATCAGTTTTTTTTCCTTGTTTCTTGCTTATTACGTTCTTTCATATCTACCGTTCCTTATCTTGGTGATATTTGATTTTTTTTTCTTTTCTTCCATGGATTGCTCAAATGGTTCTTGCTGATCATGTTCTGGCATATATACAGTAATTTATCTTGCTGTTAACATTTTGCGTTTCGTTGATTGATATATTTGTGCTTATAACGTGTGTTTCCGTCTTTTTAATGAATAACAGGAGGTCCCCCCTACATTCTCTGACTCTGGGACCTCCTACTGAAATCTTGTATTGTACACATTCTTATTGTAACACAAAATTAAATAAATTCAAAAATTCAAATTCAAAATCAAAAATCCGCGCCATGCACATGCTACGGCAATCATCGGCGTAGTCCCCCCATTCCGCGTCAAGCATCGATACTGCGTCCGGCTCTATGCTCTGTACCTCAACTTGGACGGCTCAGGCGTGCTGCTATTACCGGCCCCCTAACGTCAGCACATACCCGGTGTGAAACGCTGCGCTTAAAGCGCCAGCCCTACCTAAACTTCTCGCCATCTGCAGTGCGGTTCCTACGGGCACCAGTTTTAGATCACACCAACCACTCCGTATTCAATCTCGTCCACTCCTCCACTCCAAGCCCAAGCCACCTGAGGATAATTTACGATGCCGAAGCCCTCACAACGACGAGGACTGCCACTGGATGCTCGTAGATTGACCATGACCACTCCCATGTCCTATCCCGTTTGACATAGACTACATAACTCTTTGATGCGCAAAATTTTAGTATTTTGCTTAAGCGCGTGAGACATTTCTATAATATAAAAGGACTTGACATCACAATAATGAAGTAAGAAAAAAACTGGCTCATTAGGGCCGACACTAGGACATTTGTAATAACAGCAAAATTGCACAATTTCAGTTACCTGTCAGTAGCCCATTGAGCCACCCGGGATCGATGCGAGTTGACACGCGTAAACAATAATTTTTTTAGCACACGGAAGTACGTGCTACCCTCTCTTCTGTGATTTTTGAAGGCCCGAAATCCTTTTTCTGTCAATAGATGGTGTTAAATGTCGAAAAAACCGCAAAATGCGAGATAACAAAATATTGTTTGAGTTGTTGCTCCTGTGAAACACTGGGCATCAAATGGTTAAGGACATTGACCGAGGACACAACTTTTATACAATCTTATTCAGGCTTCTTCATGTCCGTGTAACCCTGTACACAGCTTCCCTCGCATTCGCATTATTTGCATCCCCGCCTTCCTTTCCTCCCTACCTTCTCTTGTTCTTGTCTTCGTCTTAACGCCAACCGCGCTGGGGGAAGGCCTGTAGGGGCCACTTCTACCTCCACCGCAAGCGCTCCAAATTATTAGCATGAGCTGCTGCCTCCATCGTTAACAGGGCATGGCTTCGGCACTGGGGACGAGGTAGGCGCCATAGAACACAACTTACGGGCGCCTCTTGGTTCACACAGACTTGTTGCCGTTGAGACTCGACTGGAAATAAATGTAGGCCCTGCCGCACAACCACACCAGCCGCCTACAGGTGCATTGATTGCTCCGTGCATGCTGGGGCATGCACCATGCTTAGGAAGCGCCGTCCAATATACCACTGCGGGCACGTGGTGAGGTGAGGTGACTGTGAGAGGAAAAGAGGTTCCCAGCCTGCACCACATATGTATCGCAGGGAGAGAAAGGGAACGGGAGGGGGTAGAAATATGGGTTGAGGTAGTGGTACAAAGGTGGTTGGGGCAGGAAAAGGAAAGGGTAATGGGGAAGAGAAGATAGATCAGCGACCACCGCCCGGGAACGGAAAAACTATCACCGGGCTTCCTTTTTTTTTTTTTTTTTGAACATGAAAGGAAAATTTCCTTGTTTGAAACGAAAAATCAGAAAACTCTACAAGTATTAAAAGAAAAATAACAAACACTAAACCTTAAGAACACTTCATTCTAAAAATTGATCTCCACTGTCGACTTGAATCCTTGGTAAACGTCTTGTTTTGTTTGTTCTTGTTCTTGATCTTGAACTTTACTTGATTCTTGATTCTTTGATCTTGGTTTGTTGATCTTGTTCTTCATGATTTGTTCGTGACCTGACTTGACCGGGTATATATATTTGTTACGCCTGATGGTTTGTGATTATGTGTTGTTGGTGTTCTGCTTGGTTTCCTTGTGTTGTTATGGTGTAAGAAGGGAGTGACTGGAGATGTGGGCGGAGGAAGCCTCACCAACATGGCGTTTCTGCTCCATCCCCGTATCATATCCCATCTTTATATTGTCGTGATTGGTCGAGTTGGTGTTCTGTTATGTTTGGTCTATTCTTATGCTTGTAGAATGAATTCGTTAATTTTTAAAACCATCTCTTCTAAAATTAATCTTGTATCCTCTTTCTTAATTATTTCCGGTTTTCTGTTCTCTAAGTGCTCTCCTAGTTTTTTAACGAGTCTTTTCCTTTCATTTATTAAGAGTGGGCATTCTGTTAGATAATGATCAAAGTTCTCTATATCCTTGCTACACTTGCATGTAGATGCCTGTGTTATTCTGAATCTTGAAAAATAAAACGGGAATCTACCATGCCCTGTCAGGGCTTGGGAAGAGTAGAAGTTTGTAGGAAAGTGGTCCGGAATTAGATTTACGTTCTTAATTCACCTATAAGTATAACTTGTTTTGCCATCTTTATTCCACACCTTATTCCATTCCTGGTTTAACTTGGTATATAAATGTTTCGAAATGAATGATTTTGTTATTGGAACATAAGTTGGTTCTCCGTTTCTTGCGGCTTCTTTCGCCAATTCATCTGCAAAGTTATTGCCTATTGAGGAGCTGTGTATTCTTACATAACTGAGTTTTATACTTACTGCTGCATTCTCTCTAAGGACTAGTTTTATTTCGTTAATTATTGGATTTGTGTTAAGTGGGTTTTTTAGTGCTTGGAGTACCGACCAACTATCGGTAAATAGTTAATGGCTATTGTTTGCTTTGTTTGTTATTATGAATTCTATTGCCTTTTTAATGGCTATTAGTTCAGCTTCGTAGTTGGAACTGTATTCTGGAAGCTTAAATTTTTTTCATTCTTGCTATTTGGTTGTTATTGTTAAATATTACAAACGCTGCTCCTACTTCTTTTTCCGTCTTTGAACCATCCGTATATATACGGTAGTCTACTATTTCTTCTGTGGGAGTGATTATAATGCCACTTTTATTTGCTGGGTCATCTGTCCAGAGATCGCATTTTTTCATGATTTGATTACTTGTGTATAGCTTGTCGTCACATGAAAATGTTTTGCCCTCTTTTAGTACTGCATAATGTTCAATTTCTTTTTCAATTGTTCGATACACTGGCGGGATTTTTGCCATAATGTTTAAGGACAGGTTTGATGTTGTTTTAAAAGCTTTCGTTGTCATTAGTAACGGTAACCTTTGGATCGCCTGTAGTTTCCTTAAAATAGTTACCTTCCGAGTGTACCACACCGGTGCTGCGTAGGTAAGGATTCTTTCAATGCCTCTCTTATACATAACTCGCACTAAATCTCGTTTTGAACTCTTGTCGTCGTTTAGCGTCCTGTTCAGGTTGTATGTTATCTTAGCTATTTTTTCTTTTAAATATTTTATATGAGGTAAAAATGTTAACTTATTATCTATTATTACACCGAGTAACTTCATTTCGTTGACTGTTCTTATTCTGCTTGAACCTATTTGGAGTATGGGTGGATGCGTTCCATACTGTTTTCCTATTATCATTGCTTGTGATTTGTCATTATTTATTGTTATTCCTTTGTTTACAGCCCAGTCATTAGTTATTTTTAATACTCTGTTTGTTTTTTTCTTCTGCATCTTTTCTTGATTTGAACTGAACGATGATTACTATATCATCTGCGAAAGCTTGGATGTGGGTTTCATATGGGAGTTCTTTACTTAGTAAGTCAGCTATGGTGATATTCCAGTAAAGTGGGCTAAGTGGTGAGCCTTGTGGCGAGCCCACGTCTAATGGCTTAATAACCTTAATATTGTCAGATTCGTAGACAATCTTCTTCCTTGTAAGTAGACTATGGGTCAGTTTAATTGAATTACTGTAACATTTGTATTCTTCCAGTTTTTTTGTTACTATGGCAGTTGGCGGCGCATCTGGGACCGGCTCTCAACGTTTTTTATTCTGTCGCTGCGGATCACCGCTAGCAAGAAACTTGGAAGACGAGCGCTGCCACGTGTTGCTTCTGCTACCACCGGTTATCTCCGTCAGTGAAGATGCCCGGATTTTCGACAACTACATGATCGAAAGTTACGTCGTAGGGCGTTGCAGTCTGCTGGGATCGCCCCTCTGACAGTTTATAAGGACGGTGCTCTCCTGCGGCCATCGCAGTTGGCGGCGCATCTGGGACCGGCTCTCAACGTTTTTTATTCTGTCGCTGCAGGTGAGCTCAATTCCTAGCTCAAAGAATTTTTTTTTTTTGCCGCCAACTGCAAACTTGAGTGTGTCTGTGTTCTTTTTTTTTCCAGTGCAATGACTTCCAAACAATGCGCTCACTGTTGTGATTCGGTATCCGACGACAGCCGATATATGGAATGCTGCGTCTGCGCGTCACTGTATCATCTTGGGCCAGAGTGCTCGGGTATTGCAGAGGCAACCTTTGGTTCTATGGGGCCCAACAGACGTGAAAAATGGAGGTGCAGAGCATGCCGATCGGGAAATTCATCCCAGACAGATACGGAATTGGCATCTTCTCAACTTGAAGCCATTAATGAAAAACTAGCTAAACTAGATACTTTCATAGTGACGGTGGAATCTTTGTCTCAAGTCATGCTTGGCTTGAAGCCCGAGATTGGTGCAGTGAAGGCAATTGTGCAGGAAGTCCAGAGTTCAGTGAATACACTGTCACAGAAATATGACTGTCTAGCTGCTGATTGTGATGCTCGGGAGGCAGTTGTAACCGACTTATCGTCCAAAGTGTGCGCGCTTGAGGTTCAGGTCTCTGAGCAATCATGGGCTATCCAGGAACTGCAGTGTGAGCTAAATGACGCGCAACAGTATAGCAGATCTGCCAATCTAGAGATACATGGTGTGCCTTGTACCCCTAATGAGGACCTTACAAACACAGTCTCAGACCTTGCAGCTAAGCTTGAAATCGTCTCTTTCAACGCAACTCAAGTAGTTGCTGCTCACCGCTTGCCTGTGCGTAGTGACAGACTCGCGCCAATACTTGTTAGGTTCGCTTCAATTGCTGTGCGAGACGAATGGTTGGCTGCGCGCGGTAAGCTGCGACACTTGACACAAACGGACAAGCTTCCGCAAATATACTTTTCCGAGAACCTCACGAAAGCCAACAGGGAGCTCTTCTGGATGACACGAAACAGAGCTAGGGAAGCCAGCTACAAGTTTGTCTGGGTGAAGAACGGCAGGATTTACATCAGGAAAAAAGAGGGCGACCGGTGTGTTCGCATAGTAACCGCTTCTGATTTGTCTCTCATTAATTAGTAATCTGCTCTGCGTCGTTTTTTTTTTCTTTTTCTTTTTTCGCTTAAACAGTTTCAACATTCAGTTTAGAGACTTTCTTACCTTGCGCAACGATTTTGTTAGAACTGCGAGTTGCTTCACTATTTGTCATGTTAATGTGAGGAGCATTCGTCGACAGTGGGATGAATTTTGTGCACATGTGACTGTAATTCGTGACTTAGCTGATGTTTTCGTGTTGACTGAAATTAACATTCCTGAAGAGCTTACTAGTAAATTTTCTCTTCATGACTACCATGAACATTTCTTCACTCGCAAGGATAAAGTGGGTGGTGGTATTGCGGTTTTCATTAAAAATGACTGGATTTCGTCTGTGGTAGATATTGGTTTCACAAATGCCGAGTCGTTGTCAATTCGCATTTGCAACCAGTCTTTTGCGGTCACCCTGCTTGCTATTTACAGGCCTCCGCACCTAAACGCTAAACATTTTGTGGAAGAACTGCGCATGCTTCCTTTTCCGCGGGGACATATATGCATGATAGGCGACATCAACATTGACCTAATAAAAAACCAAAAGCCCGTTGTAGTGGAATACTTAAATACACTTGCGGACGCTGGCATCGAGGCAATGATAAGTTGTCCGACGCGTGTAGAGTATCTAGGAGCATCTTTGGTGTCATCGTGCTTGGATCACGTAAACGTTCGAGCTGAAAACGATGACGTAATTCCTTTTGTTGTAGAGCACAAGTTGTCCGATCATTTCTTCGTAGGGTGTCGTTTTATTTCGCGTTCACTGCAATCAGTACACCACAGCAGGGCAGGATCAGAAATTGAAATTGTTGACAATCGGAAGCTGGACTTGTTGCTCAAAGAATATGACTGGGAAACGTTCCTTTCAGAGGTTCCTGAATGCTCTGCCTATGATTCTTTTGTAACTATCTATGGGGAAATGGTAAACTCGTGCAAAAAAACGGTACTGTTAAAACAGAAGAAGACTGATTGCCCTTGGATGAATCCCAGCATTCTCTCAGCTATTGCAGAGAAAGAGCTGGCTTGGGTATTGTGTCGACGCTCCCCTAAAAACGACAAATTGCGTGTCGCTTATAAAATTGCCCGCAATAGAGTTACTGCTTTAATTAGATTGGAAAAACGTCAACACTTCCATCGGAGATTTTCAGAATCCCGGTCTGACCCGGGCAATACCTGGTCCGTTATAAATCAGCTTAGAGGTCGTCAGTCAAAAAACACGCACGAAACCATTGCTAGAAATTTTGGTGACCCTTCCATAACGTTAGCAGACCAATTCAACACTCAGTTTGCTTCGGCTGCAAGCAATTCCTCCCCTGCTGGCTTTTTTCCATCTAAAGTGAGTCCAGTAGTTAACTCCGCCTTTCTGCCTGAGTGTACAGAAGAAGACATTCGCTATATTTTATTTAGTATGAAGCGACGGAAATGCGCTGGTATGGATGGTATTACGGTTGATGTCCTCTGCAGGAACTTCAATACCTTGAAATGCGTTTTACTGGTCATTGTTAACAACGTCATTTCAACACAGTCCTTTCCGCAAAAACTAAAACAAGCTCTCGTATTCCCGCTCTACAAGGATGGGGAACGCAACTCTGTATCAAACTACCGCGCTATTTCTATACTTTCGTGTATTGCCTTGTTAATTGAAAAACATGTCTACTTTATCATGCTGAGCTTCCTCGAGCAACATAATGTGTTATCAACAACACAGTACGGTTTCATCACAGGGCGCGGCACTCAGTTGGCTTTGGAAGATCTGTCCGATCACCTGAACAATACAATTGATAACAACGAGTTTGCCTGCGGTTTATTTTTATACGTTTCGAAAGCGTTTGATTCTATCAGTCATGAAGTGCTCCTCTGTAAACTGTGTGACTATGGATTTCGCGGCCCTTTCTTGTCCTTTTTTAGAAACTATTTGTGTGACCGAACCCAGGTCGTTGCGATAGGCAGCATTAAAAGCAAGAACATTAAAATAATGAGTGGTGTACCGCAGGGTTCTATTTTGGCCCCCCTTTTGTTTAACCTTTACGTTAATGACCTCTCTGATGCCGCTGAACACAGCCGTGTCTTTCAGTATGCAGACGATACGTTATTAGTTTCGCGTAACGGTGATTATGATCAGGCGGTAGATGCGTTGAGGACTGATGCTGATAATGTAATGAAGTGGTTTTGCAGCAACTTGATTTCGGGCAACACTGCTAAAACAAAACTAGTATGCTTCCACAATCCTTTAAAACGTATTCCTGTTTTTCGTCCATTTTACCTCCATTCTCCTCGATGTTGTAGTAATTGTTCCTGCCTTCCGATAGAGTACCAGACAAATGTTAAATATTTAGGTATTCTTTTTGACTCGAATATGTCCTGGAACAGCCATATGGCCTACATTTGTGGGCACCTCCGTAAAATTTCTTGCTTGCTTTATTCACTTAAGTTTCTATGTCCGATCACTGTTAGACGGTTAATTGCGCATGCCCTAGCTTACAGTGTACTCCGTTACGGCATATGTTGTTTTTATTTTTGTACTGCTTTCTGGCGTAAGAAAATTAATGCTGTGTTGGAAGGAATTCTTCGCTCAGTTATGTATGGTATGTCAAGGAATGAAAACCTGAGCGTCTTTGCCTGTTTGAGAATGCACTCCATTGACTCATTGTTTAAGGAGACTGTTGTTTTGAAATATCTGTACACAAAAGAATTCTGTCACACATACACTCCTGCTCGTGACTTGCGCCCACGTGATCGTTTTGTTATTCCACGTGTTCGCACTTATTTCGGGGAACATGCTCGTTCCTTCTATGTCCCGCGCACTATGAACGAGTTGCCTGATGTCTTTTTTTCTGACATTACCCGCAGACAAATTCAGTCGCAGCTTCTACAAATGCTCAGCTAATTTTTTTTGTTTTTTTTGTTTTTTTTTTTTGTATATGTTAATACTATTCCTAGATGTTCCCCAGCTGCCGGGCGCTGCCCTACAAGCCCATGTTGTGGCTTAGGCAGGCCTGTATTGTACATTGTATATGAATAATAAAGTTTATTGTAATGACCCGCCGGTGAACTTAGTGAAGAAAAGAAGCCCTCCTCGCGTTGGTGCATCGGAAACTTCTGAGTTGGTTGTGGTGCGCCGACCGCCGAGCTCCAGGGCCATCTTTGTCTCGAAGTTGTCGGCTAACACGACATCTGGGCAACTGTTGGCCCACTTGTCGAATGTGCAAGTCAAGCCATTGTCGTGCAAACGCCTTAAAACCAAGCATGACTCCTATTCTTCTTTTTGTGTAACTGTTGACGCAGAGTGTTTCAGGCGCCTGTGCGACCCGTCTATGTGGCCAAAGGGCTGCCTCTTTAAGCCGTTCCAAGGCAAGCTCCACCCTGGCATGGTGCACAGCTGTGAAACTTCTGAGAATGACCAGTAAGAACGACACTCTCGACATCTATTATCAAAATGCTCGGGGTCTACGTACTAAGTCTTCCGAATTTCTTAGAAATGTTGTGTGCTCCAAATTTTCTGCTATTGTTATTACTGAAACTTGGCTTTGCGATGATATCTCATCTTCCGACTATTTTCCTCCGACCTATGAAATTTTTAGAAGTGACAGAAAGTTAACTGGGCCTAAGCAAAAGGGTGGCGGTGTTCTCATTGCCATCGATCGCTCAGTGCAATGCGTGCGGCGTGCAGACCTCGAGACTGAGGAATCAGTCTGGCTTGAGGTAGGCCTCAAGAGGGGCGAGAAGCTGCTCATCGGTGCATTCTATATAACCCCGGATATCTTACCTGCTGAATATAATCTCAAGCTCACATCTATTGAAAATGTTTCCAATTCACACTCCAACCATAAGCTAATTATACTTGGGGACTTCAACACCCCAGGTATTCACTGGAACAGTCTTTCATTTCAGCATAAAAACCATTACGCAGCGCAGAAATGCACCATGTTATTAGATTTTCAATCATTCACCTCCTTGCAGCAGTTCTGCCACATAGAAAACTTCTGTGGTAATGTCCTAGATGTGTGCTTCTCGAACTTGAAAAACGTACAAGTGTGTGCCTCCGAAATATCTCTTGTACGCCCCGACAAGTTTCACCCCCCTCTTATTGTCTCTATCTCTGTCGCTGCCCAGCATTGCTATGGTGGTGTTGACGATTGTGCAGTCCCGCGATATGCTTTCAAGCGTGGAGATTATGTTGGGCTCTATCACTTTTATTCATCTGCTGAATGGTCTAGTGTTTTTGATGTCAATGATGTTGACGAACAGGTTCGACGTTTTACCGAAATTGTCAGGAGTGGCATGGAAAAGTACATCCCTTTTTATAAGCCTGTTCATTCCAAATTTCCCCACTGGTTCTCTAAAGAACTTCGAAGTTCGCTTAAACTTAAGGACAGTGCCCACAAAAAGGCCAAGCGGTCTGGGCTTGACAAGTGGAAAGCGGATTTTAGTCGGTATCGCTCACTTTGTAAAAGCCTCTACCGGCGTGACCACCAGCTCTATATAGAGTCGTTAGAGGCTTCTGCGTCTCAGAAACCGGCTGACTTCTGGAGGTATGTACGCGGCCGTTCTAAGGCGTCTAAAGAACACATTAGTCTGATTAATTCCGATGGGGAACAGGTTGAGGATGTCGCCACGAGCTTTGCTCAGTACTTTCATTCTGTCTTTCAACTGCCAGATGGTCCCGACGAACGCCTATCGTTTAATAATATGTCTAATTTTAGTACACTTATGTTCGATGAAAAACTTGTCAATGATAGCCTTAAACGGATGAAACCGTCATTTTCCTGTGGTGCAGACGGAATTCCAGCAGCCCTCATGAAGGCTTACGGCAACATTTTTGTGCCTGTCTTAACTTCCATTTATAATAACTGTTTGCTTTTCGGTAAATTTCCTCGTGCATGGAAGATTGCTCGAATTTTTCCAATATTTAAGTCTGGTGATAAGTCAGCCGTTACCAACTATCGCCCAATCTCACTCCTTTGTGTCGCCTCAAAACTCTTTGAGTCAGCTCTGCACAACATTCTTGCTGCCTGCGTCAAGAACGTTCTGATACCAAATCAGCACGGCTTTTTCTCGGGTCGATCGACGGTTACAAATCTTGCAAGCTTCATGACTCAGGCTTCGGCTGCAGTTTGTGAAAACGGCCAGTTGGATGTAATTTATTTTGACCTCAGTAAGGCGTTTGATGTAGTGAACCATAAATTATTAATTAACAAGCTTACTATCTCCGGTGTTAATGCAAGTCTTGTTGCCTTGTTGTCCAACTATCTCCTTGACCGGTCCTTTTACGTAGATGTAAACTTCAAAAGGTCTAGTGTTTACACTGCAACGAGTGGTGTACCTCAGGGTTCTGTGCTGGGTCCACTATTGTTTTCTATCTTTATCAATGATGTGTCAACAGTGTTAGCAAAATCTTCATTTCTTCTCTATGCTGATGATGTCAAACTATTTAGGCACATTAGCAGTTTTCAGGACTGCTGTGCCTTGCAGAGGGATGTGTCGGAATTATCGGTCTGGTGCAGCAAAAACTGTCTAATTTTAAATCCAGCTAAAACAAAGGTTGTCACGTACAGCCGGAAAACCCATCGTCTACTGTTTTCCTACAGTATAGCGGGAGCTCCGTTGCAAAGGGTTGAGGAGATTAGGGACCTCGGGGTTCTTTTCGACAGTACCCTCTCTTTTTCTTCTCATATTAGGCTCATCACCCGGCGAGCACTCCGAAGTCTTGGAAATGTGTGTCGGATTACAAAGGAATTCTCTTCTCCAGATCCATTTCTAATGCTATACAATGCAATATGTATCCCCCAGTTAGAATATGCTTCTGTTGCCTGGAACGGCATCTCCAAATCTAGTAGTGAATTAATAGAACGTGTGCAGAAAAAGTTTTTATCCATATTTAAGCACCGTCATCACAATCACAGTTCGGGTCCTGATTCTGACTTACCCATAGTTCCTTCCATTCCTTCGTTGACCTGCAGACGTATGCGTGCAGACCTTACATTTCTTCACAAAATTGTTCATGGTGACCTTTCTTGCGCAGACCTGCTTAACTGTTTAGAGTTTAGTGTTCCACAGAGGCCCACCAGGTCGCATCGCCCTTTCTTGACCGCTGCGCGCAACTCCAATCATTCTCCTGTGCGCAGAATACAGAATTGCTACAACCGCTTCTCTGAACGCCTTGACATCTTTCAAAGCTCCTTTACAATTTACCGTACTGCTTTGTTGAACACAGTATGTTAAACATCTATGATATCTCTGTCGTTCGTTTTTCTTTTTTTTATTGCTGAAATTTGGTTTCTCTGTGGTTCTGTTTAACCACTATAGTTGCCTGTTTTTGAAACTGTTTACTTATCATGGTTGTCTTATCATTTGTCTCTATACTTTGTCATTGTTCTTGTCGTCTTACTGTTAAACTTTGTTCTCTGCTTGTTGTGTATTCATTATAATAAGCTGAGCCACAAAGGCATCTTCTTTTTCTTTTTTACCTGTACCCAGGCTCCGCCTGTGCTTTATTTCTGTAATTTTCGCTACTTCAATTTGTGTGTGTTGTCGCTTGTTTATTTCTTTCAATATGTTTCTTGTATTTTGTTTTCATGTAACTATCCGTGCGCCAGCACCCAGGCCTCTGGCTGTCCCTGGGCACGTAAATAAACATGATTGATTGATTGATTGATTGATTGATTGATTGATTATTATTATTATTATTATTATTATTATTATTATTATTATTATTATTATTATTATTATTATTATTATTATTATTATTATTATTATTATTATTATTATTGCCGCGGCGTCACCCGCTAGGCCTAGCGACCCCGGTGACCAAACCAGTGAAGACGGTGAGCCAGCGAACATCCCGGCCAAACGAGTGGCGTCCCCTGTCGGAGCATGCTTCAACCCTTCGGCGGACCTACGCGCAGAGGTAGCTGCTTTGAAGAATCTCCTGTCCGAAGCCTGCGACAGCCTCTCTTTTCTTGGGGATGTTGTCACCGAGCTGCGGGAGGAGAACCGGCTTCTGCGGCGGGATAATGTGGCAGGGCTTGCCCATCAGGCTGCAATCGTCGCGTCCCTGCGTGAGGAGGTTCGCTGCCTGCGAGGGGAGCTCGCCCGTCCGCCGCCTTCCCCGAAGCCTGCTAGCCGTTCCACGCTACCGGTGACGTCACCCCACTCCGGTCTCCACATGAGGTCGTCGTTCGCCGCAGCTGCCGCCGGTGCAGCGGGCGAAGGCGGCCCCCTCCTGTCCTCGACGAAAGCTTCGGCATTCTTAGAACGCTCCAGCGGTCAACCAGGTGCGGTGCTGAGTGATTTGAGTTCCCCATCGGACTGCCCCTTGCCTCCGCCTCTACAGTCCGACACTGCGAGTAATGGCCCGCCGGTGAACTTAGTGAAGAAAAGAAGCCCTCCTCGCGTTGGTGCATCGGAAGCTTCTGAGTTGGTTGTGGTGCGCCGACCGCCGAGCTCCAGGGCCATGTTTGTTTCGAAGTTGTCGGCTAACACGACATCTGGGCAACTGTTGGCCCACTTGTCGAATGTGCAAGTAACGCCATTGTCGTGCAAACGCCTTAAAACCAAGCATGAATCCTATTCCTCTTTTTGTGTAACTGTTGACGCAGAGGGTTTCAGGCGCCTGTGCGACCCGTCTATGTGGCCAAAGGGCTGCCTCTTCAAGCCGTTCCAAGGCAAGCTCCACCCTGGCATGGTGCACAGCTGTGAAACTTCTGAGAATGACCAGTAAGAACGACACTTTCGACATCTATTATCAAAATGCTCGGGGTCTACGTACTAAGTCCTCCGAATTTCTTAGAAATGTTGTGTGCTCCAAATTTTCTACTATTGTTATTACTGAAACTTGGCTTTGCGATGATATCTCATCTTCCGACTATTTTCCTCCGACCTATGAAATTTTTAGAAGTGACAGAAAGTTAACTGGGCCTAAGCAAAAGGGTGGCGGTGTTCTCATTGCCATCGATCGCTCAGTGCAATGCGTGCGGCGTGCAGACCTCGAGACTGAGGAATCAGTCTGGCTTGAGGTAGGCCTCAAGAGGGGCGAGAAGCTGCTCATCGGTGCATTCTATATAACCCCGGATATCTTACCTGCTGAATATAATCTCAAGCTCACATCTATTGAAAATGTTTCCAATTCACACTCCAACCATAAGCTAATTATACTTGGGAGCTTCAACACCCCAGGTATTCACTGGAACAGTCTTTCATTTCAGCATAAAAACCATTATGCAGCGCAGAAATGCACCATGTTATTAGATTTTCAATCATTCACCTCCTTGCAGCAGTTCTGCCACATAGAAAACTTCTGTGGTAATGTCCTAGATGTGTGCTTCTCGAACTTGAAAAACGTACAAGTGTGTGCCTCCGAAATATCTCTTGTACGCCCCGACAAGTTTCACACCCCTCTTATTGTCTCTATCTCTGTCGCTGCCCAGCATTGCTATGGTGGTGTTGACGATTGTGCAGTCCCGCGATATGCTTTCAAGCGTGGTGACTATGTTGGGCTCTATCACTTTTATTCATCTGCTGAATGGTCTAGTGTTTTTGATGTCAATGATGTTGACGAACAGGTTCGACGTTTTACCGAAATTGTCAGGAGTGGCATGGAATAGTACATCCCTTTTTATAAGCCTGTTCATTCCAAATTTCCCCACTGGTTCTCTAAAGAACTTCGAAGTTCGCTTAAACTTAAGGACAGTGCCCACAAAAGGCCAAGCGGTCTGGGCTTGACAAGTGGAAAGCAGATTTTAGTCGGTATCGCTCACTTTGTAAAAGCCTCTACCGGCGTGACCACCAGCTCTATATAGAGTCGTTAGAGGCTTCTGCGTCTCAGAAACCGGCTGACTTCTGGAGGTATGTACGCGGCCGTTCTAAGGCGTCTAAAGAACACATTAGTCTGATTAATTCCGATGGGGAACAGGTTGAGGATGTCGCCACGAGCTTTGCTCAGTACTTTCATTCTGTCTTTCAACTGCCAGATGGTCCCGACGAACGCCTATCGTTTAATAATATGTCTAATTTTAGTACACTTACGTTCGATGAAAAACTTGTCAATGATAGCCTTAAACGGATGAAACCGTCATTTTCCTGTGGTGCAGACGGAATTCCAGCAGCCCTCATGAAGGCTTACGGCAACATTTTTGTGCCTGTCTTAACTTCCATTTATAAGAACTGTTTGCTTTTCGGCAAATTTCCTCGTGCATGGAAGATTGCTCGAATTTTTCCAATATTTAAGTCTGGTGATAAGTCAGCCGTTATCAACTATCGCCCAATCTCACTCCTTTGTGTCGCCTCAAAACTCTTTGAGTCAGCTCTGCACAACGTTCTTGCTGCCTGCGTCAAGAACGTTCTGATACCAAATCAGCACGGCTTTTTCTCGGGTCGATCGACGGTTACAAATCTTGCAAGCTTCATGACTCAGGCTTCGGCTGCAGTTTGTGAAAACGGCCAGTTGGATGTAATTTATTTTGACCTCAGTAAGGCGTTTGATGTAGTGAACCATAAATTATTAATTAACAAGCTTACTATGTCCGGTGTTGATGTAAGTCTTGTTGCCTTGTTGTCCAACTATCTCCTTGACCGGTCCTTTTACGTAGATGTAAACTTCAAAAGGTCTAGTGTTTACACTGCAACGAGTGGTGTACCTCAGGGTTCTGTGCTGGGTCCACTATTGTTTTCTATCTTTATCAATGATGTGTCAACAGTGTTAACAAAATCTTCATTTCTTCTCTATGCTGATGATGTCAAACTATTTAGGCACATTAGCAGTTTTCAGGACTGCTGTGCCTTGCAGAGGGATTTGTCGGAATTATCGGTCTGGTGCAGCAAAAACTGTCTAATTTTAAATCCAGCTAAAACAAAGGTTGTCACGTACAGCGGGAAAACCCATCGTCTACTGTTTTCCTACAGTATAGCGGGAGCTCCTTTGCAAAGGGTTGAGGAGATTAGGGACCTCGGGGTTCTTTTCGACAGTACCCTCTCTTTTTCTTCTCATATTAGGCTCATCACCCGGCGAGCGCTCCGAAGTCTTGGAAATGTGTGTCGGATTACAAAGGAATTCTCTTCTCCAGATCCATTTCTAATGCTATACAATGCAATATGTATCCCCCAGTTAGAATATGCTTCTGTTGCCTGGAACGGCATCTCCAAATCTAGTAGTGAATTAATAGAACGTGTGCAGAAGAAGTTTTTATCCATATTTAAGCACCGTCATCACAATCACAGTCCGGGTCCTGATTCTGACTTACCCATAGTTCCTTCCATTCCTTCGTTGACCTGCAGACGTATGCGTGTAGACCTTACATTTCTTCACAAAATTGTTCATGGTGACCTTTCTTGCGCAGACCTGCTTAACTGTTTAGAGTTTAGTGTTCCACAGAGGCCCACCAGGTCGCATCGCCCTTTCTTGACCGCTGCGCGCAACTCCAATCATTCTCCTGTGCGCAGAATACAGAATTGCTACAACCGCTTCTCTGAACGCCTTGACATCTTTCAAGGCTCCTTTACAATTTACCGTACTGATTTGTTGAACACAGTATGTTAAACAACTATGATATCTCTGTCGTTCGTTTTTCTTTTTTTTATTGCTGAAATTTCGTTTCTCTGTGGTTCTGTTTAACCAATATAGTTGCCTGTTTTTGAAACTGTTTACTTATCATGCTTGTCTTATCATTTGTCTCTATACTTTGTCATTGTTTTTGTCGTCTTACTGTTAAACTTTGTTCTCTGCTTGTTGTGTATTCATTACAATAAGCTGAGCCCCAAAGGCATCTTCTTTTTCTTTTTTACCTGTACCCAGGCTCCGCCTGTGCTTTATTTCTGTAATTTTCGCTACTTCAATTTGTGTGTGTGTTGTCGCTTGTTTGTTTCTTTCAATATGTTTCTTGTATTTTGTTTTTATGTAACTATCCGTGCGCCAGCACCCAGGCCTCTGGCTGTTCCTGGGCACGTAAATAAACATGATTGATTGATTGATTGATTGATTGATTGATTATTATTATTATTATTATTATTATTATTATTATTATTATTATTATTATTATTATTATTATTATTATTATTATTATTATTATTATTGTTGTTATTATTATTATTATTATAACTGGGTTAATAGAGTTGAATGCGTTCTTAAGTGGTACGCATTCTTGCAGTAACCTGGATACGGCCCGCATCAGGCTCACCAGAATCAGACAGGGTCGTCCTGGAGTCGCTCCTAGCTTTCGCCATTGAGGCGGGCCTCCTAAGGAGCCTGTCATTCCTTTTCTCTTCTCCGACAGCTCCCCCCTTTGCAAACAACGTGGCTCTATTTTATAGTAAAATAATTTAAAACAACTACCCTCGTGCTACGGAACGATTCGTAGGTGCGTGGCAGCCATTTCTGAGCTTGCGACGCCGTCGCAAATGCCGGCTGTTTCGCTTGACGAGCCATTTTGTATTAACATAGCCCCACCGCGGTCCTCTCGGTTGCGAAGCCGATGCCTTACTAACTCTGCCACCCCGGGAGGATGCTCACTCTAAGCAACGGCAGTGTCTGATGCCTGTGCAGTGCGCGTTGCTACAGCTACTGCACGCCGGCATCCGTTTTCGTGAAACAAACATGTACAGAGAATGGAGATCGTCGTCGCAAGCGGCTAAAGAGGCGCCAAGAGCCGCGAACACTGAACCCGCCGACAGTTGCCTGTACCCACAGGCTTGTATTGGACAACGTTTTATAAAACGGCTAATCAATTCAATCGTATTAGCAAGTCGAGAAGTTGAGTTTATCTATCAATCAATTAGTGCACGAACACTAAAAGGGCCGACCACAAAAGATCTGGGCGCGCTCTCTGAATCCGTTGCGCGTATTCTGAAGCGTAGCACAGGGCTACATACCCGCAGAGGTGTACTGTACGAGGCTCTGTAAGCAGGAATTCAGGCTGCTCTTGTTGCTATAGCTGCACAGCAGTCCCCCGCTTTGGGGTTGTCTCATGACACAGCCCAAGTTGGCGTAAGCGACATTATCTTATAGGACCCTGTTTGTCGAGCATACACCATGTTTCATCAAACGATTACTACCTACCGCAGCAAAAACAAGCCAGGTGCCAATACGGTCACAAACAAAGCAAAGGTAGACAGCGACCCCACACAGCATGGTGGCGCTATCTAGGAGGACTAACGGTCCAAAAGGCGTTCCGTATTACGTTGCCGAGTAAACAGCGTACTAACGTTTGCATGAAGTCATGTCCTTGTTGCGCCATCGGAGACGTCACGAAACACACGATTTGGCGGAAGAATAAAAATTGTAACATAAATTCACTGATTTTCAGTAAATAAACCATGGCTTGATGTCAGATAAGCGCTGGTGGCACTACAAAACACCAAATATTTCGAATAAAACAAACTCGTATTTCGCTGCATGGCCCCTTTAAGCGGATCGTTGTAAGCTTGCTCACAGTGAGCTGTCTTGTCCCCATTGTGTGTTGCCCACTTAAACATGGCCTTCTATAGACAGAGTATGATTACAGAAAACGGCTCGAACTCTTGCGTTATCGAAAGTATCCCGAATAAAAATTTGTGAAAATTAGCCGCGAAAACGACTCTAACATTACGTACCACAGCTTCGCTGGTCGCCCGTCTTTCTAGAGTTGAAGGGCACTGATATCTTTTGTTTAATTTGTACAGGGGTGGCCATTTTCTCGACCTCCCAATGATAACAACAACGCCGGTTTTTCTCCGAACAGGCGAAAAGGTGTTCGCCTTTAAAAAAAGCCATCTCAGCAACGACGTGACGACAAAAGTCGAGATAAAGTAATGGAGGCTTTAAGTGGCGAAGACCACAACACACTAGTGGCGGATTTTGTATTCAGCTAATTATACTGTAAATAATAAAAACCGAAAATACGACACCAATGCCCCACGTCGCACCTGTTTTTTAAAGCAAATCTTTCTACGTCTACCAGCCAACGGTTCTTTCGCGGCGTGCGGGACAATAAACTGCGTACCTGCGTACGCAGTTTATAAACTGCGTACCTGCGTACCCCCCCCCCCCCCCGCCTCCTCCGCCGCCGTAGACGGCGGCGGAGGAGGCGGGGGGGGGGGGGGGGGGGGTACGCAGGGTTTCACTCGCGGAGCATACTGTAGCTGGCATGGCGAATTTTCCCAGCGTTCCCCGCGCGGAGGTGCCTGGTCGCCGGCGGGTGCGTCGGCGGTACGGCTTTGTCGTCTGCTTTAGCGACGGTTGTTTTGGGCCTGTTCTGGCGCAGCTTCGCGTCCATTGCGTGCTTCCTTCGCACGGCTTCATTAACTTGTTTGACAGCACCTCCTGGGTAACCCGGACCCGACGGAATTAAGGGGTCGTACGGCAAAGATACATTAAGGATTGGTTTGCAGGGTGGGAAAACAAAATGTAGAGACCACATACAGACATCTGGCCGCTAGAGAAACACTACTTTTTGCGCACTGCTTGCCACAAATGGTACTCCATTTTCTAAATTGGTGAGTACCAATTCGGTTGTGTTTTGATTCAGTGGCTGGGGAGGGAGTACAGTTAGGTTCGTTGAAGAAGGTGAGTGGTGTCGTCGTGGAGGGTGGTGAAGGACCCGATGACGAGACGAGGCAAGTGGACGATGAAGAAAGAGAAGTCTATTTACACTTATTTACAGGAGACGACGAAACATAGCACAAGACAAAACGAAAACTGAATTACAATTAAAAGGCGCCGCAGCGGACAAAGCGGGGTATCGCGGCGCGATCCCTGATGGGGGCCCGGAGGCCCAAAAGAGGTGCCGAACCGCCGCGCGGTTGGCGAGGAATTCGTGGGGCTCTGGCACCCATAAACCGCCACGGGAGCAAGTCTTGATGCGACCGCTCTCGGCCGCAGCTCCGAACAAACTCGTTGAAGCATGCGCGAGCAGGGCGCAAACAAAGCCGCCTCCCCCCAGCAGCGCACATGCCAATAAGGGTTTTGACCTCCACTCCCCCCCTGGCCGTCCCCGAAGGTCAGGAGGACAGGAAAACCTTCCCCGACGCCGCGTAAAAAGCCGCAGGCGAGGCCCATACAAAGGGTTGCGACTCGCAGGCGTCCGCGGAGGCCGCCCATCGCTTCCGCCCAAGGAGGGGGACACTACAAGGCCACGAGAAGGGAGGGGGGTCATCGTCCCGACGGGGTTCATCGGCGCTGTCATCATTACAGAGGGGGAGGGCGCTTTTTGGCGCAAATCCCAGGTAACGACTGGCAGAATCTCTGGTTTCACTCTTTGTAGAGTCACATGTGTGAATTCAAGTGACGTCGCATGGCCAATTGTTGTGGTGTCGTTTACAGCTTTGCTTTCCAACCACCTTCGCAGCGTGGATTGGAACCAACTTTTTTTCGCCTCGGCTTGTCTTAAGAAGCGACACTTTCGTTCGGATCCTTCAAAATATTCACATGGCGTGTAAGGTACTAAGTGGTAAGCGATAAAGACATTAACAGTCGTTTATCGAAGCCTGTAGCGTGCATGGCGGCCATATTGAATATGAAAAGTGGTGATCTCTTAGCAGCCTGCGCAGGTTGCTAGTAAATGCGCTCTTGCTAGTATGTCTTTCCCTTGCGCGCTTGGAGAGCACATATGGTGAAGGCGGCTTCTTATTTTCAAAACGCATTCTCGATGACTAAAATGACGGTATCGGGTGTGAAATCTTAAGACGTAAACAGATACTTCGTCTGCAACTTTTCCATAGCGGCTTTGCGTCACTTCACTGCTGATTCGGTTATGCCATTAGGTGCAATCGTTACTGGTTATTTGCAAGCTGACTCCTTGCACGCACTAGGCTTAAAGGGGCCGTGAAGACAAAATACAAGTTTGTTTCATTCAAAAGATTTCGTGTTTTATAGTGCCCTCGGCGCTTGTCCGGATGCAAACAATGCCTTATTCACTGAGAAATTAGTCCATTTAGGTTAAAATTTTGATTTTCCCGCTAAATCCTGTGTTTTCGTGGGCCGCAATGACATCTTAGGAACCGACCGCTCTGCAGCCGATTCCGAAGCCTTGTTTACCGTTAGTGAATCTAGATGGCGCCACCATACCGTGGTAAGCCGTTTTCTGCTTTTGGTTTGTTTCTGACCGTATTTAAACCTGGCTTGTTTTTGTTCTGGGAGAAGATAATCGTGCCGTAAAATATAGTGCTCGCTCGACAAATACGGTCAAGTAAGTTGCTTGCGTCAATCGGGCAGTGTCGTTTGAGACAACCCCAAAGCCCCGCAGTGCTGTGCAGCTAAACCAAGCAAAGTGCGCGCAGTACCAACAGCAGTACACATCGGTACCTCTATGTTTACGTGTACTTTCGTAAATTTTACTGCTTGTCCAGCCATTCTCACTTATGTAAGAAGAATGTGCGCTAAATTTAAGCGCAAACAGCTCCTTCGATAAATTTGTAAGGTCTGCCTAATTAGCGTCTGCTTTTGCCGGCCTCCGAAAATCGCGGAGCTGGCTGGCATGACATCACAGGTTCTGTGGCGGGAAATGAGCCAGTGGGTCTCACGGCCATTCTCTTTTTTCCTAATTATGTAGCTTATTTTGGCGACATTTACGTTAAAAGTGGTGTCAGTTTGATTATAACTACGCAATCTTTTGAATGAACCAAACTTGTGTTTTGTCTTTACGGCTCCTTTAAGGGCAGAGGGTACGCCCTATGCGTTTTCATAGAGAGTATTGGGGCTAAGGCGTTGCGCTGCTGAGCACGAGGTCGCGGGTTCGATTCCCGGCCGCGGCGGCTGCTTTTCTGATGGAGGCGAAAAGCAAAAACGCCCGTGTGTACGAGATTTCGGCGCACGATAAAGATCCCCAGGTGGTCGAAATTAATCCGGAGCCCTCCACTACGGCGCGCCTCATCGCCTGCGTTGCGTCGGCGCGTTAAACCCTACAATCAATCAATCATTTTGAGGTGAATTTTCCTCGGCATCTCCTCAAGGTATCTACATAATGCGTACATCATTTTCTTTTAAACTACTGGGATTTTGCTGATTGCATTCAAGTAGTGGGTGTTAAAAACGTGCATAGCGCATTCATGCATGTTAATTACGGAGTGCCACAAGGATCCGTGCTCCGAACTCTTTTATTTAACATCTAAGTTAATGATACTGCAAACCTTCAATTGAATGCCCAACTCCTTCAGTACGCAGATGACACAGCACTAACCTTGTCACGGGAATCTTACAATGAGGATATAGAGCTACTTCAAAATGATGTAACCAAAGTATTAACATGGCTGGATCAAAATGAAATATTTTTAAACAAGAACAAAACCACGCTAATTTGCTTTAGAAACCCGCATCAGACAATAGCGCGTAACCGATCTATTGTGTTGCATTCTGATTATTGTAAAGACTGTTCGTGCGTACCGCTACAGCGTTTACCCACAGTGAAAAAGCTGGGTCTTAATTTTGACGAGGACATGTCCTGGGCGCTTCTCGTTGAATACATTATCAAACGCATCAGAACCGTGTCCGCCCAGTTATATAAACTAAAATTTAGTTCCGTTCTCAACCTGCGCCGGCTGGTTTCTAAGGCCCTAGGGCCATAGCTCGGCATAGCTGGATGCCACTCACTCACACTCACTCAAAAAAATATATTTATCCCAACGCACTCACTCGCACTCGCACTCGCCATTCCGCCCTCCCCACGCGCACTCACTCGCACTCACGCTCGCCACTCCGCCTTTACTACTCACACTCACACGTGCTCATGCTGGCCACTCGCCCCCACCACTCGCTCTCACTCAAGTTCACGCTCACCACACTGCTCTCACAACTCGCACTCACTCGCGCTCACGCTCACCCCTCCACCCTCACCACTCGCACTCACTCCCGCTCACGCTCTCCACTCGTCCGCACCACTCGCACTCACTCGCGCTCACGCTCAACCCTCGGTACTCACTACTCGCACTCACTCCCGTTCACGCTCACCACTCGTCATCACCATTCGCACTCGCTCGCGCTCACGCTCACCACTCGCATTCGCCGCTTACACTCCCTCGCACTCGCACTCAGCACTTGCAATGGCCACTCACACACACTCGCAATCACCCCTCGCTTCCTCCACTCACGCACGTACTCGCTTCCTCCACTCACGTACAAATATTTTCAGGCATGAAATACTTACTGATGTGAGGTAAAATTGACCTTTCTCAGGAATGGGGTCTCCTTTTCCTACTTGATATGTCACTTTCAAAGCGGTAGTCGTCGCTGGACTCTCTTACGAAATGAACAAATTCTCGCAAATTTGCCTGAAACCATTCATAACTTTTTATTATTGTCTATGCTATTTCGCTCAGATTCTACAAAAGAAAAGAAACACTGAAATTTTGGCAGCGGTGGTAAACATAAAAAAAATACAGTAGACTCTCGATAAACGGAACTTCAAGGGACCGGAAAAATTAGTTCCGTTTAACAGGAGTTCCGTTTACTGAGATAGATGTGTAAAAGTGCGCATTTGTGTGCATACGCACTCTTCATACCATTTCATGGAACTCTAAGCACTAGGAGGTGAATGTAGCTGATATGTTTTTAGAAAGCAAGAAAACTATAAAAAGGTTTAGGCACAGCATTCACAAAGTTGATTTGGCAACAATTAGTCGCTGTGCACTACAAAATGCATCAATTATCTTTGTTTGAGTCAATGAAACTGCGTCTTCACGGAGGTTAGAGGCGTCAACTTCGCGAGTACTACGAGCCACCGAATGTAGAATACGGCAACGCGGTAATGAAGGGCGAATAGCACCACGATGGCACTAACAAGGCATAAGGAGCTGAGCCCTATAACCTCAGCGTCTTGAATCGAGACCAAACGACTGGAACGAGAACTGCGATGTTGCATTCGTTGCGCTAACACGGCTGACCACTAACGAGACTAGGCTTAAGAGGCCAACGAGGTCAAGAAAACATGCAGCAACAAAAAAAAAACGAAACAGCCGGAACCGTAAAAAGCTGATTCTCATCCCGGTGGGTTTCACAAGAAGTTCCATTTCTAGTTCCGTTTATACGGTGACGCCGAAATTTCAGTTCCGATTACCGTAATTTTTTTTACGTTATCTGAATACAAAACCAACCAACTTACAGGCTACTGTTCCGTTTAGGCGGCAATTCCCTTTAAGCGATTTCCGTTTATCGAGATTCTACTGTAGTCCAGTTCGGAAGAAAAGCTTAGAAAAGCTGTTGCCATCAGTCAAAATACTGGCTAGCGCGCGCATATATTCCTCTCTCGAAGCGCGCTATCCGCGCCACTAAAATTGCGCAATCAATTTGCTCTGGACAACCCTCCAAACGGTTTATTTCAAGAGTAATCCCAGGTGAACAGGGCGCAGAGCGAGATTGTCCAGCAAAACACCGCCACGAAAAGATTGAAAACGGCAAGCAAGGTGGAGGAAGGCTATTGGAGCGCTTGGCCTTGAGCGCTTGGCAGAGACAAGACGAGGGAGAGAGGCGCCTCCGCGTGGTCGCGCCAAATCGGCGACGCCTGACTTTAGCGCGGACGTCCTCATAGAGACGAGTTGTCTGGTGCCTGCCTCCCTTCCTGTTCCCCTCCCTAAACGGCGCCAGCCTGCCGCAGAGCAAAACCGCAGGCTGATCCTAAACTACACCGCCATGCGCCCGCACCGGGCACCGAGACAAGTTCACGTCGAAAGTTTATACGAAATAACGGGGAGAGTAAGTCATCACACACGCGCGCACACGTACGCACACGCACGCACGCACACAAGCACGAACACGCACGCAACACATACACGCGCACACGCACACAAGCACACAAGCACACAAGCACATGCACGCACACACACACACACACCAACGCACTTGAACACGCGCGCGCACGCTCACACATACGAACTCGCACGGACGCGCTCACGCATGCAGACACACTCACGTGAACACGCACACGCACGCACGCACTCATTCACTCACTCACCCTCTCACAAATTACGCTATCCGACTGCCGAGAACGCTTACTATTCATCACACCACGCAGGGGTCACCCATCGGCACGCGGACGACGATCTACATACGGGGCACAAAATATGAGGAACACTAGACTGCGAAGCCCTTTTCAGCGAATCAGCGCAGCAAGCATGACGGGGACTACAGTGTTTGGGCTGACCACAACGCTAAATACGAAAATAAAGCAACTGAAGCAATTTCGCCTTCATAACTAGCTGGTTGGCGACCGTGAACAGCCAGAACGAAAAAAGCAATATGCGGGAGACCAGGTCCCAATTTCAGCTTCGCCAGGCAAATTCACAAGCGTAATGGTAAATGACCGTCGATGACAACAGAGCAGCGCGAACAGCGAGTATCTTACCTTTCGCGATCTGAAAATATGAAATATATATTTCACAAAATGGGCGCAACAGTAACGATTCGAACTCCGCGATTCGGTAAGGCGAATGAGGAGTCAGACAGAACGTACGATTCTTGTTAATCTGCACGAACGGATACACCAATTTCAGAGGGAGACAGGGAACTAAACGAAGGGGTGCAGTCGGCGAGTCATCATTACAAATACTATGTGAGGTGATGCTAAAGCGAGCTTACTTCGTTTGCTTGCGAAAGGTACGTACATCGGCGTATATGAGTCAATGCCACATTCCCGCAAAATAACGCAACGTAAACATTTTAGTGAAGTTTGCAATAAAACAGCAGCGGTTGAGTTTTCAGGTGTGTCAAACACCCGAAGCAAATCACATGCCTCAGGGCACGCACCATAACTGCCGTAGAAGGATGTGTGACGCCAAGTCCGCGTGAAACCGAGTATCATAACGGAGCGCCGCCATAACAAGTAATGACAAATACTGATACGTTTAATACCCCAAGACCTCGAAAATGAGGTACTACTTCCACAACACGCAACTGGCCCATCCGAACCGTTTTGCCATCCTGATACGCGAATCTGTGAAAATCTGCGATACCTTTTCAAACCATTGCGGGCACTCACAATTTGCGCTTCAGAACAGCCGGCCATTTGACAGCTGCAGCAAGCCGACCAATTATGTACACCAAGTACTACGGCACTAGACCACGGTGCTTCGTAATGCCTCCATCGCAGCGCTCAGCGGTAGGGAAGTGCCATCGCTTTATTGCGACGACGTTACCGACACTAATTCCAACACAAAACCTGCGAGCCAGAAACATCATTCGGCGAGAGTGCGCGCAACAGCCCCTCAATGAGTCATGACAGTGAGAGTATCAGCGCATTATGGCGTCAGACGTCCATTCAAATCGTAATCCTCAACCAAGACTTCACTGCAGAGTTGGTTCCACGGTGCCTTAAATATAAAGGGGAGTAGCCACATATTACCCAAGCTAAAGGCAGTCGTTCCATTCACTAGTGGCTGTGTGAGCGAGTGGATATCGCCAGCAGCAATTACCACAGCAAGCGGCTCCTGCGACGAATGCCAACAGCGAGTGATGCTCACCGCGGTAAGCACCGCTCATGAGTGGTGAGCGGAGCTCGCCGCGAGTGGAACTCGCACTTGTGAGTGGTGAGTGGGACTCACCGCGAGTAGAACTCGCACTCGCGAGTGGTGAGCGGGGCTCGCCGCGAGTGGTGAGCGAAGCTCACCGCGAGTGCAACTCGCACTCGCACTCGGGAGTGGTGGACGGGGCTCACCGTGAGTGGCGCTCGCACTCACTTGCACTCGCACTCACCACGCCAAAACGACGGTGAGGCTCACTCACCACTCACTCGTGAGTGGTGAGTGGGGTGTGTGTGAGTGCAATCATGAGTGAGTTTGCCGACCTATCCTAGGGCAGTGTATTCTGCGATATGGAATTTCAATCTATGGTTCCTGCACACAAACAGAATACACAGAATCGAAAAGTTTTTGGATCGAACATCTAGTAACATATTATATGGTACTGACCTCGAAACATTGAACAAAGGGGTAAAAACGTACATTGCCGCCGTGGATTCTTTTGTGCATTTGTATAATCAAGTAGTACTTTTGCCAAACTTCTTTTGTACTCGATATAAAAAAGTAGTAAAAAGAGCCTACGCAAAACAGAACGTTACGAATTGCCTAGAATATTTACCAACTATGGTAAACGGTGCCGAGAATAGTACGTTCCTTTTTATTTCAATCAGTTGCCCGAAGACATAGAAATGCTATGCTGAAGTAATAAGGCGAGATCTCAAATTAAACATTGGTTAAATTATCTAAAGTAATGGAGCGTCATCGACAGTGTGTTAGCCGATAGAAGCAGTGTGATTTATTTCGAACAGCCCCTTCTGTTCATTCAGTAGTTTTATTTGTTTCATTAGGTTTTACTGCCTCATTCGTTTATATTCATTCGTTTATATTCTGTATATTCTGTAATCATGTGTGTGAACTTCAAAAATCGGAGATTTTGTGAACTTTCTTGAGTGCGAATGTACATGTTGTTATAGTGATGTGTATATGGTGTTTTTGTTTTTGTTTTGTCTTTGGCAAAAGAGTTGCCTCTGGTATTGTTACCCTTGAGCGAGCATCCTGAGTCTGCCGTGACCCGCCCACAAGCGATATGCGCTTCTGCGTGAACGAAATGTACAGTGAAATTGTCGGGATCGCGACTTTCACGCGAACCCCTTTCTGGCTAGCTACCCATCGCGGCCGGCGTTGCACAATTGTGCGCCTCGCTCGCGCGACGGGAGCCATACGGGAGGCGCCAGCGACCGGAGGGTTCGTTGTCGCCAGGGTGGAGGCGTTGACCCTTTTCCCGTCTGCCTTACCCGAAAACCAGTTCTTCCTCTGCACTAGCGCCACGGTTCGGCGAGGGCTGGTGGATTGTCGCATGACGAGAGGACAGTCCTCTTCTCTTAGGGATGCGGTAGCGAGCGGAAGTTTCGGCGCGCCGGTCCGGACCTGGGGAACGCGCCACAATGGGACGCGTCCGGGCGAGCTGGGAGACTGCAACCGCGCTCGCACGCGCAGCGCTCCACTGCTCCGGTATGCCATCGGTGAGTCGAACCATCTCGATCTCTAGCGTTGTTTAATGCCTCACTCACAGTGTTACCGTTATGGCCTACGACAAGTCTGTATGCAGTGTATTTGATTTGCACTTTGCAATAAATGCTGCTATTGATGTTTTGCCCTCGCCGCCTCCTGCCTTTGTCTGTCTCCGCAACCAACGGACCCGTCCGCAGCCGGCGCTCGCAAGGCATGTTTGCTGAGCGCGGATGGCTGCGGGATGGGAAATAACTAGTGTGTGAAACGTAGCCTCCCACAAAATTTATCAAGAAATAAAGTTCTATGTATGTATGTACGTATGTATGCATGTGTGTATGCATGCATGTATGCATGTATGCATGTATGCATGTATGTATGTATGTATGTATGTATGTATGTATGTATGTAATAAGATACACAGTAAGGGGATGACGATATAAACAATGACGGCTGAAATAAAAAAAAAGTACGCTCACGCGAAATGCGGAACAATTTTTCGACGTGAGCCATTTATTTATTTGTTTATTTATTTGGTTACCCTCAGGGCCCAAAGGGCGTTACAGGTGGTAGTGGGTTACATCTTGTGTAACAGAAAAAGAAAAGCAGCAGCACAAACACAAGCTGAAAACAACAACGTAAAGATAAGCAATCACCATAACAGGTTGCTTACAGCAGATCGAAGCGCAGCCTCATCTGTTATCTGTTAACCATTCTTAGGCTTGTCGAGCCCTTCGCGGTTGGTTGGTTCGTTTTGCGGTCCACCATCATCATCTCACCAACCAGCCCCACTTATCAATGAGTGGAAGTACCCTGATTAACACCGTATTCGTTGACGTGCCAGAGGAAGTAAGTGAACTCCCCACCGCGGGTTCGCTTCCCGGCTGCAGCGCCTCCTTTTCTGATGGAGGCGAAAAGCGAAAAATACCCGTGTGTTCCACATTTCAGCGCACGTTAAAGATCCCCAGGTGGTCAAAATTAATCCATAGTCCTCCACTACGGCGCGCCGAATCACCTGTGTAGCGCCGGCGCGTTAAACCCCACAGTCAATTAAGTGAACTCCTAACTTTGCTTAGGAGCTGACACTCAGAAAAAAAGACAACCTTGCTCCCGCTGGCCGGTTTCCAGCCATGAAGTCATCATCGTCAAGTTAGCATGCCATCCGCGGGGCCATTAAGGTAAGACGTCTTTTGAACGTAAAGCGTTCGAAGTTACTCTTGGGCGTCGCGGTTGCTAGGTCGCAGTCGGCGCTGTGAGATGAGCGCGTAATTTGACATCACTCCCTATTTAATTGCCGTGGCGCTCCTTTAAGCACCGTCGTTGCTCGGGGATGTCCGCCCTCCGGGTGCTGCTGCGGGCGCCGCGATTTTAAGGACGCACTCCATGCTGGAGGATGAGCGCGTGATTTGCTTTATGGAAGTGGATTTGATTGAAGTAGCTGGTCTAGCTCAAGCAAGCACCAATCGTGATGTTAATTTTGGGTAAAAAAAATTTGGGGCCACGTTTTACGCGAACAGCGCTGTAAATTGTGAATGTTTTATATGTGCAACACAAGTGCTCAGCAATTTATGATAACTTTACGGGTAATGAATCTGGGTTACGCCCTTTTGATGGCAAAACAAAGGCTTCAGCGAAGTGGCCGTCAATTCTGCTTAATTTCTGTAATGCTTGACTAACACAATGAAAATGCCAACGGCTCGCTGACCCACACGCAATGCTTGCCGTTATTCATTTCCAGTATGTTAGGACTACGTGTAGATTTTCCCTTGCAACCTACAGGCGGCACTCCCTCGCATAGGGCTGGCCGAGACAGAACCCATTGAAATCGGCTTGTTTGAGTTCCTCAAAAAGGAACAGCCGTAAGGATTAAGAAAAGTAATAATAAAGAAAAAAACTAATTCCAGCAGCCATTTGTAGCACGAACTTGTAGCACGAACATGTCAACGTAATGACATGTTTTGTTTTCAACTTAACATTGTACGTTGAAAACAAAACATGTCTTCTGCAGGCCAAATTCCAGGCAAAATTACGCGGTCCGGAGTTGCAAGGATCTACTCGAGAACGATGCATCTCTGTCTTCACGTTCGCCAATTGAGACGCAAGAGTTATATCGTCTCCTGGAATTTGGCCTGCAGAACACATATTTTGTTTTCAACGGACACTATTACAAGCAGCGGTTTCGAACAGCGATGGGAGCTTCCGTTTCAGTAGTCTGTGCGAATATTGCCTTAGAGGCTCTAGAAAATTCTGCGCTATGCTCGTACAAGACGGCCCCAAGATCTTTGTCTGCTACGTAGACGACTGTTTTTGTGTGATCCACCGCCGAGACGTAATGCCTTTATTTGAGCATCTAAACTCTTGTGTTCCAAGCATCCAGTTCACCACGGAACAAGAAAATAATGGACAGATCGCCTTCCTCGACGTACTTGTGAGACGGTCGGCCAAAGGATTTACAACCAGTGTGTATCGAAAGCCGACCCACACGGGTATACCTGGGGTTCGACTCTGCGCATCCTATAGGCCAAAAACGCTCTGTCGCCGCTGCACTCTTCTCACGCGCATCACGAATCTGCTCTGAGCCTGGTCTCTGCAAGCAAGAGCTAGCCGTGGTAAGGAAGCACCTTCGCAGCAACCGCTACCCTTCAAAGCTTGTGAGGATGCAACCACTGCGGGCTTCAGTTGCCTCCCCCGAAAGGGTTCCTGAAGAACACAGGCAAAACCGCGCTGCCGTCCCCTACACGCAAGGCATCAGTGAAGCTCTTGCAAGGGTGTTTGGCACATATGGCGTTAAAATTGCACACGTGCCAACGAACAAGCTTAATCAGAAGCTTGTACGCGTGAAAGACCCTTTAGAAAAATCAAGATTCCCAGAGTTGCCTACAAAATTCCATGCAAGGATTGCGACGCATCCTACAGAGGTAAAATCGAGAGCATGGCGGAATCCCGTCTGGCCGGGAGGGTACATTAGGAACGAAAAAGAGACGCCGACCAGTCCAAACAAAACGTACTGACGTTTCGGCTTCCAGCACGGAAGCCTTGTTCACAATAAATGCATCACCAGAAGTGGTCGTTTAAGTGGGCTTGAATAATGGCTGCAAAGAGTGTGCGTAGATCGGGTTTAGATTTCAGTCGTTACGATTGACTGTGTTAGATGTGGTCTGAATGATTAGTGATTCCAGATGTAGCCGTGATGCTGTCACTTTTTCTGTAGCGACGATTCTTGCATTGTCCCAATCAATCTTGTGGTCATTCACCACGGCGTGATCGGCTAAAGCATTGTTGCGGACGCTTTTATTCTTTACGTGACGTGCGTGCTGCTCCAGACGATTCTTATAATTTCCTGATTCCCCGATATACACGCCGCTGCAGTCTGCACAAGGTATCTCGTATACCACACCCGGGAAGTGCTCCTTGGGCAAGCGGTCCTTGACTCTCACGAGCTCATGGCGCATCTTTTTGGCTGGAACGTGGGCCACCTGTCGAAGTTCCTGCACCAAGTTATGGCTCCGCTCGTCAGTAAAGGGACCACTCACGTTCGTAATTCTTTAGATTTTGTCGAGAAGACTCGCAACACCGTGATCGAGAAAGACGACTTGATGGTGTCCTTCGACGTGAAGTCCCTTTTCACGAGCGTTCCGATTGACCTGGCTGTCAACGTATGCACCGCTGCTGTCGAGGCTGATGAGACGTTGCTCGAGAGATCACCGATGGATGTGCCAGAACTACGCAGGCTTCTAGATTTTTGCCTGAACAATATGTACTTCGTCTTTATGGGCCATTTTTGCGAGCAAAGGCAGGAGACCTCAATGGGTGCCGCTATTTCGGTCACGGCGGCGAACCTGACCATGAAAGCGTTGGAAGCACGCGCGCTAGCCTCCTTTGCCCCTCAACCAAAAGTGTTCTTGCGTTATGTCGACGATTGTTTCTGCGTCGTTCAGAAAGACGCGGCGAACAGCTTGCTGGCCCACCTCAACAGTATGGAACGTGCCATTCAGTTCACGTCAGAAGAGGAGGCCGATGGCAAACTTCCCTTCCTGGACGTCCTCGTGTCTCGGTAGGGCCAGAGGCTACGTTTCAGCGTATACCGCAAGGAAACACACACAGGCCGCTACCTGAACTTCAACTCCGTGCACCCCGCTTCCTAAAAGAGGGCTGTTGTTAGCACGCTACTGCAGCGTGCGAAAAGATTGTGCTCGAAGCCCGAGGATGCGGCGATGGACACGGCAAAGGTACGGGACGACCTGGCTAGCTGCGGTTACCCGAGGCACTTTATAAACGCAACGGAAAGCCAACTGATCCGACGGGGACAACTGGACGTGCCTCCTGCCCCGATGAAGCGAGCTCCTGTGCCCTACCTTCCAGGAACAAGTGAATGTTTGGCACGTGTCCTACGGGAATATGACGTGCAGGTGGCCCACGTTCCAGCCAAAAAGATGCGCCATGAGCTCGTGAGAGTCAAGGACCGCTTGCAAAAGGAGCGCTTCCCCGGTGTGGTATACGAGATACCTTGTGCAGACTGCAGCGGCGTGTATATCGGGGAATCAGGAAATTATGAGAATCGTCTGCAGCAGCACGCACGTCACGTAAAGAATAAAAGCATCCGCAACAATGCTTTAGCCGAACACGCCGTCGTGAATGACCACAAGATTGATTGGGACAATGCAAGAATCGTCGCTACAGAAAAAGTGACAGCATCACGGCTACATCTGGAATCTAACCATTCAGACCACATCTAACACAGTCAATCGTAACGACTGAAATCTAAACCGATCTACGCACGCTCTTTGCAGCCATTATTCAAGCCCACTTAAACGACCCACTTCTGGTGATGCATTTATTGTGAACAAGGCTTCCGTGCTGGAAGCCGAAACGTCAGTACGTTTTGTTTGGACTGGTCGGCATCTCTTTTTCGTTCCTAATCCTACGTAGGTGAAACTGGAAATTTTTAAAAGAATTCAATAGCACCAGAACGATGTCAAAAAAAGGCAATGCAAGCTGAATTGCCTTGGCGGATCATCACCTGGCTACTGACCACGTCATCGATTGGGATTCCGCAACTATAATCGCATCAGAGAAGCGCCTGTCGACACGACTACTTTTAGAATCAGTGCATATTCAACCAACTAAAAGCATGATTAACCGGTCGCGGGGTAATCTCCCCGAGATATACCGTATTTATCCGATTCTAGCGCGCACTTTTTTCCGAAAAAATTTGCCGAAAAATCGCATGCGCGTTAGAATCGGATACAAAACCGAAACTGCTGAAACAGCAGAAATTTCGTCCCACACATCGCCATCTCAAGATGGCGCCAAAGCTTTTAGCAACGATTTTTCGGACGCAGCAAGCCTAGGCACCTAGGTTTTTCTATCGGTGTTCACAGAAATCGTGAAATCGTGTCACTTGCGCGCTTGATAACAGCAATGGCAGCAGCGGCTCCCACGCATTCAAAACGACCGGTCGGCTGAATCGTGCACCTCTGGAGAAGCTCTCGGGATGGGCGTGCGAGGCGTGGGCCACGATCCCATAGGCCATGGTTGAACGTTCGTTCAGAAGTGTGGCATCGCGAACGCGCTTGAAGGCACCGAGGCCGAGATGTTGTGGTCAGCGGAGAGCGACGAGGAGTGAGATGAGTAAGATTACTTCGGGAAATAAATCGCCCGTTTCTCTCGCATTCGTTTGTCTGGGTCACGAAGTCCCGTGCGCGTTACAATCGGAGGTGCAAGTTTTTTCGGTTTTCTTGCCAGGAAAATCGGGTGCGCGTTAGAATCGGGGGCGCGTTAGAATAGGGTAAATACGGTACATGCGCACTCTGCGCCACCGAACCTATAAATAATCGCGACCTTTTACCCCCCTTCATTGTGATGAAGGGACCAGTAGGGGCCCCAAAACGTCTTTATTTGTGTATTTGTTTTTGACCACGCGAGTGCCTGCTTGTATTTCATCAATAAATCACCCTCCCCTGACGAGTTTTCGTCGAACCTTGGACTCTGTTAGGTGTCAGTGTGTTTACACAGCCAACTTGTGGGGACGCACATAAGCTCCTAACAAATGACCTGCGTGGTGGCTATGCACTAGCCATGGTTTTTATTAGTTGCCTTGATGAATATGATCTTCTGTTGCAGTGTTTTAGGTAGCTCACTCGCACATTATTCCTTTGTTTTTAGGACATTGTGGAGTGTCCAATGATTTTTTGTTCTATTTCTGATTTTTATTGCAACTGTAAATATGTCAGAAGTCCCGTAATGAGTTTCTGGCAGTAATAGAGCACTAATGTGTGCATGAAGGCAGCCTAAATAAAAAAATTGGCTGCCTTGCCTTTGCTTAGGGGGGCCATGCAGACAACACACAAGTTTCGTTCATTCGACAGATTGCCTCGTTAGAATCATACTGACACCATTTTTAACGCGCACTTCACTCGAATAAGCTATATAATTAGGAAAAAGGGAATGGCCATGCGACCCACTAGCTCATTCCCCACAGCACTACCTATGATGTCATATGTCCCCAGCTGTGCGATTGGCTGAGGCCGGCAAAAGCAAACTCAAATGGGGCAGGCCTTATAAGCATGCCGAACGAGCTATTTGCGCTTAAATGTAATGCATATTCATTTTACAGCAGTAAAAATGGTGCAGTAAACAATGAAAGTTACGAAAATACTAGTAAACATACAAGTACCGATGCGCACTGCTGTTGGTATGGCGTCCACTATGCTTGTTTTAGCTGGACAGCCCTCCGCCGCTTTGGAGTTGGCTTGCACGGCACTGGCCGATTGGCATAGGCGATGTTGTCTTACGTGACCCTGTTTGTCGAGGATACCCCATGTTTCACAAAACCATTACTTTCTACAGTAACGAAAACAAGCCAGGTGCAGACGCGGTCAAAAACAAAGCAAAGGCAAACAACGGTTCGTGGATGAGTATGGTAGCTCCACCTGGGAGGACTGATGGCTAGCAAGGCTGCAGACCCGAGTGACGCAGTAGTTTGTTTGATTACACGCACTTATGGCTTCATTGCTGACATCCCAAAAACACACGATAGGGTGGGAGAATCAGACTTTTATCCTAAATTAATTTCTCAGTGAATGCAGCATCATTTGCTGCCGGTCAAGTGGTGGGGGCACTTATAAAACGGGAAATATGTCGAACGAAACGAAAAACGCCCGTGTGTGCGAGATTTCGGCGCACGATAAAGATCCCCAGGTGGTCAAAATTAATCCGGAGACCTCCACTACGGCGCGCCTCATCGCCTGCGTTGCGTCGGCGCGTTAAACCCCACAATCAATCAATCGAACGAAACGAAATTCTATGTTGTCCCAATGGCCCCTTTAATGCACTGTATTGTATTTTTGGTTCCTGTAGTGATGTCACCATGAAGGAACCGCAGTAGACAAAGTTAATGTCAGCGCTTTACCATGCATTTTTTTGTGTTTGATGGAAACAAATATAATACTCTTACCAAGGACTTTATCCGAAGCATTCCCCGTTTCGGAACCTACTTGGCTCCGTCATTAGAACTGTCTATGTTTGACCAAGAGTAATAGTTCTACATATAAACAATTTTTTTGTTTGCTGCAGCGGATCAGAGGCTAGGGCACAAATAAGGGGTAGGACAGCTAGATATCTGTTCATCTTTCGCCGGCGTGCTTGGGTGTGACAACTGTATCTAGTTGTCAATTCCAATTTGTTGTGGTCAGTTTTTCTCAACTAAATTGTAGCTTTTTTAAAGATTATGGTGTGTTTTTGTGGGCCTAAAGGGTTGCCTCATTGCATGTTTGGCCTATGTAGCGTTGAAAGCGGATATTTTGCTTCAAAGTGGAATGTCGGCCTAGCATCATGGTCCTTTGGTTGCTGCTCACTTTCATTCATGCCATTATTTTTTATATTATCACTTAAAATTAAAAGTTAACCAATCTGCTGTCATTTTAATTTTGTCACCTGCTTTATACTTTCTTTTTTTCCAACTGTCTGTAAGGAGTGACAATTCGTATTTTTATGATACCAAGGCGTCGGACTGTGCTAGTTGGTACATGTTTGAATGGATGAAAAAACAGCGGAAAACACAGGGTACGGAAGAGAGCGACGGGATAAGCTTGTCCCGTTGTTCTCTTTTAACTGTGTCCTGTGTTTACCGCTGGTTTTTCATTCATTCAATTTTCATGAATTTGTTGAACAGTGATTAGTTTAAGTGCTCAAGCAATTTTTGGCTTGAAGGTTCCCTGTAGCATTTATATAAGTGCTCTCTGCTCTTTTTTTACCCAAGACCCCATTACCAGCCTTAATGAGATTGTCTTTTGTAGACATGAAGTTGAAATAAATATTTGTTTGCAATTCTTTACATATTTTGAAAGAATTGCTTGCTCACTTTCTTTCAACCGTGTTTCTTAATCCTGCTTAAAGCATTTTTCCATGTTTATTTTTTTTCAGAACCAGGAAGGGTGCTCATCCTCAGTTCTTGCTGAAGCACCAGTATCTGTACTTTACACGTGAGCTTTGAACACGCAGTAATTATGGTATGAAACATTTTACCAGTATTAGCTTGCTTTGTAGATGTCAAAGCTCTCGACAGTGTAGTACATTGTCTGGTGTAGTGCACAATCTCTCTATAACAGCACCCGCTGGGTGCTGTTGTAGAGAATAATTTAAAATGTACATCAAATTTAAAATTTTAAAATGTACATCAAATACTAGTAAGAATAGCTCTCTAAATTGGTGGCCATTTTTCCGGTGGAGGCAGAAAGTGAAAATGCCCATGTGTGGAGATTTAAGTCCACAATAAATATCCCAAAGTTGCCAAAGCTAATCCAGAGCCCTCCTTGCGGTGCACTTAATATCCCATGTGCAGCTTTGTGTAAAAACAGCCAGAAATGTATGATCAATTTAAATTGATTTTAATGTTTCTAAATGCAAGTATTCTCAGTTTAAGCTGCCTTATTTAGTAAAATATTTTCTAACAATTGCATAGCTACCAAAGGTTTACAGAAAAGCTTTCATTGGTTATGCACCTTCTCAGCGAAACAAAAATGTCATTAAGAAAAGCAGAAAAAAACCTAGATATGGAAAGTAGCAACACTAAAGCTGCTAATAAAAAAGATGCTGAACGTTTTATCGATAATATTTTGCTGATTTTACTTCTAGTCAACTCCAAAAAGGGCTATAGACGGGTTTGATGCTTCCCATGAAGCACCTCGTAATACTAGACGAAACTAATGGGCACTGGCTGTTGGGTTTCCATTTGCAACATTGAAAAATGACCCCACATCCACCAGCAGGAACATAATGCAAGGCACCATGCACAAGCTAGACTCATGATAAAATACTACTATAGCAACAATGTCATCACATTTCAACCATGGGCTTCACCAGGGAATGCATACCTGCCAGGTTTCCCAAATTTTCCGGGAGACTCCCGAATTTTTATGGTTTTGTACGATTGTACGACCGAAACAAAAATCTCCCGAAAACGCATTCGTCTTTGGCCAAATCTTTTTCCCAGTGTGGCCACAATGTGAGGGAGGTATACCTGGCAATACAACGCGACACCAATTGGCGTCGTTATCAATGAAGTGCTTAAAAAGTGTAGTCGGCCATGTGTAGATGGTGAACCTGTTCGACCCATTGTTAGTTTACTGTTTATAGAAACGCAGCGCCGCCGCCGCCGCCGCTTTCATTTACACACGAGCACGGCCGTTCTGGACGGCGGTTCTGATGATTTAGCAAGTTTCCAGTGGTGTAGCTTGTTGTTAGCTTAGACGAAACAACAAAACAGTTCAGTTCCTGCTGTTTTGTATTCCACTTGCAGTACTATTTCCAGGACTTTCTGATAAGGGCGGTGTCAGCCTCGTCGAACATTTCAGTGGTCTAGCTTCTTGGTAGTTTGTACGAAGAAACAGTTCATTTCCTGCTACGTGTTTAGCAAATAAAAAAAATGTGTGTAAAGTTGCCCATTCTGTTGTAGCTACTACCCCCCCCCCCCCCCCTTGAAGATCTCCCTAATGCCACCCCGGCAAACCTAGCAGGTATGCATATGCATTGTTCTGTGATGTTTACAGTTCTTGGTATTGCTATGTGGGGTCATTTTTCATGAAGCAAAAATAATAATGTAAAATAAAATAAGTGGCAGTGGGGACCCAACTTTTATGGGTAGAATAAAGCCACACCATGGAGGGAAGTATACATATTGCATTTGGTCTGCCTTAATATTGAGCTTTTCTGCTCAGCTCAAGAATAAGGCACTAAACATTGCGGGTAGCTACCGTGATTTGAAGTTTGATGCAATGCTGAGAAGCCGAGGGTTGTAAGGTTCAAAGAACTTTTGTGCAGTTGATGTGTTGCACGCCTACTTGCTTTCACTGCATAACACGTTTATGCTGTGCAGTGAAGCTCGAAGGATGTGCGCTGCAGTTCAGCAAAATGAACATAAAATTGAATTTTTAACATCGTTTTGAGTAATCAACAACCTCTAATGATACAACTTCTGCACTGCGATTTGGCTGTAATATTAAACTTTATAAATGGATGTTTTAAAAATCGGTGGGACAAAAAGTTCAAGTAAATTATCAGCTGACATTGCGCTTCAATGGAATGTCTCGTAGAACGGAGCTTGGAAAGCACGAATGTTTCATACCATAATCGTGTGTCATATTGTGCCATATGTGGCTGCACACCTGCAGCGCCATTTGTGAACCGAGGATGATGCACCTTTTTTGTACCCCTTTAGGTGGGTGCTTTTGCAGGAAAAGCTCCTACAGATTGAGGTGCTAAGGAAGCACCGTATGATATTTTGGGCAGAAAAGGGTGCTCCTGCGGCGACAGAATCCAAGCACCCTAAAGGGTGTAAAATATTGTGTTATGAGGGTGCTCCTGCGGCGACAAGCTGAACGCACCCTTTTGGGAGTAAAAATGTTTAGTGTGTGGTTACGTCGAGCTCCGCAAGATGGCGGTACTTGTCCGTGCTAAGCGCATGATATGGTTTGGACATTCCAAGCTCTAGCCCGCCGAACGCAAAGTAATGCCTTGACTCCAATGCGAGTGCTTTTAATAACAACTTTGATGACACCACTGTTGAGAATCGGTTGAAACGGAGCAGGCGACGCACGTCAGTGTTATATTTTTCTTCGGCGTGCGGCCGCAGTGGCACGAGCCGCGCGATCAGCCATGTTCGTGGCTGTCTCAGTGTTGCCAAACGAAGAAATTGACAGCTAAACTTTTCAATGAATACCGGCTATAGGATGGGTCAAAGATAAATGTTCTTTATAGTTCAGAATGCTGTGTCCACCTCATTGCATTCGGAGGGAAGGAAGTTCATAATTGCTTGTATCTTGATATTTGGTATGTGCTTGGCTGTAAAGTTTTAAGGGAACTTGCCAAAATGTTTATTAATAGACACCTCAATCATAGTTTATGGTTGTGAATTAGTTTTAGTCTCAGGATTCATGCACAGAATTCTGCAAACATTCTTGTTTCTTTTTTTTATGTTGCGACATTTACTGTCGATTGTAAAACTTTGTTCGGAAAACGTGGTTTCGTTCGGCTGGAGTCTCAAGATTTTTGACACAAAAGAAATTGTGCAATTTATGGTCAATTGACCTTATAAATGTGGTTGTCTGCCTTTTAAAAAAGTTGTGACGACAAATACCAATACAAGTTCTCTACGGGTGCACACCACATGGGATATTGTTTTTGGAAGCTACCACCAGAAAACATGATTGCAATAGGGGATATTTAAAAAGAGGCGCCATCTATCGAACGAAATGCAAACTATGCGCCGCCATTTTGAGAGCGGCGCCGCTCGACGCGGAGTTCTTCATTCCGTACACCTTCGTACGGAAGCGAGCTCAATCGCTCGACAATTACAATGCCTTCGCACAGCTGCGTGCCTCTGTGCACTCAGCGAGGTACCAAAAACGGCACAGGAGACAAGGTAAGCCCTTATTTTTATTACCAATCTTGTTTAACTTAATGAAAACAAGAGCGAATGAAGGAACCAAAATACAGCATAGGGGATCGCGCGCAGGCTGATCCGAATGGCTTCCGCTGGCGTCAATGTTGCGGCGTGAAAACTAAACACGTAGTAACTCAACAGTAATACAAGTTACGAGTATGTATTGCTACGCATGCATTCCTAACAGCACATGAGTGCGGCGAATGATAGCTAGCTCACGGGCAGGGACGGCTAAATTATAGCCCGGAGCATTGAAATTTCCTCTGTCGCGTCGTAAGGAAATGGCGTTGTTCTGGTTCTTCAGGTTCGCGGGCAGGTGTGTAAATATTTGGGCATGCCAACTGTGCTCTTTCGTAGCGTAACGAAATGTGCGCTTCGTGCGTGCGGTGCAATGCCTCGGCAAGCACAAAACGCACATTTCGCACACACGCCCATCCTTTGGCATTCGTAATGCGAGAGCGTACGTTCCGTTCCCCATGCATTTTTTAAGTCTACATTTTATTTATCATTGTAGTCCTTCCGAGTAGGTCAAGGTAGGATTGCCGGATTACATCGATGGGTGCGCCCTACCTACATTTAAACACAGCATCTCTTTTCATCTGAGCTCGTGCCGGGCAAAACTAGTGGTGTCGACGGAGCACGTTTGTTCATTCGTTTTGCGTTTTTAGGTTTTTCGTAAACTTATAACGGGTGTTGTTACGCACATCCGGCGTTATGAAAAAAAAAGGGCAAAAGACGCTTTTCCAAATACTAGCCAGTTGCCGGGCTCTCAACGAAAAAAAAATTGTTAGACACGGCAGTGTAGACTGTTATAAAAAAGACAGTGGCAATGAAGCATACTGCTTTGGTGTTGACAATGCTATCTTCTAGAGCAGCTCATTCGCCAGCATTCGAGAAAGTTCCGGCAGACGATGATTTTGGTTTATTTAGCCCTGTGTTCCTATGCGGGTTAAAGGAGCCATGAAGAGAAAACACAAGTTTGGTTCATTCAAAAGATTGCCTCGTTAGAATCATACTGACACCACTTTTAACGTAAACTTCGCTCAAATAAGCTACATAATTAGGAAAAACGGGAATGGTCATGCGACCCACCAGCTCATTTCCCGCAACAGAACCTATGTCGTCACATGAGCTAAGCTCTGCGATTGGCGGAGGCTGGCAGAAGCAGACGCAAATTAGGTAGAACTTACAAACGAGACGAGCGAGCGATTTGCGCTTAAATTTAGGGCACATTCTTTACAAAGCAATAAGAATGATGGGACAAACCGTGGAAGTTACGAAAGCACATGTAAACATAGAAGTACTGATGCGTTCTGCTGTTCGTACTGCGCACAGCATGCTTGGTGTTTTGCTGCACAGCACTAGGGGGCTTGGGGTTGTCTCAGACGACACTGGACGATTGACGCAAGCAACGGTGTCTTACGTGACCCCATTTGTCGAGCGAGCACTGTTTCAGGGAACGAATATTTTCTCCCAGAACAAAACCAAGCCAGGTTTAAATGCGGGCAAAAACAAACCAAACGCTTGCCACGGTATGGTGGCGCCATCTAGGTTACGGAACGTAAAGAAACGCGGGAACAAACCAACACCGCTGTACAGGGTGGAGACAACCTTTGAACGGTCCCGTGCCGCCGCAATTGGGCCAACGGGCTCAACGCGTTATTCTTTTCGTTTCCCACGAGACCTAGCAACGCGAAACAGACAATATGATTCAAACTTCTTCAGTAAACCGCGTTGCGGCGATAATTTTAGCGCGTTTTTGACACAATGACTTGCTTCGGCGGCGAGCGAGCAACCCAAAATGGCGGCGCCAGCGTATACGTGTCTCTACCCTGTACGGCGGATGCGTGAATGAAGGTACTCTAGGCTGCAGAGCGGTCGGTTCCAGTGATGTCACTTGGGACCACGAAAACGCACGATTGAGCGGGAAAATCAAAATTTTAACCTAAATTGTTTAATTTCTCAGTGAATAAAGCACGGTTTGTATCCGGACAACTTGCATTTTCTCTTCATGGCTCCTTTAAGAGAGTTGCAATGTCAGAGCTTTGTAAACAATATTAATTTGTGTCTGCTTTACACTCCAGGTCTCGTACCACCGTTTTCCACAAGCCTCTTCACTTCGAAAAAGATGGATAATTGCCATCAAGCGGGACGAGGGCCCATTGTTCACGATAAAGAGCAACACAAAGGTCTGCAGTTCCCACTTCAAGCCAAAAGACTTCATCCCTGGAGTGGCAAGCGGAAGGAGGATTCTTCATGAAACAGCAGTGCCTTCAGTGTTTGTGTTTTCCAAGCCCAAAAAAGAAAGGAAGGCACCGAAGGTGCGTACCCCCTTGCCCCAGCAGAAAAATGCCCAATTCTTTGCTACACTAAACTTGCCCTAGCCTGACAGGGATGCAACTGAGGAGTCTGGAGGGAAAGATCAGGTGGAAGAGGTGGATACAGCCATCGATATGCAAGACAGTGATGAGGTGGAAACACTAAAGGTTGTTGTGCAGAAGCAGGCTGAGCAAATCGAACTGTTAAAAGAGCAGTGCAGTGGCCTGAAAAGGAAACTTGAAGAAGCGCAAAGCCGAGAAGCTCTTCAAGAAAAGAAGCAAGCCGGAGATCTCTCAAAGCTACAGAAACAGTGTGATGGTTTGAGGGAAGAGTTGTTGCAAGCAAAGGCTGCTGCCTACAAAGCGGAGGGAGACCTCCTTGTGATTCAGCCGTAACTGGAAGAAGAAAAGTTGAAGAATGCACCTTTTTGCATTGACCGTTTCAAAGGCTCCAGTGAACAAATGATGTTCTACACTGGACTCCCCGACTATGACACCTTTGTTGCGGTGGCAGAACTAGCAGATCCAGGAAGCAACAGCCAGGGAAGGAAACGGAAGCTGGACCGAGAAAATGAACTGTTTCTCGTGTTAGTGAGGTTGCGGCTTGGCCTGTTTGAGCAAGACCTGGCGGATAGATTTGCCATTTCGCAGCCCACTGTGTCGAGAATTTGCTGTGAATGGGTCAACCTTATTTATGCTAAGGTGATAAAGATGCATATCTGGCCATCCAGGGAAGCTGTGAATGATACAATGCCTGCTTCGTTCACTGAAAAGCGCAAGAAAACCAGGGTGATTTTGGATGCCACAGAGATCAGGTGCGCAGTCCCCAGCTCCCTTGCATTACAGTCAAGCACGTACTCCCAGTACAAGTCTGCAAACACCTTCAAGGGACTCATTGGAATAATGCCGAGTGGTCAACTCTCATTCGCTTCTGAGTAATACACAGGCTGCATGTCGGACCGTGAATGTGTAATTCAGAGTGGGTTCTTGGACCTTAGCTTTGACGAAGGTGATGTGATGGCAGACAAGGGGTTCAAAATTACCGACCTTCTTGAAGAGAAAGGTGTCAGCCTGAACATTCCTCCTTTCCTGCAAAACGGGAAGCTGTCTGAACACGAAGTGAGAGAGACACAGGAAATTGCCTCCCTGAGAATTCACGTGGAGAGGAGGATACAGCGAATCAAAGCGTTTCACATCTTCGATCGCCCAGTTCCCCTCACACTGGCACCTGTGGTGACTCAAATATGGACTGTAGTCGCCGTGCTAACTAACGTTCAATCAGACCTGATTGCGAACCCCGGTGTTGTCTAGTCCAATGTTAGCATGAAAACAGATGTGGGTAGTTTAGAGAGCTGAATAATCATAAGACATGTACAGTGAAAGCTCGTTACTTCGAACTTCAATAATCCAAATTTATGGTTATCTCAAATTGTACAATTTGGTCCTAACAAGGCTCCATAGAAGTCTATGTATAAAGAAGCCCGTTAATTCAAACCCCAGTAGGCGCTGCTGCCACGGATAACTCAAACTATGTGCCGGCGCTTCGCACATGGCCAGAGAAACGCACCCAGTGCTTGCACACACTGCTCCATAGAATACAAGATATGCTAAAATCAATCTATATCCCACATGATGGAAGTTTTGGAAGACGCATTCATTGCGAACTACGTGAGGATGCTGTGGTGTGTCGTCCACTGACAGATGAGGGCATCATATGTCAGGTCAGAAGAACTGGCTTTGTGCACGTGTGCACGTGTTTATTTCGTTATGCCTGCATTTCCTTGTGTGTGCATTATCTGTGAACCAGCAATCTATTTAAAATGTAACTTTATATTCCTTGTATAAACATAGTGTAGCGACTGTTGATATTTATTGCTCATCTGTTCTTTTTTTTCTTCTTCTTCTTTTGTAATCATCAGAATAGCGTGCAGTGGTATGGGCACGTCGTGTAGTGTTTGTGTTTTTGTGCATCAGATAAAGGTCACCATGTACTGATATTTTTATTTTTACTTTTTTTTTTACAAGTTTCTGAAGGAATATGTTTGCTTCATGGGGCATTTTCAAATCTTCCAAGCGTCCATGTATTTATATTATCCTTTTTCACGTGGTGCTGTCATGTATGCGGCCCTCAGGCACCTTCAAGCGGTAGCTAGCCGCTTTTCCCCTAAGGGACCCCCAACACTGTTGTTGGAAATAAACTGATTTGATTTTGATTTGAACCTGTCGCTGCCAACAACAGCAAGGAGGAGAAAAAACAAAGCATAGTGCGGCCGTCCGCTATGAAGTCATGGCCGTATGAAATGCCGCCCATCTCTTCTGTGGATTTCGAGAAGGCAGAGATAAGGTTTTGGCTACATTTGGTAGAGCAAAAAGTGCCAACTGTCAGGGACAAAAGTCAAGCGGCAATCACAGGCTTTTTCAAGGGTCAAAGTGTTGACATGCCCTACTGCTTCCCCACTGTCATTATTGTTCCCTATTTAGAATTTTCATTAATTCGAACTGAAATGGTGTTCCCTTGCAATTCAATTAATGAGCTTTCACTGTACTAACAAATCTGCATTTGGACCTGATTTCAAGCCCAGATGTCCAGTCAGTTGTTGACGGATTGCAGATGTGACTGGTACACAGGGCTGAATTCAGTCCAGACATGTTACTCTTGTGTAAATATATCGTGTGAATAAAATGTTTGTCATAAAAGAATGCAACTGAACACCTTTCTTTGATCAGTCATTCTACTTGATGGTAATGCTGACAGGTTGGTTGGTATATTCGCATGAGTTAAAGGGGTAACAGTTTTGTTTCTGGCAGAATAGACGCTGACATGTTGGCTCGCAGGTATGCACACAAGTTGGAGTCTGAAGTTTTGCCTGTGGCAGTAACAAAAACAGTACACGTTTTATTGGAGCACACAAATACGTACCAGATATTTATAGGGCTTGTTTAATGCAATCATTCCTGAACATGTTTTCCTTAAAGAGGCAAATGCAAAGATTCAGACAGTTATTCACTAGCAACATTAAACTTTAGCAGCTCCATTCATGTTAAAAAAAAAGACAGCCCACTTCCAAGGTGCTCCTACGTTTCACAGAAGTAACGCAGCATATCGTTGAAAAAAAAATCAAGCCGAGCCTTCATTGCCTCCCACTCCGAGTTTTCAAAGCGTATTCTTTCAATCGCAATCCACTTCTCAGAGAAAACAGCAAAGTCTCCCCACTGACAACCCGTTAATGCCATCTGGCCTACTACCTGCTGGTAGTACTCATGGTCGCGCAGCAGACGGGGTTCACTGCCATTAGTGAACTGCATATAGAAGTTCTCGTTGTCAGGCACGGTTTTTGGGTCAGAACCCGTCAACGAATACGGACACTTCACCTCCAGCACCCCAAACGTGCCTTCTTCAGGGTCGAAAACAAGCCTGTCGGGTGTTGCCCCCAACCACGGAGAGGCAGGGTCGACGAAAAGTCCACAGTGCTCCACAGTGACGTCGTGGCCCAGCTTCCGGAGAACGTTTGTGTAGCGATGGGTTGCAGCAGCTTCATTCCTCCTACCATACTGTATGGGCCGCACCCGCGACAGGTCCTGGGGGTCAAGCAAGTGGTGCAGGCCTTTTTGGGTCCAGCTTTGCCTCATCAGAACCTTGCCAAAGGCCGACGCAGTAAGACGGTGTCTGCGAGCACGAACCCATGTCTCGCTTTGGCTCTGCTGTCGTGTATTCTTTTCCAGGTCACGTGCCTCCTGGATGGATACGGATATGTCCTGAAAAAAATTAAGCCTGCTAGTCAACCATGCTAAAGAATGCTTTATTTCAGTTTTTAAAAATAAAAGAAAGTTAAAGTTCATGTGCAGCCAGAAAACTCGCTGGGGGAAAAAGTCCCACGGATGAAGTTCTACGACGGAAAAATGAAGGCGCACTGCAGTGCCTACATCAAAGTTAACTACAATATTGGGAGCTTTAAAGTATGCTGACGTTTAAACGCTTTAAAGTATGGTGACCTAACACCCCGGATAGGTGCCATGAAATTAAGTTGTTAAAAAAATTCCACCTTCAACTGACCAACTTCCATGTTTTGTTAGAAAAATCGGTTTTAGGTACTCACATCAAGAATGGCTTTCTCCCGGCTTGAGAAGTCTCCTTGAAATTCGTGCTGCACACTGTCCTCGAAGAAGTCCAGTCTTGGCAGAGGGAGTGACAGGCTGTTTCCAGGGCTCAAGTTCCCAAGCCAGGTGGTGAAGCCGGATGGTTGGTGGCCCTGGTGATAGGTTGCAGGCGAGCCAGACGGTGCAAGACCGAATTTTGTTGACACCATGGCTCCAGGATCGCTCAACAGGACAGCTGCAAAAGATGTCTTCCCCAGAGCCATTAACCTCTCGCCAAATTTCTTGCAAGATTGAAGCACTCGCTCGTCATCCTTGCTTTGGGCACCACACAGATTCACTGACTTCGGGACTTCACGTCCACCCTCATGCACCCTCCGCCAATCCACAGACTGGACACTGGTGGGCTTGATTCCTTCGTGTCGGGGGCGCCTCCACCGCTGGGGCAACTCCGTGCAAGAAAGCACTGGTGGTGGCTCTTTGTAACCATGTTGTTGGAGGAGGACCAGCAAACGCAAAAGCGCAAGCACGTGGCTGCATGCACCCCCACTACCAGCTGGACACTGGCACGTGGTGGCCTTGACGACACCCGAGCTTCTGTCCAGGGTTACTTGAACTTGGTAGGGCGCACCTGCCTTCTTTTGGCTCCTGAAGCATGTGCCTCGAGCGTGGACAAGACCACAGCTAAAAAAAGCAACAAGGAAGCTTTAAGTTTACTACATACCTTAGAAGAACCCTTAGTTCAATGTCCAGTTCAATGTTTCTTTTACATAAACGGGTTAAGTTTGTACACAATGTGCCTTGTGCTGACAAAAAATACATAAACCATCTATTTGTTCTACACTGACACTTGCTGGGAAACGTACTTGCTGGCAATGTAAAACCCCCGCTACACGCACGCACGCGCGCGCACACACACGCCCGCCGCTTACTGCTTTTATGCTAAAACTTCATTTTCCTCTCTTTTATGCCCTCAAACCAGTGCACTTTGTTAAGCAACACCCCCCTTTATGTCTGCCGTTTGATGTCATTACAGAGCCGATAGATGCATGGCAGATGCATTGAAGTTCGCCAAATGTACGAGTTACGTATAAAAAGCACTTCGCATCTTCAAAAATAACATCTTATGGGTCCAAAAACCCTTCTGTAACCCTACAAACCTCTGTTGACGCCGTCGACGACCTCGGTCTAAGCGCTAGAATATGTTTACGAAAACACTAAACACTACGGTATGCTGTATGCTGGAATGTCCTCGGGCGGGTGCGCGAACCACGAAAATGTGTGGTGTAAAGCTTTTGCAGTTTTCGTACGAGCACGAAAATCTATACTTTACGCTCAGGAGTTCGAGCGCTTGCTTCTGCCGTGTTGCACTGCAGGTAGCTTCGTAAACAGAACATCCGCAGGTATGGGAACGATCGCCAAGCGGTAGACAAGCAGCGAAACTAACGAATTAACACTACTTATCACATAATCCACAGTAGCACACAAGAAATAGCACTCACCTTACGTCAGGCATACAAGTAGCTACCGAAGACGGCTCGGCGTACGCCTCCACCGTGAAGTTGTACGCTCGCCGCTGCTGCCGTAGGGATGCGTCGTTTTCGGTGCAGAAGTTCGTTACCGTTGCATCGCTTAGTGTAGGAAGGACGCTTAGATCACGGACCCACCGAGAACTTGTCATCGCTAGAATCCACAGCCCGTTAAAACATCGAAAAACACCCGTAGAGCAAGTATTACAGCTAACACACAGCAGGCCACAAGGTCAAACGACGGCGCCGACGCCGCTCTCAAAATGGCTGCGCGCACAGTGTTGCCAGACCACCTAGCGTTTTGAATATTCCCTATTGTAGTGGGGGTCCAGTTCTGTCTAGTTGTATCACTTGAATGCTAATGTGTAGTGAGCACACTGATAACGGTTTTCAGTGGTCCCTCTAGTGCACCAATGTTGTGATCGTCACGTGCATGAAATTGTGAAGTTCTATTATTTCTTCTTTTTTGGTTCAGACTACTACGTTTTTTTGTGTGTGTCATGTCAAGTTAACCGATATTTCAAGATATCTGAGTTTAACGCCACGAGGGATCACTGTATATATAACTTAAAATTGTGCCATTAGTCATAAATTGTTACATTTCATTTACTTACAGAGCCTTCAGACATAATCCCCGTCGCCATGAATTGCATTGGGACACCATGGTGATAGGTCGCAAGCCTCCAAGGCCCTGGTGATGACACGCGCAGCACCATGGTACTGCGCATGCCATCACCTTTAAAAAACGGTGTGAGGATGCTCAACACCCTTCATTTAGGGTGTTGAGCGTCCTGAACACCCTTTTTTTAAGGTGTTGAGCCCAACACCCTTTTTTTGTTCTTACACCCTTTTTTCGTCCGTACACCCTTTTTTTGCAAAAACACCTTTTAAGGGTGTTAGCCATGGGACAAGGTTTTTACACCCTTTTCGGCCAAAAAGGGTGTAAAAAAGTTTAGTGTGTATAGGGATCTGTACAGTAGCCGGGACATCCAGGATAATGCCGAACGAGAAAGTAATTCAGAGGAGATAGAAATCCCACCAGTAACGACCGAAGAAGTAATGAAAGCTTTGAAAGAAATGAAATGGGGCAAAGCACCTGGTGAGGATAACAGCAGACCTCCTGAAGGATGGCGGAGAAATTGTACTTGAAAAACTGGCAAACCTGTACACGCAATGCCTCATGACCGCAAGTGTACCGAAATCTTGGAAGAACGCGAACATCATCCTAATCCATAAGAAAGGCGACATGAAGCACTTGAAAAATTACAGGCCGATCAGCTTACTGTCAGTCGTCTACAAGGTACTTACCAAGGTAATCGCTAACAGAATTTCTGCAACCTTAGATTTCAGTCAACCTAAAGAACAAGCAGGGTTCCGTAAAGGCTATTCAACAATGGACCATATTGACACGATCAATCAGGTGATAGAGAAGTGCGCTGAGTATACCGAACCCCTATATATAGCCTTCATAGATTATGAGCTAGCATTTGACTCGGTCGAAACCTCAGCGGTCATTCAGGCATTACGGAACCAGGGTGTAGATGAGCATTATGTAAGAATACTAGAGAATATCTACAATGGGTCTACAGCTACCATCATCCTCCATAGGGAGAGCAGTAAAATACCTATAAGGAAGGGTGTCAGACAAGGAGACACAATCTCCCCAATGTTATTCACAGCATGTTTACAAGAAGTATTCAGAACGTTGGATTGGGAACAGGTGAGAGTAAGGGTTAATGGAGAATACCTGAGTAACCTCAGATTTGCTGATGACGTTTCCTTGCTAAGTAACTCGTGGGACGAATTGCAAAGAATGCTTTCCGCACTGGACAAACAGAGTAGAAAGCATCAATGTAGAGTAGAAAACCTTAGACGCCTTAATTTCCCCTCGCGTTTCAGAAAGGCAGCTTGAGATGCTTTGCGACCTGTCCTAACGTCTTATAATGGCTTCGATCTGTCTCATACGCGTTGCGCCGCTGCTCGTTCTTGTCGCCGTGTAATTTTCGATGAGGCTGCTTGCCTGTTCGCTCGTTCCGATGCCTTCTCCCGCTCTCTGCACTAGCGGTGTACTGGCGTGAGCGACCACCTCCCGCTACTGCCGAGTTTAAAGCGGCGTGAAATCCTTCGTGTGATGAAACGCTACCGAACGAGCGCTTCCGAAGTTCTACTCGCTACCGCATAGTCTAGGCTCGCGCTCTTTGGAATATGGAACGCTCCCGAAGGAGCCATTTCTGTTGCGGACGTCGCACGCGGGCTTTTATTCATTTATTTATTTTATTTTCACATACTGCAGCCCTTTAACGGCTATAGGAGGAGTGGTTGAAATACAGAGCAGTGATTACAAATGCACCACTTTAGGCAACAAGAAAATACAGTATACACACCTACACACGTAGCAATTCCATTCAGAACAAAATCGCGATCCTTTAGATGCCAATGTACACAGAAAAATTGTTATACATCCAATGAGTGGGCACTGCAGGACGGGGCGCACATACCAACACAACAAAGCAAGGAACTATTGATTAGACACGACTTTCAAGAAAAGGCAGAAATTGATTTATCGATGCGCTCCTAATCTCTCCCGGCAGTAAATTCCACTGTTCTGTCGTTCTTGGAAAAAAACTAAATTTGAATACATTGGTGTGTGCATGAAATGGGGCGAGGTTTAGGGCATGATTATTTCGAGTTATGGTTGGCATAGCATACTTAAGATAGCTGTTATCGGAAAGGCGGTTAACTGAGTGCACGATACCATGCAAGAATTTCAGCGAATCGATATCGCGTCGCGTAGAGAGTGAGGCAAGGTTTAAAGTTGTAAGGGCGGATGTAGGCGAAACATTACGGCCATAGCGGCGAGAAATGAAACGTATTGCTTTTTTTTTTGCACAGATTCAATTTGTTTTATTTCTCCCTTTTTATACGGACACCAAACGATAGAGGCATAATCAAGAACTGGACGAATTAGTGTTTTGTACATTAGTAATTTAGTTTCCTGTGGGGATGTTCTGAGAGTACGCCTTATGTAACCAAGTTTTTTAAGAGATTTGGTGCAGACTGAATTGATATATTTAGACCAGGAGAGGTTAGCAGTGAAAACCACGCCAAGGTATTAAACGTCTTAACGCCAATGGCTTAACGCCAAAGCTTAAATGGCCCCAATGGGCCATTTAAGCTTTTCGCCTTCAACGGAGCTTCATCAGTAGCAAGGCACATCGTAACGTGGTGGGAGCTTTGTCCTTGACTTGTACTTCGAGTGGGCCTCCTATGCAGCACAACCCCCCTCCTCGCCGGCATTATTTTTAGAGGCGCGGGCATTTTTAAAGACCTGCAAGCCTGCTCCTGGGCACGTGCATCGCGTTGCGGGCGTGCACGTGCGCAAGACGTGGAGCCAGTGCACTTTCCGATCATGCACGCCTAGTAGGCCCTCTCCGTCTCGGGTGACCGTTCACACACACCTGGGGATAACGGGAGGTGGGGGGGTGAATGGAAGAGGGAAAACGCGCTTGGTGCACTGAGGCCCCATTCGTTATTCGCCACGGCTAGCGTCACTAAATAAAGGCTTTTAGAGTATCGGTACTCTTTCCTTTTATTATTTGCCGCCAGAATTTTCATTGGTCGGTCCGAACCACGTGATATTTGTTTACATATGGGCGCAGCCATTTTGTTTCTGAGCGACTCTCTCTCTCTCTCTCTCTCTCTCTCTCTCTCTCTCTCTCTCTCTCTCTCTCTCTCTCTCTCTCTCTCTCTCTCTCTCTCTCTCTCTCTCTCTCTCTCTCTCTTTCACTGCTGCGTCGACGCTAGAGCAGCCGGTCACACTCTGCCCGTCACCATCGGCGGCGGTTTCATTGGGAGAGATGGCAACACTTCAAGCCAGGAACAAAATGGCCCCCAGACGCTTCCAAGTGCACGAAGTGGCGGTACTCTTAAGCATAGCTTATTTAGTGACGCTAGCCACGCCCTTTTAGTAGCGCATGGTGTTACCGGGAGTGACACGATCGGCGACGTCACCCGCCGCGGTGGCTCAGTGGCTAAGGCGTTGCGCTGCTGAGCACGAGGTCGCGGGTTCGATTCCCGGCCGCGGCGGCCGCTTTTCTGATGGAGGCGAAAAGCAAAAACGCCCGTGTGTACGAGATTTCGCGCACGTTAAAGATCCCCAGGCGGTCAAAATTAATCTGGAGCCCTCCACTACGGCGCGCCTCATCGCCTGCGTTGCGTCGGCAAGTTAAACCCTACAATCAATCAATCAACGATCGGCGACGTCACTTGCCGTGAGTTGTGGCCTTTAGCGTCAGCCGGGCACAGTGAAATGTCAGCGGTGTACAACTGGTGGATGCCGGGCTAGCACGGACGCCAGAGCGAGCAGTCACCGCTCGGAAACGCACCGTGCCTGAGTTGCTAAAGAACTGCAGCGGCGACTGGGGGGCCAAAGTGGACTATGGGGCCGTCGCTCTCACCAGGATGCAAGCGCGAGCATCCATGGCACTGCTCCGCGGCTGGGAACACAACTGAGCATTCCCTTTCCTGCACTCGTGAGGAGTGTATCAACAGAAACGAGACCGTTTAGTCTACATCTTCTCCTGCTTACATACGAGCTATAAGATTGGCATTCGTAAAAAAAAAAGAAAATATTACAGGCCCGCATGCCTCAGCAGTACCGTACGCAGGTCCTAATTTCTTGGTGGGGAGGAGGACAAAAAGGGAAAGAGAAAACATAAAAGGGTTCAAAATCACAAAAACAACAAAACAAGCACAATAAAAAGCCCAAGCAAGGAGCTGACACAAATTAAAAATACAGACCTCGAGATGACGTTGTGCTCCACATAACTTTCCTATTGTGTTGTTCCTTTTTCTCCACCACCGTAATTGTAAAATCGCTGATCTTCGTGGTCAGAACACATATCTCAGCCGCATGCGGTTGGTGTGCAGCTTATGCCCACGAAATCAATATTCAGTAGTGATTATTTGTGGACAGGCAGTTATTTCCGTCTGCCTTTAAAAATGTAACTTATTTTCCTCTATCTAAAAAAACGTCTTACGAGGGTGCAATGGAGCTAAGTGATTTAACGAGGGCTATAGTCGTCTCAAATTAAACTAAGATGTATTCCGTCTTTAATGACCCCTTTAAAAGGGCAGTACGGCGGAGGAGGCAAGGAGAAGGTACCAGCAACCGACTGCGTGTTTCAAATATACGGGAGAGACTCCGGCTAGGCATGTGCGCGCTGTGCTTCCCAATACGCACGTTAACTTCAGCCCGGTGTTACGAATCGGCCAACGCCACGTGTTTAGCTGTTACGAATCGGCCAACGCCACGTATTTTCCCGCATCAGCCACCACGTGGGAATCGACCACGTGCGCCCGCGTGTCGGTGAACCGTACTTTCGTGTCTCGCCATGCCGGGTCAATCACCTCGCTTTGCAACGCGCCTCCGGCGGCTGCCAGCGGCACGCCCAAGCATGCTTCACGACGTGCGCCACACCCTTCAGGCACCTGCGCGTCGCTGAGTCCCGCCTCGACATACCCGGCTCAGACGTTTCGCTATCGGCGCGATCAAACCTTCGATAGCGCGACCCCGGCACCTTACAAGGACCCTCTCTCCCCCCCTCTCGGACGCCACGTGGGGCGAACCCATGAATGACTCACGAACTATGGAGAGTGTGTGTGTGTCTGTGATGTTCGTGGCGTGTTACTCTTGGGGGCGGTTTTTGGGTATAAATAGAAGCAGCACAAACGTTGAATTTCATTCCTGTCTGAGCAGCGAATCCATGCGGTCGCTCTGCTCGTGTCCTGTATTGTAACCTCGCCCGTCAGGGCATTGTATGTTTTTTTTGGCTTCGGCTCACCTCTCGCTATGAAGTAAACAGTTACGTTATCCTACTGCTCTGGACTTCTTCACGGCTGCAACAGCGGCTGGCCGCTCGCTTCATACACGCTACCCATCGTATGTTGGAGGCCACGGAGAACGGATCGGGTGCCCCCGCCCGGTCGCAACACCGGCTGCTGTGTGATTACGCGTACGAAACGTGGGGCTGCTGTCCGTAGATAATGGAGGCCCGCTTAGTTAAAAGCGCCTGAGTCGCTAAGGCGCGGTGTCAACGGCCCGGTTGAGTTACTTTCCTGTGTGTTTGGCGTCAGCTTTACGTAATCCATTAAGAGCCACAACGCCAAGGGACGACGGCGGAAGTGGAGGAAAGCGCATGCGAGTGCTTTCAGCTTCGCACGAGCATGCACGTGCCGTAGCGACATCGGTCGTAATGGTTGCAATGCCGTAAATAAATAAATAAATAAATAAATAAATAAATAAATAAATAAATAACCAAACAAGTAAGACGCGGAAGAGCGCACAAGGGCGAGGAACCTTGTTGCAGCGAGAGCCGTTTTTCAAAGAATTTACGGTTTTTGTGCCGAAAATTTGTAGCGAGGTTCAAGATTCGTAAGTCACTCAGCACTTGGAACCTATTCCTAGCCCTGTGCAGTATTCATGAAAGTGAGAACCATGCCAGTACCCGCCGCGGTGACTCAGTGGCCAAGGCGTTGTGCTGCTGAGCATGAGGACGCGGGTTCGACTCCCGGCCGCGGCGGCCGCTTTTCTAATGGAGGCCAAAAGCGGAAACGCCTGTTTTTTCTAGAGTTCGGCGCACGTTAAAGATGCCCAGGTGGTCAAAATTAACCCGGAGCCCTCCACTACGGCGTGCTTAATCAACTGTGTTGCGTCAGCGCGTTAAACCCTCAATCAATCAAATAGAGAACTGTGCCAGTGGGTCGTGTTTCCACTATTTATATCTCGTTACGGCAGTGGGGCCTTAAAAACAAACTCAATGGATTTCCTTAGTTGTTCACCCCTGGCAATAGAACCCTCGGTTAGTGTTTCCGAAAGTGAAATAATAATACCGCGCCATTATTCTATTGCTCGTCAGGACACAATGAAACAACCGCAGTGAATCAAATGGGTGGGGACTTAGCAACAGTGAGCCGGCATCGGCAAGCGCCCTTCGATGGAACTGCTGCCTTCCTTGAACACGGCTGTGCGCTGTAGTCTGCACAATACGTATCAACGGCGTTTGTCTAGAATTATTTTGAGAGCCCGGTGAGCTACGTATAAGATGTTTCACGTCATCGTAACGTCTCGTACGCTTCGAAAACAGCTGCTATTTTCTCACAAAGTGTTCAAAATGCCCCACGGAGAACGTTAAACTGTTGATAAAGCGGGATTCACACGACGGAGAAACCCTCTCTGACCCGCGGGACCCGCTCACGTGACCAGTTTTAGGCTCCGCCCATCGGTGGGGATCGCCCGCGAATGCTCCGGGAAAGAAAATACCTCCGCACGTTTTCGTTTGGCGGCGGCGACCCTCCGCAGGGAATGGAACCTTATTTTCGCACATAGGCCGGCACTGAGTCTGGCAGTGCGTGGTCATTGCGGTCACGTGGTTTTATGTCGAAGCGGGTGGAAGGGCGGCGTTTTCTACGTGGTGTGGTCGACACGCGGTGAAGTGACAGGTGCGGGCACCGCTTGGAATATCGCTATTACTGCAGGTGCTGTTGTCGGGAAAACAGGGAGAAGAGCGCCTTTGCGTTTGTGGGCGCAATGGGCGAACGAAATCAAGGCAAAAAAAAAAAACGGTCCCGCAAGGTGCCTCGCCGAGGGTCCCCTCACTTCCTCCGCGCTGTCGTCTGCTAGTCATTCCGCGTAGCTCCGCACGTGTGGATGCGCCGCCGAGCAGGATAATCCGGTCACGTGCTGTTGACGTCACATATCCGTCCGCCTCCGCGCGCCTCCTCCTCCGTCGTGTGAATCCCGCTTAATCAGCGCTTTCCTTGTTTACGTCCTCGTCCGCATACTTAGTACTGCTATTCAGCAATGCTCGTGCAATACGTCCGACAGTGCGGCAGCGAATTGTGGACGCTAACGCGGTATTTTAACATAAAAGTATTTTATTCCCGGATACACAAAGATTTCGCTGACGTCATATCCGTCACGGAATTGACGCCAGTACAACGGAGCAAGCGGCCTGTAAAGGGTGCACCCCTGTACACAGGGTCATCTTGCGGGGAAGCAAGCTTTAGTACTAAAGTGTACGTTATACTTAGGGTTGTTCATTTTCGGGTTTTATATTTTAACACGAAAGTGTTTTATGCCGGTATACACTAAGATTTCACTGACGTCATATCCGTCACGGAAATGATGCCAGTACACCTTCGCAGACGCGACCCGGCATCCGGACGTCGCTCGCCGAGCACACCCACAAGACAGCCGCGGACCCGCAAATCATGCTCACCTGCAGATTTCGCTGCACATTCCACGTTCGTGTTTTACCGATTCCTATGAGAGAGAAATCAACCACAATTTTTTTTTTGTTATTATGACGAACTCGGAGCATGCGGGCCGACTCAGGGCACCCAGCCACAATAGTGTAAGTGCTACACGAGTTGTGTTTCTATAACACAACCGTTGGACAGCCAGCTGCTACTGAGTTGTCAGGATTATTTGGAGGTTGCGCGACATCGAATCGAATGCTTCTTAAGGATATTTAAATCTCACGTCCTATGTCCTAAGGATGCTCGTCTGACTGTAATATAAATTACGGTGAGACGAGCACACATATTCAATCAGTTACAAGGATATCCTTCCGATAACGCCATTCAAAGTCACTAAAGGATGCTTCGCTCGCCTGCCGCACCGATCTCTGAAATAACTAGATTTAGAGACAAGCCCAGAAACAACGTAGGCATCCTCCGTTGGCAGCGTTTTTTGTGGCTTCGCTGTAGTAAGAAATTTCCTTTCCATATTTTGTCATACAGCCCCTGTGATACAGGCGGCTAATACGTAAAACCTTCTGAAAATCTACCCATCTTATCGCAACAGAACGTTCAGCTTTCGCACCTTTTATCAAATTGGTTTGGGCGAGACGTGATATTCCCTGTAACTCGTCTTTTACAACCCATCACTGCGATTTTCACAGCTTATGGCGAATGTATTTGGTGCAGCGTTCACATCCCTCTTTTCAATGTATCGGATCGTAATTTGTTTTCAATGCGCTGATGTTGCATTTGCCATTTTCTCTCATGTGCTAAGCACAATTGTGAATCCACTTGTTGCTATACTGTCTAGCACTGTTGTGTAAAATTTCCCCGCATTTCCCCGAGGGGAAGAATGTGAAAGTGCGAATGCAGGAGTTGAATTTGCGCGGTTCACACAACTACAAAGAAAGAAAGATGCATTTATTCACAGACACCTATTTGTGTTGTCGTTGTACTTGATTGCTAGAGCGGATCTCAGCTTTGAAATTTCGTGTCAGTACTCCTTTAAGCGGGTGCATTAGCCCTTCTCACGCCCGATTCCTGGCCAATCCCCCACGTGGGTATGTGCCATGCACAGACACCTATTTGTGTTGTCGTTGTACTTGATTGCTAGAGCGGACCTCAGCTTTGAAATTTCGTGTCAGTACTCCTTTAAGCGGGTGCATTAGCCCTTCTCACGCCCGATTCTTGGCCAATCCCCCACGTGGGTATGTGCCATGTCAGCGGCCAGGCAGCGCGCGCCCATCTCCCCCCGTTGCCAAGGAAGACGAGGAGATTCCTGGCCAATCTCCCACGTGGGTATGTGCCATCTCCCCCCGTTGCCAAGGAAGACGAGGAGCGCGCGCACCCGCAGCTGTTGCTATGTGGACGGACGGCGGTCAACGGAATTCAGGGTCGCTTATAAAGTGCATTCGCACTTAATAAGAGAGAGAGAGAGTGATCTCAACCTGCTCCGTTGTAGAAGGACGTGCCCTTATCCCAGTGCCGCACTCTTCAGTTATCCCCAAAGAGTTTGCAACAACCACCCAGCCTCCTTTAAAGAGCGGTGGCGGGAGCACTCGACTATTCCAACGTCCTGAGCCGTCAGCGCAGTGGGAATTTTGTTATTCGATTCCACTGAGAGGCAACAGGAGCTTGATGTGGGCGAGTTGGTTAAACATACTTAAGAAACAATAGCGAAAAGGACGGGACGAAGGAACACTGCAAACAAACGGGTGCTAACTTCCAACTGAATTTTATTTGAAGAAACAAAGGTTTATAAAGACGTGGGAAAGGGAATTACACCGCATGCAGCCTAGTCATGGTGACTTTTCCTATTGCATCAGAAAGGCTACCTCCTTATCTGCAAGTGCCACAGACGGGGTACTAATGCATTTGTCGCCGGCCCTCGTAATATGAAAGGCTTCCAGAGAGCAAAAGTGTATGCAAATGACATCATGAAGGCTAAAAGACCCATTTTTATTTGCCAGATGACTATGGCAAAGTGACCAAAGATGAAGTGTTTAATACTTACAACTGTCTGCCGCATCAGGCATCTTTGCTCTCTTTCGGCTGTCGAACGTCAGACGATCACAATATGTTGTTGAACAGCACTATTGTAGAATAGCCCTGGAAAGCTTGTCTCTGCTGCATCCGCCGGAAACACCGGAAACATCCACGGGAAACACCTTTACGTCGTAGCGCCTGTAATAGGTAAAAAACATAGTGCTAAATGCTAAATGCTAATGCTATAATGCTAAATGCACGCTGCTTACTAAATACAGCACCTAGCACCAGCCTTACCACATGTTTGCGTGAAAATATTCAGCCTAAAGTTCTAGCTTGTCAACAACCGCTATAAAACATAAAACGTACGGCAGTATTCGATTTTCAATACTGCGTTTTACGGTAGTAGTTACTTGGCTCTTTCTTGAGAAAACAGTCCGAAATTTCACCGAAAATGGGCTTCACTCTTATCGCAGTCGCGCAAGGTAATATGAAAAAAGTCCAATAGACAAAGCAACACGACTTACGGTAGTAGTTACTTGGCTCTTTCTTGAGAAAACAGTCCGAAATTTCACCGAAAATGGGCTTCACTCTTATCGCAGTCGCGCAAGGTAATATGAAAAAAGTCCAATAGACAAAGCAACACGCCAGCGGTTCCATGAAATTTTGTTGTGGCTACTGTAGCCACATAAACAATTAATCGCGACTGAAATGTCATGCCGTCAACGTTTTAATAGCGTAAGTATTGTCTTCTAACAACGCGGGACCAGAGGCTACAAGGCAACGCACAACACAATGGGTTCGGAACGCACGAACGTTCACGTTTTTTTCTTTTTTTTCTTTTTGCAAGACATCTATGCCAACTTGGAGGTTGAACAGAAACCTTGTGACCTTTGAATGCGTTATATTTTAAGGGGTGACCAAATAAAGCGACGCTACCAACCTAACTGATTGGGTATTAAACTGGTTACGGTGTTGCTGTCGCTGTCGCTCACTTCTGCCTCGTCAGACGCGCCAGATGCGAACGGAACCGACGGAGAAGCCCAGCGGCAGTGTAATTACCTTGTCGCTCGACAATATCTTTATGTTGCTCAAGGAAATATTGAAACGAAAGCTTAATTTATAGCTAGAGTTTAGTGAAGCAAGCTTAATAAATCCGCAACTCTTATACTGCACACGAGTCTTGCTTCAACACATGCTGAACGTCGTGAACCTGCAATGGGAGCACGGCCGCTTGTTCGAAAAACACAAAGCCGGAAAAAGGATAACTAGAATTGGCGTCACACAAATGGAAGTACATGTATGTGACCACTTAATTTTTCGCAAGAACCAACAACGCTAAGCAGCACTGACGAGCGCCAGTTGTTATAAACGACAGCTGAAGTTTTGGCGGGAACGAGCGCGAGCTCTCCCTTACCGCGCAAGAAAAACTGAAATGGTGACTTACTTTTTCAGAGGCGGCCGCAGCAGGCAAACGATATTATTCAACCAGTCAAGTATACTTCAAACACAGCCATCGACACGAAAACGCACCTCACAGACACGTACAGGAGTACTACGGCGGTTTCAATACCACAAAAGAGACGGAGAAGTCGGAGCGACACGTCCGTCCACCAGCCCCGCCGCGGACAAAAATATTTATTCCTTAACATGGGGAGGTCCCGCCAGCATTGGGACTTGCCAGTGTTTGTGTAACCATTTCCGTATCATGTACACGTTCTGAAAATTAAATTTTTTTCAGTGAAGACGTGCACACCCTCGCGGGGGTCAGGACGTGCGCTGTTGGTTGGTAATTAGCGGGACTTCAACGGAGATGTCGGTTGAAAAAGCCTCTCGTGATCAGTTCCACGAACGGACTTTAAAGGCGGTTTTCTGTAAACTACATCCACTGCAGAAAGGTCGGCACCAGAATCCCGGGACGCTCGCCGCCGAGTCTGTACACAAAGCAGCCGCGTCGGCGGATTGCCTCGAAAGCGCGTCATCCCTATTTCATATTTGCCGCGCTTTCGAGGCGCTTTTTCAAAGAAAGTGCTACGAGTTGTGCCGCGCCTCCGCCAGATGGCGCCACGGGTCCCGCGACCGAGAGAAGACGCAGTGAAACATCCCCCTCGCGAGGGGCACGATCAAATGCAGAGCATTTCCGGGGGCGCACGACGTTAAGTAGTTTGCGTTACGTTTATGTTGTTGCACTTGTGGCAACTTCTGACGAGAGAGCGCTCGTCAGCAATAATTTGAATGAGTCAACGATATAAGGCGCGTTCGTAGCGTCCCATTCTGTGTCGGCTTTGTGGCGCAGTGGGTAGAGCATCATGTACATTGCGTTCCGCCCGCAGGGTCGAGGGATCGAAACCGGGCGCCGTATAGTATTTTTTTATATAGTAGGGAGGGGTGCGGTGCGGACTACGGACGTCAACGCGGGTGACATTGTGAGTTACTGAAATGCTCTGCATTTAAAACGCGCAAAGGCACAACGCTCAAGTAGTCAGACGGTCACCGTTGTGTTAGGACACACAAATGACCCATTCCTACTAAACGTGTAACACTGTCTCTCACGCTCTTTTGAATACGCTGCACTTTAGTTTAAGTACGCTTTGTTTCATGGCCCGGTGCTGTGGCTCTTTAGGTAACTACTTTTTCATACGATTTCAAAGAGTTCACAGAGGTGTCTGCCTTTTTGCACACCTGAAAGCGTGCAGCTGAAGTTGATAGAGTCGACATACTGTTCTATTCTCTCTCGCGGAGGATATACGAACTCCATCGATGCGAGACAGATTCGGTACTATTCTCTCCCGAGAAAGGGGTACAACCGACGCTTAGCTCCATCAAGAGTGGGGATAGTTCACTAGCAGTTTTATTCTGGTTTCCTAGTAGAGTGAACACACCATCTAACGCCACGCGTGGTGCGGACGGTGTCAAACGACCCTCGCAGGAATAGAAAAGCTGTTTGATTTTTCAACTACTACCCACATTTGTTAGAGTGATGAAGGGAAGGCCATGCGGCCAAAATAGGGGATGGGGAATGTGGGAAGGCAGGAGTAGCACAGTTTAAAAGATGATGCGTCCATGAAGGCCACGCAGAGTTCCCTACAATCAGTGGAGGCCAGGCTAAGGTAGAACATATCTTTTTTTTTTCAGCGTTTATTGAAATGTGGAAAAAACACCCTGTAGGCGCATTTTCACGGCCGGGGTGGACCCCAGTCTACACTAATCTTGAGAGACCACTCTCTACTCGGAAGAGCCCAAGGGCTGTAAGAAAATTTCGGTCTTCAAATGGAGGGTCATCTTGAGAGGCATCGGGAGGCATAGCGTTGTGGAGGATGGACCGACACAGAGAAAACGCGGAACAGTACCAGATTAGGTGGCCGAGGGTGGCGAATACGGTCGTCTGGCAGTAGGGGCATTAAGGAGACGGAGACTCCGTTCGATGATTCTATTTTCTTGAGATGTGGGGTGTGACGGCTAAATCGGCCAATGAATGCTTCCGCAGCTCGAGGCATCGGACGAGCCAAAGCCAAGTACCCGGAGGGGGGGGAGGAGGTAACGGAAGAAAGACGGCACTTCTGTGCCTGGCTTGTGTGGTCGAGTTGAAGGCGAGGGCAGGGGGACAGGCGTGAGGCGGGGTCCTCCTTAGGAGGGGTACTAACAATACACTCCCGGGCTGCATCATGTGCAGCCTGGTTGCCCCCATCTCGGTCTGTGTGACCCGGCATCCATGCCAAATGGTAGCCGTCCCATTACGGGCCAGAACGGTGGCCATTTCTTGGATTCCATCCACAGTAGGATAATCGGTGAAGGGCTTACGCAGCTCTTGAAGGGCCTGGTGAGAGTCTGCGAGAATGTGAATACGTGGAGGGGGTGGGTTTGTAATAGTGAAGGCCAAATGATCCATTATTCTAAGGGCGCTTTGCAGTTCCGCATCCAGGGGGGACGAGTTAAGAGGTTGACGTGTGTAGGCGCCGTCCAGGTCCGTTCGTACTGTAAAGCTCCACGCCAGGCCTATAGCCGAAGGGAAGAGGCTGGCATGTGGAAATATATCCACCTCATCCGGCAATCTCGCTGCGAGGACGCGTTGAAGTGCCTTTTCACGAGCAGTAGGACGGGAATTGGGAATTCCGGTTCGTTGGTGAGCAACTGTAACAGGCGGACGTGACCAAAGGGGAGGGGGTGGTGAAACCGACGGAAGTGGTGGAAGTATACGTTCGTCCCAGGCACGGAATGCAGTCCCTTGGAGTGGTAGGGTCCACCGAATCTCACATTGTGCAGCTTCCGCAAGGACCTCTCCATCGGAGGGACTGGTGCAGCCCGCTCAAAAGTATCAATGCGAGTATGCCTTGGAAGTCCTGTGCTCGTGCGGAGCATGGCCCGGTAAAATACCGCTAAGTGCTTCTTATGTGTAGGAGAGAAATCCAAGCTTCAACCCACACTGTGAGGCCATAAGTGAGACGATCGACGGCTACTTCCCTTGAGAGCGTGAGACACGCCGATTGGTTAGCACCGCCAAATTTGTTAGAAATGCGAGAAATTGGGCGAATATATGTTTCCAGTTTTTGTGCAGCTGCGTTACCCATTGCCGACCGCTGTTGTGGCGAGGAGAACGCTTAGCAGACGAATATGGCCACAGTGTGAGGCGATAGGTGCTTCGCCGATGTAAATAGTATTATGCATGTTGGCGGGTGGCTGGTGCTGACCGTGGACTAATAGAAATTCTGTCTTTTCGGGTTCCAGCTCAAGGCCGAGAGTTGGCAGAGTGGTGGAGAGGCTGTTTGCTGCCGCCTGCAACTCTGTAGCCATGTCTTCAGTGCATTGGTAGTCAGCGGCTTCAACCCACACTGTGAGGTCGTCTGCGTAGACAGCAAAACGAGCCGCAGTGTCCCTTTCCATGTTGCGGGCGACGCATGCCATGACCAAGTTAAAGAGAACCGGTCCAACGACAGAACCCTACCCAAATAAAAGGTGCTTGGGCTCCAAACTGGATGCGTTCTGTTGAGGCGAATTAGTCTATTTTCAAGGAAGTTGCGAATCCGGTTTTGGGTCCTTTGGCTTGGGGAAACATTAATTATAGCATCCGTGTATTGTCACCTAGCCACCTGCTCTCAGAAATCGATTACCTGTAATTGGCTACACCACCTCATTGAGCAGTATCCCCGCACTCCCATTATCATCGGCGGGGATATCAATGCGAAAAGTACCACGTGGGGATATGCCTATACCGAAGGGCAAGGCTGCAGTCGTCAAGGCGGCCATTGACGACTGCGGTCTTTCCCTTCTCAATGACCTTGCGTTGCCCACCACGGTCGGTCTTCATTCCAAGCAGAATATCAGCTCGCCTGACCTCACCATTGCCACTACTGGGGTGGTTCGCACCACTTGGGAAGTGATGATTACCCAATCCTCCTCACTCTCCGAGGAAAGCGCATTTCGCTCTCGCCAATGCCTTTCGCACACCAACTGGACCACGTTTCGGACCACTGCTGATATCCCTGAAAATGCTACCCTGACACAATTCACCGCTGCGATATATACAGTGTTCGAAATCACAAGCTACAGATAAAGTAATACGTGATTCTTCAACACCTACCCTGGACGAACATCTGACTAACCTCTGGAAGAGCGTGCAATCTCTCACCACTCGTTACCGCCCCAACGGCGAACGTCAGCAAGACCTGATCCGGATTCATAAAAACCCACGTTATTCGCCTCCTGCACTCTCCGAGAGACGCCAGAAGACGATGAACATCGCCTTATTACGGCGTTTTTCCTTCACGCCTCACTCAGTCCTCACCCTCCACTGCCGACCATCATGGTTCCGGAGGCAGATACGGATCTAGATGCCCCATTAACCATGGTGGAGTTTCAGGCGGCTCCTCACCAGGGCAAACCTCATTCTGCCCCATGGTCATGACGGTGTGACATGGCAGCACCTACGTAACTTGGATGCGCCTGTTCACCTAATACTGCTCGACATGATTGATACTTACTGGTCCTCGGGCGACGTTCCCCATGACCTCTCAAACTGATGCTAGTTCATCCAATACCAAAGCCAAACAAATACTCCTCTGTGCTTACTAACCTTCGCCAACTCCCGCCGACCGCATACAAACTTATTGAGCGCCTAATCAACAATCGCCTGCAATGTAATTTGGAATATGTGCATCCGTGGTTCCACCCGTCCCCAACCGGATTACGTACCCACCTAAGTACGCCTTTGGCTGCTCTTACGCGTTCTGAACCGCACATAACGAGCTTGCATCCCAAATTACGTCCTTACTTCTGACGTGCGAAAAGCATTCGACAGCGTTAGTCAAGCGGCGATCCTCGAAGAGCACATGAAATGAAAGGCGTCATTCCTTGCGTTGGGGGCGAGTCTGCTACAGTCTTACGCCTGTGTATCGGTGAACGGATTGAGAGATGGCGCCGCGGGCGTCTGCACCGTTGGCGACCGACTGGACCAGTCCGAGATGGAAGAAATGCGTCCTTGCAGCTGCGATCGCCTGCGGCGCTCAATCAGGGTCAAGGGTTCAAGGCGCGACGGAGCACTGGCTGGCTGCAAGGAAGTTTCCGACGCTTCCCTTAAAAGTATGGAATCCGGAGGCGTCCGGCAGTGAATTTGTGACTTCCGTTCTATCCCGTACTCTGTGCACAACGGCGCTCAAAGGTACACTGAAGTGATTTGTAAACACTGCGGGATTACAAGTGCAACTTGTAGTCTGGAGTGTGTAGGCCATCTTTCGACCGCTCTCGCTGCGTTTTCGCGACTATTCACCAGAAAAAATCCGAAAATGCTGCCCGCCTCTCTGCATCCTCGCCCATTTTCGGTGGGGTTTTGTATGGCGTCAAAAAAACCGCTTGGCTTGACTGCGCTACTGCACGGCTCGCCGGCCTCCAGATAGAGTCAGTCGGCCCCGCGTTTAGTCCGCCGGCCACCGACGGGTCGTCGCAATTCGTTCTCTCAGTTGAAACTTAGCCACGACACGTTTGTGAATGGAAGAATATGCCTTTCTTTAGTTTCTTTGTTTGTACAGTGTATCAAGCTCCAAGTCCAGGTCGCTCCACACAAGCGCTGCACAAGCGCACATGCGACGCTTCGCTGGCTGGTACGTTAGTAGGAAACTGTAAGCCCAGTTGAAGGCGGGAGAAGAGTCAGCGAAGCTATTATAGGTAGTAAGGAAATGCAATCAACCGTAAATTTTACCGTGCAGCGTAAAACCGTGCAGAAAGACCTTTTTTGGGCTGAGTGAACACGCACAGCGGATAGCACCACGACCACGCATCTGCGAACGCTTTTCCGTCTAAGAATTGCAATTGCTAGGAATGAAATATTGTGGAAGACTTTATCTAGTGAAAGTCGTTACATATTTTTAGTTGACATCAATCAATAGCTCATTTTTAGCACACCAATTTACTATATTTGAGATGTCAGACTGAAGTAGGACGAAGTACGACGCAGTCATCATGCGTACTAATTTCTCGAAACAATTTGATATCATCTGCATACAAAAGGGTGCGGGAATTTTCGACACAGCACGTAATACCATTAATAAATACATTAAACAAGAAAGGGCCTAAAATAGATCCTCGTGGAACGCCAGACGTCGAAATAAAAGGCTTCGACGCGCACGTAGTTACATATACCAGACAAATTACATTTTCCAGACAGATAGTTTTTCTTCGTATTCACCCGTGAAAACACTACAAGTTGTCCTAACGTTAGCCACGTTGCTGACACTAACATGCCAGAGATTATTATTAGCGAAGTCGGTAATCCATCTTTACTAAACAAACAAAAAATTTGTTCTGCACCGGATCACCTCGGTTTAAATAACAAAAAATTGTGATTGAGCCCTCTTTCATAGGAATCGGCAAAACACGAAAGTGAAACGGGCTTTCACAGGAGCAGTTGAATGTTAAAGGAATTTCCTTCTTGTGCGGAGGGTTCGCGAGCCTGACCCCGCCAGACGAAGTGACACCGACACGCAAGAAACAAAAAACAGGGGAGGGTGACACCTTAGGAAACAGCGCGAAAAACTTGGACAGAGAGAGGGCAAACAGACAACTAGCCCAAAGTCAAGCTTTAGGGGAGGGTGCCTCAATTCACGCGCATCCCCTGTACACGAAGGCGCCGGCATCGAGGCACCAACAGTCGGCGCTCATTAGCGTCATGATGCGCTACTTCGCTTCGACTCTTGTAGACGGCGCGCACCATCTGAATGAGTCATAGGGAAGGACATAAGGCGCGTTGGTAGCATATGCTCACGTCTCAGTTCGTAGCGCAGTGGGAAGAGCGCCGCGTACCTCCCGTTGCGGCCAGAGAGTCGTGGAATCGAAACCAGGCACCGCCGCTTCAATGGCACTTTTTCTGGCAATGTCACTTCCGTGACGGATATCATGTCACCAAAATCTTTGGGTAGCCGGGCATAAAACACTTTCCTGTTAATACTCAGGAATGCTTCTGGTGGTATCTATCGCACCTTGTCCGCCATTTTTCGCAGTCCCTTTCATCTGGTATAATTCCTGAAGATTTCAGAATGGCACAATTAAGAAACGCAAATTTTTAAATCCGGCAATTCCTTATTACCGAATTACAGACCTATATCAATAACAAGCACCATTTGTAAGAACAAGAGGAGCCCTAGTAGAGACATTAAAAGCACTAGCAGAAAGCGCTCGCCGTCACATGAGCGTGTTAGCTGGGCTGACGCGATGAAAGAAAACAAGGAAAACAAGACTTTGGCACACGTAAGCGTGCCTAGGAACGACGAGGCCATGGAATCTTTACGGAGGGAGAACATTGCACTTAAAGTGTCCCTGAACAACCTCGAGAAAGAAAATACAGAACTCAAGACATCCATTGAAAATCTCACGAAAGAAATGGCCAATATCCGGGCATTGCTCACAACCCAACCGTCCCAGTTATCATCTGATTCGGCGCAGATGAATAACGAACCAATGGACACTGCCAAGGCGCAAGGCGAGAGCGACAGGCCCGTAAAGGAACCAGCCATTAAGAAGAGAGCTGTTGAATCCCACTCATCCAGGGATAAGAAAAACAAGCATGTCGACGAACTTGAAGCAAGGATGGACCACATAGAGGCACGGTGGGAAGCTCGATTCAACAAGCTGGAGGAGCTCATGGGCTCATGCATCCCGGCGCTTCAGCAGATCGAGTTAACCTTACGGCCAATTGTAAGTCACCCAACGTTTGCACCGCTCTTCGCGCAGCATCCTTACAATCAAGGCAACCAGCAGCTTCTCAACCTTAATCAAACATGGCCACCAACGCACCAGCAACAACCGCAGGTTTAACGATCTGGCAGTGGAACTGCCGCGGCTTCAAGAACAAGAAGGCGGTCCTCCAGCAACATATCTCATACACCACAAAGAAGCCAGATGTACTGTTACTTCAAGAAACACTCACCGACGCCCCGTCCCTTCCGGGCTATAGGGTGCACAAGGGCCCCGCCGATGGCAGGGGCTTATGCACACTGGTCAGAAAGGGGCTCACCCTCGTGGAACATGAATTACAGCAAGGGCAAGCAAAAATTGAGCACACGCTCACCCAGATCATACCTGGCAAGAGGAAGAAGGGAACCCTATACCTTCTAAACGTATACAGCAACCCATCACAAAGGAAGCAAAAGTTCAAGACGCTGCTACTCAGGGCTAGCACTGCAGCGGGTCGAAACACACTCGTAGTGTGCGGCGACTTCAATGCGATGCACCCTGCTTGGGGTTACAAGAAACAGACAGCTAAGGGAAAAGACCTACACCAAGACACCACGGACCTCGGCTACACGCTCATTACGGACCCGACAAATCCAACCAGGATCGGAAACTCGGTTTCCAGGGATACCACACCTGATCTCACGTTCGTGAAGAACGATAATAAAGGAGTAATTACCTGGGCCAACACGGGAGTCGACCTTGGAAGTGACCATACTATAATTGAAATCAACATCCCCGAATACAACGACACCAGCATCAGGACGCACAAACTGGTCGACTGGAACGCCTTCAGAGACCGTAGGCCCAAAGAACACTGTGAAATCGAGGACATAGAAGCCTGGGCCAGGGAGCTTACCGAGGATGTACGAAAAGCGACAGAAACCATTGAGACGGATGCAGACATTGAACAAATGGACAGCAGACTAGCACACCTCATCGAGGCTAAACGGTCCTTGCTGGACCGCTGGAAGAAACAACGGCTCAATAGGCGCCTCAGAAAGAAGGTGGCTGAGCTCAACAGGGCGATCCAAGGACACTGCCGCGCCCTCTGCGTTCAGCAGTGGAATGAGATCTGCAACGCGGCGGATGGACAGTTACATTGCGGAAGGACCTGGAACCTCTTACGCCATCTCTTGGATGAAACTAAATCAAAGTCCCATCAACGTGATAGGTTAACCAAGCTTATGCACCGCGCCATACAGAAACACGGTGAAGAGGAGGTACTTAAGAAAATCAATGACAAATACTTACCGCCTACCCCAATTGTGCAACATGGTCCATACCAAGGGCTACCAAACAAAAGACTCGATCGGGAAATCGATGTAGAAGAGGTTCGAGTAGCACTACACGACTTAAACAGCAAATCTGCAGCAGGCCCGGACCTAGTAACAAATAAGAGTCTCAGGAACCTAGACGACCACTCAATTGAAAACCTAACAAAATTCTACAACAAGTGTTGGAAAACAGGATCACTGCCGCGGCAATGGAAAACAGCCAAGACCATTCTCATCCCTAAACCAGGTAAACCGCCGGACACCGACAATCTGAGGCCCATATCTCTTACGTCGTGTGTAGGCAAGGTGCTGGAGCATGTCCTCTTGAATCGATGGCAGGATTATCTGGAGAGCGAGGATCTATACCCAACCACGGTTATCGGCTTCCGAAAGAGATTAAGTACCCAGGATGCGATGATTCAGTTGAAGCACGAAATCCTTGACGACTCCGGTGCCTCAAGAGATAATAAGGCAATCCTAGGGCTTGATCTCCAGAGTGCTTTCGATAACGTCAAGCACTCTGCGATACTGTCGCAAGTTTCTAAGCTCAACATGGGTGAACGCAGTTATAACTACATCCAGGACTTCCTAACGGGTAGAACCGCTCAGCTAAGGGCACGCCATTTACAACTCGACGATAAGAAGCTCGGCAGCACTGGCACTCCGCAAGGGTCCGTGATATCGCCGTTACTATTCAATCTAGTAATGATAGGAGTAGCCAACAGACTCGCCACAGTGGGGATCCGGCACACTATCTATGCCGATGATATTACACTGTGGGTAGACAGGGGTAGCGACGGTCACATTGAGACCAAACTACAAGAAGCAGTCGACGCCATTGAAGAACATCTGGATGGTACAGGACTTGTTTGCTCACCAAGCAAATCAGAACTCCTAGTTATACCACCACGGAGGGGTCGCACTACGGACAGGCAACAAGGCACGATCAGGATAACTACGCGGTCTGGTCAAATTGTTCCCGAAGTCAGCAAGATCAGAGTACTCGGAATGATCATCGAACGGCACAGAAGAAACGGCGAGACTATCGCACGCATCACAGCCAAGACCGCGGACGCAATGAGGCTCATCCGACGAGTTACATCACGGAAGGCTGGCATGAAGGAGGACAGTTTGATCAGGCTAGTTCACTCCTTTGTGATCAGCCACATCACGTATGTCGCGGCATACCACAACTGGTTACAACACGAGCGTAATAAGATCAACGCCATCATTAGGAGGGCCTATAAGTCCGCGCTAGGCCTGTTTGAATCCACAAGCACGCCGCTCTTCCTCAAGTTAGGAGTGCATAATACGCTCGAGGAGATAGCGGAAGCACAACGTACGGCCCAGCTCGAGCGTTTATCTACAACGAGGACTGGAAGAAAGATCCTAGAGGACCTAGGATACATACGCCACAGCGGTGGTGACAACAAACTCACCATCCCGGATGAGATACGTCACCGGATCAGGGTAGATCTTCTACCAAAAAACATGCACCCTGACTACAACAAGGGCAGAAGGGCGGCAAGGGCTAAAGCCCTCGTCGACTTACACGCCCAGGATAGGCACGCTCGCTATGTAGATGCGGCGGAATATCCACACGAAGCCTTCGCTGCCGTTGTCATAAAGGCCACCACGGGAGACACTGTGACGGCGGCAAGCGTCAAGTGCACCGATGCAGAACGCGCAGAGGAGGTGGCCATCGCCCTGGCCATTACCGACGCAGGCTGCCAGTCGGTGATCAGTGACTCACGAACTGCAGTTCGGAACTACGCCAAGGGACGCATCTGCAAAGAAGCTTTGCAGGTGCTACGCAATGCATGTCTAGAAGGCGCAAGAACTGTTCGAGTGAAGTGGATCCCGGCGCATGCGGGCAAGGACGTGTCGAGTAAGAACGCAAACCACAACGAGACGGCACACGCGGAGGCGCGAGCACTCACCAACCGCGCCCCCGCAACTGACCGTCCAACGTGGTTCGGTGCTAAGGACCGAATGACAGACTATAGCGAAATAACCAAAGCCTACCGCCTGGCTCGGAGGACCTTCCCACCTCCGGACCCGGGGTTGAGCCGGGCGGAGGCAGTGCTACTAAGACAGCTTCAAACCGGGTCCCTACCCACCCCGGCTCTGATGCACCGAATGTATCCGGAAGCATACCCTACTGCCATGTGCCAGCTCTGCTGCAGGGAGACTGCAGACCAGAAACACATCTTATGGAACTGTGTCACGAGCCCAATGGAAGCGAGGTCAAGAACCATCCCGCCACGGCTTGCAGAAGCCGCAAGGAGCTACACCTACGAAAATCAACACTGGGCCGTCCAGCAGGTCCTGCGGGCGCTCGCCAGGCATGAGACTCGCGAGTCGGCAACGGCGAGCTCACGTCTCGGATGAGTAGCCACCAGGACGACGCTGAGGCCCGCGTCGCGGCGCGTAAAAACGTCGTTCTGCCGGCCTAAATAAAGTTTAATCAATCCAATCAATCAAACATATCATCCACTAACAGGAGATTAGCTACTTAAAAGAACATAATTTTATCTTTAAATACCAACAGGGCTTTAGGAAAGAGTACTCATATGACACTCAGCTTGCTGAATTCATTAACGACATTCTCTCATCCGTTCACGCTGGGCTTCAAATCGACTCAATATTTCTAGATTTTTCCAAAGCTTTTGACCGGGTACCTCACCACAGATTTCTAATCAAACTTACACAACTTAATATCCACCCTCTTGTAATTGCATGGGTTAAAGATTTCTGTCATCAAGGGTTGAATTCCCATCAGCTAATAACGTTAATTCTTCTTTCGGTGAAGTTCACTCTGGTGTTCCCCAAGGCAGTATCATGGGCCCTTTACTTTTTCTCATTTTTGTCAGTGACTTAACAAATTGCGTTTCTTCGAGGATAAGGCTTTTCACCAATGACTGTGTTATTCACCGTAAAATAACCTGGTTTACTGACCAACTAGCCCACCAAAGTGTACTTGACTCAATATCTACTTGGTGTTCCACTTGGTTAATGTCACTAAAGAATTCCAATACTAAACTCATGCCCTTTACAAACCAGGCATATCGCATTCAAACTTCCTATTCCTTAAATAACACAACTGTTGAGTTTGGAAACACTTACAAGTAACTGTGACTTAACCTGCACTGTGACTTCACATGGAATCACCACATCAATATCATTCTTGCATTCCCCTGGCGCTGACTGGGGTTTTTAAAGCACTGACTAAAACATGCTCTATCAAGCCTTCGCAAACTTGCATGCACAACTGTTATCAGACCTAAAGTTGAATCTTCCATTTGGGAGCCTGACTAAGCATATACGTAGATGACCAAATTGAATCCCTTCAAAATCGTGCCGTTTGTTTCATCCTTGAAGATTCACATATTACCAGCATCACGGCGCACAAACTTCACGCATCTTTACCTATCCGATCACAGGGGCGTAAATTATCACGTTTATCATTGTAAAAGATTTACTTTGGGATCGGTGACTCCCGCAGCATACCGCATCCAGAGCACAAACCCCCCGAAACGGCACGCCACGATAGTCTGGGCGCCGGCACACTCCTCCTTTGCGGGCAACAAATTCGCCCACGCGACGGCACCAGGCCCTGGAAGGAGAACCTGACCCCACCCCTGTTGTGACTTACCGTAACATTACCCAGCATTACGGGCTAGAACGTAGAGTATATCCACCACCACACCCGCAATTAAGTAAAAAACAAGGCTCGACACTTCGCTTACTTCAAACAAACACATTCCCTCACCCAGTCCGGCTCCATATGCAATTCCCCAATCAGCATCCACCTCAATGCATGTTCTGTGGAAATTCAGGCTATCTATACCGCGTAGTCTGGTAATGTAGCCAAAACCCGGACTTGCCACCCCCTTTCCTCAGCCCCAATATCGAGCAGTGGGAGACAGCACTGTCCAGCGCACACCTCGCCGACCAGGTCATGCTGACGGAGAGGGCGGAACATGCGAAGACGACGCTTGGACTTCTGGACTAAGAAGCCATCCCCACGCATATAACTGCTCAATAGAAGTTTTGCTCTCTCTCTCTCTCCTGTCTTTTAATGCGCTTACTTGTTCCCGTACAAAACCAAACATCCTTATCAAAAATAATCATCGTGCTTGCGGTTCACTGTTTCGCCTCAAGTGCGTCTGAGGTTTTCTTTGCGCTGAATGATGTGGGCGTTTATGAGACATGGCAACAGTTGCAGTAGTTTAAATTTGTCTTGCCTGTAAGTACTTCGTGTTCGAGCATTCTTTCATCTGATTTTTAGCAGCGGTTCAACCAAGTTACAGACAGACAGATCAAATTTTCGCGTTGAGGTAGCCCGAGAAAGATTACCGTCTTTACACGCCGCGGTGGCTCAGTGGCTAAGGCGTTGTGCTGCTGAGCACGAGGCCGCGGGTTCGATCCCCAGCTGCTTTTCTGATGGAGGCGAAAAGCAAAAACGCCCGTGTGTACGAGATTTCGGCGTACGCTAACGATCCCCAGGTGGTCTAAATTAATCCGGAGCCCTCCACTACGGCGCGCCTCAGCGCCTGCGTTGCGTCGGCGCGTTAAGCCCTACAAGCAATCAATCTACCAATGAATCAGGATTATCATCTTTAATGAAAAATGGCTGAGTTTCAACGCTTCCAAACCTAGATATCACGAGCGAAGGCACAGGCTCTGCACACAGCGTTTAGTGAACGTTTGCCTTTGCTTGAGATTTCGCGGCCTGCCATCTAGCTATATCTACTGGTTGATTAGACTTGTCCATTCGTAAAAGGGGGAAGGTTCTATCTCGCTGGAGAGCCACATTTCCTGTTTTCTGTAACAATACATTTTTATACTGCTTTTTTTATTTTGTATAACTTGCTCTACACGCACGCTCGGTATTTGTTACTTGGATGTAAATAAAGTGCTACACTCAAACACGCACACTTCCGAGATATGTTGCGCCAAATTTTGTTGAAATATGCATCGCGCACTTTCATTTTCTTGTCAACCACGAACAAATGGCTGTGTAAACAAAACCTGCACGGTTCCTTTTTATAAGCTTAAATGATGTTTATTAACCCCTACTATGTTATCTACGGAGTATTCTAACTGTTACTATCCATGTCTATCCATGTATACCCACCCGTTCTACTGCCATTGTCCATGTTTATTCATGTACGCCCACCTGCTCTGGCCTCAAAAGAGACTGGGAGTATTTCAAACAATGAATAACTCTTCACGCGTAAAAACAAAGGACAAAGCAGAGAGATTGTTCGTGGCTCTTTACTTCGTCCTTCGTCCGTTTTTGCGCTGTTAAACCCTATGACCCATTCGCTTGCGTTGAAGGGCCCGAACGGACAGCCCAGCTAGTGTGCCATACATGGCGAGGCTGAGAAGCCAAGCGCCCGCAAAGCTGCCGGCAAAGCAGTGCTTTCGTGTGCGTGCATCCTGTGTTTCTCTACAGTTTTCGTTCGTGTAAACTCAGTCATCGCAGTGCTTTTATAGATCCGTATTTAAACCATCGGCCACTGCCGTGGTTCGCTTGCACTAAACCGCATGCACAGGTGGTCAAGCAACCGCAGGACAGGGCAGCAAGGCCCAGGCCAAGCAGCCTTTTCGCACTCGCCTAGTCACATGTAACCGCAGCAGCGAAGCTCCGAGCAAGCAAAGCAATAAGAAAGTGACCTTAGAAGGTGTGGCCTAGTGGAGCTTTCGCTCTAAAAAGTGCAAGACTTTTTACGTTACTATGCCCATGGCGCCCATCGGTACAGTTTTATAGGAGGTATCGAGGAAATCATCTGGTTGCCGCATGTGCAGGTCTTGTTGTGCGCTATCACTGTCGGTATTCCCTTGCCAGTGTCCTACATCGATGATGGGACATGGACTCCTTTACGCCTTAAAGTGCGTGCAAGATGTCAAAGAATCCACCGTTATTACTGGTGGTTCCCCAAGCCCAGATTCTTGTATGTTAGTTCAAGGGGAGACGTCCACATTGCTTTTCAAAGCTCGCTGATTTCTTAATGTGGGGCAGCCACAAGGAGGCAGCCAAAAGTTGTCCATGCTCTTCCAAGTAACCACGTGAAAAGTTCTGTCATTGCTAAATGAAACGGGGAACGAAACTACTACATTGAAGGAAAAACGATAGACAGGGTGACCACGGGCTATCACAAGAGTAGTTAATTTCAGAAGGACCTAGCTAGCTTTTTACGCGCCCAGCGATACGTTTAACGCTTTTGGCGACGTTCTTATGTGCACAGCTCGTTATCACTGGAAGTCGAATAAAAAAAGTGGCGCTTCTTACGAAGCGTTATTCTTTTTATTGGTTCATGAGCAACGAGTTGACGCATATGCGGCCATTCCCAAGGCAAAAAATCCGTTTTCGGAGCAAACAACGCCGATGAAGTTTCCATCGCCTCAGCTGAGAGCAGCAATGCGCATTATTATAGCCATCGAAACCTGGGAACTGCGCGCCCCCCTCAGTTACAAATATTTTAAATGGTTCAGCACGATGTGGCAGGCATTATCAATGTAAAACAGGCCGTTACTTCGCGTATAAAGCAATGCTGGCGTGGTTGGAGCACTAGTGGAGAGTCAACCGAGAAAGGGAACAAATGGACCGCACACGCACCGGTTCTCACGGGGTCAGGTCAGTGCCCGCCGCACGCATTTGTTAAGCCGAGATGATTGGTGTGTGGTGCCGGTATGTTTCGTTGCCTTTCCAGCTTTCTTTAGGAAAATCCAAGAGCTAAATTTATTAAGCCGAGCCGTCTAGGTTCCGGTGCTATGCTTGAGACGTCATAACAATTTTCTGGCGCTTTATTTGCGTCGCTTTATTCATAGATCACAAGCGTGGCTTGTAAGAAAATAGCTTCTAAACACTGTCTATGTCCCACAATTTACTTGTTTAAAAGTGAATTCAATGGGGGCATCAAGAGCGCGACGTAAAAAAAGACACTTAATACTGCTGTGTCCACGCCGCTTGCATTATAGTAGATAATTCCATGCTCTACAGAAAAGGCGCCAAATGTTCAACGACCACATAGTGAAGCAGCGGGTACAAAACTTTCCGCGGCTGTGTGTTTTTATGCCTCACCGGTCTGTCAATGTTCGGGAACTGAGATTTATTGCCCTGTTCGCATTCCCGCAGAACGCGGTTATTCGCCGCTATTTGTCCGCATCATTGTTCGTCTTTTAAAAACTGCGCGAAGTTGTGCGCCTTCCACCACGATTGACTCTCTGCTCTCGGCTTTCTTTCTTAACGGCAACATCTCTTATTTCATAACTTGGCCGTTTCCTTGTTAGTAGTCGGTGGGCGCTTGTAACCACCGCTGGTTTTGTTAAGCTAAGCTAGCTGGAACTCCGACCAGGATCGGAGACTTTGACGGTTGAATGAAAACGTCTATATCGCCGTACTGGGGTTCGGCGATGGTTTGAGTCTTACAAGAGCTCGGTAACAGACTAAAGATTGCATTGAGTAGAACTTCCTGGCGGGCTAGTTAATGTGTAGCTCCACCCGCCGTGGTGGCTCAGTGGCTAAGGCATTGCGCTGCTCAGCACGAGGTCGCGGGTTCGATTCCCGGCCGCGGCGGCCGCTTTTCTGATGGAGGCGAAAAGCAAAAACGCCCGTGTGTGCGAGATTTCGGCGCACGATAAAGATCCCCAGGTGGTCAAAATTAATCCGGAGCCCTCCACTACGGCGCGCCTCATCGCCTGCGTTGCGTCGCGTTAAACCCCTCAATCAATCACTAATGTGTAGCTCCCACGGCTGGAAGCACGACGAAAAAAGCACGGATGGTGAAAACAGAGTGCACAGAACAGGCGTAACTGGATGTAGTTTGGTTGCATTACAGGCGTTGGAAGATAACCTGTCAGTTGGGTTTGGCTTTCCTGCTGACGTGACAGACTCCAAAACGTGACGGGCGAACGCGGAAACTTTGAATTGCCTTTGAGAATTGTCGTGTATATCGGCGGAACTGCTTCCAGTTGGAATGGCATTTTAAATTTTGAAGGCCATGTGCCATTCCGCACCACATAAACTTTTGCTCTCGTCTGTCCAGTCCTGCATCGATGGGAGTGGTGCGGTGCAATTTTAAAATTCCACTCGAATGTCGGTTGCAAACTTCTTGGTAATGGTCGAGTTTTATCTCAATTCCACTTTCACTTCTTTTGACTGAAACATTAGCTATCACGTCATGGCATTCGTATCGGGTCTTGTGTCGGGCCAATTCTGTGCAACATCTTTTTATGTAGTCTTAATCGAACCTCTAATTATGCCTTCGACTGCAATGTTCTTCTTGCCGTTTTTGGGTATTCCGACGAATTTTTAGCTGTTTTGAAGACATTAACCCCTGTGACGCATATTGCTACAGTAGGAAAGATTTTAGAGCTTTTTAATCGCCATGGGAAAAGCTTAGCCTTTACCCACGAAATATGTACTTGTTGATAATGAACTGTAGTTTTTGGACATTACCATGGTTTCCTGGAGACCATGTTTGTTGGTGGTACAATCCACGTGTTCAGAAAGAACTACTGCCCTATAAATCTGCGCATTCAAAAACAGCTGAAGAGAAATTGCTTCACTCACTCTGGATTCTGCTTTACAGAAATCATGCGCTCACGAGATGTAGGACAGTTTCAATACACATATTTGCAGGCTTCACTCAGCCGCTTTCCCTGGCACTGTCGTCGTCGCTGTGGCAAAGACGTTGCTGTATAAGTGAAAGGGGAGAGGAAAGCACAAGGACATCTGCCGTCCGAAAAAACGGATGTCATGCCCTACAGCCGCCCAATTTTTTACCGATATCACGGGAGCGTCGACCGTTCCGTCGATCAGCGCCGTATGATGGAGCGATACGACAAACTCGCCGACAGTAGACTCATGCGCTTTAAGCGAAGGCCGCTGCTGCCGTCGTCTGCTAGGCTGTTCCAAGAGCAGTCAGCCACCCCGCACTGCTGTTACCAATCGCTTTCACTTGCCCTCCTCGTACCGTTAACGGCTGGTAGGAGGGCAGTGTGACAAGCGGATAAAAAAATCGGGGGCGGCCGTCTACTCTTGGAGCAGCTTAGCGGACGACGACAGCAGCGGCCTTTGCTTAATGCGCATGCGGCTACTCTCGCAGGGTTTGTGGTATCGCTCCATCATACGGCGCTGATCGATCGAACGGTCGACGCTCCCGTGATATTGGTATAAAATTGGGCGGGTGTACATGCAGTGTCCCACAACATGAAAAAGGTCGTCGAAAGATACGGGATCACCCTCTCGTTTTCTGCCCCGTGTAAAATTGCCCGTTTGTGCTCGCGCATGCCTGGTGAATGCAGGAAGAAGGCATGTGGGGAAAAACACTCAAATCGCTATGTCGACTGTGCCGTCGGTGTTGTGTACAAAATCCCGCTATCTTGCGGAAGGTTTTACGTTGACCAAACGGACCGTTGCATCAAAGAGAGAACCAGGGAACATGTTTGATCATGCCTGCGGTTGTCAGCCGCGGTTTAATGAAATCAAAATACCGAACAAAAGTAAGAATAGGAAGGCGAGGGAGTTCGCTGAAGCACACTATATTCGAACTAAGTGATTGTGTGTGATACCTAAATTCCCCTGTGCGGGTTCGGTTCCCGGCCGCGGCGGCCGCTTTTCTGATGGAGGCGAAAAGCAAAAACGCCCGTGTGTACGAGATTTCGGCGCACGTTAAAGATCCCCAGGTGGTCTAAATTAATCCGGAGCCCTCCACTACGGCGCGCCTCATCGCCTGCGTTGCGTCGGCGCGTTAAACCAATCAATCAATCAAATTCCCCTGTGCAGTAGCAAAATGGGCTTTCTTGAAAACGAGCTGTGAACTTCTATAATATTGTTATCTATGTATGTGTTTGTTGTGTGTATCCTTCTTTCTCGCCCCCTCGATTTCTACAAGAACATAAGTGCATGCGTTGCGCAGTAAAGTAGGTTGAAATTAGCGCGTGTCTTGCCTACTCTTCTCACCGTCCGTGCGTTTTTTTTGTTTGCTGTTGCGCTTCAAAACGTGTAAAGATTCAATTCCGTATTTCAAAATATTCACGGCCCATACTTTCTAATGGGAAGGGAGGTCACGCAGTTGAGGCTTAAGCTTCTGGTCCTGTTCGGGTCGCGGCAGTTAGTGCGGATCGACGTAGTGACGCGTCAAGTTCACGCGCGCTCGTGCGTTCTCGGCTTTAGTGCTCTGGTGTGTCGAGCTGATTGGCGTCCGAACGCTGTCAAAAGCTGTGGCACGCGATGGGCAATGAAGGAAAACTGATCGATGAAATGACCTCAAGACACTAGAAGTCATCAGCGCTAAAAGAAAATCAACATGCGCGAGCACCCTTGCAATGACGTTCAACTATAGCGCGGCAAACTCAGAAGTGCTTTCTATGGCGTGATTGCATCACTGAAGCTTGCGTTTCGCAGCTTTAGTAATGAGTGCGTGCTTCGCTCTACACACGCGACTTATAAGCGGTGGGAGTTTTCATCCTGCTACAGATATGCCGTGCTTATTTTCCATTTCATAGGTAATACCATTAGTCTTGCCGGACTCTACGTCAGTTACGTGAGCTGAAATTTCGCCACATTTACGTTTTGCATTTCTCGACAAGAGGGTGCTCATCCATCGAGCAGGTGGAGGAAGCCCGACGGTTTCACCTGTCTGAAACGTGTCGAAAAGTAATACAAGCAAATGCCGGCGTATGTTGAATGAACGCAATATTCAGCTTCAGTATCTTTCAATAAGGTATGCCGCAGCGGTGCACCCCCTTTCTGGGAGTGGTCACTTTTTTTTCTTCCCCGTAGTTTAAGGTAGGCGCCTTTCTCCCCTTTCCGCAGTGCCAGTCGGACGCTTGCCTTGCCGAGCAACGGTTCAGCGCCCCGCCCACGGCTGGTGTCGGACGAGTCCATTGCCTCTCCACCATCCCCCAACCGGAGTGCCACCTGTCTTCCCGTCCACTGCGATCGTGTGCCCCTGAAGGTGTCCAGGCGTCTCTGGGGATCCCTGTCTCCCTTGGACCATGTTCGCTCTCTGTGAACGCGCGCGTCAAAGGCAACGCCGTCCAGTTGCTCGTTCCTTTCTCCGACCGTCTCTGGCTCTTCGCTTTCATGCCAAGAGCGTCTAACCTAATTGCGCATTTGGGCGCCATATTTAATGCGCTTTCCCCGTGCGATAAACTAAGTCTACCCCACGGTGCCCTCTAGCCCAACACTAAGTATCAAATATGTAACTGTTGAATGCGATTGTTGATGTATTACCTAACAGCCGAGTGGTAAATAAATTATGCTTGATTGCAGTTGAAACGGTCGCGCTGCCGCTTGCCCACGCAAGTGAGTGTTGTTGCTTTTTATGAACAGCAAGGTGTGCAGGCAATTTCGCTGCCCGAGCAGCACCTTAATAAATCTATTCGCGCCAAATCGCCTACGGTCGCAAAGGTTTGTACCTACAGAAACTGCAAGAATACACGCAAAACGTCTATCCTAGTCATTCAAGGTGCCTTAGAAAACCGGACGATCACCAAAGAGGCATACTGACCGGTTATCCCAAGTCGTTGGCAGATGCATTGGCTTGGTAAGGTGGGTTTTTAGGGTAAAACTTGTTAAGGTGATATTAAGATGCTCACGTCCAGGCCACGAGCGGTACTCCAGAAATGAGTTGGAAAGGTGTCGAACTTGCTTTTCCAACTTCGCTATTAGAAGCATGAAAGTTGGGCGCACGAAGCTCTACCAGGGCGGGAGTTGCATCGTTCGCTACGACGCACCCGCTTCGGTCCACCCGCTTCTATACACCATTTCCCTTTCTAGAGGAGGGGGCCACCATTTGCTTTTTCTGACCAGACGCTAGCGCCGTCTATGCTGCGAACTTAGAAACCAGCACGCTTGGCTGTTATGTCGCTTATGGCCTGAATGTACGAGACGAAAAATCCAACGAGTCGAAAGGTCCAATTCGTCCCGTGATCGGCGAGGCGAAAGATCCAACGAGATGAAAGGTCCAATCGAGCCTGAATGTTCAACGAGACAAAAGATCCAGCGAGACAAAAGATCCAACGAGTCGAAAGGTCCAATCGAGCCTGAATGTCCAACGAGACGAAAGATCCACCGAGCCTAAAGGTCCAATCGAGCCTGAATGTCCAACGAGACGAAAGATCCACGGAGTCTGAAGGTCCAATCGAGCCTAAATGTCAAACGATCCACTGAGACGAAGGGTCCAACAATACTAAGGCCCCACTCCTCCGTAGAAAGATTTCTAGCGTCAGTTGGCCAAGAGCCGAGTACCGAGACTCAGGCCGGTGCTGCCGCCGACCAGGCCATGGCGCTGCGGTAGCGTTGAGATTAAGGCCCCTAAAGTAATTTTAGCGGCCTTCGTTGAGATCGGTCTCGGCGCGTCACCTGCTACTCCTTGCTTGGAAAGGCGCCTGTGAACCACCACCACACACCGTTAACATTGTTCTTTGAAATGCAAAATCCAACTTCACTCTAACGTTACTCTGTAGTAACAGGAGCTTTACCTTTTTATCGACATTATGACGAGAAACAAGATGCACTTAAGATGGGAAAAAGGCCAGCAAACGCTGCACAGTGCGCTTAAGGCTTCAGCTGCTTCCCGTTTCAACGGCCTTTTATTTTTTCTCAGTAGGGGATCGCTTATAGCTCAATGATATTTAAAGCATACCTGAACACGTCTTACGCGCCTGAAAAAGTGGGAAAGGCCTACAATAGTCAACCACCTGCTTGGAATCAAGAAAAGATGCCTTGTCATTTTTATTTATGCTGTGGAAGCAAATGCGGTAGGTATATTTTCACGGGAACATATCTACAATCCCACAAAACTGATCAAGCGAACCGATTGGAAACGAAGTGCTGCGACAATAGTTGGCTTTGTTAATAACAAAGACAAACCAATGATTAAACCAATGTTTTTCAAACGCTTTTGAATTTCAGGTATAAATTCTTTATAACGTTTTTCAGGTATAAATGTGAATTATTAGAACCAATAAACCTTTTTCTCAGTTGAGAATGTTTGTCGTGCTATTCTTTTTTGTTGGTTTGTGAATCTGATGGACTGTCTATTAGGGCCCCAGAAACCTTCATTTATCTTCTCGTAGCCCGGATATGCTCGTTATTTTAAGCGTTTAGGCTGATAGTTCTGAAGCAAAGCTGTCTACCTTTATCCCCCCCCCCAGGGTTCTTTCGCGACCGTTGGTGTCAACAAAAAACTTCCGCGAGCAAATAAAAGAAGCTACTGGCACCGCCAGGAATCGAACCTGGAACGAATAAAGTAACGGAGCGAAAGCCCGCTGTCTCACCGATTGAACTACGAGCACACGCGGAAACGGGGAAGAGAGGCAGTGCATTCACCAAGCACATCTGCGGGTTTTCCCCCTGCGTTCTCGCTGAACGCCACGTGATAGCGTCACGCGACCTGCTGCGCCACTATGCGCTCCGCCCAAGGCTCGTGTAGCGGCCGTATGCGGGCCTTGCGCATGCGCTAGGAGTTAGAAAAATTAATGGAAGCTCACACCAGCGCATGGCATCTCACTTCTCCTTCGTCTCTGCCGCCGATCTCGTACCACCCACGTGGCGACCAGGCACGCAGGACAACACCCCCCCCCCCCTCACCCTGAGCAGCTAGCCGCTGCCGTGGTAACTGAGGGTCAAATATCTGGGGCTCCTCATTGACTGCCGGTTGACCTGGATCCCACGGGTGAGGACACTCCAGCAGTGCATGGTGGGAGTCCAGTGGGGCGTGCGGAGGCTGCTGGCACGAGGCCAGGGCTGCTCACACTCCGTGGCCCTGCGAGTGTTTCATGTTATTGCGTCCTGGGCCGCCTTCTATGCGCTGCCACTGGTACACCTGCAGCCGCTGCGGTGGAATGAGCCGGAGATGGACCAGCGCCGGGCCATACACCTCTGCCTGGGCTCCCGAGCACGTCCTCGGCTGCGGCTACCTACACAGAGGCCGGCACCTGAACCATCCAGATGCGGGCCCTGGCGATGGGGCTGCACCACAACCACCGGCTCTATAGCGCACCGGATGGGGCAGCCCTTCTGCAGAGCTACCCCAGCCGCACCTACTCGCAGATGGCCATGCTGGGGTCCATGTACGACAGCCACATCTGGCTACCTCAGCGTCCCCTCGAGACACCACCGCCTGGCACCGGGCGAGCTCTTCGCATCAGCACCACGCTTCCGGGGATTCGCAGCAAGTGGTCAAGACCAGCCTAGGCTATCCATCAGGAGGTTGCTACCCTGCTGCACGATCAGACGGCTAGCCTCCTGCAGCTCTACACAGATGGCTCCGTGCAGCCGTCCATGGGCAGAGCTGGAGCCCCCTCAGCGGTCATGGAGCTTGGCACCAGTCGGGTGTGCTGCCTGCCCTCCCCCGCCTCTTCCACACATGCAGAGCTGGTCAGGCTGCACCTTGCTTCAGACCTGCTCCTGGAGAAGGGCAACCAGATTCAGGGGCCGTCATCCTCACCGACTGCCGGCTCGCTTCCTTGCAACTGTTAGCGGCGGACCAGCCATCGAGCTCCAGCGGCTACGTGGAGCGGTCGCTGGCGGTGAAGCTTCACCTGGTGGAGTCCCGCGGTTGTGACCTGAGGCTCCACTGTTGGCCATATCATGTCAGCATCACCGGCAATGAGGTGGCTCACGCCCTGCCCAGAGGAGCTGCTCGCCAGGAGGGGGTCCCTGCCTCCCACGACCTGAGGCCCTTCGACGCCGCACAACCCATCCTGGCGCGGGAGGTGGAGACGATGTGCCCCGACCGCAGAGTCATCAGCGGCCAAGCTCCACGTGTCCTGCCTGGCCGCATCAGCCCGCTTGCACCGACAAGGCCGCCGGACGTCGCCCAAATGTGCTGACTGACGAGAGTGCGAGACCCTAGAGCACCTGCTCTGCTCCTGCCGCCAGCACGATTCCCCGAGAGCAGAGCTTCGGGCTGCACTCCAGCGTCTCGGGCTGCCCTGCCATACCCTGATGGACCTGCTTTTCCGGACGGGCCCCACCTCCATCCGGCGGGCAGCCTTCCGACTTGTCCTGGCCTTCCTCGAGGAAACCGACCTCATCAAGCGGCTGTAGCCAATGCCTGCCGGCCAGCCTTACGCACTCCTTATCTATTTCTTTCTCTCCCTCTTCCTCTGTCCGCATGTGTTCTCACCTACCCCCTTTCATCCCCCTCTCCCTTCCTCCGAACTGCGCTGCATGCTGCTGAACTCCCCAATCAGTTCTAAACATCCCCAGCCCACTTATTTTCCACTTTCTATTTCAATAATTCACTCACTCACTCCCTCACTCACTCACTCACTCACTCACTCACTCACTCACTCACTCACTCACTCACTCACTCATTCACTCGCTCGCTCGCTCGCTCGCTCACTCTCGTCGCCTCCGGCGGCGGCGGCTTAGACGGAGAAGTGAGGTCGTCTGACACCGGGTTTGAGTTTAATTTATTTTATAACAAACGTTTCCCATGATGTACTTCACCAATACGACTCAACGAACCACCGTTCATGAATCATGCATTGATTTAACCTTACCAAAGAATATCTCTTTGAATTAATAAATGGTGCGGTAAAGTGCTTTCGGTTGACAAAGCGGTTGCGAGTGCTGTCGTCATTTTGACGTTTCATGACGCTTACTGTCAACAGTTCTACAGTTTGCCTTATTTCTCCCTACGTCAAGTGCCCAATTCTTAGCCTGCAATGAAAAACTAGACTAACTACACCGGACGTGACAACGTAAGCCTGTCTTTGCTATTCAACAATATTGCTTGTAACACACGTCCTCTCTGTGATTGGCTGAGAAGGTGTGACGTAATAAACAGTTGGCGGGACCGACACGTCAGGCTTTGGCAATTTCAGTCTGTGTTAAAGTGACGTAATGTTACGTAACAGCTTGAAATTGGCGGCTGCTTTTGTCGCAAAATAGGACATAAATTTTCCCCGGCCTTCGGCGCCGCGAAATGTCCGCGAATTTGCAGCAGGCGCAGTTTTGCATGACGCGCGGTTTAAAGCAAGTTTTCTACCTAAGAAATAAGTTTCGACTGTTTCCAAGTCAGCGATCACGGAGCATACAAATAACGTGCAGTATTTTGCTTTTGTGTTTAACAATAAAATAAAAATTATTTGTTTGGCGTAACCGCAACATAAGAGGGCAGTACAAGCCTCTCCATGACAAAGAGAACACAATGCATGGCATTTGTATACACTCGTCCTAGTAAGCTGCTGGGTCACATGATCAAACTCAAGAGAAAACTAACAAAGAAAAGTGACTCTTTTGTTCATTAAATCACTGATCGAAGTCGAGCTTGACGAATGAGTGAATCGGCGACATCGGTACGCTCCGCGGTTATCAGGCGTAGCGCTTCGCATCTCGTATGCGTCACACAAGCGATGGTCGCGGCCGTCTTTTTCTGTGATCACGCCATTAACTTGTAACATAGCAGCAGACGATGGCGTGGCGGCGGTGGCGGCCGGGAAGGTGATAACGCGACAAAGCTTGCATTGAAGCAGAGAGCCCAACTATGTTACTAAAAGCAATTGAAATAAATAAATAGATACGGTAAAAAATTCTGCGGTGTTCTTTAGCTCGACATCCACCTTTCGCTCGCTTTTGGATCAACGTTACTCGACCGCCTTGTGGTCTGCCAAATATGCAGAAAAACGGGGCACAGAGCCGACGTATGCCCAGAACACAACGCCAACAGCTGCTCGTCATGCGGAGGAGAAAACCCTGCGAAAGGCCACAACAAGAGCACGCCCGAATGCGCGCTGTGCAAATAGGCCGTTACTTCGCGTATAAAGCAATGCTGGCGTGGTTGGAGCGCTAGTGGAGAGTCAACCGAGAAAGGGAACAAATGGACCGCACACGCACCGGTTCTCACGGGGTCAGGTCAGTGCCCGCCGCACGCGTTTGTTAAGCCGAGATGATTGGTGTGTGGTGCCGGTATGTTTCGGTGCCTTTCCAGCTTTCTTTAGGAAAATCCAAGAGCAAAATTTATTAAGCCTCGCCGTCTAGGTTCCGGTGCTATGCTTGAGACATCATAACAATTTTCTGGCGCTTTATTTGCGTCGCTTTATTCATAGATCACAAGCGTGGCTTGTAAGAAAATAGCTTCTAAACACTGTCCATGTCCCACAATTTACTTGTTTAAAAGTGCATTCAATGGGGGAATCAAGAGCGCGACGTAAAAAAAGACACTTAATACTGCTGTGTCCTCGCCGATTGCATTATAGTAGATAATTCCATGCTCTACAGAAAAGGCGCCAAATGTTCAACGACCACATAGTGAAGCAGCGGGTACAAAACTACCCGCGGCTGTGTGTTTTTATGCCTCACCGGTCCGTCAATGTTCAGGAACTGAGATTTATTGCTCTGTTCGAATCCCCGCACAACGCGGTTATTCGCCGCTCTTTGTCCGCGTCATTGTTCGTCTTTTAAAAACTGCGCGAAGTTGTGCGCCTTCCACCACGATTGACTCTCAGCTCTCGGCTTTCTTTCTTAACGGCAACATCTCTTATTTCATAACTTGGCCGTTTCCTTGTTAGTAGTCGGTGGGCGCTTGTAACTACCGCTGGTTTTAAGCTAAGCTAAGCTAGCTGGAACTCCGACCAGGATCGGAGACTTTGACGGTTGAATGAAAACGCCCATATCGCCGTACTGGGGTTCTGCGATGGTTTGAGTCTTACAAGAGCTCGGTAACAGACTAAATATTGCATTGAGTAGAACTTCCTGGCGGGCTAGTTAATGTGTAGCTCCCACGGCTGGAAGCGCGACGAAAAAAGCACGGATGGTGAAAACGGAGTGCACAGAACAGGCGTAACTGGATGTAGTTTGGTTGTATTACAGGCGTTGGAAGATAACCTGTCAGTTGGGTTTGGCTTTCCTGCTGACGTGACAGACTTGTGCCATTCCGCACCACATAAACTTTTGCTCTCGTCTGTCCAGTCCTGCATCGATGGGAGTGGTGCGGTGCAATTTTAAAATTCCACTGGCATGTCGGTTGCAAACTTCTTGGTAATGGTCGAGTTTTATCTCGATTCCACTTTCACTTCTTTTGACTGAAACATTCGCTACCACGTCATGGCATTCGTATCGGGTCCTGTGTCGGGCCAATTCTGTGCAACATCTTTTTATGTAGTCTTAATCGAACCTCTAATCATGCCTTCGACTGCAATGTTCTTCTTGCCGTTTTTGGGTATTCCGACGAATTTTTAGCTGTTTTGAAGACACTTACCCCTGTGACGCATATTGCTACGGTAGGAAAGATTTTAGAGCTTTTTAATCGCCACGGGAAAAGCCTAGCCTTTACCCACGAAATATGTACTTGTTGATAATGAACTGTAGTTTTTGGACATTACCATGCTTTCCTGGAGACCATGTTTGTTGGCGGTCCAATCCACGTGTTCAGAAAGAACTACTGCCCTATAAATCTGCGCATTCAAAAACAGTTGAAGAGAAATTGCTTCACTCACTCTGGAATCTGCTTTACAGAAATCATGCGATCACGAGATGTAGGACAGTTTCAATACACAAATTTGCAGGCTTCACTCAGCCGCTTTCCCTGGCACTGTCGTCGTCGCTGTGGCAAAGACGTTGCTGTATAAGTGAAAGGGGAGAGGAAAGCCAAGGACATCTGCCGTCCGGAAAAAACGGATGTCATGCCCTACAGCCGCCCAATTTTTTACCGATATCACGGGAGCGTCGACCGTATCGTCGATCAGCGCCGTATGATGGAGCGATACGACAAACTCGCCGACAGTAGACACATCCGCTTTAAGCGAAGGCCGCTGCTGCCGTCGTCTGCTAGGCTGTTCCAAGAGCAGTCAGCCACCCCGCACTGCTGTTACCAATCGCTTTCACTTGCCCTCCTCGTACCGTTAACGGCTGGTAGAAGGGCAGTGTGACAAGCGGATAAAAAAAGTAAGCTTCTAAGCCTACAGTGGAGATTACAAACATTTCCTTATATGAAGGGGCGACCAACGCGGTCGGATTTGAAGCGCCTTCTCTGACAACCGCAGCAGGTGCACGAACGAAGAAGCGAGCGGCGGCGAAAGATGCGGAGAACTCGAAACTAAAGCGTGGCAAACTGTTCGCATGGCGACGCATCGAAACATCCATCTCGCGAGGGGCACGATCAAATGCAGAGCATTTCCAGGGGCGCACGACGTTAAGTAGTTTGCGTTACGTTAATGTTGTTGCACTTGTGGCAACCGCTGACGAGAGAGCGCTCGTCAGCAGTAAAATTGGCAGCCTCGGCGCACGTTGAGTCCGAGAGAGGGGAGAGAGTGTCCTTGAAACGTGCCTGGGCGCGCTATCGAATGTTGATCGCGCCGATAGCGTAACGTCTGAGCCGGGCATGTCGAGGCGAGCGATGCGGACTACTACGGACGCCTAGAACGGGTGACATCGTGAGTTAAAGATATGCTCTGCATTTAAAAGGAACACCAAACGGGCTCCAAGGAGTGAGTAGCCCCACAATGCCACCAGGCAACATCAGCGAAATTTCAACGAAGCAAAGCAGACCAAGATGATTCGACAACGAGTGGCCAGAGCTGGAACACCACGCGGAGCCACAAGACCGAGAGGACCAACCAGCCCAAGGGAAACCCAGGGGTTCTGTGACCAAGGCCCTCAAAAAGAAGAGAAGCAAAGAAGACGACAGAACTAAGGTGAGCTGGGCAGATGCAGCTTCCCAGGACTATATTTGACATAAACGCAAAATGTCCAAGCAAAACAAATATAAGTATGAAATTGCAGCTCTCAAGGAACTTATATTAGACATTATGCAGAAAATGTCATTTTAAGGATGATATTAGAGAAATACGAGAGATCAGAAGGAAGAAACCCAACCCAAACAGAAACTGAACCCTCCACATCAGGCGCTCAAACCATAGCAGTACTGGACGACAATCTAATTAGTCGAATGAACAAAAAAAATTAAGAATTTAAAATATAAATAGAAGTAGAGTTTTAAAAAATCTCCATGGATTGGAGCAAAGCCATAGGGGAAGAGAATGCACAAATACCAATGGACCAGGCGAAGAAACAATTAGAACCGGCTAATAAGCGGAAGCTCGAAGACACACGAGCGAGCAAAAATCCAAAACAAATAATCATTGAAAACGACCAAAGCCAAATGGACGCGGAATCCGATGACACAGACTCAGAAGATGACCTATAGACGGCACCAAATCCAACAACAATTAATAATATGGCAATGGAATTGTAGAAGCCTACATAATAAGAAATACTCGTTAGAAACGTACATAAGCACCATAGAACTGAAACCGGACGTCATATGCCAGCAAGAAGTAAAGGTGCAAACTAGTCTCAAAGGATACTATAGGATGGACCTTTCCAAAGACTTCAGAGCAGCCGTATACGTAAAAAAAGATACAACTTGTCGGAAGCACCACTTATCCACTAGAGAATAGTCAGCGAACTTGGTTAAAATATACCCCAACCAGAGAGGACAGAAGAGTTTCTTCGTATTGAACATATACAGCTCTCCCTCCAACCCAGAAGAGAATTTTACCCCTCTTTTCCAAGAGACGATGCACCTACTGCAGTAGAACGGACAATTGGGCTAGTTGGTAGCTGTTCATCTTGAAGGTGGAAGCTTCAAGACGATGCACCTAACCCGGAACAATAATGTCATAATCTTGGGAGACATGAACGCTCCACATAATGAATGGAACTACAACTACAACTCCCTAAAAGGAAGAAATTTAATTGATACTATGGAATATCTAAATCTCCAGACGATCAATGATGCGGCATACCCCACCACAACGGGTAACCACAGATGCAAAGATACATGCCCTGACTTGACCATTGTGTCCCCCAAGGACAGACTCACGGACTGGACAAATGCGGGTGAGAATCTCGGCAGCGATCACGATATAGTAGAGATCAGGACGAAATCAGACAACTTTAGACGAAAGGCAAGACAACAAAAGATCACTAATTAGAACGTCTTTCGCGAAAAGCTAAGAGAAGAAATAGAAGACATAGACATCTGGTGTCATGAAATAAGAGAAGCTCTCAAAGCGTCCACCAAGGAATTTGGACAAGAGAGAAAATACCTGTGTGTCGACAACCATCTGATCAGTCTATGGAACAAGAAACAAAAGCTAACTAAGCGATGGAAAAAGAAAAGACGCAACAAGAAGCTAAAAGCAAGAATTAAAAAGATTACGAATCTAGCTAGGAAGTACGCGATGCAACTCGCGAATCAGAATTGGCAAGACTTCTGTGACACACTCAAGAATGCCCTAAATACCTCGAAGACATGGGCAATAATTAAAGGTATGCTCAATCCGGAGACAACAAGGGAGACCGGACACAACATCAACAGAGTGGCCAAAGGTTTCGAAGGCACCAACGAGGAACTAATTAAAGCTCTAAAAGATAGAAATGAACGCGAAAATTACCCCCTCTACAAGAGAATACCGAAGTACCCAAAATGCAAAGCTCGACAGCGACATCACAAAAGAGGAAGTATATCAAGCCATCCTTGCCAGCAAACATAAGAGTGCGCCAGGAGATGGAATTGACAATAACATACTCAGGAACCTAATTACTTACAACTGGAAGCATTAGCTGCATACATAAATGAAAAGCTATGGAAGCCGAACCGATATGCAATGGGCACACTCGAGAATTACGACAATACCCAAACCAGGGAAGACACTGGCTATTGAAAATCTACGACCGATATCACTGACCTCGTGCGTAGGAAGGGTGTACGAAAGAATCATCACGACAAGGCTTCAAAAGCACTTGGAGGAAAACAACATGTTCCCACAGTGCATGATTGGTTTCCGCAGTGGACTATCCACCCAAGATGCATTTCTACAGCTGAGACACGACATCCTCAATCGGAATGACGACTACGATCAAATTGTATTAGCCCTGGATCTGAAAGGGGCATTTGAGTACGTATCGCATGAGGCAATATTGAAAGAACCTAAAAAGGCAGGGTGCGGCAAGAAAGTTTATGATTACATCAGAAACTTCCTGTCAAACAGAACAGCCACGATTGGCATTGGAAGCATTAGATCCGAACCTTTCGAAATGCCTAACTAGGGAACTCCACAAGGGGCCATCATCTCCCCAGTGCTGTTCAACCTGACAATGATGGAAATAGCCAAGAAATTAGAAGAGAAAGAACACATCGGCAAATCAATTTACGCAGATGACATAACCATCTCGACCAAAAGTGGAACACTCTCAGAAAAACTACTCATCCTACAAGAAACAACCAACTAGCTACAAGAGCCAATACGAAGAAATGGCCTAAAATGTGCCCCGGAAAAAACTGAACTCATTAGACTAAGACCCTCCAAAGAGGAAATTCCCTCTGGAAGCATAGTAATTGACAACCAAAACATTCTCTTCAAGCCAACGGTAAGAATATTAGGCATGCACATACAAAACGACAACAAGGCCACCACCACCTTGGACAAGCTAACGAAAACAACACAACAATTGGCTAGAGTCATTCGAAGAATCACAAGAACAAGAAAACGCATTAGAGAAGAAGACACTCTCAAGCTGGTGCAACCATTATTCATGAGTAGAATTACAGCTTACCGTACCACCACATCGACGCAAATCAACATAAGAGGGTCGACGCACTTATCAGAACTGCCTACAAGGCAGCTGTCGGTCTTTCCATATACACCTCAAATGAGAAATTCTACAAGTTGGGAGTGTGCAACACCTTTCGGGAGGTCAAAGAGACTCTCCTAGAAGCCCAAACAGAACGACTACTGAAAACCAAGACTGGAAGAGAAATACTGAGAAGAGCCGGGTACTCAGTCCACTCAGAGTACATACAGAGAACGACAGAATTTTCTCCTCAACAAAGAGCAAGCCTCAAAATTCCACCTATTCCCCAAAAAATTAACCCTACATACAAAAAAGGAAGAATACTAGCAAGAACAAGATACATTAGGAAGACCTACGGCAAAGACCAGTCTACACCGACGCTGCAACAGCCGTGGCAACGCCTCAGCGGTGGTAGTCAACTGCGACGGGAAAACTAGACTTCCTAATAAGCAACAAACAGAACATACAAGAAGCCGAAACCACCGCCTTCCTAATGGCCATAAGGTGGGGCGAGCACAAAAAGAAAAATCTCACCATAATTGTGGTAACTGGTAATCCCATTGCTTGTTTATAAACTTTCTTAATTAAGCCATTAATTTTTACTTTCTCGTCATTTTTGAGTTGCAGGAAAGGAATGCTGCAGGTGATTTCACTAATTAGAAAGGTTTGAACGAGCCGTATGAGCGTGTCTTCCTTTATACCTCTATTCTTGTTTGCCACTCTGGAGATGAGTCGATGGTGAGCTGGGTGCTCTTCTCGAGATGAAGATGAAGGATTGTCTCTTTGTTGTGACCATTACATTGCAGTCGTGTGCCGAGGATTCTAATGCTGTTTACAACTGGGATCTTCTGGTTGTTGGCGTAAACGTAGATGTCGGTATTCGATAGATCTCTCTTCCGTCCCCTATATACTGGTAGGCCGGTAGGTTAGGAATCAATAACTCGATTGAAGAACTAATTGAAGCGCAACAAACAGCCCAATTAGAACGGCTATCTAAAAGCAAAACGGGAAGACACATTCTGCAGTTACTAGGAATCCGAAGCGGAAGTTCCCTCCCTAATGAAGTTGACCTCCCACACGAATGGCGAAAATACATTCGCATCCCGCCACTACCAAGGAATATGCATACAGAGCTTAATGTGGAAAGAAGACAAGCTAGAGCACGAGCCCTTGACAAGCGTTTCCGAACCCATTGTGAGCCACGAGAGATTGTCTACGTTGACGCAGCCCACTACCACAACGGCGGCTCTTGTCTCAACGCCATGGCGATTGCAGTCGTCAGCAATGGCGGCGTCACAGTGACGTCAGCATCCACGCAGGCCAAACATCCCACTCAGGGCGAGGAAATGGCCACAGCCCTTGCTATAAATTCTACTCGAGCAACCACAATCAAAAGCGACTCGAAGTCCGCCATTCTTAACTTCGCGAAAGGCAGGATCTCCCCTGCAGCAGCCTCGTTGTTAGAGAAGACCACTAACCAAAGAAAAATTATTTTGATATGGACTACGGCACACTGCGGTCTACAGGGGAATGAACTGGTCCACGCAACCGCTCCAGCTCTCGTCAACCGAGATGTGTTGCCTACGACGCCACCACAACCACCATCATCCCCACACGAGACCTCGTAGGAAAGGCAAGAACAAGCACACGTTATTAGATCCCACAAAGACAGGCTAGTCACATACAGGGATATAATAGATCACTACCGGTTATCCAGATGCAAATATCCACCGGCCCACCACACACTTTCCAGGAAAGAGGCAGTCACGTGGAGACGGTTGCAGACAAACACTTTTCCAAGCCCAGTTTCCCTCAGCCGCTGCTACCCAGACCTTTACTCAAACCTCTGCACTTTGTGCAACAGCAGAGCCGACCTACACCACGATATGATCCTGCCATGAGCTCAAAAAAAATTCGACGGTCTATAATAACAAATCCGATGTAAATACACTTAAAAGATACAAAATTAAGACTGCAGAACAATGGGAGACTGTTCTGCTCAGCTCCACACCGGAAGAATAACTCACAGCAGTCCGGATGGCCGAAGCCGCCGCGAGGATCCAAGGAATCCTGGCTGATGGCTGAAGGAGAAAGACCGTCCAAGTCGTCTACCCTTCAGAACCCATCACGGGCATCAAATAAAGTCCTCTCTCTCTCTCTCTCTCTCTCTCTCTCTCTCTCTCTCTCTCTCTCTCTCTCTCTCTCTCTCTCTCTCTCTCTCTCTCTCTCTCTCTCTCTCTCTCTCTCTCTCTCTCTCTCTCTCTCTCTCTCTCACCATAATTACTGACTCCACTAGAGCAATTAGAAACCTAATTTGCGGAATAATTCCTAAAACAGCAAAGAATATAATGCCTCTGACACCGAAAGGCAAACACAAAATAATATGGACCCCTGCCCATCAGGGACTGGAAGGAAACGAAAAAGCAGACTCCCTCGCGAGGCAAATCATGGACCGCGGGGAGTCTGAGCATTCATACGCCCTTCCTCCATACAGTGCGGCTACCGACCGACTCCGGTTATGCCGACTAACCAGAAAAACAATGCCGACACCTCATTTTCTACTAGACGCAGAGGAGGCCAGAAATCTTAGAAAAATCCAGACCAATACCTACCCACATAAGTCCAGATTAGCACGTATGTTTCCGGATAGGTATAACGAAGAATGCCATAAATGCCACCAGAAGGCAGACCTCTTCCACACTATATGGAACTGCCCCACCATATGGCAACAGAACAACTACAACACATCAATAGAGTCCTGGGAAGCGGCACTGTCCAGCTCGGACCTCTTCAGTCAGCGAGAACTGCTGGAAAGAGCCAAGCCTTTCGCCACTGGAGTCCTGGAAATAGGATTCCGCCCTTAACTCCACCCCCTCCCCTTCTACCTTTGTTGTGAATAAAGTTTACCACCCCCACCACGCCAATTTTGACCTGCAGAAATGTGTTTCTCTTGCCAGCCTCAGCTACCGTCTTAATTTTTATAGTGCATGTCAAGTGTTTTTATATCTTTTATGCACAATATTTGATACCTTGGATGTGATCTTTATGAGTGAAGCGTCAAATTAACACTGCATGTCGTCAGACCTATACGTGCATGCTTACGCAAAAAACATGGCAAATTCCCGGGAAATTGGGCAATTTGCCGGAAGTCTTTTCTGATTGGCTTTCAATTTTGGTCACGTGCTTCCGGTTGACAAAACGGTTGTGTGCGTTGTCATTTTGACGTTTTATGACGTTTACGGGCACCAGTTCTAAAGTTTGTCTTATTTCTCTTTACTGAAAGCACATAATTCTTGGCCGGCATTGAAAAACAAGACTAAAAGCACTAGACATGACAACGTAAGCCTGTCTTTGCTATTCAACAACAATAATGCGGGTAATGCACACTCTCTGTGATTGGCTGAGAAGGCACGACGTTATTTAAACAGTTGGAGGGAACGATCACGTCATGCATTGACAACTTCAGCTAATAATGTCCGTAATAAACTCCCTTTCTGCGATTGGCTGAGAACGCATGACGTAATTTAAACAGTTAGAGGGAAAGATCACGTCATGCATTGGCAACATCACCTTGCGGAAAAGTGACGTAATGTTACGTAACAGCTTGAAATTGGCGGCTGCTTTTGTCGCAAAATAGGGCAAAAAATTGCCCCGGCCTTCGGCGCCGCGAAATGGCCGTGAATTTGCAGCAGGCGCAGTTTCGCATGACGCGCGGTTTAAAGCAAGTTTTCTACCTAAGAAATAAGTTTCGACTGTTTCCAAGTCAGCGATCACGGAGCATACAAATAACGTGCAGTATTTTGCTTCTAAGTTTGGCAATAAAATAAAAATTATTTGTTTGGCGTAACCGCAACATAAGAGGGGAGTACAAGCAAAGAAAACCCAATGCATAGCATTTGTCCACACTCGTCCTAGTAAGCTGTTGGGTCACATGATCGAACTCGAGAGAAAAATAACAAAGAAAAGTGACTCTGTTCATTACAGCGCTGATTGAAGTTGAGCTTGACGAACGAGTGAATCGGCGACGTCGGTGCGCTCCGTGGCTATCAGGCGTAGCGCTTCGCTGCTCTGTGTCATACAAGCGATGGTCGCGGCCGTCTTTTTCTGTGATCACGCCATAAACTTGTAACCTAGCAGCAGACGATAGCGTGGCGGCGGCCGGGAAGGTGATAACGCAACGAAGCTTTCACTGAAGCAGAGAGCTCAACTATGTGAATAAAAGCGATTGAAAGAAATAAATAGATAGGTAAAACATTGTGATGTTCTTTAGCTCGACATCCCCCCTTGGCTCGCTTTTGGATCAACGTTACTCGATCGCGTTGTGGTGTTGACGCCAATTTTGACCTGCAGAAACGTGTTTCCTTTGCCAACCTCAGCTACCGCCTTAATTTTTATAGTACATGCTAAGTTGTTTTTATATCTTTTATACGCAATATTTCATACCTTGGTTGTGATCTTTGAGTGAAGCGCCCAATTACACTGAGCTATACGTGCATCACGTCAGTGATTGCTTAAGTTGTGCTTACGCAAAAAAACATGGCCAATTGCCTGGCAATTTGTGCAGTCGAGAATAGGGCCCCAGGCTCATATCTCGATGCTGTGTAGCAGTATCGCAACATAGAGGGCAACGTTTCAGCCATTGCAAGCAGAACTCGTTCAGTACGTGTGGCATTAAACCATAGCCCCCACACTGAACGTAGCTGGCTAAACCAGCATACTGTACCGACAACCTAGGACGGAAACCCCACAGGAGTGTTTGAGGGGAATGATATGCCAGGGGTGGAAGCGGGCTTGAGCCTTTTGGAGCAGCTCAGGGAGCAGAATTAACGATCTTTTGGTGCAGTTTTGGAGCAGTAAAAGGGCAATTTCGGAGCACCAGAAGGCGAATTTCGGATGGAGCAGTTTAGGTCTGTTTGGGAGCAGATTTCTAGAGCTAAACATCGTTTGAATTTTTTCATTCCTGGGAAGCACAACAAAAAGCAAAAATGTAAATTACTTTTACTCAACATTCAACCAACACCGACAGCAGATCACTTTTTTGATAAGTTACACATTTTACATTCCCAGAACTAAAGCAGCACAGGTGACTGAGCAATCCCCAAGAAAAGAAAACTAGAGATAGCGATGCTTTGACCAGCTCCACCTAACTGTACTTCAGACAAGTGAAAAATAACACCATTACAGGCGAGAAACAACTAAGACCAGAGCTAATGTTCTGGCTTGCACATTAGAAGGTTTACCTTCGTTCTACACCTAACGAGACTAGACAAAAACAAAAAAACTTGGCAGGAATAAATTGAGAAAAAGAAACTAAGAGGAAACTATAGTTCATACCACAAGCTAGGTGCAGCACTGTGGAGGCTACATTGTTGTCAAGAGTGCGCCCACTGAGGGCGCCTAACTCGCCTGAAAGGACATTCCCTTCTCCCCTCTCGGCAAGTGGGACCGCAAGGCCCCGGCGCCTTTTGTCGCTTCCTTCGCGGCGAGTTAGGCGCCTTGAGGTGGCGGGCTGTTGGCAACAATGTAGCCTCCACAGTCACAACAAATCACTTCCCCCTGATTGCTTTTTTTCCCGATTTTTTTCCTGGTGGCTTCCCCCGTATTCGCGCATGCGCTGTTTCTGTTTATATTCTTTTGTGCGTGGTAAGAGTTCAGTTGATATCCCGCGCTAGCCCTGTGTAGTCTTTTCTTTGTCTGCGCGATCTGTTAAGGTGCTCTCTACAACTACTTGCCTTTCTAGCGAATGGAAGTTCCAACTGGACAACGCTTCCAAGAAATGCGTGTAAATAGAAATCGTATTTGTTACTGCACTTTATGCTAAACAAACACGCTTTCTGAGATAGTGTAAGTGCCTGTCTACGAGGCCCCTGCAGCACGTGTCAACTTTTGTCTCCAGTTGAAATGCTTTTAGGTAGTGGCCCTTGCATTACCTTAGATTCAACCGTGAAATACCCAAGCCTAATATTACTATGCTATGTGCATCATGAAACTGGCTCATCAAGATTTTTTTCCTTTTTCTAGGTAAGCTTAGAAGATTTGGCATTGGTTGGATGCTTGGAGACGTCACACAAGATACACTATTAATGTTGCCAGGTTACATTAGGCCGCAATTAATCTAATAGCAGCTTAAACAAAATCTCAACAAAAGCAAACCAGAAACTCAAAGGCTATCATGCAAAACATGCAGTGCCATTCTGATTTGTTGTTAAACTTAGCTTTCAGTACTTACGAACACACAGAAAGTAGCGCAAGTGTTCATTAGTATCACCGCACGCCTCTTTGCCCTTTAAAATTCCACATCCCCCTCTCTCAGAATGAGGAAAGAGGAAAATACTGAGGGGAACTGACTTGTTCCAGCTAAGCCATGCAGGTTTAAAGCTTAAAAGCCAATAAACAGAAAGGGCTAGAAGCCAAACATTTTTTTTTCAAGGAAAACCAACTTCAATATAAAAAACATTTTGCAGTTGAGAAGGGCAGAAGAACGAAATAAACTCGTACAAATAGTGACAGCATTAATGAAATGAGAGGCTGCATAAATGAGAGGCATAAGTGAGAGGCAGCATAAACAAAACAAGGAGCTCCACTTCAGTATTTCACTTCAGCTCCACTACACTATTTACGTGATGTACACAGCAAATCAGTCATATTGCACTTGTAGACACGGGGCAGCGGAAGCAATCAAATCAATTTTACTCTTGAAGCAGATTGAAGAGTGTAAGAGGGAAAAAGATTCTGTAGGGCGTTACCAGCGCGTAGCATCCTTCGTTTGTCAATTTTATTGTTTTTCCTGCCTATTTTTATGCTTTCTTTTTTTTCTGTGGCGTTGTCTTTGTACTTGCCATTCCAACGCCATTTTTTTTTATTTTCTCCTCAATTTGCTATCCTTTGTACCAGTCCTTTCATTCCCTTTCAAGCCCCTTATCCCCGTTTCCATGTGTAGCGCAGCTGACTGGACAGTTCTCATTTTTTCCTTGAGTAACCTCCCTACCTTTCTTCTTGTTTCTTCCTTTCTTTCAACTCGCACACTAGGTCATCTCAGACTCGCTATTAGCATTACCAACTTCCCTAACGGCCTGGACAGTAATTTTGATGAGAATTGCTCATAGATATGGGCCCGTTTCCTTTTCTGTTTCTTTTTGCTTGTTCTCACAGCCAAGGAGTAATGTACTATATGGGCTGTACTTATGAAAACTAGTGTAGTGATGTATGTGTACAGGATTTTGTTGGGTTCAGCTTGCACAGATAACTTCTCGTCTCAAACATAATATGCTGAAGAATGAGAGGGCATGGCTGTCGATGTCAAATTTGTCATTGTTTTGTTGCCGGAATTGCAACACAGAATATGTTGTGGTGTTAAGTACATGATACATAGTGGCTGCTGGCATTATCATGCCCCCATTATCCTTGGTGAAACTAAGAATGCTGGCGACTTCAACCAGAACGAGCTGAAACTTTTATAATCAGCTACAGAATTACTGGCACCTAGCTCTGGTAGTGCAACTTCGTCATCGTTCTTGTTGCTGTGAGCACGCTGAAATGGAAGCTTGGAAATTTGACATGGTCTGGCACAGCATCTCTGGGGTCACTGGTTTGATGGCCTAAATAGGAAGGGTGTGCTACGCACATCGGACTGCGAGGCGGATGGTTTGTTATTACTTCTTTCTAACAGATCGAAGCTGAAGAATCTCCAGGTGGTCCTGGCTGAACCGATACGTGCAGATGTATTTGTCGCAAATAAAAAAAAATCAGTTTTATTGCCTCCTATCTTAATGACTGCTACATGCAATACATATTAAGTCTGAATACTCTACACTAGTGAATGATGATTGTTCCATGCTAAGCAATTTGATTCACCTTCTATAGTCAATATTTGGCAGCTGTTTCGACTTTAACAACTATGACTCAACTGATACGGCGCAATAACTAATTTATAGGAACACTCAAATTCGTTTACTTGTGAAGGGAGACATATCCTTGGCCGACTTCGCCTTGCACAAATACACAATATGCCATCACGACTTGAGAATGCGCATATGTACGTTAGCACGAGAGGTTTCGAACGCGGTTTCTATAGACAGATTTCTGGCCAAAACCGCGGGCATTTCAGGCAAAACCGGGCGCCAACGGAAGCGGCCGTTTCCCCTCATTAGTGAAGGTGCACAGGGAAGGGCAGAATGTTTTTTTAACCCCCAGAGCCTGGTGCCCAGACATCAGCGCCTAAGGCTCGCATGAATGAATTTTACTACTCCGCCTCCTCCTCTGTGCAGGTATATACGTGGGCCATATGATATAAGAGTGGAAGTACAAGTAGACATGAAAAAATAACTTCGCTGATCTATCGAGAATCGGTAATGTGTCATGCAAATCCTCATTAGGAGTGCATATGGGTGCACTATATCTATGGTTCTGCGTTGTCGGATAAATCGGATAAAATCCGAAAAACACCCGCCGGCAAAAATTTTGCAAATTCGGATTTATCCGAAAAAAATTCCCCGAATTTCCCCGAGGGGAAGAATGTGAAAGTGCGAATGCACGAGTTGAATTTGCGCGGTTCGGTAATGTTCCCGAAAGAGAGATCACACACACACACACACACACACACACACACACACACACACACACACACACACACACACACACACACACACACACACACACACACACACACACACACACACACACACACACACACACACACACACACACACACACACACACACACACACACACACACACACACACACACACACACACACACACACACACACACACACACACACACACACACACACACACACACACACACACACACACACACACACACACACACACACACACACACACACACACACACACACACACACACACACACACACACACACACACACACACACACACACACACACACACACACACACACACACACACACACACACACACACACACACACACACACACACACACACACACACACACACACACACACACACACACACACACACACACACACACACACACACACACACACACACACACACACACACACACACACACACACACACACACACACACACACACACACACTACAAAGAAAGAAAGATGCATTTATTCACAGACACCTATTTGTGTTGTCGTTGTACTTGATTGCTAGAGCGGATCTCAGCTTCAAAATTTCGTGTCAGTACTCCTTTAAGCGGGTGCATTAGCCCTTCTCACGCCCAATTCCTGGCCAATCCCCCACGTGGGTATGTGCCATGTCAGCGGCCAGGCAGCGCGCACCCATCTCCCCCCGTTGCCAAGGAAGACGAGGAGATTCCTGGCCAATCACCCACGTGGGTATGCTATGCGGACATCGCCGGTGGACGCAGGTTCAGGGTCGCTTAAGAAGTGCATTCGCACTTAAAACTCCGAATTCAGGGACCGCCGCCTGTGAAAATCAGACTACCCTTTATCTTTCCCTGGCATCCTCGAAAAACTTTTCCTGTCTTATTTTCATGTTTCCATATTTGTTAGTTCCACTTACGTTCCCAAGCTTCACAAAGGGAGTCGCTTTGGACCATGCTTTGGACCCTTATCATGAAAAACCAGATCTCTCCCCACAACAATAGTCGAACCAAGGTCAAACACTTCTCACCTTCCTTGCCACTCCACCTCGGGCCTTTTTCACTGATATATTTTCCTAGAATTTCAAGGAGACGACGACGAAGACGAAGCCACGCTGAGTCAATCGCGACCTTCTCTCTGTGTTATTTTGTCTTATTCGACTTGAGTCGAGCAAATTACTGGCAATTTGGTGGCGACGGGCGCGGCCGTGTGTTTGCCGCCGCCAACAACACTTCTTGGCCAACTGTCGGGTGACCCACCAGGCCCTGCCACGGAGCCTGGAATCATCGCTGCCTCCATTGCTGCCGCCTCGTCAGGCCCGCCGGCCGCTTCAAGCCCCTGCAGCAGCGATCCTGGACCCTCCGGGGCATCGCTTCCTCCTGGACAAGTGAGTCCTCCTGTGGTCCCTTCCGAGCAGCCTCTGCCGGACGACATGGAGGATTTTTCTGACATCACTGACTCGACTTCTGGGACCATCATTTATGGAAACGAAAACGCATCTCAGGATGAAAATCCTCAGCCGTTTCAGCCCGCTGTACCTGAGAAGCGCCACCGTGCCTCTGAACGTTCCTATAGGCCTCTTGACGTGAGCGCAGTCCCTAGCCCTCTTAGACACGGGGTTGTCGTGGTCGTAAAGCCTCTCGATTCCTCAAAAATAATCACACGTTACAATCCCCTTGTTCTCGAAGAGGGATTGGAATCCTTGGCTCCAGGCGGCGTGCTACAAGTACGTCCCAACTATCGGCTGAACCTTCTCGCCATCGACACGCGCAATGCTGATGCCACCGAGCGCCTCTTGAAGATTTCTAGCATTGCGGGGATCAAGGTGCAGGAATATGAGCCAAGGCCCAGCAACTGCGGAGTGGGAGTGATTAGGGGAGTCTCTATGGACCTTTCTAATCAAGACATTCTTAATGCCTTGCGCCTGAGGGTGCTAGTAATATCTGCCCGCAGACTCGGGAAAACATCAGAGAGTGTCCAGATTGTGTTCGGCACGGAAACAATACCCGAGCACGTAATCATCGGATACACGCGCTACCGGGTGTACAACTACGTGGAAACACCCAGGCAGTGCAAAAATTGCCAGCGCTTTGGGCACGTTTCTGAAGTGTGTAAAAGTTCCTTGCGATGTTCCCGGTGCGGTGGCAGCCATGATCGTACAGGCTGTTCCGCTGAAAAGGTTTCCTGCCCGAACTGCAGCAAAAAGCACGAATCCACATCTGCTCAGTGCTCAGCCCGGCGTGACCAGAAGGCTATTTTTAAGCTCAAGTCTGCTAACAACACTGACTACAAGTCAGCGAAATCGGCTTTTATGCAAGGTCGTGGCACAGGGCGCAAGGAAGCTTGGACCAAGCAAACTGCGGGTCCAATTTTCAAGAACACCGAGGAAGAATTTCCGGCCTTACCGGTTCTTCAACACGGGCCAAAGTAGCCGCCCCCTGCTGCACCAGCACTGGCAGACCACTCTCCAGCAGCTCAGCATGATCCTACTCCCAGGCACGCGGAACCACCTGCATCTACAGGGGTGCCTGTGATAGCACTGGCTACGACTCCAACTACGCGGTCTTCAGCCTCTGCTCGCCGAGCTTCACTGCAACATCAGCGTGAACCAAAAGACGAGCGAAACACTGGGGGCCTGTGTTCGGTGCTGTCCTCTCTCATTGAGGCTGTGCGCATCCTCCTCGCTCCCTTTTCATCTCCGATAGCCGCGGCTGTTTTGACGCTCTTGGACTTTGTATCGCCTCTCCTCGCACAATGGCGGTAGCAGTCCCTAGAGAGCAGCAAACTCGGGACAACTCAAAACTCACCCCGCCAACGGAATTGATAATATGGCAATGGAACATGAACGGTACTCACGGAAAGAAGGCAGTACTCATTCAAGCCATCAAACACGCTACAAGGCAACCGGACATAATCCTCCTGCAAGAGACACGCTGCGAAGTCTCCCCGAAGATACCAAGGTACCGCTCCCACGCTACCTCAGTCCCCAAGTCCACAGAGAAGTGGGCCCAGTCAAGAGGGGGAGTCTGTACCCTGGTAAAGAAGGGAATAGTATACTTGGAGCACGACCTCAAGCATACGACGAACACCGAACATCTTACGATTGAAGTGGTTGTCGGCAAGAGGAACAGGAAGTACAAGGAGCACATCTACATCACTAATATCTACACGAAGCCTGAGTACTCATCACAGCGCTACGGCACCCTTATTCGAAAGATCAAGCAGCTTGCGGGGGACATCAATACATTGATCTGTGGCGACTTCAATGCTAAACACACCACATGGGGCTACCAGCGCACGACGGCGAAGGGCCGGAACCTCCGAGAGGAAACCCAGGACGCCGGCTACCACCTCATCAATGACATATCCACTCCTACCAGGCACGGCACGTCCGTACAACGGTTCACCAACCCCGACCTGGCTTTCAGCAACAACACGAAAGTGCGGTGGCGAAACACCCTGGAGACACTCGGCAGTGACCATGGTGTATGCGAGATCATTATCCCTCTCAACAGTCACGTTGCCCCTCCACGAACACAGAAACTCACGGACTGGAGCAAGTTCCGTACCAACCTGGAGACCATTCCTGACCACATCGACGACAGAGTGGACGAAGGCACTACTCACAGAGGCCCAGCGAGCTAACACGAAGCTAGAGACGACGGACGACATGCCCAACATGGACAGCCGGCTAGCGCACTTACTTGAGGCACGGAACTCACGCGGCATAACCGCAAGCTCCGCAAGCGAATAGCCCTACTCAACCGAGAAATTGAAAAGCACTGTGCCGTGCTGTGTCGCCAACAATGGCATGCGATCTGTCAGGAGGCAGACGGCCAAATACATGAGTCGCACATGGCACTTACTCCGTCACCTGCTGGACGACAGTCAAACCAAGGGCACGCAACAACACACCCTGGCACGTACATTGCTCAACGCTCGAAGAGCTAGGTGATGACGAGGTGTGCAAGCGCCTCAACGACAAGTATCTACCGGCAATGCCACCCTCTCCTCTGCCGAGTAACACGGGCGACTCCAACCCTAAGCTCGACACAGACATTGAAAAATGGGAGGTACGAGCGGTCTTACAGAAGATCAACAGCAAGTCCACGGCGGGACCCGACGGTGTCTCTAACAAGGCGCTACGCAACCTCAGCGACGGGGCGATCACAGCACTCACAAAGTTCTTCAATCACTGCTGGCGAAACGGAGCCTTACCCCGCAAGTGGAAAGAGGCACGGACAGTACTCATCCCCAAGCCCGGCAAACCACCAAGCATCGAGAACCTTCGTCCGATTTCACTAACATCGTGTATCGGCAAGGCCCTCGAGCACGTGCTGCTCAACCGGTGGCACGACTACCTGGAAGAGAACCTCTACCCGGATACCATGCTGGGATTCCGGGCAGAGCTGAGCACACAGGACGCCATGCTCCTCATCAAGCACGAGATCATTGACAGACCGTCGACGACCACAAGCCCCATGGACAACTGGGCCATACTCGGTCTCGATTTGAAGAGTGCCTTCGACATCATCCACCACTCGGCGATTCTACAGCAAGTATCTCACCTCAACATGGGAGAACGAACATTCAACTACATCAAGGCCTTCCTCGCAGCCCGTACCACCACCATCGTGGCAGGGGATCTGGAGCTACCTACCAAGACGTTGGGGAGCATAGGCACACCGCAGGGGGCCTGTTCAACCTAGTCATGATTGGAGTGGCCGAACGCCTCCGCGCCCTCCCAAAAGCCAAACACACAATCTATGCCGATGATATCACCCTCTGGATGACGGGTGGCAGTGACGGCGAGATTGAGGCGTCCCTGCAGCAAGCCATCGACGTCGTTGAAGACCAACTGCAAGGCACGGGCCTCCAGTGCTCCCCAGCCAAGTCAGAACTGCTCCTACTACTGCCACGCCGCAAGTTCAGATCCGACAGCGCACCTGACATACAGCTCCATGCGGGTGACGGTACTACCATTCCAAGAGTCAGCACCTTGCGTGTTCTGGGCCTCCACATCGAAGAGCTACTACACTACAACGGCCACACCGTTAAGCTACTGGATTCCAAGGTCTCCACAGCCATAAGCTTAATTAAGATTTCAACCAGATACGCTGGCATGAGAGCACAACCTGCTCAAACTCGTACAGTATTTCGCCATCAGCCACCTGGCCTATGTCACGGCCTTTCATGACTGGACCGACCTCGAGCATAGAAAGCTGGAGGCGCTCATACACAAGGCACACAAAGCTGCACTTGGTCTTTACCACCACACTAATAACGAACGGCTCCTTGAGCTAGGCGTGCATAACACACTAGGCGAGATAGTCGAGGCGCAGCAAACCGCGCAGCTTACACGTCTCGCGCAGACTCGACTACAAAGGATAGGATATCAACCGAGGCTGCAGGAAGGCAGAGACTGGCTGCCGCTTCCGCGGGACCTACTGCGCAAGCTGCAGGTCGTCCCACTTCCCCGCCACATTAATCCTGGGGAGAACCACGAAAGACGGCTCGCTCGAGCACGGGCACTTACAACCACTCACTCCAACGACACCGAGGCCTTCTACGTGGACGTGGCCAGGTACCCGGACCGCAAGAACACGTACGCCGCCGCCGTCGTCGCAGCCACCACCCGTGAGCTCTACACGGCCGGCAGCATCGTGGCATCATCCACTGAACAAGCGGAAGAGCTGGCCATCGCGCTGGCTCTCTCCAACCCTAACTGCACCACCGTCCTCAGCGACTCCCAGACGGCCGTCTTGCGTTTCGCCGAGAACAAGGTGCACCCGAGTGTTGTGAGGGTGTGCGGGGCCCTACGGTCATCACAGACAACGGTGTGCATCAAGTGGTTCCCAGCCCACATGGGCACAGTGGGACCCGAAACGAACCGCAACGAGGACGCGGACCGGATGGCGAGTGCGCTCACTAGACGCAACGCCGGCTCGGTCTCCCCTCCTCCAGCGGACGATCACGACGACGAAGGTGAAGACTTCAACCCGATTATTACGTACGGGGAGGTACTGAAGTGCTTCCGGGACTCCCTGAGACGATACCCTGGGCCTCACTCGAACCTCTCTAGGCAAGAGGCAGTACTGTTCAGGCAATCGCAAGTGCGTGCGACGTGGACCCCTGTATTGGCGAAACACGTCCACCCCGAACTACAGCCGAGTGATGTGTGTGCTGTGCAGTGCTAGTCGCGCTACTATGGCGCACATGCTATGGACATGTGCTGTGACTCCGGACCCAACAGACGCGCTTCCACCCCATCTTGCTCGTGCGGTGGGCAAGGAAGGCTTAGACTCTCAACGGGGAGCTGCCCAGATCGCGATGGAGGCCCTCCAACGCCAGCAGTCATAGATGCTGCCTCACCTAGGCTGGTATCTGCGACTAATTTAGCCGGCCAATAAAGATGTTCTCTCTCTCCTAGAATTTCATTCGCCCTTCTCTGACCTCACTTCACTAAAGATTGGACGTTTGAGCACAGTGGAGGAATATGAGAGGTGTGAACAGCGGCCCCTCGCCGTACTGAGCGCGCGCCGACAATTTGCATCCTCCGATAGGCGGCGCTGTGTTCAGGGGCCATCCTTCGCGCAGGTTAATGTGGTGAACATGTATACATGTGTAGCGTTTGCACGGTTTCTTGCGGTATGAATCGTTTTGTGAACCTCTGATGGGGAAAAAGTGCTTCGTCCCGCTTTGCACGACCGGCTACAAGTCATGTCAGAAGTACTCGTTGTTTTCTGCCCCGAAAGACCACGAGCGTCGCAAGCTCTGGCGACATGCCATACCGAGGAAAGATCGCCCGCTACAAGCAAGTGTTTGCGAGAGCCATTTCGAGCCTCATCTCGTGACAAAGACATGTAGTGCTCAGTACAATGGCAATGTACTGATGAGCGTGCCACGACAAGCATCGCTGGCGTGTGACGCTGTTTCCACGATATTTCTAGACTGCCGCCCTACCTCTCGAAGAGATCAACGACTCGGAAGCGGCCCGCTGAAAAGCAGCTTTTGGCGCCAGGGAAACGAAAAGGCGCCCCGTGTAGTGTCAGCAACAATGACGACCCGCTGAACTGTCACGAGTTGCGATGAGACGTCTGCAGTCCAGGCAGGCATCGACATGGAATCTCCGAAAACGCAGTCAGGACCAGAGGAAGCTCGTTGTTCGCCGTTCGAAAGCTTGTGTGGCGAAATACCAGTCATTTCTGCCTTCTGATTCATGGGGCACCATAAACTTGAGCTTTCTCAAATGAAACGCGCGAAGAAACTTGATTGTTTCTTGTCAGAAAAACCCTCGGGAACACGTGCAATTACGACGTTTCTCAACCCAAGGATCGTCGAAATCGATGAAGAAATGAAGGTGAATGTTGTTTTGATGGGCCAGTCTATTCCCTTGACAATGCTGCAGTACAGCAGTTCTCTGACCACTAAGGAAGAAGTCCGAGCTTTTCTCAAACACGTAGATGAAGTCACCATGTTTGTTCAAACACAACATGTTTGAAGTGTCGAGAGAGCCTCGTGGAGGAAACTCGAGTGCACCGGCAAGTTGAAAGTGCCCTTGTAGACTGCAAAAGCAAAGGCGGCTTATTGCACCCTAAACGGGCCACATTCAGGTTCTTGCGGGCAGCAGAGTCAGCATTTCAGGAGCACGCAACGTGCAGAAATGCATACGGGCTTGTATTGGAAAGCATACTGGAAACATACACATTCCAGTTTCTTTGCCCGGAGCACAGAGGAAGTTATGGCCAGCCTCCTGCACAATTACTTATCAATGCGCATGAGGCAGCTCTGCAAGCAAAATAAAAATCAAATGAAAAGCAGAACTCAGGAGCTCAGGAAGCTTGCAAAGCTTGTCTAACCGAGCATCGATGGAAGCGGCTGTTGTCATTGTGTTATTATTTCATGCCTGTGTCTAATTTTGTTCAGATGTTTTCATTTTGTTACTATTTCATGTCAGTGTGACTTGGTTCAAATAAATTGTCAAGTGCAAGTATTGTTGCTTGAGATTGTGATGTGCCCCTTTCAACTTTGGCCATTTTCTTTGTTATATGGCAGTACGAGTTACCTAGACATTATTTGCAGCTTTAATCATGGTGTGTAGGAAAAGACACGCGGCTATTTTGTGGTGCGACACACAGAATCACGCTTGCGCTTTAGCATTATGCTACACAGTTCGATGAAACAGATCTGCTTTTTTTTATTTGGGGGAGAGGGGGGGAGGTGAGACTAGTTTTGCTTGCTCTCAAAGAGTGCCTGTATGCTGCCTATACGAAGCCGGTGCAATTAGCTATTTATATCTGGCTCATTCCATAACTACGACGCAGCCATCATAAACACACGTTCATCAAAAAGCGCCACCCAAGAAGTGACAAACCGTAAAATTGCTCCTCGACAAGAAAACTCGTTCTACGAATTTCGTGCCTACATTGCTTTACTGAGTGGTGGAATGCAGACGCGACCAATTTAAACTATCATTAACTAGCAAATAGACGCCTGATTTAACTATCATTAACTAGCAAATAGACGCCCGATTTCCTTCCGGCCGAAGTCAATCAGTGAATAGGCTGATACATGGAGCGAAGTAAACACTTGCGAGAGGTGCCGTCCACTAGTGTCGAGGTGTCGTTAATTACGCTACGAGCTTTTTCATTAGCCACAAGAGGGTCCCACTATCAAATTGTAAAGTAACTAGAAGAGGTAGACATCACTGGAATCGCGCCGGCTGGCTGCTATAATAGTAGCGTCAGCACCCGAAATCGCCAAAGCCACTCAAGATAAGTACTTAAATGCTGGCGCACAGAAAAACGTTACTAAAATTTATAAATGCCGTGAAATACTGCACGCAAAGATTATTTTCTGAGCTTACATTGCTTAACACAGCGAGTATTCACAGCGTTGGGCCCTACGTGTTGTGCTGGACCGATGGCCCCCATGCGCGAGTGCCATCCATAGGAAACTGCTCGAAGCGCACGCTAAACCGGCATGCTTGGGCGGTCGCAGTTGAGCCACCTTTCATATTCCTCCACCGTACGCTTGAGTAAGCGCAAAGGAACAAGGACGGACGAAGTGGACGGGACACAGCGCTATCAACTCGTTTATTTTCACTGTGACGCCCGATTTTATACGGGACAGTACACTGCGAATGAAAGAAAAGAGGGAAAGGGGAGGAGCACAAGCAAATACAAAAAACTAAAAAGTGGAGGATGACAGTTCAAACACCTGCTTAAAAAAGGCACTTCAGGAATGCAAACACTAGTGTTGGATAAGAATTTGTTCCGTCTATGTCAGCGTTATGGAAGCTGTGCTAGTGCATGTCTTTCAATGAAGGCTGTGTCTAGAGTGCCGTCTGACGGTTTTATAAGCACTCCGCTATATCGACGTCCACCGGCGTTTTATGACAAAATTGCCGCGTTTGGCAGTACATCGCTCTAGATAACATCAAGCTAGGCAACTTAACCTAAACATAACATAAGCTAACCTAACGCACACAAAGAAATCATTTAAAACACCAAAACTAACCTACGGCACAAAAACTACAGTTCAAATAAATAATGAAAAAAAAAACAACCAAAGCAAGAGCCGGTGTCGAACAACCGACTCGGGGATCAATAAGCTAAGACGGATCCTCTACATTACGAGACTCTTTGGGCGGTGCTAGCCTAGTGTTAAATATTCGAATATCGTCGGACGGCACTCTAGCCATGCCTGCAACGATCAGCTAGAGTGCCATCGCACGGCACTCTAGACACTGCGTTCAATGAAACAATCTACAATCTGGTACAATCTACAATCAATAATTTCTCGGTAGCTGATCCTCGTGTCAGCCTGCAATGCTGGTCTTATCAAAATGTGGCCTTCAAATATCGAACACAATCTTATTCGATTGTGTTCGATATTCGTTTTCTATATTCGATTCCTTTATCTGCATGACCTGCTTGTTAAGCTCAGATTCTTAAAGGGGTCCTAAATACCTTCCGCCGATGCATGGATGTAAATGTAACCAAATAAAGCAATGCATTAGCAATCTCCGCCCGCAAGAATTTTGTTGAAGCGATGAGTATTAGCTGACAAATCGTAAATCAAAAACCGCGCATTATCGGTGGCGCGTTTCCTCCTCCTCTCAACTTATTCTTCACTGTTGACGGCGCGCGAGCACGCCCTCCCATGATGCTGCGCTCCTCAGCGGTGACGTACTTTCGCTATACCGCTCCTCAGACTGCTGTCTGCTACGGGCAAGCTTTGTTGACACCGTGAATCCCGCACTCAGCTCAAGACTGGAAAAGCAAACGAAAAATCTGGCCGCATGTGTGCGGCCGCCTGGCCGTGCCCTTTCGCGGTGTACGTCGCTGCAGTAGCTATAGGCGGCACGTGACCTTTTATCGGCGGCAAACTCGCGGCCGTACGGGGAGGATCGTGCGCTCGTTCCCTTGGATTCACCGCGCAGTTTATCCAAAAAGCGCCGTATCAGATGTGGCCCCGCTGGTGCCGGGTCTTATTTTGCAGCGGTGGCAATTCCTGCCAGCGGCATGTGAAAAAGACATTTCAAACCGATACAGAACCCATGCACAAAACGCTTCAATCACGTGACCAGTTCAGCTTCGGGCGACGCGTGGTGGAGAGCGGCAACGTTGGCAAGACACGCTCCGCCGCAGCTGAGCTTTCTAGCGCTGGAGTGAGCACCATTTCTTTGACAATCTCAAACATCGGCTGCCTTGGCAACAAGGCACAAACCGCTCTAGAAGTCGGTTACGGTTGCGTGATCTCGGTTCAGCTCGGGGCCCCACCTCGCGACATGTGGGCACTGCAGGCGTACCACTCACTCCCATTGGGAAGTGCGAGATGCGTTTGGCATTACAGGAGGTGATGGTGTGTGCTGTGGACGCTTCACATGGTCTGGATTATCTTTCTCGAGCGACATACGACTCAACCTCGCATGGGGTATGTGCAGTGTGCGTAGCTAAAAGCCATCTCGGCTTGTGCGCCAGAGTTAAGCGACTTGCTGTTCGTCCCCGCAAACCGGGCGCGAGGTGAATGCCGAATTTACAACAGGCAGGAAGAGGCAACCCGTCTGTCAATCGCGGTTCAGACTTGCAACGCATGTTGTGACGTGTTCGTTCGAAACGCATCTCTGGATTGTTTTGAAATTGAATAAAATGTATGCGTCAAACCCGGGCATTCGGCTCAGGGCGTTGTCTGCGATTGCACGAAAGAAGTGCCACGGGGCTTCAACACTTTCTTTATGGAACGAACTCAGGTAAGAGAATATCCATGTCACGTTATGGCAGTGTTGCATTCAATACAAACGGTTAAGCGTTTTTTTACACTCGTTTCATTTGTCATAAAATATCCAGGCACTCCGGCATTCAGCTGGCAGATCAGCCGGCGAGCCGACGCTGAGCAGACGACTCATCTTTGCCGGAAGTGCGTGAAAAAGCCACCCAATAGCAGGATGTCTAGCTCATGACTAACACCTGGGAATCGATAACGTAGACATGTGAAGATGGCGGCGCCCAAAAACACAAAGGGTGAGGAAAAAGCGACAAACTTTGCAACAGAAGTGCGAGGTTTCCGCTGCACGTAAGAGTAATATACTTGGCACAGATGACGTTGACGACCCAATCTAACGATCGCGCTAGTTCATTTAGTGTGCTCAAAACGCCTTTCAGGGCCCCTTTAAAAAAACCTCGAACGAAGTGCTCTCAATAATCAAGCTGAATCTGAATCAATAAAGCTGAATCTACATTGGTGCACGAGGTCTATTCCCTACTAGCTGTGTGCCTGAAGGCACTGTTAAGCCAATAAACCGACGCCTCAGTGACAAGTTTTGGCGGGGAAGCCGACTGTATGCTCAACATTGCTGACGAGAAGATCTTCTACGCTGGTAACAGCTTCCACGAGTACTACGGTGCTGTAGCCGAGAAGTGTAGCCAGACCGTCCAACGAAATATTGCGGACTTGCAATACACCAGCAATTCGTTTTGGTATTGGGTGCAGATCATCAACCCGAACGTGAAGGCAGAACTACCTCACCTTCTAGATCTACAAGCACTTCTTCACAGTGGTCGTGCAGCGAGAGCATATTACCCAGCTAGAGTTCCTGGCGTATCAGGCCTACATTGTGAAGGAAATTGTGCAGCCACTAGTTTTAGCAGATGCATGCACGAGATTGGCCCACCCTTTCACATTGCGCACTGGATTTGCTGGGTCCACCCATATCTAGTGCAAATGCTGAAAGAGCATTCTCAATGTTTCAAGTGGTCAGTCGGAAGGAGCGTGCTGCGGTGACACACTAACATTGGAAAATATGCCTGCATATATGTAAATGGATGTCACCACGAATGTTGCAAATATTGAATGCAATAAAAATTACTCTGCTGTTTGATTTTTTATTATTGTACATCGCATTCCTTAAAGATCAATACTCTGTGACCGTAATCCGAAAAACTCGAATTTTGTGTACTCGGTAAGGACTCCAAAAAAGAATTTGCAAAAATAAACCACCTCCAAAAAAAACTCAAATTTGCTCAAAAATAAACTCCGTATCGTATCTTTAAAAATTTAGATTGCGTGTTTCACTGATCGAAGAAGCATGCATCAAAAACTGGTACCTTTCTGCTTCGCCTTGTCCTCCTCTAGAAAACCATCCTATTGTGCAATTATTTGGCACTTTCATTTCTTACTCAAACAAAACAGCCTTTAGCGAGTATAACAGCACACCTAAACAAGAACCTGGGTTTAGGCTAGACATCGTAAAATCTTTCGGATGCTTGTTTTTAATTTACGAATAATGTACTCAAAGGGAGCCGATCTGCCCAGCAGTAACATGACATGACCGGCTGACGGAGAGTTCCAATCGGCAGCAGCCACTCCCAGGCATGTAGGGAATGGCATCCTTTAAGATAGGCGGTGGTGGCTTTATTCTTATCGTCAGCAGTGTAAACAAGCTTCCGCAAGCGTTGAAGTGACACCACAGACACCATGGTGTGCTAGTGTAAAGCTTGACAATATATTTCCACATGACTGGCGCTCCTCACGAAATACCGGAACTTAATTTCGCGCCTCAGCCCCAATTTGTTTTCGCTTAATATTTCATTTTTGTTCATCAAACATGAAGGCTTTGAGAAACGGTATCTTCAAATACTGATCTGGTAACAACAGCGTGACATCATAGCAGTATCCGTGTTTACACATTTCAGGGCCAGCTTCACCCGCCCGAAACGTTCGCGTTCACAAAACATATGCTTTCAAGAAAAATACTGCGCAAGTGTAGTGTTTATCCAAATAACGAACCTACCAGTGTTTATCCCTTTTCTTTTTAGCGTAAATATCAGGCTTACCAGAGGAAGAATGGGAGGACGCAACCTGCACTGCACCCCCCCCCCCTCCCCCCCTCCCTCCCTCCCCCCCCCCCCCCCCCGCCTAAAATTTTGCAGCAATGGGCAAGACTCGCCTAGGGAGCTGATGACTTTCCTGTAGTTGCTAACTGAACAGAATCTCCCCTCAGTTGTGCCAGGGCCTGTTATCTACACAGCACGGTGGCATATTACCTTTGGAATGGCAAGCGTGCTCCCTACAAGACGAAATGGCCCATTTTTTGGTTTTGACACCAATTTTTTGGTTTTGACACCAATTTTTTTGGTTTTGACACCAAGTGGAAAGACTGCAATGACGGCAGATCCCAACGTAATCATCACGGCACAGCACGCTGTGTGGTGAAGTTCATTTTGGGCGAAATTTCGCGCATCACCCGCACCCCAAGGTCACTCCCAAGTTCCGTGAAACCGCGCCACCATTTGGAGACCGGGAAATTCTGGGGGCATTTCTCTAAAACGACCGGCCGTCGTTTGGAAGCGACGGGGCAGCGCCAAGAAAATGCAAGTTTTCTGGGGTTAGGGCCGCCGCTTTGAGAAGAGTTGTGGGGAAAGAGAGAGGGAGAGTTGTGGGGGAAAGAGAGAGGGGGGGGCATCAGGCAAAATGGCAGCTTGTAACTTGGCACCCTCTTCTCGGTGCTGCGAAGTGCCATTTTGCACGCTTTCTCGCCCCCTCAAGGGCGACGGCCCCAATACCAGAACACGTGCATTGGCATGGCACTGCCCCGTCGTTTTAGAGAATTGGGCCCCTGATGAATAACTCCCAAGTTCCGACAATCCTCGAGTTCACCAGAGCGCGCCATACCGTAAATGACACCTGAACGAACGAGTCTCCAACTGCTCCGTGCTCAATGCGACAGTCTCCTCACGGCGCCGCTTCGGCGCAATTTTGCCTTTTGGAGCAGCGTGGAGCAATTGGAACAGCACTTCCGCTTCTGTATGAACAGCCATAATTTAAACGGAGCACGGCTTGGCATTGCACCAGGTGCAGAGACGCAGAGCCCGTGCACGGTAGTCACGGGACCTGCGTCTCAGCGCTGCACTAGATACGGGAGAAATTGTCCCTACAGCCACTAACGGCAGGACATTGCAATGTTGCGGGGAAGCGGTAAAGCAACGCGTGTACGCCGTTGTGCAGGTTTGCATCAGTTCCAAATGCCTGTGGCATGTTTTGTTTCACTCATCCCCGCACGCCCAATGTGGGGAAAACGCGGTGCAGACACTTACCAGGTATTTCTGACTTCAGTGAGCAGTTAGCAAGCCTTGACGGTCAGAACACTACACCAAGCAATCGCATTCAAATAACAACCACTAACTTTCAAGGAAACCCGTTCGTTATACCCCCACTAAGTATGCTGAAGAGACAAGACAGCGTGTGATGACAAGTTGTTTATTCCAAACGCCAATAAAAGCCCAGCCTTCCCGCAACCACATCAGCTGAAACATTAGTAAAGCCCATTCATTGCCACCCCATCCACTGGCAGAACTTGTGCACCCTAAGCAAGACTGACATGACAACCCCGGACTTTGATAGACCAATGGAACAATTTCCGACACCTCAACACGAAATCGTCCGCGACTCTGCTCCTCATACAGCGACTTTTAAATAGCACTCACTGCTTCAGCCATTCGAAAATGATTTTTTCCTGCCAGAAGCAATCATTTATTTGCATAAAACGAACAGGTCGCACAACCTGCGGACAAAAAAATGCTCAAACCACATTAAAAACAAAAAAAAGCATTATCTCAAACAGCAAAGGAATGCTGATAAATGGTATTTTAAAGGCATAGTTGCATGATGTAAACAAAATTTAAATTTTGAGGCAAAGCTACATTGGGCTATGAAGCTCACAGTAGTGAAGGCTATAGGTGTAGACCTACGAATTGGGGATCCTGAAAAATGCCGAGCACACTGCCACATCCCTGCCACTATCTGCACAGTCTACCTTTACACTTCTGCAGCACTATAAAGCAAGTTCCAAAAAATCTAAAAGGCATACAATTATTCGGCAACCACAGGTATGTTTTGAACGCACGCAGGACTATTTGATTAGTGCTGAGGACTTACTTCACCGTTGGAATACATGTTGGAAACGAAAACCGAACAGCCCCACGAGCACACCCAGTAGCTGCAACACGAAAAAGTCACACTATGGGCACAGGATGAGAAAAAGGGGTGGGAGGGGGTTTACTTAATTTTGCTTGTGTGTCTGGGGAGGGGGGGGGGGTGCACATTGTCACCACAGACAGGATGGAAGAGCATTAAACAAAACATAATTCACCAGATCACTCACGAGAGTTGCTGAAGGGATGCGAAGCATATATTGGCTGAACTAGAGTACTGCAATCAGTGTTTTGCCTAGCCTAAAATTCTTATGCAGCTCACACAAATCACTGAGAAATGGCGAGGAATGCTCTTAATCAAATTTTGCATGATCACAACTGTAGCAGCTACATAAACACGATTCAATTTATTGCAATGTAGGTACACTAAAATCGGAGCTTGCTCCTGCCAATACTCAGAGAAAGTCGCTCTGCAATTAAAAGCACTTGTAGCATAATCAGTGCAATGAAACACTTCATTTTATTCCTCATGGCAAACAAGCGCCACTTAAGCTCAACCTGTTCTGTGCACTGTCTCAAAACTGGCAATTTTTCTCACTTGGGGGGAAAAAATACTCACCACTTTCTTGAAATTTCATTTCACACACCCCAACAAAAATTGCCTGATTACATTGACGAGCTGTTATTTTTTGAAGGGCACGCCTTACTGTTATTGCAAGCAATGCTTTGCAATCTGCATTTAAGAGCTAATTGTTGGGTCCACAGAGCAACACATGCCAGCCGAATAACTGCACACTACAACAGCCACCCCTCACTTGATTGAACAAAGATGCAGCACCTACGATAAGGTTCTCCATTGTCAATCATGCATACAACTGGTTGGTACACTATCCCCATTAACAGCACAAACACAAGACAAAATAACAGGGCACAAACACAGCGGGTTTTTTTTTAATCCCATTGTGCGAGAAATTAATGAAGCTAGAATGGATGATTGGGCAAGTTGGCACATTATTCCTATTAACAGCGCAAACGAGACAAAAAGAGCTAACACATCACTGTGTCCGTGCCCTCTTCTCTGTCTCATGTTTGCACTGTTAATAGGAATAATGTGCCAACTTGACTAACCTTTTAGCTTCAATTATTTCTAGTACAATGGGCTTTCAAAAAATTTAAAAAACAGCGCTGTTTGTGCCCAGTTCTTTTTGTCATGTTTGTGCTGTTATGGGGATAAATGTATTAAATGCCTGGGCGAGGAAGGCTCATACTATGCACGAAACAGGTTAAGGCACTTTTTTTTTGCATGTATTTCCGCAAAAGCAAGTTACACCCTCTATCAGCAAAGACTGACCCAATATCATGCGAGCGAAATTCAACCTGAATACAACAGTTTTTTTCCACCAAGATATGCTTCGCATAAAAATGTGCAGTTAAGTGTGCTAGCAGTGATGCATGCTACATACTGACTTGGACTGTGGTAGCACAAGAGCAGTAGCACTGAATGCCAAATTCCTTTCAGAAAGATAACCCTGAATTGCCTGCAAGCATGCATATTACTGCCACACAGCCACGACCGTTTTCCATGCGAGTTAAAAAACTTTCAAAACAACCCTCCACACCTGTTTACACTCCTACTCTGAAGAGTCAAGTGCATGTCATGGGTACTGGAAACCCTGATCAGTTCCTAACAGTTCGTATCTACGAAACCAATTGCACCCTCAATATTTATCCAGCATGACCGTTATCAAACCAGCTGCCCAGCCCGTACTTGCAGCAGTTCTATGGAATTGGAACCAACCACTCCAAACTATCTCCCATCGCATGATAGAGATAGGCAATAACGCATGCAAACTCAATACATGCCCTGTATAACTAATTCCCACCTCACGCACATATTGCTGATTTATATGGCAGAGAAATGTGATGTCAATTCCTGCACAAAGCAACTGTAGTTGCATTCACTGTTCCTGTACAAATTCAAGGTAAATCACCGCTGTCTACACGGTACAAATAAAATACGGCGGGCTAAAAAGCTGTTCCACTTGCAGGGAAGGGACACCAGCTCTGCTTCCTTTAGAGGCAAAACTTCCCAGCATCTTGGCAATTTAACAGCCTGCTTTGCTGCCTGAACTTTTGGGGCAAGGGCTACAGGAACTGAAGAGGAAAAAATGCCACTCAACTTGAATCACCAAACCTCAATTTGCACGCCCTGCATATACAGACAACCCTTGTGGCCCACTTCCCGAAGAGGAGCGATTGCACGCACAGCAGGTCAAGTCCTAGCCTATACCCGGGACCAGAAGCTTCGACCAAAAATTGACAGAGGGTGCGCAAGCCTTAGCTTATGGTCGGTGCTTTATCAGTGGAGGCCAGCCACCGGCCAAAATCCAGGCTACTGCACTCCACTTAACTGACTGCCACTGCTACCCCATGGCATCCCAAGTCTGTAGATGCCATGCTAACGAGGCTAATCACATCAAATACTATAGGAACATCTGCGAGACAAAACATTGTGATCAAGTAGAACACAAGTCCTCTGAACTTCTGCTTGGAGCTACACTGATGGCAAAAGCACTGGAAAGCTCAGCAAATCATGGAAAAGAAAGAAAGCCTCATCTGAGCTTCATGTGACCTGCAGGCAGCGGTTGACGCATGCAAGCATTTTCCCGTACACTTTCACAAAGAAAGCTGAGGCAGGCTTCAAGCCATTACCTACAGCATGTCCACATCGAAGCACTTTAGCTGCCTGAAACACTAAGCCTGCAAATCATGTCATCTCACATATTCAAATTCAGTAAAAAAGAAAACGGCTACTAATTTCACGTTTTTTTCCCTGTGCTACTGCAATATCACACTGCAATATGAATCGGTACACAAGTTCACGTAAAAGTTTTAGCCTATCAAAGGTCTCTATGCTCCGCAATGCAAGTACACCTACTCTCATGCCCGAATGATGCCAGAAACTTATAATAGCTATGCAGCAACTCCTGTGCACAAGAAAAACAAAAGGTGATATGCATAAGCCCCATTCCAAGTTTTCTATACCCCCCCCCCCTCATATCAGGAAAAAAATGAATTCAAAAGTTCTTTCTGTTACATCGTTTCTCCATTCCATTTGCAATGTTCGATCCAAGAAACATGTCCTCTCTGCATACTTCCTAACCATGAGCAACAATAGAAATTTTGATTCAAACAAATGGCACAAGAGGGCCACAAAGGGCACCTCTTGTTCCCCATCCTTGTAAGCTTTACCTAGGAACTCTAACCTTAAAGAAATTCACTGAAGGCAACCAACAAATTGGCAAACAACCAGTCAAGACCAAACCAACCACTAAATTGAGTCAAACTACTTCATGCATGCATAAAAAAGTTTGGTAAACTCTCAGGCTTCCCTTAATAAACACTGCATGCTGCAACTGTAGCACACGCTACGTCAGTTCAATAACACTTTTAAGAGTCTGTAGAAAAATGACTAAACATTACCGCTAGAACTGTACACTTGCTATTGAAAACCTCATCTAGTCCACAAGGTGATTTGGCCCCCTTGAATTATTGCTTGTTAAACGGACCATGAAGACAGAGTGGTTCGTCTATGGAGAAGACTGCCCCACGAGTAACCATCACACAAATTTGAACACAAACTTCCCTTAGGCTAGATAATAAGGCATAAGTGTGACAACTCACCAGCCACTTTGCTGCATAGCCACTACTTACATTACAGCCCGGTTTGTGTGAATGACCGCCAGACGATTGATTGAATGTAGGGTTTAACGTGCCAACAAATGTAGGTGCCGCCAGACAAAAGCAAACACCAGAAATCACAATCACACTATTGTAAAGGTGCCTCTGGTTCGTGTTTGTCTGATCCCAAGACTTGTGTATGTTAGCTGAGAGGCAACACAGTGACTGCCACTCCAGATGCCTCACTGTGACTGCACTGCTGACTGTAGCGGAATTTGTGACAAGTCCAAAGCTGCAATAGTTTGGCAATTTAACGTAGGCCAGTTACTCCAAATTAGACACAGGTGCAAGTTCTCTTCACTGCCCCTTTAAATGTTCACAAGTAGCTGTAGTACAGCTGTCATGAAAAGAAAACCCAGGAAGAAAATAGCAACTATGGGCACCTTGTGAAAGGCTTGCGAACAGACGCTCCTCATATGGCCATGTTCAGGCCTGACTGGCAGCTTTCACAAGCTCCACCATGTCGACAATTTTGTGCACAGCTGATATGCCAATTCTCCACCAGTGTTCTCGATTGATTGATTGTAGGGTTTAAGGCACCAACGCAACGCAGGCGATGAGGCGCACCATAGTGGAGGGCTACGAATTAATTTTGACAACCTGGGGTTCTTTTTACGTGTCCACCAGTGTTCTTACCTTATCACGAAAGTCACCTAGAGTGCAATAGTTGCACAGCATGTGCTTCTTCCTAAACCAACCTCACTCTCTGGCACAAACAGAGGCTAGCATCAAATTCCAAATGCTTGCACTGAGCAAAGTCCCCCAATACAGCGAAAGCAGCAAATAGGTAAGCTCTGCATTATGCATCAGTTCTTGCATGTAATCACTGAGCTACAATTATGATGTGTGCAATACTAAAAAATACACCAATGCGACAGTCGCGCAAATGTTTAACGGGACAATGAAATTAGGCAAAAAATTTGGGAAACACTGCAACACATGCGGTAATAGAACTTTCCAAGTGCACCAAACAGTGACAAAACAGAACTCCATGAAAACAGAACCTCTGCAAGTAACACTATGCTACAAGCACTACCTTCAGCAGAACATTACACTGCCACAGAAGAACTAAAGCACATGCTAACCCCCCCCCCAGCTACTTTTGCATCTGCACACCTTGCTGCTCATTTTCCTGTCATATCCTTAGAATAGCAAGGTCACAGCAGCTTCCGTGCTAGCAAATATCAATAACGGCATGTTAATTCTTCGTGAACAGCAGCACTAGCGACCCTCCACAATAAGAGCTAAGCTGAATGAGCAAACACAACCAAATCATAACGGACAGTTTACGCCATGCAGGAAAAGAAGTAAACCAAGGGCTGTGGTGGTAAGTTAAAGGAGCCATGAAGACAAAATACAAGTTGGGTTTATTAAAAAGACGGCTTAGTCCCGATAACAATGATACCAATATCATCGCAATCTTCGAACAAATAACGGAGATGTGAAAGAAAACGCGTGAAGCAGTCGCGATCCCCTAGCCAATTTCCCGCAACTTTTCTGTGACGTCACGGAACCTTGTTTGTGCGATTGGCGGCCGCCTAGCTGACCTGTCGCGACGACACATGACTGGACGTCTGTAATGGGGCCTCTAGTTCCATTTGAGCACATCACTTGAATGCTAACGTGCAGTTAACGCACTTGAAACTGTGTTTTATTGTTGGCCCGTATGACGTCATTTTTGCTCATAACACGTCTCTGTGGCGCAAAATTTGAGAGTTTTCAAATACTTCTTGCTTTTTTTTTCGTTAAAAAAACATCTTTTGTGGCTGTAATGGAGCTGAGTGAGATACTGAATGCTAGTTCTTTCAAATTAAACAAAGTTGTATTATCTCTTCATGGCTCCTTTAAGGGGGTTCCCCAGTAAACATGCAAGTTTTCAGAAGCTGCACACAGTTTACCACTGTGCCTGCAAAGAAAAAGCAGGTGGCAGATTTAGCTGTGCCCTCAATTTGTGAAAAGCTAGTCTAAAAAAAGCTAACAACAAATCGTGCACACTGCTCATTTACAACGCAAATCTGCAAGATGGTTTTAGGCAAAGTTCTAGCAACAGTTCCCCTATCCCCACAATGACACACCAGAACGCACAAAAATTAGGAAGAAAAGACTAGACAAGCTGGCATTCGAAAATTTGCAAGTACTGGAGAACTCCCTAAAACAAAACGTCCCAGCTGCACAGGCTTTAAAATTTAAGAAACTGCACGAAGGCAATACAAATCCCGAGTTAGCTGCACATTTAAGGAAACAATAGCATCAGGAAATCATGAAGCAGAAAAGGAGCCCCTGGAACAGTTATGAAACATTCGGATTCAGCAGCCAAGCCAGGGATGTGGTGGCACTCTTGGCTTGAAATACAACTGCCTCAAAAACTGTGGTGCTGGCATCAGTTTGAAATTCATGCCTAGGGCCAGAAGGCAAGGAAAGCAACCGCCCTATTTCGCAACGACACCTGCAGAATGAGAGAGAACAGATGGAAAAGCAAGCCTAGAACCACCCCGTGCTGGCAGCTGTTTTCCCCAACCCTCAAAGCCAATCCCCCCGCAGCTTTCGAAACAATGAATGTACACTACCACGACACAGGACAATTATAGCAAGTTTAGGTGAACACAGTGCAGGTGACAAGTGGGCTACAAACAAACACAAAAGGATACAGCTGTCAAGCTCACAGTGGAACGAAACGAATCTCAATGCAAGAAGAGTCAATAAGGGCACAAGGCAAATTCCATTTATCAAAACCCACTGCCTTCGAGCAAAGCATAGCATCAAACGCTGAAAGCTTTGGGGTCCATTGGGCAGTGCCAAGTGCACAAGTGCAGTGTTCCTTTTAACACCGTTATTCATTAGCGTAGTGCTACCCTAAGTAGTCCCCTTAGGACTGTGGTCATAAGAGAACGCACAGAATTAACACAATACGGTGAGAAAGAGCGTTAAGCAAGGACCGTGAAAGTACCCAGACGAGCATTGTGTCAGCGCCCGTCTCTGTACTTTTCCCTGGTCCTCGTTAAAAGCTTTTTCACTGCATCATGCAAAACCAAGTTCAAACCCCAGTTAGACTCACAGTACTAACCCAGTTGGTAGCTGGAACCGTTTTTTTTTTTTTACTATTCTGTAACCACCCTCCTACCACTTCAATCAAGATAAACAATGCAGATGTGCAGAGAATTCAAGCACCCCACATAAAGACACGGAGGTTCAAAAAAACGGGGGCACTTATGGAGAGAACACCGCACTAGTTATGAAACAGTAATTCTTGTTGCTACGAGCTACTGCAAAAACATCAAACTTGTTTTTCGAGAATTGGGAGGGTTATTGGCAGTGCTGTGGTCGGCCCTATTCACACTGCTTTCCGCAAGCCTCATTTTACCATAAAACCTGGATGTAGGAAGATTTGGCGGCAAAAAAAGAAAAAGAAATTCAATCTACCAATACACTGCTCATTTAGCAACAAAATTGGCTGGGGATTAAATCAGGAAAAAAACAAAGTTAGGAGCACTGTGTCACAGAACAAATCGCATTGCGGTACAAAGAAATAAGCTAATGCACAAAGAGGACCCTCCAGCCCACCCTCCTCCAGTTGCTACTGGGAGGCAAGACTGTGCAAGAGCTGCCTTAGCACGGGAATGACACGCGTGGGCTACATTTGACACTGTCGGCAAGTAAAGCAAACGAGAGCCGCCAACGAGCCAGAGAATGAGCAGAAAATTATTGGGAGGCAGATTTGACCCCTGAAACTTACAGGGGTCAAAAAACCCTTACTACGTGTGGGGTTTTTAGGGCACACATTCCTGGACACCCAACCTCGTAGTGATCACCCGCCATCATTACCAGGCGGAACAGTCAGGCCAAGTGTGCAGGCAGCACAGACCTCGTAACCGATAACCTGAGGCAGTTTCAGAGAGAAGCTTTGTATGCATGGTGCTGGAGAAAAGGGTTACTACATTCATTATAGCACGGGAGAAACCATTTGCAGAGAACGGAACGAATGGTACAGAAGAACAGCCATTAATAGAATCAGCTTGCACCCGATGCAACAAATTCACGAACGAAATATCGCGCCACAAAGATTACTTTTTCTTTTGCCCAGTCTTTCATTTACATTTATGTAAAACGGCAAGACAGGTTATATTTGTTGGCCACAGCAGACCACTTGCACAACTTATTGCCCACTATCGGAAGTCCCAACATCTTCCTCAGCGCAACTCCCGTTGACATACCTACTTTGCCCAAAGCAGGCCTTCAGTAATCAGAAAGGAAACGATGCGATGCCCAAAACATCCTGCATACCAGTGTCCGTGAGATACTAATAAAAAAAAGCACGTACCTGACACACGAGTGGTTTGGCCAGTCCTCTTGATGAATTCAAGAACTGACGATGAATGCAGTTTTGCTTTGTTGCACAGCAAACAACCCTGATTTCCCAACTCCCAATAGCTTGTGCCTTCTAACGAAAGGTTCCTAGACACTGCAAACATGACCAGCACTTTGCGCAACTTGCACTCCTCAAAAGAACAGGTTCACCGACCAGAGAGCAACACCTATTCTCTCCTCCTCACAATTTTCTCCTCACACTGTACCGGAACAGTTCAACTACTACCAGACATAGCACTTTACTCTGCAGCTGCTTCACGCACGCATGAAAAATGTTGTTCAGCCTTTTAAAAACATTAGGCATTTACTAGCTGGCAAAATGTCCCACTCACCCGCAGCCTACATAGCACTGTACATACGGTGCTGACTAGGAGTTCTACAAAGAGTGCTCCCGCTGCACTTCACAAACACCTCGGCAACTATAGAAACTAATGCAGTCATTCGCAACACTACGCTAAAAGTCATGCCAATGAATGCACTCCGGATGATAGAAACACAATTCTGCTGGCCATCACAAAGTTGGCGAGGCCATCCCTGCCACCTACACTGGCAAATACTCCCAGCCACACAAGGACTGCAACTCTGCTCACAAAGGTGTTACGCTAAAACCTCAGAATCAAAGCTCATCAGGTATCAGAAATGACTGACCCCCGCATTCAGAAGCCTATCCAAGTGCCATGCAGTTTTGACATTTTGACTTCTTCCAACAAAACCTGCGCTCAACATGTGCATGTGAGTTTTTCACAGTATCCCCCGACTAACCCTAAAAGGACACCAAAGGCTGAACACCTGCTCTACCTGAAAAGTTACTTTTCAGAGCTTTCAGCTAGTGACCGAAGACGGAAGAGACAAACTGAAGCTGGCACTCCTATTTTTCCACGACGAAACAACGCACATGGAAAAAACTTGCAGAGGGAAAGCGCCGCAAACACATGCTTGATTGGCCAGTATGGTAACTAATTGACAAAGCGCCATCACGTAGTCAATTGGGCAAGCTAAGTTTTAGTAGTTTTGCTGTCAACAAAGTGGACGTTAAACATGACCAAAATCCAAACTAATCCTACTGCCAGCTGCAGTGAGAGAACCTCCTTGATGTGTAAAAGCTAAACTTTCCTCCATAAAATATGTGCGCACTGGAAGTTCCCTGTTTGTCCTACACTTATAAATCACTTCAGATATTTTTTTTTTCTTTCACAGAACCATTTGGCAGACTCCAGCAATTCTGTTTTATATTCAGTTTGCAAAGCCAGATATTGTATTGAAAAAAAAAACATTCAAATTCCCATGTTCAGCATGTCAAAAGCTACACCTGGACTATGAGGTGCACCTAATGGTGGGCTCCGGAATACTTTCGACCATTCGGGACTATTTTATGTGCATTGAAACCTCGACAAACAGGCGTTCTGCCTTTTTGCCTCCATCTGAAAGCCTTCCACTGCGGCTGGAGTTGAACCCGCGTCCTCGTGCTCAGCAGCACAATACCTTAGCCACCGTGCCGCCACGGTGAAAAGAAATCTTATTGCGAGAAAATGAAAATGTGCGGTGACAAAACCAGTTTCCGCGCTTTTGGCATTTGCTGGAGTAACAGGGAACTCAAAACTGCCAGCTGCTTATTGCCACAGGGAACAACACAGCAACAACAGGTGCTGCACATGATTGCAGACAGGTTGTTGCAGCTACAGATAGGAAACAAGGTTACATTAGTGAGAAAGAGGATAATGCAGAACAAAAACAGCTACAGGACTTGCAATCTGTGCCATCCAGTATCCACTGTGATGCCAAGACTGCAGCTCTCTAGGCGGCCGAGCACGAGACCTGGCTGAACGTTTTAAAACTGCTGCCACAGGCCGGTGCGCCCCTCCACTGGCTTACGATGACCGAGGTGCTGCACCCAACATTGGTTTTAGGTGGGCACCCTAACTGAAGGAAGACATTACCCCCACAAGGCTTTTGCAACGCCCATAAAGCCTTCCTTATAGGCATAAGTTAGGTTTCTGAATACGGGGGTGAGAAAGCACTTTGAGAAAAAAGCCTGGCAAAGGATCTAGCGATGAACCCACGCAAAAATTGCAATAGTCATCCATTATCAGTCTGCCTACAATGAATGCATTGTGCAAAGTTACGGACAAAACAAAAAGCACTGCACTCCATGAAAGGGCCATGGATGTCAGAAGCGCATTCATCAATGCAATGTTCACGAAAAGCATGAATCATCTGCACCAATATTTTAAAGAGCCGCACTGAGAGGTTAAAAAAAAGAGCACTTGGAAAAAAAAGGGGGACAGGGTATAAAAGAGCATCAGTCACGTTAGCAGAAACGGCACGGCGAAAAAAAAGTGCGCTCTGGTCGCAGATGGCAGCAGTGTGGCCCAGGAGGGGGACGTATCACCTGATTGTGCTATTTTGCGAGGGTTCCTTGCGAAGGAGGAGGAGAAGAGTGATTGGCACCCCCTAGAACATAAAGACGGAAAACGTGAATGCAGGCCTCATCAGAACGAGAAGAGCAAAGTGCTTGCCATGAAGAGCCCAACTGGCGACGCCCCCAAGGCAACAGCAGCAAACATCCCCACCTCGCAAGCTACACCGGCACAGCTGCCCCCGCCCGCACCAGTCACAATGCGCCCGAACATTGCCACCCCACGCTACACAATGCACACCCCACGAGCTAGGCACCGAGCCGAGATCCCCGCCACAGCTTCCCTTTGCCAGAGGACACTGAGGTCCACAGCTGTCCCTCCCCGAAAGCCACCCGCAGCCCGAGCCCATACAACATCACACACAGCACACCATATTGCACAGAGGGCAAAAAAAAGCACTTCCACATACAAGTTTATTCGGCACAGTACAAAATGGGAGCAGGAGCATAAGGGGACAAAAAAAAAAGAGACTCCAATGGCCACTTTATAGTTGTTACTGGTGAAACATGATGGCGCAGCGACAGACCCTTACAAACTGTACAATAAAAGATGGCCCACACGAAAGGCTGAGAGCTACAATGGTAGAGTTCATGATAGTGTGCCCTAAGTAAAAAAAAATGGCACGGCAATTCGCGTCAAGAGGGGAGTTACAAATGTAAAGTGCATGAAAACACGATCTGAATCAACATAAAAGAATACCGTTATTGGCTTCAAACTGACAGCTACAAATGTAAGGTGCATGAACAGATGACGCAACAAAAAAAATAATGAAATTCAGACAGCTATAATGGTATAACCTGTGTAAGCTTACCAAAAAAAAAAAAAAAAACTGCCGTGTAAATCTGCAGTGAACTCTATGCACAAGAGTGGAGTTACACAAAGCTTGACCTAGCCACAACTGACGAAGGTCTAACTCTGGCTACAATTAAGCACGGCACCGTGGGCAGGTGCGTGCCGCTGCTACGTGTGCGTGCTTTCTCTCTCTCTCTCTCTCCCCCCTGGCGCCCAGTGTTTACGCTGAAGCGGGCCGGCCATTGGAGCTGCTGTACGAAGGAGGGGGAAGTGGTGAGCCGCAGAGACGCTCGAGAAATGTGCTCGCAGACGAATTGAGTGCCAGTTAGAGAGGTTTCTCTTTGGGGGGCATCATGCCCCACAACGAGCCCCGGAGCGCGAGCACTCCCCCAGCATCATCATGACCATCATCATCATCATGAATGGGACCAAGGGCAAGAGGGTAGTGCTAGGGCAGAGACAGCTCAACATCTGCAAGAGACACAAGGGGGAGAAAAAAGACAGCACAACACACAAGGTGGCCTGAGTCATTGGCACTCCCGCAGCGCGCACATCAAGGATCGGCAAGAACACTCGCACTCACCTGGCACCAGAGCGGGGCGGTGGTCCCAGCACCCATGCCCCACCCCCCCTCCCCCCCAAACCCAGGTAGGTAAAGGTGTCCAGCTAGAACGGCACTTCGAAAAGGACCCCCACATCCAGAAAAATCAAAAACAGAGTGCAGGCCAACACGCCACCTGGGATACGAGGCACACCTTAGGGGGGCATCTTGACCGTGTGGCAACAGCTTGCACACACGCCTGGGGTGCTTGTTTTTTGCCCCTGCCACAGCTGTTGCAGCCTGCGTCCTCGTGCTTAGCAGTGCTACACCTTGACCACCACGTGCCGTTCTAGCTGGGCACCTTTACTGTGAACGCGTGCAGGTACACACTAACAAAAACTCCTGCCCCTTCCTCTCGCGATCGAGTCCCAGTGGACCGCTGCAGCAGAAGACAAAAGGAGATGGGCACTCACCGTGCGCTACTGGGGGGCGCCACCGTAGCCCTGGTAGCTGTACCCCGGGTACTGGGCCGAGCCTGCGGCCGCTCCACCGGGGGGAGCCCCGTACGAGGGCTGTCCCGCCGGGGGTGCCCCCTGAGGGGGGCCCTGCTGGCCCGAGTACGGGTAGCCCTGGCCCGGAGGGGGAGCTCCCCCTGCTCCAGGCTGCCCTGGGGCTGCCCCTGCACCCTGGCCGGGCTGCTGCTGGCCGCCACCACCGCCCGGGGGGAACGTGCCCTGCTGGCCCTGCAGTATCAGAGGAGAGGCCACGGGCTCACTCACATCCTCTACACACAAGTGCCTTCCACCCATCTCCCACCTACAGACCTTCGTACTGAGGCACTATTAGAAATTGCTGCACAATTATTTTAATTGGGGGAAGAAACATTGAAGTCACTGCCTGGCAGTGCCATGTGTTACTTGAAAACTGCACGGGAGACTAGGCCCATAAGTTACGCCCGAGATTCACCCTTTCCTGCCCACAGAATTTTTTATGCAACTTGAAATTTTCTTGGAAATGCGATTACTGTGAAGCGTGCTTAATGGGAGACGTAGGTCAAACAGTCGAGTTTTTTTTTTTTTTGAAGAAAAAAAATCGCCTTTTCGTTGTCTGTTGCATTTTCATTCTAGGACAATATGAAAAGATCAGGTCAAAGTTCACACAAGAAAATCTCACAACAGGGATTATGAGAGTACATGGTTGTGAAAAATTAGCTGGACGGAAATATTTTTGTGTACTTACAAAACTTGTAGAGTTTTTTTGTCTAGATATTGACACTTTACAATACCCTATGAGCCAAATAAACGAAAAGATACTTTTCGTGAACAACTGCTTCATGAGAAAGTTCCTGCAAAAAATCACTAATGAGGTACCCTTCAGCACGGGAAAGAAAAATAAAACGCAGGAAGACACACGCACCAAGCGCACCAGTGGCTACAGGCGGAAAAAGAAAAAGAGGAGGAGGCAAGCATCCCCAGGTGTCTGGAGACGCAGCAGGCAAAGAGGAGGAGCAGAAACGAGGTGCGAGTTTCCAGAAAGATCAAGCAGTGACAAGACAGAGGCGGAACAGGGTGCATGGGTTTGGAAGCAGTCCTGGGAGCAGGCACAGTGCCTTTTGGAACCACTACAAAGGCCCTTTGGAGCAGGTTAGGAGCAGCCAGAAATGCCATTTGGGGCAGACGTAACACCATTTCACAACATTATGGTGCCGCCTTTATCTCCTCGCAGGCTGCTGTGCATGTTTCCTGCCAGTAACGTCATATCTGCTATGCCGGGCGTTCTACCATACCCTAGAACCCACTCTGAATAAGGAACGGAGTTCTCGTACTATACCTCGAGGTTTCCAGAATGCCAAGTTACCTACCTTCGCCCCAGTGAGCGCGCTGCGTTATTATTGCTCACAAGTCAAACCTCACGCACAGAGGCGAAAGAGATCACATAACAGGCCTTGCTCTGCGTCCAGTAAACGGCACTGTTCATGGGAACTCATGGCGGCATGTTTCCTATCGAACGGCGCTTGCAGTACTTGTGAAGCTGGACATAGCTTAGACTTCACCCGTCCCAGGGTCGCACGAAACAACGAACTTGTGCTGCACACTACTTAAGTAGGGTGTCAGCAGGCACAATTATCGTTAGACCATCCTCCACCGAGCAAAGCTAACCCAAAAGTTCAAAGGCGAAAAAGAGTAATTGCCTCAGAACAAACGCAAATCAAATTAAATTAAGAAGCGAGGGCAAAGCATTTACGACCCTGTTTGCTCAATACATGCAGCTACGGAAAGTTGCGGGCAGCAAAACTAGAATCAGCAAAAAAGGGCGATTAAATTGATGTGCGCCTCAAAACCGCAGCATTTCACGTGAATATTAAAAACATTTTACTTTTGCCGTCGTTTCCCATTGATTGTGGACGACAGCAGCTGACAGTGGCAAACAAAACCGAGCAAATGCAACGCACAGACACAGAGAAGGTGGAGAAGGCCTGCAGCCTTTCAGCTAAGCTAAAGCCAACTTCCATAGCCACTCATAGCCTTGATGAAACCAAAACCATGAACCCCTGGTTGAAACCGAAAACGATGCTTCAGCCAAGGTTTCAGGCCTTGGGCATCATGGCAGTCGTACCTCGCCGCTCAATTCAGGCGCTGCGGCACAAGACGGCACTGATAAATGAGTTTGGTGCAAACGGGGCGCTTCGGCGCAGGAAAGCAAGTTTGGCGCTAAATGGCGTAGCTGTTCCACCCCTGCCAAGAGCTACAGGCGAATACTTTACCCCACGGTAACCTGGCGAATCAGCAGTGGTTGACCGGGCTACAGGAATGCTACAGCAAGCAGTGCTCGTGTTCCACATACAACCAACCCCTCAAGACCCACCCCGGTGGCGAAATCATGAATGTTCGCAAACGCCTGCCTGGGCCACACCGCATCAACCAATCAGCGAAGTGGTCATCAACAGTGTCTTCTACTCGAGTCTAGGACGCTTGCTGCTCTAGTCGAGTGCGTTCACACATCAATTTTTCCGTTCCTTTTTTTTTTCTCCCTCTCGCCCTTTGCGCAAAGACTCGCACTTTCTTGAGATGTAACCCGGCCCATCATTTGTGGACCACTCCCGCTACAGCCCTGAACCTTCCATAACACCACTCACTACAGTTTGCTCTTGTGTACTACATAACTCAATAACTATTACAAAAAAAACTAGTGGCATATTTGAAATCTGTCCAAGAGAATACTGAATTTTTAAGCCAGTAGTACAAATAAACATTGTTTCAAGGGGCGTCTCCCACTAAAAAATTAAGTTAAGGAAACGAGGAAAGAATATGACAAAATAATGTTGCTTCACACAACCAAACTTTCAGGGTACACATTTCCTATGCACACTAGCTGTGCCAGAGCCGTAAAAATGCTGCTAGCCTTCTATAACAATGGTATTTCTTCCTTTACAGAATGAAGCATTGAAGCTAGCCCTAGTCATAGTAACGCATAACGCATGGGGGGCCATGCAGACAAAAATTTGGTTCATTCAAAAGACTGTCTTGTTAGAATCATACTGACACCACTTTTATTACATGCACTTCGCTCAAGTAAGCTACATAATTAGCTACATAAATGGAATGGCCACGCGACTCACTAGCTCATTTTCTGCACTAGAACGTACGACGTAAAATGCAGTCATGCAATTGGCCGAGGCCGGAAAATGCAAACGCAAGTTAGGCAGGGTTTGCGGAAAGAGCCATTTTCGCTTAAGTCTAATGCATATTCATTTTATAGCAGTAACAATGGTGGGGTGGAACAATGGAAGTTACGAAAGTACCAAAGCGTACTGCTGTTGGTACTGCTTGCACTATGCTTGTTATAAGCTGCACAGCAGTGCGGCTCTTTTGGGTTGTCTCAGACGACACTGGCAGATTGGCGTGACATTGCCTTACGACACCCAGCTTGTGAAGCATATCCCATGTTTCACGGAACAATTGCTACCTACCGTAACAAAAACAAGCCAGGTGCAAATACGGTCGCAAACAAAGTAACGGAGAACAATGGTCCGCGGCTGAGTTTATATGGGAAAAACTTTAAAACTTCGCACAATATAACATGTCCAACCCGACATTGTGACTTTCGAAAAAACTATCCCGTGGACAATTTTATGCGGGTTTTTTATTGAATGATCAATCAATTAAACCTTTACAAACAGCATCACCTTCAAGGTGCTGGAAAATTATGCCACCAATAAGCATTTTCCCTTTCTGAAATTGACGGGAGCGTTAAAATCCTTGGCTCTCATACTATATCGGAGCAGTTTGGCGCAATTTTTGCAATTGTCAAGCTTTTGGAGCAGCCTGGCGCAGGAAAACGAATTTGTATCAAAACTGCGCAATATGCGCAGCTGTCTCACCCCTGATTATCAGGCGCTGCACCCACACCAACCAATCTGTTTGCGTGTGTTGTTTGCCCGTTTTCGCATTCCCGCCGCTTCCCGTAAGTGTAAGATAATACAATTGCCAGCTGCACTTTCATGTGCATGTGGCAAGATTCTTTTGTCTTCATTCTACTAAACTCAGTAAACGGCGTTTCGAATTAGTGCAAAAACTGCTGTTGACTGCAACATAAAATTCAACTGTTGGAAACTGCACAGGAATTAAAAAGGCATGCTTTTTGCATCAATCCAAGATTCGGCAGGGCAAGTTTCAGTTGGCCACTAGCTTCGGCTTCAACCAGGGACAATGAAAACAATCCATTTTTTAAAGAACAAACGAACTAAATTTCCATTACTCTTCAGATATGTATCACTATTCGTTTTTTGCTACAGCGGAACGTTAGAGAGAGGAAGGCACTGCAGTGAAGACCAAACTGACATTGGGGTGACCCCAGGGACTGGACTCAAAGTTTTATTAGATGGCTGCAATCCAAAAAATACTTTCAATACCACCTTTTTAGTAAAACAGGCGAAAAAATTTTTTTCTGTTGGATTTTTAAACTTTAATTGCCTAATGATTTAATTAAATGTAGTCCCTCTAAATCACTTATTACTTTCACCACAGCCTCAATTTTTCGTTTGTAAGCTTATAGGATCGCAATAATAAAAAATACAACCTTTTTATTACAAATAAAAAATTCTGGGCGAACAGGGTTAAAGGGCTGATAAAGAGCTTTTCAAAAAAAATTTGTTGGGGGCATTACTTTATGGTTTTCTTGACACTGAATTCAAAAACTACATTTTATGTGTAAATACATCCAAACCATTTTTTTTTTTCATCAAAACGAACGACCCCAGCTCGGGGGTGCAATCCGAGCCCTGGCTGCCTTTCGCGATTGGCCAGCGGCACATGACGTCATATTCGGAAGTGCCGACGCTACGGTGACCGCTCGGCCTGAAGAGCTCATTCTGTATCCATTCAGATACGGGCCAGGAAGTCCTCTGGTGAATGGGAATGGAGGACTCGCACAATCTTTCCTTTGAATAGAAGAGCCTGAGCAAAGTACAAGCGCAACAAGTTCACTTGCAGCGAGCTTTAGAGTGGGGTTTTCCCCAATGGCTTATGGCCGACTTCAACTCTGCATCCGAGAAATGGAAGTCGGCCATAAGCCATTGGGGAAAACCCCTCTCTAAAGCTCGCTGCAAGCGAGCTTTAGAGAGCTTTAAAATGCAGAGTTGTGCAGAAATTGGTTCGCCGCTTTAACTACCAGCGCTAGTCGCAATTCCTAGCACAATTTTTCAGCACGCCATAACCCCCTTCCTCGCATGTGTAACTTCCTTTTTACGTTCAAGCAGGCGATAACAATCTGTGTACAGTGGCCTGTGATGTGCGCAGGCAGGAGCTAGCGATGCGACCGCTGCCGGTGGGTTGCATCGTGCTGGTGCAACGACGGTGTGCGGCCGGTCACGGAACGTGGCTTTGCTGCACATACGCAGTTTTAGAATAGCAGAACCGAACGTTGGTGGCCCCCCCAAACGGTAGGGGAACCCAAACGCAACACGCTCGTGCGCAACAAGTTTTAGGGGAGCGTCTTCGCGAACAGCTCGATGTTGCGAACTTTAGGCTTAGCACCGAGGCACAAATTTTGTCGCCGCTACATACAGTTGCGAATGACTATCCTTAACACTGTTTTTCACCGCACTATCATCTCCTTTCCTGCATGTGGAACTTTCCTGCAACGTTGATAGCCATTTTAGCCGATCGGTGCTCTGTTCATTCTTGCTAGGGCGCCGCAATTCCCGTGCCCGTCTGCCCAACGTTTTTAGATACTTTTTCAGTTCCGTATCTCCCCGCCGCGGCCATGGAGAGAAGGCGGCCGGCCGCGACTCTCGCCACCGCGGCGCTGCGGTGGCGAGTTGCGCTAGGAGAGCGAGCGTCGTCTGCTAGCGAGGAGCGTTCCGCTCGGCGTCTCCGGTCCTCGCCGCTTCTGGCTGCGTACTGCAAAAGAAATGACTGTTCTCGGACGTTGCTCATCATTTTGCTGCGGCCGTTGCAGTTCGAGATCTATTTGAAACGGACGGTATTATGCAAGAAGTCGTGTACCTACGCCCAGGGATTTGAAGCGGTGGCTAAAATATCAAGAACGACAGCGTTTTACATGAACGTTCGCGTAGCAGTGGCTGTCAAGCGTGCGCACAAATTCTCTTGCCATGCCAATTGCGCAAATTTATTGCATCACGAATGATATTTTTTCACACGACTGTTGTAGCAGCTTCCCGTTTCATAGACAACATAGGTGATATTGTGTCGCCCAACAACGTTCTTGAGGATTGTGTAGGCCCCGCTTTCTTTCGGGCCCAGTAAAAAAGTTTGCCGACGCTGCCCCGGTTCTTCTTCGAGTGCTGCCGTTCTCCAGTTGGCTGGGAGCCGTATTGCCGCACTATTCTCGACTATCTGTGCAAAATCGGTGCATTGCTGGGGAACAGGTGCTTTAGAGAGCTCCTAGTGTCGCTCCTTGGGAAAGTGCTCTCCTTTTGTAATCACCTAGCTCGTGCGCAGAAGCTACCTTTCTCTTTTTCAGAGACCGACGCCGAGTCTGCTTGCTCAACAAGTTGCTGGGAAGGTTGGGAAAGTTAACGGAAACTGCCCTGTCCTTCCGTGCCCAGTAAGCCCGGCCGATCTCGACGACTTTACGTTAATGATCGCAATATCCTCTTCGAGAAAATGAAGTCCCCATATCTTGCGCGTTTTGCTTATCTCTTTGTCCGCTCGAGGATCGCTCTTTTCTATTGGGTGAAAAGCTATGGATCCGATGACGGCGCTAAAAAGAGACACTTCTGAGTGTTGCTTCTGTATCTGCTCGTACAGCCAGGTGCGGAGCACGTTGTCATTGCGGTAAGCCAGGCTCATCAAAGAAAACACAGCGTCTTGACGGAGTCACGAAATCCTCGATGAAATCGGCCGGCACTGTTCAATAGCGTCAAACTGAACGCACTGAAGGGGCAAGGTTCGCGCACAGGGATCAAAAACAAACGCAAACAAAAGGAAGAAACTTGTAGAGACACGCAACTACGCCAAAACTTTGAGCATGCATATACGCACGCGCGTATATGCATGCTCTTCTGCAAAAGTGAACTCGGAAGAACCACACAAGTGGCAAACAATTTCGTTGTCTTCTGTTTATTGTAGCTGCTTTCAAGAATGTACACAATTACCGGATGTGCGCGCCCACCCACGCACGCACACCAAACACGTGGAGCGCTTAACTAAGTGGTTTTCGCCTTCCTGCTCCAGTCGGAAGGAAAGCATATACCGCATGTGAGCGCTGGGATGTCAGCGCGCAAGAAAAGCTCTTTGCGCTTCAACCTAGAACAGGCACAGAGAAGAATAATCGGCACCACATGAGAACGTCGACTTGCCGGAGAGCGCGTGCAACGCCGTGCAAACGCAGCGCGCGCGCGCGCGAGAAAAAAAAAAAAAAAAAGAATGGCAGAGAAATATAACATACCCCGCAGGAAAAAAAAAAAAAAAAAACTAGTGGCGTAACACGTTACGTAGAGTTGCTGGTCACGTGATTTTTATCGCTCTTGGATTCCTTCGCCCTCGTGCAAATTCCGGCCCTTCCGTAGCGTTCCGCTTCGGCATCTCGGGTTGTGATCTGGCTGCGTACTCGAAAAGAAATAACTGCTCTCGGAAGTTGCTCAACATTTTCTTGCCGCGCGCGCGCTATTCCAGTTCGCGATTTATTTGAAACGGGTCGATTATGCAAGGAGATGTACGTACGCCCAGTGATTTTTAGCGGGGGCCAAAATACCAAGAACGGCAGCATTTTAAATTAATTTTCACGTAGCAGCAGCTGTCAAGTGCGCACGCGATTTCGCTTGAGATGCCAATAGCGCAAGTTAGTTGCAGCACGAATGAAATTTCCTGATAACCATGCGCAGCAACTGCATGCTTTCTTTATGAAAGACATCCGCGTATCCTTCGTAGTTTCAAAGATATCAAATTGTTGCGCGGGTAAAGCTAACCCAAAATACTTGAGATTTAGATTGTATGTTTTCTAGTTATATTGTGTTAGCATTAAGAATTTTAATTTTTGTTCATTTGTCTGTTTTGTTTCAATATTTTTTTAGCGTGAGGCTATACATTCCGTCCTCCTCTTGTACATTTTGTAAAGGGCATAAGCATGTGCCTCATGCACGACGCATGTGCCCAGCCTCCTCACAAGCATCACTGCTAAAGTGGGCTGGAAAATCCCGTACAGCCGATTGCGAGTTAAGCCAGTCGGCAGTGCACCAAGCCCAGCACAAGAAAGAAAACACAGCACGTTGACGGAGTCACGAAATGCTTTCACCCGCGGCCGCACTGTTCAATAGCATCTCAAACCGACTACACTGAAAACGACAAGTTTCTCGCGCAAGGGCAAAGACAAACGCAAGCGAAAAGAAGAAACTTGTAGGGCAGACACGCAAATACACCGCGGCCGCAACTTTGAGCCCGCGGACCGGCCGCGCACGCCGTCAACGCTGCCGCCGGAGCCGCCGCCGCAGCCGCCGACACAGCGCAACTCGCGACGGGAGCGCCCTCTCAGCGTCTAGGGTAAAGTCGCGCCCGCTTTGGAAGGCGCAGTTCCGAAACTGAAAAAGTATCTATAAACGTTGCGTCTGCCATACAGGGTGGAGACCATGGAGAAAGAAATGGTGGAGACATATGCATTGACGCTGCCATTTTGGGTCTCTCTGTCGCCACTGCACTAAGTCATTGTATCAAAACCACACTAGAATTATAGCGGCAACGTAGTTTACTGGCGAAGTTCGCGTCATCTTATCTGTTTCGCGTTGCTGGGTCTTACAGCAGCACCGGCATCGAGGCCCCCCAATTCTGGCACGCACGTAGCGCCATCAGTCGGCCTCTCGCCGTTGCTAGTGCTCGGGCAGGTTCATTTGCTGCCGTCAACGAGCCTCCGCCGCCAGTCGGCGCTTAGCATCGCGGTACAAATTCGATCACCTCGGAGGACGACCCCTAGCACAATTTTTCACCACACTATCATCCACTCTCTTGCACGTTTACCTTGCTTTTCGTGACTGCCTTGGTTCTGGACAGCAGGGTAGGGCCGTTACTGCCGCGGCAGCGCGGTTCGAGCCGTTTCGTCGACCGTATGGGCATGCACGGCCAGCGTGCATGGAGCGCTAATGCGCGCAAGAAACACTTCATGCTTTCCAGCTTGATATCTTGTTAACGACGCGCGAAATCTACCTAATTAGCGAAGCTGTCGTCATATCCAACAACGTTGATCGGGAAAACAAGCAAGAAGTTCAGGAAACCCAGAGCGTTGTGGTCCCAGAAATTTTCTAATCCCCTAATAATGGATCAGGAAGTTGGAGCACCTCCGTATGTGTTTAAGCCCATCGCTTCCCGTGTGAAGCACAGAGCACCCGACAACACGGCCGGCCCCGACTATTCGTAAAGGCAATGTTGGAGCAGTTTGCCAGGGGCATGGCACATGCCACTTTGCCATGCCCCTGCCATTTAAGTTGTGTACTATAGTAGGCGTTCTGCCTTGCCCTATAACCTACTCCGAACTAGGACTGCAGTTATTGTACTATATCTGGAAATTTCAATGTGCGTTACCTACTTTGGGCCCCAGCAAGTGCACCGCGGTACATCACCTCTCTAAGGGTAAACCTCATGTGCAGAGTCGAAGAAGATCACACAACAGGCCATCGCTTTGTGTCCGGTATACGGCACTGTTAAGCGAACTCACGGCGGCATTCCGTAAAACAAGGCATTTGCTTGCACTTTTTCTATGGAACAGCCGTTTCAGTGCTGGCAAAGCAGAACATAGCATTGTCTTTGCCGTAGGCTACACAACGAGAGCATGTTAGAAGACATAATTAATGCTGGACCATCTTCCACATAAGCTAAAGTTTACCTCGAAGTTCACAGGCGAAAACGAGTAATTACCTCACAACAAAGGGGAACTGAATAAGAAAGGGCGGGCAAAGCGTCCAAGACCCTGTTCACTCAATACATGCAACTACGCACGTCAAAAATGGCCCACTAAATGGAAGTTCACCCACAGTAAACTGCAACCTTTCACGAGAATACTATTGTTTTCTATCTGTTTGCAATGTGACAAAAACATTCGACTTAATTTTGGGTTTCTTGCATTGATTGTGGCGCAGCGGCCAGCACCGGCAAGAAGCCATGCAAATGAGACAAAAGCAAGTCCGAAGTGAAGGAGGACAAGGCTCTTAGTGCCTGCAGCCTTACAGTTCTAAACAAAAAGCCAACTTTCCTAGCCGCTCACAGCCTGGGTGAAACCAAAACCACCGCGTTGAAACCGAAAACGCGATGTCCGAAAACACGGCGCAATAGAGGAGGTTTTAGGCACAGGGTGGCACAGTTGAACAAGCTTGGCACTCAAAGCTGTTCCACCCCTGCATTGCGAACGTACGATGTTCGTTTTATTCGTATGGTATGGAAGGCAAGGAGGTGGTTTACACGCTAACCAGGACGGGGACCAGTGAACAGAAACGTAACATTTTGGTAAATATCACGAAAATTACAGGAAAACATTTTTGGAAGATAGAACACTGAAAAGCATTATAAAGATCTTGAAAATTAAATTATGAAGATCACGAAAATTAACGAAAATAAATTCCAATCTTGGAGCTGTTTGAAACGCCAAGTTCTATCATTTTAAAGGTTTATGGAAAGGTTGACTGATTGATTGTAGGGTTTAACGCTCCGACGCAACACAGGCGATGGGGCGCGCCGTAGTGGAGGGCTCTGGATTAATTTTGACCACTTGGGGATCTTTAACGTGCACCGAAATCTCGTACGTTTTTGCCTTTTGCCTCAATCAGAAATGCGGCCGCCGCGGCCGGGCATCGAACCCACGCCGACGGCGCTGCTCAGCTTCGAAGTACTACTAAAACAACTACTGATCCAAGAAGCTGAAGAAGCCGCAATCCTGGCCCACAACTTAAAAGGGCAGGGAAATCCCACTCCTTTCCCTTCTGGCTTTCTGCGAAAAAAAAAGTCAACTTGTTCCTCTCTTTCTCTCGTGCTCAGCAGCACAACGCCTTAGCCACTCAGCCACCGCAGCGGGTGCTTACGGAAAGGATGCATTTAAATATAATTTGACATACCGTATTTACTCGCGTAATGAACCCACTTTTTTTCCATAAAATTTGGCATGAATTTTGGGGGGAGAGTTCATTCATTATGCGGGAAAAAATTGCAACAGATCTTTTAAAAGTTGAAATTGAAAAGTTGAAAAGCCCAAACAGCAGCACTTAAGCCAAATGAAGCCATGCACATGCCACTAGAGCCCCTAAATGCCATCTATAATAGCTCCACATTTCACTACACGGATCTCTGCTATCTCTCCGACTGACCACAGTGTTACTAAATGTCCTCCAGTAGCTTCCACCACTTCATTGTCTCCAGGCCCTGCACAAAGTTGCGGGGGCGGCAAAAATGACACCCTCTACAGCCACAACAGTACATTTAGAGCACTTAGGCGCGATTTCGTGGATTTTTATCAGAATGCCGCAAGAATTCTCACTTGGCACAATTTGGCGCAGGAGTGGCATCACCGATAATGGTCTTCTACTTCGCCACGAGTGGTATCGTAGTGAAAGTGAATTCTCGACAGGTACAGTCTGTCAAATTCTAGGCCATGACGAACGTGCGCAGGCCGCAAAAATTTTGTTTCGGCACATTTTCAAGCCCGTCGCCCACCAGACAAGCAGACACACTGGGCCCCTTGCATGCTACAGTGGAGCCTCAATGTAACAGAGCCCAACTCTCAGCCAATAATCTTTGTTAAAACGAAAATTTTGCTGAAGGGAGGTTCACATCAGTTGAAATATGTTACAGGGGCTCAGAAAAGCGTCGGCACTTGTCTCGCACATCGAGATTCCCCAAGAAAGTACCAGAAGCACCACAGATCTCGAAGGCGCAACGGCGGTTACCAGATCCGTAGTGTGCGCAAAGCAAGCTTCTAAATGCCGCTGATGCAGGGCCACAGGAATAAATTGTTTCCTCACTCCCGAGTCAGTCTCGAGCCACGGGAAGTTTGCTGCGGGGCCAGCGGGGTGAGCCCACTGGGTGGCACGAGTGGCCCGCTCCAACGTGGGTGTTCCCTCCCTCCCCATCTCGGCGCACCCCTCGCGTTGTGGGGGCTCGGCCACCTGCTCCACCGCCGAGTTGGCTGGCGTACCTGCAGGGCTGTTCCCAGAGGTGTTCCCGCTTCATGGCCTCAGCCTGTGTGGCCTGGTCCTCTGATGTGTGCCCGAGGGGGTCAACCTTTGGCCTCAGACCTCGGAGGCCGAAACGACCACGGCAGTCGTGGAGGGTGTGATTGACCGTTTCCCTGGAGACAGCCGGCATACGGGCACACCTGTTCTCGCTTGGAAGAGGCGGCCGCTTGCTCAGTCTCCGCATCAGTGGGGCGTAGTGGCGCGGTGGTGAGTTGGGTGTAGTGTCAGGCCTTGTGGGCACCCGCATCGCAATTAGTGAAGCAAAAACTAACTATCTGCCATGACTAAGCCTCTGTGTGTTAGCACAATGCACTTTGCCTGCTCCGACTGCTTCGAAACTGCCTCAGACTCCTCTCTCTACATGCCCAACCACAGGTGCCGCCCACCTACAATGTACGTGATTAGCGCGCAAGTAGCGAGACATGTTTCGTGCTTAGCAGACGCCAACAACGCTACGCACAACAATGCAGGTTTCCTTTCAGAGCTCACCTAGGCGCTCATAAGCCTATTTTCTGGCCAGTGTTTTTATTTCTAGCGTTAACTCTGGGGTGACAAGTGCGTGTGAAGCGCAGTTTTTGAATGTGCACGACACATGGTGTAGTGGTACAGTCTACTCAACAGAGGGCCGTTCACCATCAAAGCCTAAACCATTCATGGAAACGAGTCTCAGGTTTTTTTTAATTGCTTCTGCTTGTCAAGGCTCCGTCGTGCCATGCACAAGGTTTTCAATCAAGTGCAGTAAGAGATTGCCTCCTCAACCCCGAAATTTTCCACGCTTTTTTTAATGATCAATGTCAATAAATCAAAACTATTTGCCACATCACAGTTTGTTCAACTAAAGATAGCCATACTGAGGTTGCATTGTATCAGCGGACAACAAGATGTCAAACTGCATTCCTCCCTTTTTACACGCAACACATCTCATAATTTTCAGCACACTTCCTTTACAAAGTGCTTCCTTTTCAAACAATTTGCTCTTAAGCTGAAAGTTACACTACATTTCATAGCGCACTTCAGTCCGTTCCTTCCAAGTCTTCATTTCAGTTTGCCATGCCCACTTTTGTTTTTTTCCCCCTATCACCTCGGCATTATTCAAACCAAGCCAGACTTTCATCTTAATTCTGCAGAATGACTGCCATCCGGCAATGGTTCAAGAATCTGAGCACTTTTCAGCACCAGTCACCTCACCAAGCAGAAGTCGACGTCTCACAGCATACTTGCAAGCAGCATGTCAGCTCGCCACCACACACACCCGACTAATTTCACCAGCGATCGTGTTCCAGCGAGGCCCCAAAAGGCATGCCGTTCATCAGTATCTTGAGCTTGACGTCGTCCCAGCTCCCCAGGTGTACCGCGTCGCACTACTCCGGACGCAAGGTGTAACAATCGGGCGCGACGCCAACCTCACAACAGTCATGCGTAGCACGCGGACAGTCATCCCATGACTGGAGGTCATCACACCCTTCCTTTGGGAGCACTGTTGCGCCAAAAACGAGAAAGCGCAGCCACAAGCTTCAGACCACAGCGGCAGCTACGACGGGCAAGCGCACTTGCAGTGGCACCCGGACAACACAATGCTCACAGCATGCACGCGGGTTCCCAAGAGGTCAGTGTTGCAAATGGCTTCCACTGTCGCCGCTCCTGCGCATTTCTGAGGAGCGCCTACGCTGCCACATGAACAACACTCGCTCATTCCTCCCCCGAATGCTTCGTTAACGCCAGTGTGACACAGTTGGCTGAATACTGTGTGGGATGGGAAGCTCAAAGCGCACTTGCTTGGCCCTTCAGGCCACGGACACAACAGTGCAGGAAATGTTGGTGAGGAAAGGAGGCAGCAGTAGTGCATGCAGAGAGGGAGGTTCCGCCCCCGCCGGGAGCAGGAATGAAAGGGACACCGAGTGGACACAGCTTTGACCAGAGGTGTGCATTGCAGGCAAGAGGGCAGCCCTATCATCAGCAGGGGGCCGCGGCAGCCAAGAAGGGGGCAAGCAGGCATGGCATCCGCACCTGCTGGCCCTGGTTGCCACGCGTCTGCTGCTCAATCATCTCGGCCTCCCGGAACATGCCGAGCGAGCGGTAGTACTCTATCCACGCCTGGCTGTAGTCCGGCTGCGCACCTGCGGCACAGAGGAGGAGGAGGAGGCGGGTCAGGGGGATCGCGTGCGCACACAAGGGGGGATGTGGCCCCACCATGAATCTGCCACCGGAGTGCCGGCGCAGGGATTAAAATGGGGCCGTGGCTGCTGTAGCCTCCCGAGATTGGGCACGTGGGGCGAGTGGCCGCACGCACCTTGCCCAGTTTGGGGAGGCAGGAAAGGAGAGAAGAGCGGTGCCACCACTTACCCGCAGGCGCCCCTCCCTGGGGTGGCTGCTGCTGGGGCTGCTGGGGGGCCGACTGGCTCGGCATGCTAGGGGCGGCACCCGCCTGGGGGGGCTGCGGGGTCTGCGGGGGCTGGCCTCCCTGCTGCCCGTAGTACTGGGCGTAGTAGGCTGCCCAGGCTGCTGCATTGGCATCCGCCGCCGCCTTGGCTGCAAGGAAGGAAGGGTGGTCAGGCCGGGGGACAGCCCTTGCACGGCCCAGCCGGAGCCGACAAGAGGCAGCGAATGTCACCTCGCCATGAATCTGTCACCGGAATTGCGACCGGAGCAGGGATTAATACGAGGTGTTGCTGTTGCCTTGACCAGTATTGAATGCGGGGAGTTCTGTTGGCATCCCCGATTCTGCCCAGACTGGTAGGCGTAGGGGCTGTTCAGCACATGCTGGCCATCTACCGTATTTATTCAAACATAAGGTGAGGTTTCTTTTCCCCGCAACCCAAGTCATACCCCGCCTGATATTCCAAGCTAAGTGTGTGTGTGCATGTATATACATATATACACACACACACATGTGGCAAGTTTTTTCTCTTAAGACTGCAACCTCGCCTAATAATCGAATAAATACGGTACGCCTTCAAGAAAACCCCCTTGGTGCCCGAAATCCCTCGTCGCATCACACACACCTTGCTACGGGACCACTACGCCACCACTTTGCACACATGCAGAGTAAAAATGCTGCACCAAACTACACAGACCAATACAGATGAGCCCGCTCATAACACATCGGGAAACTGAAATCAGTTCGTTGTATCCACTTTTCGCTATATCTGGACACAAAATGTATGTTTACAAATGGTAACGGGAAACGAAGATTTGTTCGTTATAGCCGCCATTTCATTAAAACTGGGTTTGCTATAAGTGAGCTATACTGTATTACATGCAGACACACACGCAGCAGTTCCAGAAAAACTTAACTACCTGACCTGCACTCCTTGACATGCAGCTGCACATTACATCATACCAACCGGTTAAACAACGTTACATTCCTCCAAACACAAATGCTTAATTATTAACCCTCTGTCAAAAACTTCCAAGCGCACCAGGAGTATGGTGCGCAGCAGTCAAGTGTTTCACGCAGGAGGCAAGTGTACAACTCGCAACACCGAACATCTGGCTGGGAACACCTACCGTATTTACACGATTGTAAGTCGACTCGAATGTAGGTCGACCCCCCAAAAATGGCACCTCTCAAAAAAAAAAAAAAAAAAAACGCAAGCGCCGCTTAGAAAATCGTATCACAAAGAGAAGCTTTTCCGTCGACCCACACGGCGGCTCTCCACAAGAGTGGTGCGCTAGCGGTATGCGCGGTATTTGTTAAAAAATAAAAGCTTTTGTATAGGAACCCGGAATAACCATGCGCCGCGGGTTGAGCGGGAAAAAACATTCGCTGCGAGATGACAACCATCGAAGCAACCGGCAGCGGCCACTGCCGCCACTGCCGCGCGATACCAAAACAAACATGGCGGCTGACGGAAGCGGCCGCTCGCGATTTTTGAGCGACTAACCTCCCACCATCGCGTTCGGAAGTGTACTGAACAATCTGATATGATTTGGGCTACGTTAGCGCCGCGCATTGAATCAAGGGATTTGCTAATACTCATTTTGTTTATTAGAGACGAAACGCTTCCTGACGCGTTTTTGCACGCGATTCGTGCGCGGCGACGCCCGCGTCAACGATTCCGCGCGCGCGCGGCAGCTTCTACTGGTTTTACCTCGGTATTACGCGTGACGAGCGCGGCAGTGGGAGAAGCCTGACGAAGAGCGCGCCTCCCATTGGGGAGGCGGCCTCTTCATGCCGGCAGTTTGAAAGCGCTCGGGAGTCGGGACAGCTGGCTGGCGCCGCCGGAGATGTTTAGGCTTACCACGGTGGCGGCGCGGATGATGCTAGTGTCGTTTTCGACCACATTTCTCCTTTCCTGCTCAAACGCCTTTGTTTGTGCCTTCAGTGATATCTTAAAGTGCGGTTAGAAGCGGTCGCGGAAGCTACGCGCACCTCTTCGCGGCTGGTGACGCCGCCATGTTGCCGCCGCCGATCGCGTAGCGCGCGCGGGTGGCATTCGCGGCAGTGTCAGCGCGGCGCATTTTCGCGAGCACAAAACGCCCCATGCGGTTCACGCTTTAGACCAGAACCATGGGAAAGAGGGTGCAAAGCTGTCCCCAACTCGTAGCACCCCCGATTTCTCGTTTCTCTTGCCGTTACTAGCGGTAGACGGTTCGATTTCGATTCTAAGTCGACCCCCCAACATTGGATTGTCATATTTGAAAAAAAGGGTCGACCTACAATCGTGTAAATACGGTAATTCATGGTCCCCAGATCAAGGTTCTCACACGAACGAGCACCCAGGAATTCCCACACCTGTCCCCACGATTTTTTAGTTTTTGCTGGCCCACACAGAGAGAGCCACAGCACAAGCGCAGGGGGAAAGGGGCCCCTCCATCCCCGCAAGGCCAGAGGTACTCACAGGGGTCGTTAGGCGGCACACTCTGGTTCTGCCAGTGCTGGTAGGCGTTGCCCCACCCCTGTGGAGCGTACGGCTGGTTCGGAGGGGGCGGCTGCTGGCTGCAGAGAGAGAGAAGGGAGCCGCCGGTCAGCGCACGCCCCGGGCCAAGGCAGAAGGAGGGACCGCTTACTATGGCTGTGGGTACTGCGTCGGGTAGTTTGGCGGGCCCTGGCCATTCGTTGCTCCCGGCGGGGGCTGCGCACGGGGGGGGGAAGGAGGAAAGCAACGCTCAGGCACACGTGCACCAGCACAGAACAGGCATGGCTGGGAACACCCAAGGCACCGAGCTCACACACGAGCATTTCCGCTTTCCACATCACGCAGAACTGACCCACACTTGGCAAAACGGCACTGTGAAGCAGTCTGCCAGAATCGGTGAACAGTGATTGGGTGAGAGTTTCGCCTTTGTAGAAATTGCCTTGTCTTGTACTGCTTTTTACTATTACCATCATTATTCCGGGAGGGTAATGAAACTTTATTTTGCATGCTCCCCCAGTACCGCTTTTAAGCATGGCCAAGCAGGGTATTACAATAGTGTAATTCAGAATGGCAGTAAATTGTATTGCACACCACGCGAGCAAGTGAATGAATGAAATACTCATAAAAACTCAATGCTGCCAGCTTAATTAAAAGCTTGCACCAATTTCGTCTGAAAAATAAATTGTAATTTGTTCCACGCGTACCTTCTGGGCAACATCATACTTACTCCAGAAACACTCTTCCCCTGAAAAACAAACACACATTAAGGGGGGGGCGTGGCTTTCGAAGTCATTGATTGATTGACTGTGGGGTTTAACGCGCCGACGCTAAGCAGGCGCGCTCTAGTGGAGGGCTCGGGATTAATTTTGACCCCCCCTGAGGATCTTTAACGTGCGCCGAAATATCAAACACACAGGTGTTTTCACTTTTCGCATCCATCAGAAAAGCAGCAGCCGCGACCGGGAATAGAACCCGCATCCATGGGCTCAGCACCAGAACGCAATAGCCACCGAGCCACCGCAGCAGCTGGCTTTCAAAGCCAACTTCCTTATTTCTTTGGATTTTGATGAAAATTGCCACAGAACTGGAAATACTTCCCACAATAATTTAAAGTAATATTCTGATAACTTTTTTATTTATAAAATTTCTTTCTGTTTATCTTGTACAGAGCTTGAGCAGCTTTTGAACACAATAGAAAATTTGAAGTGCTTTGCATGCCCAAATGAACGGACGAGGTGGTGACATGATTTTTTCATTTACAACGCAGTTTCTTTTTGTTCTTTCTCGAGGTGAGTGTACAACAGCCATGTAGACTGAACGACTACCGGAACAAAAAATTTGCAAAATGTAAACCTGGGAAACCAAGGCTGTCACGACCTGAAATGTTCATGAAGGAATGTAACGCAAAAAAACGGAATCAAAATAGATCCAGCGATCACAAAGAAATCACTGGAACAAGCAACACAGGTGGCAAAAAAAATTGAGAACACAGCTTCCAAAGTTACAACAGATTTCAGTTATCAAAAGTCACCAGGGTAGTGTCCTTTTGAACACGGGGCTTCTGAAAGGCCTTGCCTTGAAATTGGGGTGCTTTTTGCAGCCTTTCTTCCCCCAAAACATTTTTAGCTCCTCTGTGAAGAGTATGTAGCTCAGTTTGCAGACCAAATGGGGGGCAGATGGGTTTCAATGCGAAGTAGGTTAGCTGTTTGCCTATACTGCACTGAACAACTTCCCTATGCAGTGTTGTCACCATGGCAACAACTGACACTCTTTTCTTGCATAAATTTGAAAACTGACTATCAGCTTCTCTCTTGCAGCACAGTCAATATGCACTAAACTCTAGATAGGTATTATTAATTTCCCTAAGAAATTCCATCTGGAAAATGCTGTGACAGTAAGGTACATTTTTAACGTTATGAACAGGTCTTTATTCGTAGCTCAGACCAGTCTGTATGATTATTAGATGCGCACAGCAAACATTGCACATAGAAAGGCAATGTTTCACGTGCACCATGGAGCGAACCACAGCAAACGGTACTTTAATTATCCCTGACATGGCCCGTCAGGTCACTTTTAAGATCAAATCAAACATTACAAGTGGGCTTGTGCGAATAGTAATATTTTAGTTCGAAGCGAATTCTAAGCGAATAGTCCTTGGGGTCAAATACTTTCGAAGCGAATTCGAATAGCTGTCAGGTGTCGCTGAGCTTCCAGGCCTGGTGGGACCTTCATAAAAAAGTCCCATACAATGGAATCTTGATGATACAATACGAATTTCTGTTAAGTCCCGGCGAAATTGGATCGTTTGCAATGAGAAAAATTTCGGCTCTTACAAATGGACCTGCGCGGCCCAGCGGATGATACGACCGAGCCGGCGAGGCGCCCGACCGCCGAGCGAGCAAGCGATGGCGACGTACGGGCTCTTTCTCTCTACGGGTCGCTCTTTCTCCACGAACGGCCGGGCTGTTTTCTGCTCGCGAAATCGTGCCGTGCACGTCACAGGTGCGCAGACGCTGCCGCGGAACCACCCGCACGCTGTGCGAAGCGCGGCCGGTGGCGGCAACATGGTGTCAGCCGCAAGTGGTGTCGGGAGCTCGAGCGACCGCTTCTAAGCGCTCTCTAGAATACCGCTCAAGGCACGCACGAAGTTGCTTGTGCGGTAAAGGAGCTTATAATGTGGGCAAAAACGATACTATAAAACATCATCCGCTCCGCTAGTAAAAGTGCCCATGCGAAATCTGCCGGGGTGGTAAGCCTAAACATCTTTGGCGGAGCCAGCCGTTGTCTCGAGCGCTTCGAAACTGCCGACATGAGGCGCCTAGTGAAGCGCTGACATGCCGACCTAGTGACTGTGAAAACAGTGAATGCTGCCAGCCAAGTTCCTAACCTAATGAAGTACTTCGAACATGGCAGGCTAGAATCAGTTTCAGCGTTGCCTTGCGGCCGCAATATACTTACTGCCAATATGATACAGTTTCCCTGGAAAAACAAAAGCCTAAATTAGGGATTCCCTCGCTCGTGGTTACCCACTAGAACGCAACATCAGCCTGCTTTAGCTTCCCCAAGGGCATTTATCCATACACGTGCTCGTACTCCTGTGTGCTTGTACAGTGGTCAGTCATGCTAGTTGCCTGGAGCAGACCGTTCGCACACTTATGGGTAACTTGTGGTCTTGACTACCTTGTGGCGAAGTAACACGCCCCAACATCAGACTATGCAGTTTGCACTGGCATATTTACCACGGACCACTGCACATACGCACTGGAAGGCCAGGCAGGCCTGCCTTGTAGGGTGGAGCTTAGGGAACAGGGTGCTAACTAGCACCAAGGCCTATTTTCTGAATGAATGTCAGCCCAGGTGGCGACGGGTGAAACGTTTGGGAAGACCCTCGCGTCCTTGCATTAGCACGGTGGGACTGCCTCCCGGCACTAGCGAGCACGAGGGGAGGCTCAGCTCATCCGTTCACGCTCGCTAGGTCAGGGTGGAACTCGTGGCCCAGGGATTGACACTCGCAGTCTCCCAGGTGGCGGTGCCAGCAATGATGTTGCCCACCAAGCACTCACCCCGCCTATCCGCTCGTTGATGAGCTGCTGGGCGTGCTCTATCTGCTGCGGGTTGCCCCGAATGATGAAGACCTTCTCCACCGGGTTGGGCGGCGGTGCCCGCGACAGCTCCACGTGGGCACCCGACTGTTGGTTGATCTGGCGGATGGCCTCGCCACCTGCACAGAAACCACAAGAGGCGGCCGCTGGTACCACAGATCAGGCTGGTACCCCTCAAAGCCTGATCACATTCCTGTGGGACCTGCTCGCGCATGACCCACAGGCTGAACAGGCACCGTGCACCAAAATAAAAGGTTTTATAAATCCATCGAAATGCTCCCGACTGTTTCTTTTAGAAATGTTGCCCATCTTTACTGAAATAAAAAAATTATCAAGAAATGCATTTTAGTTTATCCACTCTCCATTAGATGGAACCAGTTGTGTGTTTTTTCAGTACAGCAGTGACCTATTTCCGAAATAAGGAAACTAGGCAGTTTGGAGCATTTCCATGGATCTGCATAACTTTTCGTATTGGTGTGCGATGGTTTTCAAGCCCATGGTTCCTGAAGTAGCAAGTCCCATAGAAATGTTAACATGTTAACAGGTGAGCCCCCTTATGGTCGACTTCGGTCGAAAAAAATCGCCCTTTTCTCCAAAAATGTCGACTTTTTCACTTGCATCATCTTTCATTACCCTCTTTTTGTGTAAAAAAAAATAAGCAAAATGCAAACTAGCACTTAGCAAAAAAACGTGTCTGAATGACTCTCGGTGACCCAAGAAATAAAAAACCAAAGACAAAAAAACACAGCAAAAAAAGCCACACTACCAGTCAATTTTTTTTCCTGGTGAAGAAAATGTACACAAGGCTTTTTCAGGTAGATTTGTACACTCTGCAGTTCATAAGGAACCACCTAGGCCATTTTTTAGAGCTCTTAGTAAAAACCTTTACAATAAAAATAGTGTGCACAAAAAAGCCACTTGTCTGCACACAATGCGGCGTAAAATTTCATCCGGAGCAGCTATATGAAACCTGAATCAAGAGGAGCTGAACCATTACAAGCTGTGCAAATTGCAGCCTCCCAACCTCATTATTAAAAAAGTTGTTTCAAGGAACACATCCCCTTCACACTGCCACTGCGGGACTGCACGCCGCCTCCCCTGGCCTGCCTTCCCGCGTACGTTGCAACCTTCCAAGCCACACTGGCCTGCCAAGGACCGCAACTATCTGAACACCCGCCACACTTCTCACTGCTGCAAATATGCAAGCCACGTGGGCCGTGCACCCACCTTTGCCGATGACCAGGCCGCACTTGTTGGCGGGCACGGTGTACTGCACCTCGTGCACGTCTTCACCCCCGGGGCCCCGACCGCGGCCGCCACGACCCATCCCAGGCCCACCGGGGGGCCCGAAGCCGCCGTCAAAGCCCCCGCGGCCCCGGCCCCGCCCACGGCCCATGTTCTGCTGGTCCCGGGCCTGCGCACACAGCCAGCCACGCACGCTGTCACACTGCCCGCCTCTGCTTCTACGCAAGGGGGGTAGAGGAGGACGCACTGAACCCCTTCGGGGCCAAATTCCACCCGCAAGGGTCGATTTTTTTAGTGCCGATTCAAATTCTTTACACAAAACTACTGAGAAAATTTATCTGTTTAGGGTGACCATGAACAGACAAAAAAGTGTTTGCTACACACACATGCTTTATGCACGATAACGCAAGAGAAGATGTAAAAAAGCCTTATACGACTTAAAAAATCTGAATTTCGGGCGCAGGAAGTGAGAAGCGTCTGGAGAATGAAACCAGAACTAGCTGCTGCACACGTGTGCATGACTGGATGCACAAGCGACAACCAGCGCGCCACTGTAGTAAAGCATAAAATAGGCAAACAGCCACCAGTCCAAGAAAAAAATTTCACATATTTCCACAGTGTGGCAGCACATGCCAAGCGAAAGAAGAGAGCAAAAAAAAAACGCGCTTTTTAACCGTTTGAGGGTCTTTTTTTTTCTTTTTTTTTTTCAACTTTCCCAGATGGTCAAATCTGGTTGGTGAGGTCATTAACAAGCTAAAAGTAGCACATATAGATACAAATCAACTTCCGCCACCCCTGCAAGGGAGTGACAATGATGATAAAAATCACGTTTCACGCGCCTCCGTTGCAACTCCGTGGCAAAATAAACCACAAAAGGGGACTGACGCAGACTGAGTGACACGCTGAAGCGAGAGTTCTGATGTGTGCAAGGTAGAATAATCAAATGACAAATGCTTCTTGAAATCCTAGAAGGTGGCAGCCCGTCCCAGTGAGCATACGTTGTCAAAGACATTGCATATGTACGGCAAAGACCTTGCGAGACAGAAAACCGCCACCGTGCATATACACCATGAACCCTCAAACGGTTAAACATACAAGCGATGACGTGTACGTCATTAACAATTTTAAAGGAGTTTGCAGGGGACGTACAGCCGTCCACAGGCTTAGCTGGAGAATCGCATTTGACTCTCGCCGAAATTTTTAGAAACTCGTAACTGTCCAAACGAATGGGGAGGCCTTAAGGGACCCCTTAAACTTGCAATAAATGCAGAGGTTTTAACCTTACACCGGATGAGTGGGTAACGCGATGTTCCAGCCAAGTCTGTGGACGACTGTACATGTAAGTACTATGGCACCGTCAACTTTTGTATGCGATATATGGGAAAATGAATCCCTTATTACAATGATCCAGCACCCCGACATCGGATACGATTGAATCCGGCTACAGCATGCACCGAAAACTTGAGCTGCCACCGGCTGTCCACAGCGACTGCACTGACAGCATACACCACGATGCGCCTCGCATCCCATCCACCCTTCAGAATACAAGTCGACTGCACCACTTACTAGGACGCGAGGGGAGGAGGGGAGTTATCCTTCCCACCCCTCCTCCTGGTGCCACCGCTTTGGCCATGTCCCCTGCGCCCGCTCGCTCACACGTTCGCTTGTCACACGCGCGCCGCCTGAACTGTACTGGGTGCATCTTCAACAGACTCAGTTTTTCCCCGAAAGGGACGTCGGGGCCAATGTTTTGGAAATGTCCGAGCGCCTCACTGACGAGGCAATCGTTGCGCGGATACATGCTGTGGACAGCAGGGACAGTGACGACTGTCAGTGGCAAATAAGTAGTACAGTGGAAACCCACTGGCACGCCCCCCCACCTTACGAAGACCCGCTTCTTACGACGGATCACCGCAGTCCCTGCAAACTCCCCATAATACCGATGACATGACACCCACTGAAATCTGCTCCCATGTGCTGCTTCTGAACACCTGAGCATCCCAGTTTGGAAACTTGTGTCTATTGCAGTGCAGACACAGAAATAAGACAATAGAATACGCTGCATCGTAGTGTGTGGAATCAACCAAATAGCCACTGTGCAACTTACGGTGCACACTTTCCTGAAAGAAGATGCCAGTTCAAAAAAGGGCCAACATCAAAAGTGAGCCAGGGACGTAGTCCTTTGATGTTTCAACATGAAAATGCGCTTGGACCCGAGACAGTGCCTCTGCTCACTCAAGCCCTGCTGGACAAACCGCAGCACCAAAACAAACAACCAGTTTTCTTTACAGCATCTCAAAAGCGACATATCCGACAAGCTGACACATGCATGCACACACACTTCACAAAGGCCAGAATACTGAAGCCCAACAATGTCTTGCTAGTCAAGGAAGCACTGTAGAATATCCCCAGACTACACTGCCCAGCACGTGCAGCTCTGGTGCTCTCCCCCCCCCCCCCCCTCACACCACTGCATCACTTCTCCTCCACTGCAGTAGTGCTGCAAGGCACCGTGCAACAGACGTTCGGCCTGCAAACGAAATGGGTGCACACTCTGGGCACACAAAATGGCCTCCGGCACTGGGGCTGCACATCCGCGAACTGCCTGGAGAGACACCATGGTGGGGCGCACTAAACAAGATGCACAAAGCGGTCCCTTCCTCCCTGTCACAGAGCAGCTACGTGCAAACGAGATGCCAGGCCACGCGGTCGTCCCATGCAGTCCAAAATGGCACTGGTCCGCACACACTGCGCCACTCGGGTTCGACAGCATGCCTCCAGACAAGTGCAGCAAACACCCCGTGCCCCGCTTTCGCAGCCATGGGCCAAAACAGCCGTTGGAAAAGACATCATCCGCCGACCATCCACGTGCCAGGGTGGTCCATGCAGCAAAGAGTTGAACAGTGAGAAACAAGGCTGTGGACAATTCATGGCCCTGGCAACCGAGGCTAAACACGGCCCGCCCTCGGTTCCCACCGGAATCATGAACTGTCCACAACAGGCAGCCACTCGAATGGAGCATGCAACGTAGGCGGTAGCAGTACCACGCCCAGAATGCGTTCTCGTGGAAAAAAAGGTCATGCACCCGCAGCTACCACTCCCGTCGGCATGCAAAGCAAGGTGGAACACGCGTTACACGCTCGGGCGTCACTGGTGGGCGATTAATTAGGAATTAGTTCATTAGGAATTAGTGGGCCAGGGGAGGAGGGCAGCTGTTAACTTCCAAGTGCAAAGAAGGGCACCACACCTGGGGACTTGTGGACAAGGGGTAGAAGGTACAAACGGCACTGCAGCAGCGCAAATACATAGCTGGGCTTGCCAATGAACACTCAAACACTTTCACAAAGCTTAGCACTTGCTCCTATCCACTTTGCGCGACACAGATGGCTCCCCACTATGGCTCTGCCGACGAATCGGTTAAAGCAGCACAGGTGCACCCTTCACCAGACACAAACTCCCGAAGGAACAAAAAAAAAAAAAAAGGCCACCGTCGAGAGAGAGAGAGAACACCCACAGCGAAAGGCTCAACACTCACGAAAGGTGGCGGAAATCCAAATTGCCTGTGCGGAGCGAATCCGCTGCGGTTCTGTGGCGGGCAGAAACGACAACACAGACACAGGCAGAGGCACACAATTAGACGCCGCCACCGCACTCTCTGCACTGCACTGTAGTACCCCGCACTTGCCCAGCTCGCCAGCCAAACACAACGCGGCACACACAGCAGCACTGGGGCATGCACACACACACACACCCACCCCAATAACGGGACAAGGAGGACACTGGCTGCCTCGGGCAGGGGAGGCACCTCGCACGATAGGCACCCAGCTGGCCCATACAGCTCGGGCACCTACTATTGAGCTGGTTGCAGTTCGATGTGGGAAGGGAGTCCTATCACATTTGTGGCCTAAACCATACACCACCACGAGATGCGTTCTGAAATTTTTTTCAAAAACATTTCGGGGGTCCAACATGCTGAAGGTACACCTGGGCTACGAGGAGCACCGCGGTTGAGGGCTCTGGATTCATTTCAAGCGCCTGAAGTTCTCTCAACGTGCGCTGAAATGAGATTATAACCGGGCCACGATCGAATGCGCAATGAGTGCAGAGATGCCCCTGCCACTTGGCCAGTGAGGAACCCATGGGGAAAGACCCTGACCGGCACCGACCAAGCGTCCCACATGCATCTAGCTCAACACTGGGGCAGTGCCATGCAGGAACGCCCGCCTGTGGCGCAGAACAGAGGAGGGCACCCACCAGCACGCTCTGGATGAGCTCGCCGATGAAGGAGGCCGCGTGGTGCACCTGGTCGGGGCCCCCCGTGAGCAGGCAGACCCGGTCGGGGGCATTGTCGTCCTGGGGCTGCTGGAACTGCACCCGGGCGCCAGTCTCCTGCTGGATGCGCTTGATCATGTCGCCCTGCTTGCCGATCACCACGCCCACGGCCTGCTTGGGCACCAGAACCTCCTGGGAGCTGCCCCCGGGACCCCCGCCGCCCCCACCGCCGGGGCCGCCGTACTCGTTGCCGCCAGGCCCACCGGGCCCACCCCCACCAAAGCCTCGCCGCACATTCTGCAGGGGGAGAGGAACAGGGAGCCCCAACGCTCAACCCGGGAACGCACGTTTCGCCACCACTTACCGAGGAACGAGATCTACTGGCACACCACTCGTGTACACGAGGACCATGTCGTGTTCATCCCCACTGCCACCGAAACTGGCTGGGAGGACACGTAACACCACTGATGCCCCACGAATTCCCACACCACCCTGTCAAGTCAAGCCCCGTATCACTTAGCCCTTGCACGGTACTGTTGGGAACACGTGGTGTTACTGACAGCGATTAACGAGGCAGAAACTAGCCTCGCTTATAACTTCCGCATAACTTGTTCTGGCTCAGCAAAAAAAAAAAATCTGGTTACACAAATCGCCTTGCATTTACACAAAAATAAAAAAATGTGGCGTAGATTGCACTAGAGGCACCAGGTTGGAGAAGCAGCAGCCCTCTAACCTTCGTCGGAGACCTAGTTGTTGCATCAGCAGCAGCAGCAGCCCACTAGGTCCACTGCAGCCCGAAGGCCTCTCCCATCGACCTCCAAGCCCTCCTGTCCTGCGCCACTCATCTTTGCCTCCAAATTTCCTTATTTCGCCCCTCCATCGAGTGATTGGCTTTCCCCTTTTCCCAGATAGTCCGCAGTCTGTCATTTGGCCTAGCTAACCCTTTGCCTAGCCTACCGTAGTCTAGCTGAGCTCATCCACACGGGTTGCACCCCTCCCACCAAACACCAGCTACACTTGTCCATGCTAAAGCAAGCACTTGCGCGCTACCGCAGCCAAGCTACCCTGAAATAATTTTTTAGTTTATATAGACTTCAATAGATGGTGCTGTAAAAATTTTAACGTGCTCAAAGCTCTACACTTTGGCTGAGAAACTCTTCGATGCTGGCAACAGGGATTTAAAAATGGTATCCTCTGTGCACACGTGTACTGGCACTGTCTGCACTCCGAAAAAAAAAATGCGTTTGCGGAAGCTTCCTCCAACTCTGATGGCAAGAACTTCAATTCTCATCCAGGTGGAAGCGACAACCTTTCTTTAGTCCCGACCTTTATTTTGAACCCCCGTTTGACGCTGCTTGATGTGCTAAGGTCTGCAGGCAGGCCAGACCACTTGCTGAACAGACGCACGCTACTCGCAGGCGGGAGAATCGACGACCCCACGCAGCAGCAGTACGCCAACGCGCCAACCACGAGAAGTCAAAATTCAGGTGGCTGGCAGACCGTGAATTTGAAGATCCCATCGGGCCGCCAACCACAAACGCGAAAACGCATAACATGCAACCCCACGGCGATGAGCGAACAGCCGCTTTCCTCCTCGCCACCTCGGTCAGTTTCTTCCTTCACAATGCTCAATCTCTGCTGATCAGTGTCTTTCAAAGCAGCACCGTCACTCCACTCCTTTCTTTGCCACCTTTTTTTTCATCACCGCCTGGTACTATCATCAGTTTGCTTGGCCTCGGCAGTTTCACTCTTGCCTTTTCCTCTCTCCATGTCCTTGACCACGCCAGGCTTATCTCGCGGGCGCAAGGCACGGGGCTGGCGGGCGATAGTGCCGGACGGCATGGGAATCACATAGAGCACGGCTGGCGGGCTAGCTCGGACGCCGTACAGGAGAAAAAAAAACACGAAATGGCGTTTTTTTATTTATTTTTTTTGTAAATGCGGGATTTTGGCTATAGGTTCGTAAATCACACGAGGACATGCTAAGTATAATAGTTTAAATAAGTGTCATACGACACCCTCGTCATGACACTTTCGCACGGTCCCTTAAAAGTCGTATTACCGGGGTTCCACTGCACTATTTTTTTTTTTTTTGTCGACCTGAAAACGGTCCCACCCGTGGCAACAATAAAGTTTGATCTGATTGTTTCAAGATACGTAGAATCAAATAGGCTAATAAAACAAATCTTTGAAATTGCATGTCTCAAAAATACTCCGTAGGCAAAGGGTTAAGTGGCCAACCCAAAGTCCATTTCTTTTTCATATTTGAATTACAATATCCTCTACTCTAGTTTCTTCTCTGATCCGGGAAGCTCGTTTACTGTGTCTTAAGTGTTAATCCGATCATTATTTGTTCCACGGCCCGCTGAGCCAACCTAAGTTTGCTTTCAAGCTGTTTCGTAAGGTGCCAAGTTTCCACTCCATATCTCATCACCTCGCATTTATTTCCGAACTTGCCGCTGAAAGTTCTCCATGACTGGTACGCCCGAATCGTTTCGTCGAATCGCGTTGGCACACGCTAGAACCCGCGGCCAAGTCTAAAGCCGACGCTACAAACCCAAAGGAAATGCTGTCCGCCCGGAATGCGATGACAGCTCAGACGCCGATTGCGTAACGCGAGGGAGCCAGATTCGATTCCGACCACGGCAGGCATTTTTTTTTTTCTTTCTAATTGGCTGCTCATGGTGTTGTTCCATGCTGCCGCTAACCCCGTGCCCCGGGGCCTTTGCGGTGGCCCAGTGGTCAGGTTGCAGATTTCACAGCGCAAAGGTCCCGGGTTCGATCGCCCGAACCTACCGAACCACATTTTTTTCTCGAGGCTTTGGGGTATTCTGCCAGACGGATGTGCACATTAGTATACGCATATGCACACATTCTTGAAGATGGGACTTGTTCGAGAATGCTACGCATGCTTGGCTCACAAATGCACTTGTACCACGGTTCCTCACGTCAGGCAATGGACCCCTCCTAACATTGGGGACTATATATTGAGCAGGGCAAGGGCGCAACATCTACGTGTGCTTGCGAATTCCTCCAAAAGAGGAGTTCCCTACAAGCCCAAAGGCCTCACGACCATGCCCGCTTTGCAGCAGAGCGCACACCCACCCCACGGAGAACCAGAGGCAAAGGGAAAGCGGTTCAAGGGGAGGCCAGATGTTTCCCTGCACCAGCTTCAGCCCTGCATTTTTGCTCCTACCAATGGGGTGGCTGGCTCATACTTTCAAACCGCAAAACAGAACACAGACCTCCACCACCCCCAAAGCTGCAACATGTATTTTTTTTTCCCAGCATTTAAAGGGAATCCAAATAATTAATTTCGGTCACGGGCAACTAACACCCGATAATATATGTATTTGGTGGGGTACAGCCAATGCATCACGGCTTATTTTTCTTTCAAAGCATCTTGCTCTAATGTTGCACGTGGCTGGGAGAATCAATTTTATTGCTTCTTATGTGACAACTCTACACAATGAGTGACAACTGTACAGCTTTTTTGCAGACGGAAAATCTATTGACACATCCGCATATCCCGTGCTGAAGCCACTGCCTCAGACTACGCAACAATCTAAACTTGACTTCCCTGGGGACAGAGCCCCTTCCCAGTGTTCCATAGGCTAGACTTCCTCCAAGGTCAGATTTATGTACTTTGTACTTTTCCTGAAAAGCTCCCCCCCCCCCCTCCCTCCGGGGGCCTTCCTACAGGGGACAGCACTGCACTCCACAACTAATGTGTGGCAGAAGCGCTGTCCCCTGCACTCCAACACTTTCACGGTTTATCACAATCGGACTCCCGACACATGGGACACTTGACGAAGCTCAGACCTAAATCTTGGCTCACCAGGAAGAACGACCCCCTAATGGGCGTGTGAGCATGCGAGGAGCAATCATAGAAAATGCCCACAGCCCTTCCAGTCTTAACAGTCTAGCCCCTAGACGGCGCGACACGACTGACTGCGTGTTGCACAGGGTTTTAGTGCGCCAAGCTCGGTCTGGGGCCGGGCACACAGACCAACGCTCCGTGCCACAATGCTGTACCCTTCCTTGTCGGGGACTGCGGAAACGGGATCGCACCAGTCCCCAAAGATGGAAAGGGCCTGCAGGTGCAACCACCGGGACTCACCTCCAGCTCTTTTTCGGTGATGAGGTCAAGCACCAGGCGCTTGGCGTACTGCAAGTGGAGAAGAGCAGGAGGACACCGCCATTAGCAGGCCACCCTGGTGGCGCTTCCAGGCAACACCAATGTAGCTTATCAAATGTGCACAATAGACCCTTTGCAAAATGGCCAAATCGTTGGCAGAAAAGCAGCAAGCCACTCTGGCAACACTGTGCACCCGCTGCGCCACCATTAGAAAGGAAGCGAAAAGGCTGCGAGCACAGAGTTTCTATGGAGTAGCTACCGTCCATCGTCCACGTAATTGCATACGCGTCGTGGGGCAACACACTCGTGTAGCCGTGGGCGAAAACGTGCAACCACAACGGCGTTGCTACGACCTGCTTCCTTTCTAATGCCGTCGTCGCGCTCACCACCAGTGTTACCACCGCTGAATTCTCAGTGTTGTCCGCCTTTTTGCAAAGGGTCTACATAACAATACCCGACATGAAATTGCTCCAAATTGGTTTCAATGTATAACCTGCCCCACATGCATATAAAAATACCCCCACAGATTAACCCAAGTTGCCCCTAACCCCATAACATCTTCGTAAATCTTCAAAAATAATTACTGCAATCAAAATGTCAGTCATAACGGAACTATTGCTACAAAGTTGGGCAGAAAAAGTAATCCGTGCTTTTTGCCAACCCTAAACAAATGAGATACGTAACTGTAGGACATGGAGTAACAGACAAAGAACAAGACGGGGGGCAAACGCTGCTTTAAAGGGCGACTAGCGCTTTGCACGTCACAAGCGCTTCGCATGTTTCAACGTCAAAACAGTTTTTTTGAAAGCCATATACAGTCTAATCCCGCTACAACGAAATTTCCGCTTCAACGAAATATTTCCAATTCCCCGTCAGCTAGCCATAGAAGTCAATGCAACAAAGTCCTCGCCACAACGAACCATTTGCCTGGCTTGCTTTCGCTTCAACGAAATTTTCGATGATTCGGACTGGGTTTGAACAATTATTTTACAACAAAATAAGCGTAGCACCAGCTATCTGTAACTTTTTATACATTCAGGACGCTTAGTTTCACCGAAAACATGCGCGGTGCGCCCACACTCACCTAAAACAAAAACAAACTCATAGGTGGACGCCATTGTTTGATGGTGATAACGATGCGGCGGGCCGTCTTTACATGAGGCGCAAGCCAGGTTCGCCAAGTCGGAGCTATAGCCAATCCGTATCCAGTTGAAATCGCGCGAATGTGCTCTGCATCTGGCACAGCACCGTAATGTACGTGTTGTGAGCAGCTGTCCTTGCAGTTTTCCTTCTACAATTTTTCAAAGTCAAAAGCATAAATGTTTTCGTGTTTAGTCTTGAACCCGCTTCATACCATCTTAGTCGCGAGCGCGCGGTCGCGATAAATGCAAGCGCGCGCGCGTGGCTCGCCTGCCAAGGTCAGTTGCTGCTGTGCCTAGTCAGAGGATAAGATAATGGCGCCGTTCCTGCCACAGGTGAGAGGGGGCTTCAACTGCCTAGCAGCTATCTGCAAGTAATCAGCTCGGTGGAAACTCCTTGCTGTACAGCAATACGCTTTGCGCCTGCATTTCTTCACCTCTCCCCTTCTCCTCAGTGTCATGCGCTTTGCGTGCTGGTAAAAAAATGGATAAGCATTGGTATGTTTGTTATGTGAATAAACACGACGTTACTGCATGTCCCCCCTTTTTCTAAACACAGTATTATGCTGCAAATATGTGGAAATATAAGGGGCTATTTTTCTTGCCCTTCCGTGCTGTGTTGGGGCAGATGTCGCGTCAACGAATTTTCGCTTCAACAAAATTTTTTGCACGTCCAGTCAATTTCGTTGTATCGGGATTCGACTGTATCACAAAGCGGCATTAAAAAATACTTTTTCCAGCCGCGGTTGCAAAATATCAGTGTGAAAGGGCGAAAAAACAGCAATATTCGGAGTGCTGTATCTCCGCAATGGTGCCACTGAGCGCCGCGGCCATTTCGGTACAGTTAGATCGGCCGAGCGATCCACTTTCCGTTTCCGGTCACCTCTTTGGTTTGCTCATTCCCAAACGCACAAACGGCAGGAAAAGAAAGACACAGAACCAAAGCGAGCTACAGACGCTGACGCGCGATAGGCCCTCTGGTCGGGGTGTGCCGAAGACTGCTTTCCTGATTGATCGTTGCTGCAGCAACGCAAGCTGACGGCAATCTGAACTGCGTAGTGCGCGTTTCTGAGTGTCTTCGCTGCTTTGGTAGGCCGAGTTTCTGTTCAGCCATTTCATCGGCTATGGTATCAACATGGACATATCGCAACGAGAATGCCTGAGACTGAGCCAGATTACAGGAAGTTGGGTGGCCCAAAAGACGAAGGTCATCAAACGCTTCGCTGGCTACTTTGAAGCTTGGTATAATATTCTGCATTATTCCAACTTCAATGCATGCACATGTTTTCAGTATTCTCGACATTCTAGGCATCCAATATTCCTCGCAGCACAGCCATATGCACTAAACTATAGATGCATGCACTGGTATTAATAGTTTCCCGAAAAATTCTTTGTTAAACGCTACAGCAGTAAGGTACATATATAACACCGTGAACAGGTGTTATAAATGTGTTACCCCTAACTCTGACCTCTTTGCATGATTACTAGAAGTGCACGGGAAACGTTGCACAAGAAAGGCGAAGTGGCTCGCGCACATCGTGGCACACGTTTACCGCAACATATTATACTTTATCTCTGGCAGGGCTCATCAAGTTGCTTTTAAGATTAAATCTAACATCACAGGCATTAATTGTAACTACTGGCATACAATCGTAACCAGTTGTGCAGTCAGGCGATGCTCTAATGCGCAGTGGCTATGCCGTGCGCACCATAGCTTTTAACACGTTGGCCATTTCTCTCCCAAGGCCAGCAAGCCTACTGCCAAACATAGCAATAGCTAAGCATTTATTATAAACATCGCAAATTAGACGAAAACAAAGTTCACTTCGCGAACCGCTATCGTAAGTGCGCACACCATGTTTCACCCTCCGGGGTAAAGTCACGTGCGCCACGAAGCGTTCGATGACTTGTGATCTCAGGCATTCCCATCGTGATAACGTCCGTGCTAAATACCAAAGCAGACAAAATGACTGAAAAGAAAGTTCGCCGAGAGAAGCAGTGAAAATGAACTCAAGAGACACTCACTACGCAGTTCAGGCGGCCGCCGTCTTGCGTTGCCACAGGGATGCGCGGATATGTTTGGCAGACAGCAGTGAGAGTGGTCACTGACAATGCGGTTGAGCAGGCTACTCAGAAGGGCCACTTCAGCATGCTGGAACGAGCGCTCCAATCATAGGGCCAATCGTGCTTCAGAATCTATTTCTGGCTTCATTTGTGTGTCGTCCTTTCTGTGCCGCTCGTGCGTTTGTGAATGAAGATAAAAGAGACTACCTGAACCGTAAAGAGGATCGCTCGGCAGATCTAATGATAGCAAAATGGCCGTGCCCGGTGGCACCGTTGTGGAGGTACAGCGCTCCGAAAATTGACATTTTTTTTACCTTTTGCACTGATATTTTGTCACCGTAGCTGGTAAAAGTATTTTTTATGCCACTTTGTGACAGTTTTCGGCAGAAAAACTTTGCAAACACACAGAATAGAAAACATAGAAGCCGAATATGGGGCTTTCAAAAAAAAGATGTTTTGGTCATTGTTCTGAAGTTGAAAGCTGCGTCCCCACCTTAAAGTGAGAACTTAGACCAAATTTTCTGGCTGTCAATTCAAGAAAAACCATACCCAAAGCTCCACCCAATATCTTGCGAACAACAGTGCCAGGGGCATCTCTGAGTTGCTTTGCAAAGCAGGCAATAAGTACAAAAAGATTCAAAAATGCTCCTACGCCGTGTGGTTGAATTGCCCAGCAGCATGTTCAGTGGGGGTAGCAGCAATTGGTCACTGTTTATTATTTGAAACGAGCAGCTTCAATTAAAAAGAATGCACTAAAAATGTGAGGTGCTGCCGGCCCTACTCACCGACAGCATGCTACACGAGCCACTGTGCCCCTCGCCACCCATCAGAAAACGAGTCGACTGAGCTGCTTACTAGAAGAGCAAGAGGGGAGTAATTTTGTTCCCAACTCCACTCCTGGTGCTACCACTTTGGCTTTGTACCACCCCCCTGCCGCTCACTTGCGTATTTGCCTGTCGTGTGCACAGCGCTTTGACTCTGCGCCTCTGCGATTGCCTCCGTTCTTCCGCACAAGGGGCGTCGTGACTCACTCAAGAGGCGAACGATGCGCGGCTATGTGCTGCGGACAGCAGTGACAGCGATGACTGACGATGCGATCGAGCAGCCTACTCAGGTAGTGTCCTCGCAGGAGGCCCAACCTACAAGTCCCTCAGGGACTTTGTTTTCGCCAAGGACCTTTTGCTCAACTACGTGGGGCGCAGAAGTGCTCTTGAAAAAGATGTGCGCCAGCTTCGTACGAAGCAAACAAAGTTGGCCGACTACGGCTTCTTTTCTGTAAATGAGCAGTAGCACGACCTTGCTTGCCCATGAATAAATGTTTTGATCTGTTTTGTCTTTTCCGCAACCTAGTTATAACAATTTCTGCTTATAACAATGGAATTTCCCTGGCACCAGAATATTGTTATAATTGGACTAGACTTTTTATAAGAGCCGGACAGATGTGGCTCAATAAGCGCACAGAAGTGCTACTCGTTTCACCGCCTACCGATTGCACCTCAGAGCACATCTCTGGCGGGTCTCAATAATAAAAACTGAGGAAAAGCGGTGATTTTTGCCATACAACATGCCCTCGCATTATGCATGCGCACACACACATATGGCCTCGCACCAGGACAGTGAAAAGCCCATGCAGCTGCCAAGTCGTGGGAGACCCATCCTGCATACAGGACCTTGGTCAGCAGTACAGTCTTCCGCCTGCCCGAGAGTGTCTGGAGACCTACTATCTAACCCCCCTCATCGAGCAGAGAAGCTCTTGGGGTGTCAGCGAAATACCTCCAGCCCATTGCTGTGGCACTCTTTCTACACCCCTCGGCCTTCAGGGCAGCCGAGTGGCTCTAGTACAGTGCCCTCTCCGCCCACCTCAGTGAGGCTCGGCAGCGGTGACCACACCACCCCAACACCTTCCAGACGCCACGTTATCACTGCAAATTTCACACAACGTGAAACTAACCCCCGACTGAGGCTGATCAGTGCCCCAAAACCCGTGGTGTAATCACGCGTGCATCGAATGTTCCCTGCAAAGAAGAACCTCCGAAACAAGTCCACCACCCACCCCGAGCAACACTGCGGCACAAAGGAAGTGCTCACCTCGCATTTGCTCTTTTCGCCGGTGATGCGGAGGGGCTTGTCCATCATAGACTGCTGAGGGCCATCTTGGATCATCACCATTTTTACGTTGGCTCGTTCCTGCACAGCAGCCAACGCCCGTGTCACCGTCCGCTCGAATGTCGGAGGTGGATCACTCAAACGACCACCGTAGCTGATCTTTATAGGGAACACACTTTGAAATTGAAGAACGCCGCATTTGAGTTGCAACTCCTTAACCAACATGGGAATAGCCCACCCGAGTACCATGCCCAGGGGAAAGCACATTTTAGCGTGCATGCAGGCCAAAAAATTTCTTCGGGAGCAATGCGAGAACTTGCTCAACACCGCCTGTATAAACATTGCCTAACGCGTCGCCCGCTTTCCAATGGGAGCAGTAGGGACGCTTAGTTCAGGCACTCATCCGGTATGTGGCGCAGGCCGGCGGACATCCCGCCTTATGTCACTGCTCGCGAGTTGTGAACACTGCACCCACTTCTACAGCGTGTGTCTGTCAGCTTGCCTCGAAGGCGTGGGAGCGCCGCCTGGGGAACACTAGAAAAACTCAACTATTTTGCATAGTTTCCGAGAAGCGGCGCTGGCTGGCGCACATGAAAGCACGTAGGAAGGCTACGGACCGGGAAAGGGTAAGAGAGCGCAACGGGAGAGTGGCTGTTTGGCCATTTTTCGTCACTTGTTAGGCAAGGATTATACAGACGGCATTGCCTTGCTCCAGGACTCCCCAGCAAAGCTGAACCTAGATCACCAAAACCGATAGTTCGGACCCACCATCGTGTCCATAACATTAACTACCCTCCCATTGCGCAGACTTCAAATGAGGCTCTACTGTGTAGCCGAACCTTGCCAAAGCAAATTAACGAGGGGAACACAAAAGACCCGGCTGCTGGAATAGTTGGTTCATACAAAGCACAGTAGAGGTGGACGAGACTGGCAGTACCCCGTTTCACCCACGCTTTGTTCTGCGCTAACATATGTAAGCTGATTGGCATGTTTTCACCAGACACTGGTGAAAAAACTTCGCACTGAAACATACACTGTGGCAGAAGGTCGCACTGCAGTGCGCAGGCTACCCCCACCCAATAGAGGCCACCATACGATGTGTTCCCCAAAGTGGCCACCGCCTGCAGCCTTTGCAGTATTTGCGGCGGCCCACCCGTGCACCAGCAAAGAAGGTGAAAGGCATTCCAACATCTTGCACACAAAGGACTGGTGGCAGCCTGCTTTCGCCTCCCCCCTTCGAGACTGAGGCTACTCAAGAGACGGCATACCTGCAAGCCCCGAATGGTCTCCCCGCCTTTTCCGATGACCAGGCCCACCCGGGGCCCCGGCACCATGAGCTCTACCACCACGTGGCCATCATTCAGCTGGCTGGGGTCCCCTCCCCGGCTGATGATCTGGTTGATCATGTCCTTCGCCTTCCTGCAGCAGGCGGTCGAGGGGGCGGCACGAACATCACACTAGTGACCCCGGTAAAACTTGTTCACCCTGGCCTCGGCGCTACTTGTGTTCCTCTCCCATGGCTCCAGCATGCTGTGAGCACTCAGTCTTCACCCGCCTGACACAAGTTGGGCCACACTTGCGCAAACACTTTTCACCACTAAATACCGGCTTGCACTGTACAGCCCTGCAAACTAGAGGCACCCAGAAAGTGCAGTGCTGGAGAATACACTCTGTGAAGTTCCAACAGCAGTGTACCCAGCCTCCTTCCAGTTCAGTACATGTTTGGACAATACGTTTCCCCAAATTGCGAGCCTGCGGGGCAAAAGGGACACGTGGAGTCAAACGGGGCATGATACAAGGCACAGGCCAGGTCCTGGTCGCAGCCGGCGTGAGGGCGACTCCCAGGCATTGTACCATGCCCCGTTTGACCCCGCTCCTGTTGATATGCCACAGCTTCACTGCCAGCTTGCTCCCTTCAATAATTTAAACCGCATCAAAGTACAAATGGTGCAGTCCAATAGACAACTCAATATTTATTACTCGAGGAGAAAAATGCTACATGGCAAGTTTACTGCACCAACAATTTGGAAAGTCATAAAATGCAACATGAATTGCGCGAATCCGATTAGTACACCCCACAGTTGGCCCCCACAACAGCTCCAAAAAGACAAGCTTGTAGATGTGTACAAATACACAACTTTGTAGCGAAACAGCATGCCCCACAGTCAAAGCAAGGCTATTTGCAACTTTACGACTACCATGTGGTTTACCAACAAACAACAGTGGACAAAATCGATGCTTTGCAAAGAGAGAGAGAGAGAGAGAAAGAGAGAGAGAGCACTCACTCAATGGCGTGCCGTGGTCCAGTCAGGGTGCAGGGTCGCTCTGACAGACCCCCACAGTCGGGGGCCATCTGGATCTTGCACCCAGACTCCGCCTGCAGCCGGCTGATCTGCTCGCCTCCCCGGCCAATGACTGCGCATTAGCCACACACATCACACTTGCCTCCGCCCGCCCCCACCCACTCTCAGAGGGCCACTAGGCCGTCTACGTTCCAAAGGGGCCCAATAAACTATACGCCTCGAGATTCGCGATCGCTGCGCCGCCTGCCGCCGCTTCTCCGCGGCGTTTGCGGGATTAGCGCTGCGTGGCTGATAGGTGGTCATGCAGTGTTTTGGTTCTCTTTCGCTTCTCTTTGCCTTTCCGCGCACTAAACAACTTGTTATGATGACGTCTGTAAGCTAACTGCAAGTTTAGGGCACTTAAAAAAACAGCTGCGTCTTGGTAGAGCGCTCTAACGCCAAGAGATACCCGGGGAGGCGGTTCTGCGCGCTTCTTGGCCGCTCTTGCGGGCGTCGGCGACGGCAGCAGCATATCACCGAGGTCAGCTTCGAACACGTCAGCACAAGTGAATTCTATTTATTGTCGCCTCGTTTAGACCTGATATTGGCACTGTAAGAGGTTGGTTCGTTTTGCAGCGCAGACAACAGATGCGGCTTTGCTTCGAATATGTGCGTCGTAGAAAAATATGTTTCGGGGATGTGATAACCCAATAGCTGACAAAAACTTGTGCCTTTTATTGGAATATAAGCCACGCGAAAATATTAAGTACACTCAAAGGCTGTGCATTGTCCGATATGTGCCCACTCATGCCTTATAGTAAGAACCAAGGTATATGTTAATGAAACCACGGTAAAATGAATGGTCTGCAAGTCAGGAATAAATAGAATAGTCGTACGGGAATGAAAAAAAAAAAAACCGAGTGCAGCCTCTGAAATGCTAAAGACGTTTGTTTGAGCAAGGTAGTATTCACCAGACCAACTAGATGCGAAATGCACTCTTTCGCTAGACATGGGGGGGGGGAGGGGGGGGGGGGAGGAGTACGCTGAACTATCGTTGTTTACAAATGCGGAGCGAAATCAACGAATGAACGTTTTAGTATTCACACACACAAGCTGCGCGTTGACTTTTCGTTTGTTTTTGTCTTCAACGGACGGTTGATCACTCGGCGGACGCATTTTTTGAAGAATACAGCGTTGACAGTTCACAAGCGATACGAGGTGTCGTTGGAAGAGTTGATTGATTGATTGCAGGGTTTAACGCGCTGACGCAACGGAGACGATGAGGCACGCCGTAGTGGAGGGCTCCGTATTAATTTTGACCACCTGGAGATCCTTAACGTGCGCCGAAATCTCGTACACACGGGCTCGTTGGAAGAGTGTCGTATCTGATAAGGGTCTCTGATTTCGGTTTATGCTAGATTCTGCAGTGTCCCTGTGTCATATGACGATGTTTCGAAGAAGAGTTTGGTCACGGACGCGGATTACTCTATAAGCCCATCTTCGCGCTTCTCGTGGAGAATAAATGTAACAGATGAATCCTTGCGAGCGCTCACCTCGGGACAAGACGACCCATCATTAAATTTGTCGTCGTGTGCTGACTCCGGGGTGTAATTTTGCATTATCCATCGTACTTCTTTGGTACAATGTTTGTGAAATTTATGCCGCATTGGCTTGTTCATGGTACTGATCAATATCTGATATGTGATATTGGCAGGCGTAACTTGCGTGCTGTCGGAGTATGACTGCTCCACTGGATTTTGTAAGTGCACAAAGTCGATTTACATCATAGTGTGTATGGCCACAACATGACCATCGGAGGAAACACTGCTTACGGAGACACTGCCACTAAATTTCAGGGCAGCGGAATTGCAATCAGCTGCATGCAAATGCTGGCTTCGGGACGCCGGCCTGTGACACACGCCCGGCGCTCATATAGATCTCACTAAGAGCGCGTCATAAATGTTTATACTCTCGTGAACACACCACGCTTGCAAACAGAGTGCCTGCTCCACGTTATTCGGTATTTCGAACGCAAACAAACGGTAAATTGCTGTCTTGAACGAGCCCCAAAAGCAACGGCGACAGGGCGGAGCGGGTCGGGGACTCCCGCGCCTGCTTTTGAAGCGGGCCGCTAGGGGGATTTCAGTGGCGCCCCTACAGGCCACGCTCGAGGCGTATAGCATACGCTAGAAGCCGAAAAAAAGAACGTCGGCTCGAAACGAGAATTGAAGCCCCAACACTTCAACACGGAGAACCACTTGGCAAAACTATCGATCCAACATTTTCTCGTCAGACGATTTCTCACAACAGCTTGTTAGAATTACGATACGGAAAGCAAATAGACATTGATGCTTTCGGCAACTAATAACAAAAACACAATCACATATTCATTGCTGCACGAAGTAAACATCAAGAGCACATTCAAATTTCTTAATGTCACGACTTTCAACAATATGTTGCGGCAACGTGTTCCATGCTTCTATAACATCAGGAAAAAAACGAATTACGAAAGACGTCCGTGCGAGCACCGAAAGGGGGAACTGCCACGTCATAGTTTATTCAGCTGCTGAGCTTATTCGGGGGGCATACGTAATGTCTTATATATTTTTATCTTACCTTGTAATATCTGGGAGAATAATTTTAAGCGTTGCTTTTGTAGTCTAGTTTCCAGTTTCCAAACCGTTAGCGTCTTGGTAACTGAATCCGTCCTTTTATACTTCAAACATATAAACTGTGTGGAAAGTATCCGAATTCGTTCATTAAATACTTTTGGTGGGGGCTCCAGGCTGCACAAGCATATTCTAAAACAGGGCCCACAAATGTTTTATATGCAAGCAGCTTGACGTCTTTCGTAGCATTCGGTAATTTAGCATGCAAGAAACGCAGTCTTCTGTAAGAGGCACAGCATACTTTCTCAACATGTGCGCGCCATTTCAAATCACTCGTAATATGCACTCCCAAATATTTAAATGCACACACCTGCGGTAAGTAATTAGGTCTAATGCTGTAGGTAAATGGTAGAACGTTTTTCTGTTATATGCGTATATGTTGTCTTAGGATAATTTATTTTCATTTCCCACCCGGGCTGTTGCCTACATATTAGCCCATTGTTTTTTGCATGTTCAAAAACCTTACAGCAAACACTCATCAGAGATACTGGCCTGTCGTTGCTAAACAGCATCCTATCGCCACCTTTAAATATTGGTTTAACAATGGCGCTCAGCTAGTCTTTTGGGAGCGAATGTGTCAAGAGCAATTTTTTGAAGATGATGACTAAATAAGACGACATCCACTCCGCATACCGCCTCAAAAACAGTTGGTATTCCATCCGGTCCATTAGCCTTCTTTTCGTTCAAATTTAGTAACTGCTGAAACACGCCCGCTTGATCAAATGAAACTGGATCCATGGCGCATGCGCAAGCATGGGCCATTTCATAATCTTCATCCGTAAATGCCATCTTTGTAAATACAGAGTGGAAAAAGTGATTGAAACGATTAGCTATATCTTGTTTCTGAGTTAAAACATCGGAGCCAACCGCGATTTGTTCAATCCCTTCTTTCCGCTTGCTCATGTACAGCCACAATTTTCTAGGTGAAATGTGCAAGCAACCAGAATGAGTCATTAAAAAACCGTTTTTTGACGTAGCAATTTGGATTTTTAACGCTGCTCGTAATTGTGAAATCTCCTCAGAGTGGCCTTGTCCTTTCTGTAATCTCTTTACTTTGCGTTCAGTGTGTATAATATCCAGTGATCCAGAGATTAGTGTTCTTCGTTTTTTTTTATCGAATAGGAACAAACCTGTCTATGCAGCTGTTTATTATTGATTTTAATTTCTGCCACAAACAATCAACTGGCTCGCTTTCAGAGGCTAACTTGAAATCATCAAATGCAGTTTCCAAAAATCTAAAATTGACGTGTCATCTGCCCAGCCGTAGTCACTAACAGGCACCCGAACGAAGGGTTGTTTGCGACGTTTTGTACCACATAGAATCTCAACCGAAATCAGTTTGTTCCTTCTTCGACCGCGACACTAAAGTCCTCCATAGTGCCCGAAAGGAATACCAGGTCCAGCAGTGACTGGGACTGCGAGGTTACTCTAGTGTCCTGTTGATCAACTTGGTTAAGATTATGATTGATCACTATTTCAAACAGCTTTTCGCTACTAGTAGCATCCTTGTTACCGGTCGATAAAGAAATCCAGTCTGTTTGGTAGGTTAAAATCCCCGGCCAAGCACTAATTTCGTTGTCTGTTACATTTGAGCTCAAGAAAGCTCATTAGAAGGTAAATTCAAGGATCGTCAAGGGTTCGTAATTCTCAAGGATCGTCAAGGGTTCGTAATATTCCAGGACTTTCAAAGCCTTCCGAACATGCTTTTGAAGGGTCCGGGACCCGAATGAACCATTCACTGCCAGCTGGGGCACGACACCCGAAGCTGCTCCCCACTAAGGGCCCAGGACAGGAGAACAATCGAATGGAAATCACTCACTTAGTCCAACCATTTTGTCGGGTACACTCCACTCTTCAACAGCCGGTGCGGCGCTTGCCAGGGATCCCCTGCACAACAAGGGCTCCGGGGTCACCACACAGCTCTCCACCAGACGCAACACACATGCATTCCAATGTCACGTTCAGCTCCAACATACAAACGCAAGTTGGGGGCTACTGCAGCAGCAGCCCCACGTTGCATTTCCAGACGCAATTAACCCACGCTATAACGAGCTCCGCCAATGTCGCGCAGACAGCTTGGTCAGCTAAACTTTCAGCGTTATTGTTCCTGCCAGAAGAAAATGACTCGCAGCCACACATCTGGAGTGCAAGAACACCACACACGCAAACCAGGGCTAGAGTGCCCAAACAAAGAAAGCTCTTCCTTACTGCTCCATGGCAACACTCTTCCCATTAGCTCATGTCCCCCCTCCTCTTCTCCTAATCCCGCATGTCTGTGCAGGGCACGTACAGTCAAGGGGGAACTGGCTGCAATTGATGAAGCCAAGTAGTATGCGCCAAAAAGATGTTAAGAACTAATGGAACATGAAATCTGGCTGAACGGAATGTCACAAGCGTTCCGTCCCCCCCCCCCCCCCCCATATGCCTCTCCAGCATTCAACGAAACTCCAGATGAACAGAACACATTGCAGTTGTCCCCTCAGACAGCAGCTAACATAGTACCAGCCCAGTGCCGCAGCAAGAGTGAGGAGGAGCCCCACCCCATTTGGCCACACTGCCAACGCCAAACGAAGGCCTTTCAAGGAGCTCTTTGATGACAGTCTTTTGTAAACTTTACAGGCAAATTCTGGTATGCAGAAAAGGCAAATACTTACTTCAGAAAACGAGCAAACCTGTGTAGGTCACGAAGCCAACAAGCAAGCATGTTTCACACACTTCATGCAGCAATGACCGTTTGCCGCTGCTAACAAACACACTTGTGCACCACTAACACAAAAAAGTGGCTTTGGAAGTGCGAGTGTCAATACGGTAATCCGCAATTTTTGCTTCAAGTAGTGGCACAGATTATCTGAACTTTGGACAATTGGATTTTAGACCCCGAGGAGACTGAACACAAAGCTACGCCATTCGCTGGAACCAGTGTAGTTTTCAGACAACACTGTATTTCAACTTCCCCTTTGCAAAGCCAAAGCTTTTACATTAATTGTTTAACCCTTTCATTGTTGAGTTTATTTTGTAAGTGATCCTCATTCCCTGCTGGGTTTTCTTTTTTTTTTTTTTTCAGGTTCGTTTGGCAGAACTTTTAGGCTCTTAGTGCGCCACAATGCTCTGCGACGCTTTAGTGAGGATTACCTTATCCAAACAAAGTGTTCCAACAAGTGCCCCTTATCTAACAAATTAACACTTTCGTATTTACAAAAATAACTACCCACTAATTAGGATGTCTAGGTGTTTGGAAAACAATTTTAGTCAGATGTTTTTTAAAGAATGCACAGGGGCACCTCGCAGCTTTGGTTGCATCCGACTCGCCACAGCCAACGGTGCTGTGCCGCTGAGATAAGCCACAGCGACCAGATGAAGAAACATGGGCTTTATCAGTTCTCTAAAATTTATTCGACGCAATCTACACATTTAAGTTGCGTTTAAATAAATGTCGCGACACGTCCGCAATATTTTTTTTCATCTCAGTTATCTCAAAAGTGGCAGTGAAAGGGTTAAGCAGTAGTTTCTTTGCCATTGCAACTACAGGGTAGCGGGGTTACCACCCCGCTACATTTCAAACAAGGATGTTTTCCTTCTCATGTTAAGGGGATCTTCATGCTTCCTCCGTTCTGCAGTCCAGACAAAGTGCGCTTGTAGGCTAATCGCTTCAATTAGCTCGTTTTCGTACCACCTTGCAAAGCTGAATACTGCTGCCAGTATTGCATGGGCAAGGTAAAGGAAGAGCAAGTCAAATCACAACAGTGTCACTTTTCTGTCAGCGTCACAGCAGCACTGTTTCTGGCACTCTTTTTTGCGCAAGGTTTGGAAATCCGACCAACGACAGCTGTAAAATTAAACAGGAGCACTGTTTCTGGCACTCTTTTTTGCGCAAGGTTTGGAAATCCGACCAACGACGGCTGTAAAATTAAACAGGAGCACTGTTTCTGGCACTCTTTTTTGCGCAAGGTTTGGAAATCCGACCAACGACGGCTGTAAAATTAAACAGGAGCACTGTTTCTGGCACTCTTTTTTGCGCAAGGTTTGGAAATCCGACCAACGACGGCTGTAAAATTAAACACTATCACCTGCAGAACAGTCAGACCAAAAGAAAAAGTTATTTCAGCCAATCTTGTGGTCCAGCATTGCAAACTGACATAGGCCCGAAACTGCATACCTGAAGAGAATTTATGAACTATAGCCAGTTGGCCTGCAAGGTGCACATTGCAATGCGAGTCACCTCGATGTGTGCCAAACAGGGAAAACAGCAACAGCTCGGTATGCACCAGTTGGTGTGACATGATTAAAGGTTTTAAGGCACAAGAAAAATGCGGACACCAGAAGAAAATGAACGAACCACGCACGAGCGGCGATCAATGCTGAACTGTTTTTGATGCGCATTTGCGAATATTTGTTCAACGACTTTCACCTCACTGTACACCAGGAATTGAATTGCAAAATCAGTTTGCAAGCGTATGGTACCTTCCAAAGCTAAACGAGGCATTGAAGCGCTGAAAAATTACCTATGGACCCCAATTAGTTTCACCAGGGACATGTGCATATAACATTTTAGTTTTAGGTAAAGTAAACTTAACACTCTACGAAAGTAAGTCCTTTAAGCCTCTAATAAAATAATGCAATTTATCATTTAGCAGAGGAGCAGTTAGCTTTTACACTTCGCGAAGACGACGGCCGATCTTTGTGCGGATATATTTGTGAACATGAGCAAGGCTGGTTTTAGTTCACTTAGTGAGGGAGGAAAAGGTAGCACTAAATGTTTCTACTGGCATGTAGAACAGCCAGAGTTAGGTAGTCTAACTTTTGGAGGTGTCTAAGGGTTAGATATGGAGTGGGGCCAGCCAAGATACAGCAAATTTGCCCGCGGGAGTGCAAGTGGTCAAGGTTTTATAGGATTTTCTGTGGCAGATACAACAGGAATGATAAATGGACAAGCAAATGTGCCTTTCACACCATTTTTACAAGTAAGAATATTTTCAAGTAAGAAGGGCTTGCTAACTCCAGAAACATCGCAAGCACGCGCATAGTTTGTTGGCTTCTAAAAAATTGTGGGTATTGCTACCAATGCAGTTAGTTTGAAAACGTATGGTGCTTACGGTGGGCCAGCGCGGCTGTGTCGCAGAAATCCCAGGGAAACTCATCTCTGTGCAGTAACCAGACAAGCGCGAGCTCCATGGGACAAGTTCCTCATTTCTGTCACAGACCGTTCAGAACTTGTTTCGGCGACTCTCCGCCAGGTGCTACTTTGAATGGTTCCAGTTATTGCACTAAGTGGGTATCTGGCTAACCCTTCGCCATGGTGAGTTTTACTGCATACTCAACTTATGCGGATTACAATTTGGGCAAAAAAACATTTGCTTGCAGTCGGCCTTTAAAGGCCATGTCGGAGGCATCAACCGTGGCAGGCCCCAATGGGGGGTGCCCTTCTCATTGCCCCAGCTTTGATGTCGCACGGTTTTCCTTACCCACAGTGCCAACCAGAGAGTGGCCCGGGGCACGAGACCATGCAGAAGCGCTCAGACAGCCACACACACAAGGAAGAACGCCAAAAACTGAGCGGCAGACAAACAACTCGGACTAAACTTCAACCAACTGAAGCGGCCAACGTTTGGCCCAAGTTCCCGAGCCTAGTAACAGATGGCCCTTTTATGTTCTGCCGCTAGAGCCAGGTGTCCCACAACAACAGGATGCGCGTCACTCCCTGCACACGCGAGGCAAGCCAAGCTCGGCCAGCACGAGCACGTTTGGCCAGGGAATCTGCACTCCCGAGCATTGAACGAGAAAACGCAGTGCTCACCCAATGATGGCCACACGAAACCCCACTACACACCTACGAATGTGACAACACGGCACAGACGGTGGGGGGATAATAAGTCGGTCACTCACCTCTGTTGAGCCAGTGCCGCCAACTGGGCTCCAAAGGCTACAAGAAACGGGGGAGAGCAGCAAATCAAAACACTTGAACGCGTACGCATGCCACGAATGCACACACACAGATCCCACGGGGCAAAGGCAAGCAAGAGGGTGGCATTCGAGAGGTTCTTGCAATACCATTCACCTGCAGCGGGAATTACCAGGCAAGGCTACCGAACCCAAAGACCAAAAAAAGCGGGCCGTGCACAAGATGGGTTCCTTTTGTACCGCACGTACACCACCCCACAGAAGCAAGCCCAGGGAATTCGCGAGCCGCAGGAAACGAAGAACCCAGCAAGCCAAAGGTGGGGGTGAACTATGAGCCGCCACTCACGGTCATTTACGGCGGCCAGTTTCTTGGCGTCAGGTGAGCCATCTGAAAGGAGAGAGAGCAAGCGTACGTTTTCGGGCCATTCAGCAGGAGCAGAAGGAGACACGTGTCGGAGTGCTACTATCTAACCCCCCTCACCGAGCCATGCGGCCCTTGGGGTGCTAGCGAAAACACTCCGGAGCTCTTGCTTTTGCACCGTCATTACACCCCTCGGCCATACAACAGGGCACTGAGGGGCTCTAGCCAGTGCACACTGGGTCCACCCTGAACTCAGCAGAAGCTGCTGACTGGCAAAAGAACCACAGCCAGCCGCACCCCACGAGTTCACTGGAACCCTTTCAACGCAGAAAAACTGACCGCCAAAGAACGGGCATTCTGGCCTTTCCCCATTGCAACAGCTGGCCCAGTAAAGGCACCTCGAGTGCCAGCAGAAGACAGCTCGGCATATACATCAGTGATGTTACCAAAGCCCTCACATTGCAGGAGCAAGTACACTGCAAAACCCCTCTGCTGATCTCAAACATACAGCTCCCATAACACATGCAACCCATTTAGGGTCAAGGTGATTTTTGGAGAGCAACAGGCTGAAAAGAAACGAGTGCTGTTACCAGGGCCTCCCACTGCAGACTTGTCACTTGTTTGTCACTCACACAACTAGGTAATTGCAACTACAGAGTTAAGCCTGCTGCTCTCCATGAGCCCTTGCTGCAGTTACCCCTGCGTGTTTCCCACAACAGTGCTGCTGCCCAGTTCCACCGAACTTCTGTGTAGAGAAAATTCAATAATTGCGGCATACAATACTCGCCACACAAGAACCATTCCAAACTTCATTCTTTACAACAATTTCCTAATCACTAGCCCCCACCATGAATGCTGGAAAAATCCTAACAAAAAAGCCTGGCACACACATTCGACGCATTAGCATCACCCATAAAAATGGTAACCACTTGGACAAATGCTGGCCATTTTGGCATCAGCCCTGGGGTCACTTCTTGGCAACTGAATATTAATGGTGGCAACTTATAGCATCCAGAGCTAACTTCCTTGAGAAATACAGTTGCTGGGAGTACCACCCACTGCTAAGAAAAACATCAAATTCCATGCACCAAAGGTTAATTTTTCTTCCTGTGAAATGGCCCTTCACGAACAGTAGCATTGCAAACACTCGTGTAGGACCATTACAAAAATACCACTTGCAGCATATTCCCGGTACTCTACAAATTTCAAAATAACAGAACAAAAACTGCGTCTGCGGTAAAAACTTTGAAACTCAATCGCAAGAAGCCATCAACTTATTAGAAAGTGTTCACTTCTCATTAGGCCAACGCAAACTGCAAATGAATCGGTTAACTGTGCTGAAGCCTTATATACAGAGCTTGCATGTGACCTCACCACAGCCCTTTCTGGAGTGCTGCTCGCAGCTTTCCCAGTGCTGCTCGAGATAAGAGCGGCAGATAAACTTTCTGCTGTTCAATCAGTGCTCCAACATGGCAGCTACAGTGACTCAGTGCAAGCTATGTATGGGAGCCACAAGGGAAAACTCAGTACTCGAGCTTTCTAAGGATTTTAAATGCCACACTTTCCCTTGTAACACCGTCCATTAGTTAACCATTGCCACAGCAACCTCCAGGGCACAGAGTGCCCTCGAGGTTGCACTCTGTACAGCTGAAAATTTTGCTGAACCCGCAAATTGTTTGTCTTGGGCAGCAAGGTTTGTTCATTTAGAGATGCCCACAATACTACAGAATTCAATATTTTAATTTCACGCTCGGACGAACGTCGTCGGCGTGAACAGAGGGGCTCCGGATTATTTTGAATCGTACGTATGCAACGTAAAATCAGGTCCGCACGCACCGGCAGTACACGGGGGCCGCCACGTGGCAGCAGCGCCGTTGGACTGGTTCACTTGAAGAGTGCGGCTTGCGACACACCGTTCAAGGCCGATCGGATTCGCGCCGATAACGCACGACGGACGCACAAAGGCAAACCACGAGGAGCTTACCATTTCTGTCCATGCTATCCTCTAGGGGCCTCTTGGTTCCGCCGCCAGGTATGGCTCCTGCTTCCGAATTGGATGGGGGGTTAATCTTTGCAGCGATCTGCACAGAGCGCAGCCACTCGTGTGAAAACCGGCCCTATCGCGCATGATAAAAGGAACGGAAACGAGCAACAACAAAAAAAAAAGCCACGCTATCCAACGGGCCCCGCCGTTTGATTCCGCAGCCGGACACGACAGACGAAAAAAAACGGTGGGGGGGGGGGGGGTAGAAAAAAGGTCGCAGATCGCGCTCACAAGAACGAAGATGCCGGCACTGCATGAGTTGCACAGTTAAAGGGGGCCATTAGCTGCGTACGATGTCAGCGCGCGAAGATGGCGCCAGCACGGACAAAGCATAGGCTAATAGTTAGTCCTCGGAAGTTGCGGCGCTTAAGGGGATTTGTTTTCGCGCTTTTCAACCAGAATAGATCCAAAATCGCGAGAACAACGACCCGGCAGATTTTCCTTTCACGGCGCTTGGTTTTATACGGCAAAAGCGAAAAAAATGATTTTTTTTTTTCACCGGCACAGGCGCAGAAGAGGACAGATGGCAACAGGAAATCTCGTGCAATGTTTTTTTATGCCGAGTGCATAACCGATTCAAGACGCTGGGTATGGTTTTTTTTATACCATCATACACCTAACAAAAAAACGCCACGTTTGCTTGCCAGCGCCAACGACCTTCTCAGGAAGTTCAGCAACGCTTCGTTACACTTCTACCCATCATACGATCACTTTTACTACGGGACAAAGCTCTTCGCCGGTATCGAAATACGGCTGCGGCGGCAACTTGCGGCTGCAGCAAGCTACGCCGCGCACCACGCCGCCGCAACTAGGCCTACCTCAGCGGCGCCACAAATAGTACTCCCATATCGCAAAGTATAACTTCAATCAGCACCTTAGACAGCACTGCTGTCCTTCAGGGCGGCGGGGGCGTAGGGATCCAAGTAAGAGCCTATTTTTCCGCTGCATTTTCGTACTCCAGGCAGCTGGAATGCCACGATGCACGCGCCCGGCGCGAGACAATGAGGTGCCCCCCCTTCCCCCAGTAGGAACCGCGGCCCGGGCGACGATACCCTGGGCGCCTAAGAACCCGAATTACCTCAAAAACGTCGAACGACTCACCTGTCGCGCCCTTTGCACAGCATCCGCGAACGCTGCACTAGGATCGTACCCACTAGAAATATTTGATTGTGGCGGCGCAACCGCGGTGAAATCCGACATGCTGCAAGACCTCAAAATGGCGGTCACACCTTCGTCACGTGACTTCTTGATCCACGTCGAAAGAAAAACTGAGACGAAAGAGGCAGCAGCGATTGAAGCGCTAGTTGGTCACCAAGCGGCAAAAAAAAAAACAACCACTCAATGTATTGCCTTTTCACAAGCACTGTTTTATGCTGTTAGAAGCAAATTCAAATTTTTTATGTATATTCCTTTGTTTTCTGGTAGTTGTAAATTACTTCAGCAAAAAATTTGAACACACGCTGTATCACCCTTTTGAGGGTGAAGTAGCGCGCAACGACTTGGCGGCACAATTTGAAAGCTTCTAAACTGAACATTTGCTTTGATCCCTCTGGTTAAAGCCTTACTAATAAAAAATAGGCAAGAATTTTTTTTTGCCAAAGAGCATATTTCAGGCATGCTTAAACGACACAATTACTTTTTTTTATTTTTGCGCAAGACTTGCAATGCAAAGCTTTCGTTACGATCACCCTGTGGGTATAGTGCCTAGAATATTCTACTCGGAACATTGCTGGCGCTAGGCGGGACAAGGACGAGGATTTACACACACAGAGATGCTAAACAAACAGGATGTAGCGTTAACCACACGAGTAAGTTTGTCGCATGCTGCTCCGGGATTTTCTATAGGATACCTATGTCGTGCGGGAAGGCTTCCATAGGCCAAACTGGACGCTGCGTTAACGAACGACTCAGAGAACATAAAAATATGTGCAAGCAAGTCTCAGCCCCAGGGCAAAGACTGTATCAGTTCGCCATCGATTTCATTGTCGACAACAGAGACGGAACTATAGACTTGACAGTTCGTATGCAAACGCATGCGCATGACGAAAATTGCATACATTTTCATCGAGATTGATTCTCTTCCTGTCACGTCATCTGCATTTTTCTTTATAAGTTGTGTTGTTGTGATTAATAAATCAGTTGGTAGTGTGCGCTTCATTTGTGTGTGTAAATCCTCGTCCTTGTCCCGCCTAGCGCCAGCAATGTTCCGAGTAAAAACCAACCTCTGGTTAAAATATTCTAGGCACTATACTGTGGACATGCGGGGAGAGAGGTGCGCGCACATTTTCTACCTACACTTCACGTCCGCTTTCACGACCGTTTTCGGTATACAGTGTACTAGAAGTTTTAGAGCGGCCTGACCGGCGGCCTCCCCCATTGTTCCGCCGCTTCCTGGCATCAGCTCTCCCAGCCTGCGCAAAGCAAGATTTGCGCTGCTCGCTGCGGAGTCTCGCACTTGCGCCTCTAATTTATTGATTGATATAACGTTTAACGCGCGGACGCTGCACAGGCGATGAGGCGCGCCGTACGTGGTGGAAGGCTCCGGCCTAATTTTGACCACCTGAGGATCTTTAACTTGCGCCTAAATCTCGAACACACGGGCGTTTTTCGCGTTCTCCTCCATCAGAAAAGCGGCCGCCGCGGCCGGCAATCGAACCCGCACCTTTGAGCAGCTGATTTAGAAAGTAGACGCAGAGCGTTCTAACTCCGCTTGTGCAAATTTTATAGTAATACAATCCGACATAAAATTATCGACCCGACCACCTTATCCCCCCCTCCCTCCCTTCCCCAAATATACTTTCTCATTTTTTATGCGCATCCTGAACACGAACGTTCTTGATATACAGTAATCTCTCGCTAATTCAAAGTCGTAAAATTAGCTCAAATTTCGAGATAAGCGAAGTTTCGAGTTGAGTGAAATGCCGAAAATTTGTGGCCAGGTCACTGAAATAAGCGCTAGTGCTGCTAACAAAAGCTCCACTGCCCAGGGGAGCTTTCGTAATACAGGCAAAATAATTCGCAGGAAAGACAAATTTTTATTATTGCGGAAGAAATAACTGCGTGATGCTCGCCTGTTTTGCTTTCGCATCTGCATCCCATAAATGCGTACTCGAGCTTTTCGATGTATCGCATCAATTGTTGGTCGCCACCGCTACATTCCATCTTTTTGCGAAGCAGGCGCAGCATGTTTGTTGTTTCTGCCATTGTAATCACTTCTGGAGGCTCCGCGTCGTCCGCATGATCAGCTGCGTCGTCTACAGCTATATCAACGATGTCAGCGCCAGACAGCATTCCGGTAACGGGTCCATCGGCCTGGCACAGCGCGCACTCCGCGTAAAGTTTCCTGTCACGACCGCGTTTGGCGCGGAGAGGGAGCGTTCGAACAGCGGCCTTATGAGGTTGAGCGGATATTGCCTTATGTTGCTCAGGGGTTTATGCAGAATTTCGATTTTGGGGGGGGTGTCGGTGGGATGTTTGGGGGGGTGTTGTATAAATCCCTAGGCAGGGTGCTTGTTGTTGTGGAATCTTTTTGTGGGGGTGTCGAAGTCCTTCTGGGGGGGGGGGGGGGGTTGGGGGGGTGTTAGGGGGGTGTGTATAAATCACTGATGTTGCTTATGTCCTTTCTCTCAGCAGACCGAGATATCCGTGGCCGTTTCTAGAAGCGTTTCTAGATAAAAAAAAAAAAAAGCGGGTGTGAGTGTGTGTGTGTGCCCGGCCCCCTCGTCATCTACCTCTTCCCCCTCAGTATAGTGGGTTTCCCCCCTCAAGACAAAATCCTACCGACGCCCATGGACAGGAACGAGACAACGCATCGCTGGCATTGTCTTATTACCGCTCATTCCACAAAACTGCACGCGCACGGCTTGCGTTCTCAAACGCTTCGTCGTCCTTTTCTACCGTCGTCGTCGTCTTCCACCGGAGCACACGAGTGTTTCCCGACCGCGGCGGCCGCTTTTCTGATGGAGGCGAACAGCAAAAACGCCCAGGCTGTGTACGAGATTTAGGCGCACGTTAAAGATCCCCAGGTGGACAAAATTAATCCGGAGCCCTCCACTACGGCGCGCCTCGTCGCCTGAGTAGCGTCGACGCGCTAATTACCGCATAATCAATCAACCAAATCTGTTCATCAAAAAGCTTTCGCATTGAAATGCCTGTGAACCGAGAAGTCCGTGCATCGGAAAGATGGGCAAGTCCGTGCGCCGAAACGTGCTTCACCGAAATGTCCCAGACTCCTTCACAGGCCAGTCGGTAATGGGCAGTTTCGTAACAGGGTGACACTGTGATTGGATGATTCGTTTCAAATTACCTCTCTGAAAAGCTCGATCCCACCCCCCTCCCCCCTCTCCCCATTTTTCGGATGCTTCGTGTCCTTGAGCCGCAGATGAAAATAGGAAAAATATGGTATCAAATTTTTCTACAACGAATGCGAATCGGGATGTTAAACAAAGTTCGCGTAATTCGATACTAAATATTGGTTTCTTGCCCTTTCGGCTGATTTTCAGGGGCGAATACTTCCTAATCGTCTCCCCCTTGCCTGTGTAAAGAATTCTGACATTGAGTTAGCACAATATCTGCAAGGCACAAAAGGGGAAAAAAAGGAATCATGTCAATTACAGTTAAGCGTGGACGTAACGAACCTGTGCGTAACGAATTCCTGGATTTAACAAAGTTTTTCAATTCCCCATTGAAACCGATGAAACTGATGTTTCCAGCCTTATTTAAACCGACGAAGGCATGGCGACAATTGCCCTGATGTAACGAATTCACTACGCTGATGAGTCATTGTTTTTTGTACGTTTTCTGAAAAACTGGATGGAGATTATGCACTAATTTATCGAACTTTGCTCGCACCGCGCACTACCGTGCGTTTAAAGTTCGAGTGTGGTGCCGGTTAGGTGTTAAGCCCGCCTGTCTGTGTAGCCGCGCTTCTCCACTGCTTTCTGAGGTGTAGGTTCGTCGGTGATGAGTTATGCTGCCAGAAAACGAAAAGTTTTGCCTTTTCAAGGCAAGCTCGCCATTTCAGGTGCCATCTCCGCCGGCGAGAAAAATTAACGTTGTCGCCCGGTACAGTGTCCCAGCTAGCACCCTCTCAAAAAGTTTGAGTGCGGCAAAGATAATCAAGTTCGCGAAAAGGCGCCCTTTCGGCATACGTTTGGTCCATGAAACTGGTTAAGGCACCGAAGAGTATCAAAGGGCAAAATTGAAATTTACGTTAACTTAAGCATCAATTTTGCCATTTGACATTCTTCGCAAACGTAATTACGTATTCGCGAATACATTGATTCGCGAATACCTTGATTTTTTGGAGTGCCAAAGAATCAAGGTCACTTACCCCTGGAGTGCCAAACGTATTCGCAAACGTAATTACGAGAGAGAGAGAGAGAGAGAGAGAGAGAGAGAGAGAGAGAGAGAGAGAGAGAGAGAGAGAGAGAGAGAGAGAGAGAGAGAGAGAGAGAGAGAGAGAGAGAGAGAGAGAGAGAGAGAGAAGCTTTCTTAGGAACAGATGGGTGAAGGAGACCGGGTGGCCACCAGGCTGGTGGCGACTGAAGCAGCTCGTTCAACCACTGCTCTTGGGTGATCAGGTCGGAGATGCCCAGCGCCTCCTCCCACTGCTCGCTGCTGGTGATTGGGGGGAAAGAATCTCGAGGGCATTCCCACATGCAATGGGTGAGTGGTGCATACGCACCACAAAGGGGACATTCAGTAAAGGGGAATTATGACGGGTGAATGTGATGGAGAAGGGATCTCGTCGGGAAGGCTCCCGTTCGAAGGAGTCTCCATGTTCGTACTTTATGTTGTGGAAGTGGGCTTATGTTGTGGAAGTTGCGGGAAATGAGCTAGTGGGTCGCATAGCCATTCCCTTTTTTCCTAATTAAGTAGCTTATTTGACCGAAATTCGCGTTATAAGTGGTGTCAGTATGGTTCTAACGAGGCAATCTTTCGAATGAACCAAACTTGTGTTTTCTCGTCATGGCTCCTGGGGCCCTAAATAGGCTTCTCAAGGTCGCCATTTCAATGACGCAATCGCTAGAATACCTCTTCCCGACAATGTATACCAAATATTACACCTCTGCGTAAAGCAGGGGCCGCACAAACACGCAACAAAGATCATTTATTTCTTTCCTTGCCCACCTACCGCTTTCTTGCCGCCACACTGCCGCGCTCTGACGTGCGACAGACTGCTTGTGACGCACCCTGTGACGCACGAAGCTCTGAACAGTACGGCTGCGCTATTGGTGGGCGCCGTTAAATGCTGCAGCCAATCAGCGTTCCCGGCTCTGGGGGAAACGCGGTTGCGCGCGGCGCTCCTGCACCTGCGGCACGGCGTATTCATCCTGCACCGGTGACACGGACGAATGTAGATCGTCGTCCGTTACACGAGCTTAGCTGAGTTTGTAGATATAGCGCGTCGTTTACAAGACGCTGAAAAACACGGAGCGTCTCTGCGGGCACAAACGCCCGCTACACGCGCGACCGCGGCAAGCATCTGCCTGCACGGTCGACAAGCAGCCCACTGTGCGATATATGCACGGTACGGCATACAACACAGCAGTTAAAACTTGTCGCCGCCCGCCAGAGCGGGACTATTGCTGAAAATCAGTTTGCAAATACGTGAAAGGGGGTGAAGGACTGCGCGGGGGATCGTCGTTGTCGCGGCCTGAGGGACTGAATTGAACTGAGGGAACTAGGGGAAAGTCGCCTTTGGGCGGAAAAATGTTTCGCGCGGACTAGGAGCGGCCAAAACCAGAACTGATGGTGGACCTCAACGCATTGGCCTGCCCTACATCTCCATCGTAAAAATGCAGTTACGCCCTGAAATAATGTTGCTGTGATTTTTTTTTTTTTCGGGCCCGATAAGGTGTCGGACTCGGCACCCCACGCCAGTCGGGCCCTTTTCTCCTCCTCCCCCCCGAACCTATTAGCCGTCTATAGGTCTTTTCGGTACAGGGCGTTGCGGTACGGTCTTTTCTGAAACACGGACGGTGACGGACCTTTCGGGACACGGACCTTTATTACAGATATTCTTGCTCGCAATTCTGCATTATTTTAGGCCAGAAGGTGGTTATGCGGCCTTGCCAAAAAGCTTCTGTTTATTTGTTGAATATTAGCTGGAATATTTGAACCATTTGGAAGCTTCCCTTTAAGAAACGCACAAGGCCAAAACGAACAACCTTGGCAGCGCTGCGCTGTGGACCTTCAACCAGTACGAAGTCTTGCGGGCGCTGTGGAAGATGGTGGCGGTCCCGGGGTTGACATACGCCAACGCAGTTCTATGCCTCTCAACGGGGATGAGAGAGTTCCTGGAGAGACGCCAGAGAGATGTGGGCAGGATGGCGTTGGGGACCCACCGACAGACACCAGTGGAAGCCACCCAAGGCGAGCTGGGCTGGTCATCATTTACAGCCCGGGAGGCGGTAGCAAAGGCAGCATACGAGAATAGGCTCGTGCGCCTCCCTGAAGGCAACCTAGCCCGGCAAGTGCTGGTGTACCTGAGTTTTTCGGGGCGGTCGACGAGATGGACGCGGCGGACTGTGAAATTGCGTCGAGTCTTCGACCTGCCGATGGTCAGCCTCGCGACGGCAGCGACAGCGAGATCAAGGAAGGAGGTGCATGAGCGGGTGCAGAGCGCTGAAACCAGGAAGTGGCAAGAGGCATGCCAGCAGAAGTCTTCCCTGGCAGTCTACTGCAGGGAGAAAACGGAAATCCGCAGGGAGTGGCTGTACGAGTGTCTACGACAACTCCAAGGGGAGCGGTTTCCTGGCGGAGGCAAGGTGTGGTGTGCTGCGCACGCGAACGTGGAGAGCGCGCTTCACAGCTAATTTGGCAAAGACCTGTGCCGCTCTGCGATTCTGCGGAAGAGACGACGGAGCACGTGGTGGTGGCATGTCCGGGTATTTTTCCCATTGCCCGTACATCGTCGCTGTCAATTGCACTGGGGTTCAGGAAGCCGGAGGAAACTGGGACTGCCGGGGACGGCAGTGGTGACAGCCCGGGTGCAGCCACGGCCACTACAAAACGGCGTTTGGAGTTTTGGTGGCAACACGGGGCAGTGCAACGGAGTGCTTGAGTTTCATTTGGGGCGACAAAAGTGTAGCGTTCTCGCATTCTTGATTTTATTTTTTCTTATTATGATTTTTGGCTCCGCCGCGCCACTAGGCGAGGGCGACCCGTATAAAGGGCATAGCCGCCATCACCTTCACCTTGGTACCAAAATATGGCAGCTCCGTCAAAAAAAAAAGAGAAAAAAAAAAGAAAAATAGTCCCTCAGTCCTGCTTACATGATTAGTCAGTAAAGCTGCTAGAATACCAGTGAAACTGCGTCACGACACGAAGGAGAAATGCGCTTTGAATTGCAATTTCGCAGTACAGTCGACTCCCGTAAGACGGAGTCCACGGGAACCGCACAAAACTTCGAACTAACTGAAAGCACAATAAGAACATGGCAATTTGTACGCAGCACGTCTCCCTTCAGAACTCCGACTTTCATTGCTAATTCGAGGGCACGACACGGTTTGCCCTCATAGTTCGGACTCACCGCTATGTATACAGTCGAAGCCGGAAGCGTCCAGCAAAAAAACTGCTCGCGCGGAATAGTGCGCGACAAAAAAGCTTCAGGGCCTGAACAAGAGAGAGGGGTACGTAAGCTGGCGCGAATCTCAACTGACCTGGCTGCGCGCGGCCTCAGCTGGGATGGCGCCGTCATAACACAGAGCACGGTGGTGTTTTGGCGCTTAAAAATTTTTGATTTGATCAAGCAATGACGGCCACGTCAATGCTTTTTGTTCTAAATGACTTCCATTATGTTCTTATTATCGAGAAATTTCTTTTATTGAATCCCACGTATAAGCGTCGGGATCAGAACGTCACTTCCAATTAACCAGAAATTCCAATTAAGCGACTTTTAATGATCGAGAGTCGATTGTACCTTGTTTACGAACGCATGAGACCGGGCGCAGTCCGAACGAGCGCAAGAAACAAAACACGGTTTTTTGTTGTTTGCAATATAGCCTGTTTTTCAGTTCACTATAGCAATGAAACTTGAAGAAAGGGCTGCAGTTTTATTCTGACAGACAAACACGGGGCTTCCTGATTCACGTTGTCTTTGGGACGCTAATGGAATGTCTCAGGAGCAGCGGCTTCATGTTTTTTGTATTAAAACTGAGACGGGTAATCACCCGTGATATCACCTGGGATAAACCTCCTCACGATTATGTAGCCACCTCAGCAGTCAAACGTCATTTGTACGTTTCAGTGTCTTTTCAGCGAAACAAGAGTCCCAGCCATTTTCTGCAACCATTCTCTTCCCGTAGACGGCTGTATGTCGACAACAGACGGAATTCCTCAACGTTTGCCACTTCACTCTGGCCTACCCAATTACGACAAGTAAATGAACTCGCCGGAATGAAAGGTCAATTTTACCACTCCATAATTTTTCCCGAGATGTCTACGTTTTATTTAGAACTACAGCAGTTTCCTCGATTTGTTGGCTTTGTCGCAAAGCTGACAAAACACAGGAAGAAAAAAATGCAGACGAGCGAGCGACATACAGCTTCGCTGTAAAAAATAACTTTATTTCCACCTGTTTGTAAAAAAAAAAAATCAGGGATAACAAATAGTCGAGGAATTAAAGCAAGAGCAGGTGCAGCCTTCCGGCTTACCGCAGTTCTCCCAGACGTGCTTATATACTATGCAGTTATTGAGCGCAGTGCAGTTAACTTTTGCGCAGCTAATTTTGGGGGCAAATCTTGCTATGTGCATAGTTTCAAGTTCATAACATCCTTCTGCCGGGCTTCAGGGCCATTGCAACTATCTCTTCGGGATGTATGGGCAGTAACTTTTAACAATTAATTACATAAAATAATCGGAGTTTAATATCCAAGTCGACTCCTTTGTCAGCGCGAAATATCCCTTTTCTCTTACCAATCACTAGGCTCCTTAACAATAATTATTTTGAGCGGGAAAGTTGGGAATGGATCAATAATAACACAGTGATTGTTTGTTGATCTTCCGCCTTGCACGCCAACTGGAGGTTGGGGTGGCTTTGCGCTTTTGCCGGTACGGGACTTAATTTTCGGGTGCTTGCCACTGCTTCCTTTGCAGAAGCTTATTCGACCTTGGAGGATTCCTCTCAAATGTTAGTGAGTTCAGCTATTAGCAGTGGTGAAAATTTCCATTTACGCACAAGTGACGAAAGAAACTTTCAAATAATTATCAGTAATAAAGAATGCTTGCATCACTATAAAGTTTTTGTTTGGGTTGTAGAACCGGGTGTCTGTTAAATGACTTTTTTTCCAATTCCCCAACTTGAGATTTTCCTTGACCACGTAAGGTAAATTTTGTTGACCAGAATACTAATGCATTTTAAAATAGGTAGAACCTATTCCAGGGAAAACTCAGGCTATTGAAGTTCCACGACAGCACAAGCATACGTACTACAAGAAAAATGTATTTTTAGTGGTGGAGAGAGTCTAGATTTTTTCAGAGCCTTGTACTATCCTTTATTAAGTAATTTTAACGTTCTTTATCAAAATTAATTACGGAAGGCTGGCTACTACTACTATTTCACACTGCACGAGCGGCACAAAGGGGATGAAACAATGTTGATTTTATGTAGCCAAGCTGGTGTACGGGCTGAGTCTGTTCTTACGCGGTGGAGCAGACAGGCTTCGGCTCTTTTCAGGCCCTTCGTCACGACTGGTTGATGTACTGGTTGATGTACTACCATAACATAAGTTGAAATAGTGGGTGCAGTTTATTCCAGTATCGTGTGAATGAGTTCAAACAATGTGTTTTTTATTGTACCACTCATTGTATCACTTCATTATGAACTGCTCCAAAACCAACCCTGAGCGGACGAACTTTTTTCGTGATCTCCAGAAGTTAGGAGTGCCCCATGCTACATCGGAGGACATTATTTTTCCTAGGGACCACTGGATTGTGCGAAGAGAAGTGTCTCATCTCCTACTCGGATTCTTGCAGTCCACAGGACTAAGTGAGGTGTGGTGACATAGCGTGTCTGTTATTTTAGGACTAAGTGATGTGTTATGACTTTGAGAGATTTGATATGGTATTGGGGACGATTAGGCGGAGCAATTGCCGGCAGCTATGCAAGGCTAAGTCCGCCTTATTCAACAATACTTACTACTACTACTACTACTACTACTATTTCTTTTCTTTATGGGATACTAACAGTCTGTTTTTTTTTTGCTTACTTTCTCCGAAGTTTCAACCCTCAGTTAAAGCTGCCTGCTACTGGGGATGACTAATGATGTTATCAAAGCTTGAGACAGTAATGATGGAAAGGAACCTAGGCTACTGAGGGCATCGCTGCGTTCTTTTTGTTTGTGTTGCGTTGTAAAATAAGTGATGTTCCAAAATAATAAAATAACTACCATAACATAAGTTGAAATAGTGGGTGCAGTTTATTCCAGTATCGTGTGAATGAGTTCAAACAATGTGTTTTCTATTGTACCACTCATGCGAGGCTTCTTTGCACGTTGTTTTTGCTTGCAAGAAAATCAACACGAAGGCAGCTCTTCGAAAGCGCCAAACTTGGCGCTACCAAGTGACGTCACCAAGGACTGTCATGTGACGTCAGAGTTTCAAACGATGCCGAAAATGCTCTCCCGCTGCGGGAATCGGGGAAACAAGTTGGCAACGCTGGTAACACTGCGTCGCGAATGGCGGTGTTTACGTAATACAGGATGCGATGTTTGTATGTTATTTCTGTTGCACTTTCTTTGATAGTTATATGAGAACAGTATTTTCAATATATATGATCTACGCCTGTTACGCAAGCAAGAAAAGGACGTGCCTGTATCAATAAGCAGTGGGTGAGCAATGATCTATCACCTCGGCACCCAGTCCCTTAGCTGACGGACTCTCATCGGCAGTTCCGGGTGTACTGAAATATGCCATGTGGGTTTCGTTGCCACTGTACGAATTTCAAGCGCAAACTTCAGACAGGGGACGAACTGAATAGAGACAAGCGCTATTGCGCCTGAAATTCGTTCAATGAAAGTTAGCACTTGAAATTCGTACAATGGATTACCAACTAGATCGAACCCACACGTTGTTCGTTGCCACATTGGGCATTCTCGATTGACCGTTCTGGGGAGGCCTCGGGCAGTCCGAAGACTGCCCTCGGAGCGGAGTCCCCAAGCTAGGTAGCACTGTCATCATGGTAGCGCCAGTCCGTGGACGACCCGGGACTGTTAATCGAGGAGAAACACTCCCTCCCCCTTTTTTTATTCAAACAAATTGCTAGAGCAAAATAACCTACTAATTGGTTTGCTGGCGTTCTTGATCTAGGAGTTTCGTTGCGCAGCCTGGAGCATTTAGTGACGCTAGCGCAGCGCACGTGCTTGCTGTTCCGCTTTTGTTAATTGCAAATAAAGTTTTCTCTGTCTCTCTGTTCAGAATGTACTGTCATAAGCTGAAGTTTACGGACCACCGGAGCGGATGCCAAAACTTATGCTAAAACTAACAGCCGCGCCGTCTGGTTGCTCGGCGCCTGCTGTTGAGATGGTGCATAGCGCAGGCGCGGCCTAGCAGTACATATAGCACACATGCCGCTATCGCTCTTTCTTTTTTTTTTTTTTTTGCTATTGCCTCACGCTCTGATAAATTCGCGCCAGGGGAACCTCGCTGCCCTTTGGCCGTCTGCTGGTCAGCACATCTGTGGAAACGATCATCTCCAACGACGCCCATCATGGCTGACTGATTGCCACCACCTCCTCCTCTTCCCATCTTCCCCTTCTCCGACTGCGGCCTTGTGGCTTTCCCCATTTCAATAAATCTTATTCAGTTCAATGCTCGCGCAATCGGCGGCAGTGCTGCTCCACTGGCAGTGTAGGCGAGCTGGTGATTACCTCGCGCTTGTAGATTTTTTTCTAGCTCCTCCGCTTCACACAACGTGCAGTCGAAGAAAAAGTGCACTATATTTGACCTCAAAGGCCACTGCGCGGACTTTCACGTACTCCTGCTAGTTAGTTCATGCTGGACTTAAAAACGTGCGGAAATATCGGCGGCTAGCGTCGTTCCAGTGAACAGTTCTATTTCGTAAATCGCATTCTTCAAAAACCATTCCAAATCAAATTATATGAAGGTTGACTGCTTCAACGACTCCTCAGTCACTGGGAGCTTTTTTCCAGTTGGCCCCATAGATAGGTGTCGCAGTTTTAATATGATAACATAAAGGTACCGCTTCCGAATTAATTCGAGCAGCCTCACCAGGTTCAAAGAAACCACAGTGAAGATTGGTTTGTAGCAGCCATACATCTGTCTGCTAGGATAATTCTGTAATAATTCCAATCTTTATAAATCTAATTCACAGAAGTATGTTGAATTGCCGACTTGAAATGACCGTGTTTAGTTTCTCGTGCTACTTCTGTAAATACCGGTGTAAAAAATGAGAAAAATAAGCCGTTATTGTATATCCTACATCTTAATCATATCAGTTTATCAAAGTAAAGAAAAAAACAACGTGGGCACGTCAGCTTCGGTTAATGCATTCATGTCATTGATGAATTAGTGCACCACCATTTTTTTCTTTTGGTATTGGTAATTTCGAAGCAGTTATTAAATGATCCAAAAGCACGATATACTGTGTTTTACCTGACCAATCACCTGTGTGGGATTTTTTTATCTGCTGTTCAATTTATTGGAAACGTACCAACTGCCCCAAGCACACACACACACCGACACATTGGTCACGAAAAAGCTGCATGTTCGATTCAATGGGTGTCCTTTGCGAAAATCTAAGTGGTATAACAAGTCGTGATGTGAACAATTGCGGGATTTGGTGATGGGGCATGACGGGTTGCGGTAGCTGAATAGCACAGAATGCATTGTAATGTAATGAGAAGCCTATTTCATTAGGGGACAAGTTTTCCCTGCAGCAGGTTCAAATATAGCAAAGCAAGCAAAATAGCCCGTACACCATCGTGGGCTAAGAGAAAGGACCCACGTTGGTTGGCCGTTTTGTTTGGATGTATTCACTGCAATATTTTCCCCGCTGGGACATTGTGATACAGGAGAGCTATTAAATAGGCTACGAGCCCAACGCAGCCACAGCACCCTAACTGTGACAGCGTACTACCATTGCCGCATATCAGCTGAGTCCCACCGTATTCAGAGATAGGGCGGTGCTCGGCAGGGTTCTCCTAACTACACACCGTAGTTCCCTTGGCCCTGATTTATCGAACAAGAAGCAGTGGCAAGTGATAGTGGCATGCATGCAACACTGGTTGGGCGCACCTGCGCTGGGCACGGTCTCGGCAGCAGGCGCCGAATTTCGATCACTACTTCCATGGTTCATAAGCTTCAGCTCATGACAGTACGTACACGGTACACCGCAAATAAAACCAGAAAGCTGAAACAACGGGCGCTACACAGCGGTACTCTCTGGCCTTGTGCTTTATCTTGTGCCTATAATAGCCTCGCTTAGTATGCTCCTACAAATTTGATCCTTTGCTGTAAAAAAAAAAAAATGCGTTCGAACTGAAACCACCTTCAGCTGTCTGCCGACATTAGGGGACAAACCGGACCCGTAGGTGTACCACGCAGCATTATTACACGACACAGACACATGAAATCAGAGTCTCAATTTTTGTGCAGATGGTTCCGTTCTCCTTGGTCCACCAGCCTCATGACAGCAGCCTGCTCGGGATAACAGCAGCTCGCAGGCTGTCATCCTTCAAATCCAAAACCAACCTTCTGAGTTGACCAGTACGGGCGAAGGCGGGATCTGGTCCCATCGTGAGGCACAAAGGTTCCTTCCCAAGTGAGATGATGGTTTCTAGCTCGTACTTGCATATTTGGAATAAGCTTGCTGATAGACCAGCGTGGACGCACCAATTATGTTCCTAAAAAAAACTATATCAATACCCTGTGTTAAAGCATACCACATTATAGTTGTGCCATGAAGTCCTGTTGGGAAATCTGGACATGGGCATATTTTTGAGTGCTCGACACTACGCCTACCTCGGTCTCGGTGAGCTGTTATTACGCATTCAGAATATCTCTACTTGAGCGTGTGCCAGAAACAGAGGCCCTGTAAGCACCTTGTGTCAAGCCTGTATTCTGCCCGAGGCCATATGATTCTAACCTCAGACATTGCCTGCTGTAGTGGTGCAATGACTAAGGTGTTGTGCTGCTGAGCTGAAAGACGTGGTTCGGTCCTGGCCACAGATAGAAGGCGAAAAGGGAAAATGCCAGCGTGTAAAGTTTTTGGTGTGTGTTAAAGATCCCCAAGTGGTCAAAATTATTCCGGAGCCCACCCCTACAGTGGGCCTCATAGCCCACGTGAAGTTTGGGCACGTTAAAACCTCCAAAATTTTATATTTTCAATTTTAAGTCTGAACATTTTAGTGGGCACCAGTGTACAGTACCCAGTTACCCTTTTCGTACCCACAAGGGGGGGGGGGGGGAGGTAATGAGGATTGCAAACTCTTATGAACTGTCTAACTGTACTACTATGTTTGCTTTAGCTATGTTTGCTGTGCTTAAAGAGGGAATATGTTTCTTGTCACCTGGTGTACTCAGCCTAACACCCACACGTAGAACATTTCATACTTATTGCCTCATCATACACACCTGGGAATTCACTATCTATATTTTGTGAAGACAGATGCGAAGTTTCCCGCTTGAACTTGGCAGAAAGTTGCATTATTTAGGCTTTGGCCCCAACCACAACTTCAGGAAAAAATAAGATAGGCAGATAAGTCGCTGACTATTTCTTAAGACTATTTCTGGCTATTTCCTAGTACGCCAAGATGACGGCTCACCTTTCGTCAGTTGACTCCGGCTCAAGGACCAAACTCTGGTGGAAAAAATCAGTCTTGGCGTCCTGAACCAATGCTACCATCATATACCTAATGGCACTGCGAGCATGTTCATCCCAAATCGAGGCTGTAAGAGCAATTTTTTCTGCCATTAAAAGTTTTGAAGCAAGGGCAGCCCTGCTAAGTCTGACACGCTAGACACGCTAGTGGTGTGGGCTAGCCTGAACCTAGGCAGTCACTCCAAACCATGTGTCACCGGGCTCCACCGCTGACGAAGCCCACCTTTCATCAAACGACGCCTCAGAAGATGACGAGGTGGAAAAATGCAGCACACAAGATCTTCTGAAGGAAGACCAAACGATTGCTCTGCCCTGGACTCTCAGTGTGCACCATGCCAGCTGCTGCAAAGACCAGCGACGCCTGACCATAGCGTGCAGGCACTGACAACCTCCACTCCCCGCTGAAGACCTCAAGCTGGCATTTCGACCGCAATACCGTCCCTGAAAAATTGCCAATGGCTGTAGCAACTGCAGCAAACGTACAAGTTGGAATGGTCAGTGACAAGCTCCAGAGACCAGCTAAGCAATATTAAGAAATTAACAGTTGAGGGAAATTCCTATGAGGTTGCGTCACGCACTGCATCTCCCGACTACTGCCAAGGGGTCAGTCTTAAAATCCACCTCAATACAGTCACACCCGATTCTATCGAGCTCGCAAAAAACCACCTATCAGTTTGATATAGGGGATAATTTGATATAAGCAAGCTAAGGAATTGGACTTTATAAAAGCACACAGCATTTATAAAGACACTTTATTGGTGCAACTGCCTTACTTTTGCATGAAATAGTCCCGCATCTTCTGCTTGAACAACCTCGCCGCCCGAGACAATATGCACTAATTCACATTGTCTAAAGGGTTGGAGCAGCAGAGGAGAAGTGAAGAAGCTCCGGACTAGTGCGACTCCACCAATCATTTCAGAGGTTGTGGGCAAAGAATCATCGTTGCTTTTCTCGTTGCGCCCGCTTTCACTTGCGCTCGGTACATGTCGGCAATGTAGTCTTCCAAACTCTCCTTGGTCGTGACACCATCGTCCACACTGACAAACTTGCCATCCATTGATCCGGCAATGGCATCCGGATATTCCGACCGCTCCTCCCCACTTCGGCAACACCGGCAGTGCCTTCGTTGCACTCAGGATCTTCAGTCATCACCGGCATGCATAGGCCGGCAGATTTGAAGAAATGGTGGATGGTTTCTTTAGTAACGTCTGCCCAGAACCTACTTCGACAAGGTGTTCTCGGGAATCTCATGACTGACGGGGACGTCCGAATTCTCACCAAGTTCGACTCGATTTAGGATTGCCAGCTTCACGGAGAAAGGCAAATTTGGCCGCTTCGTGCTAGCTAGAGCCACTAAATACACCTCTATTTAGTGACACTAGCACTAGCCACCACAGCTACACTGCCTTGAAAAGCCCTCAAAGCGTGAATGACGCAAACACAACAAATGAAAAAAAAGCATGGCAGGCGGGCCGGGATCATTTTTTGCAAGGGGGGTGTTGACACGGCGTGATGCCTTGAGGGGGGGGGGAAAGAGCTGCCCGCTGCCCATGAGCAGCCAGGCTGAACCACTTTGAGGTGTGTGGTGGCTATAAATTTCTTCTCCGTCCCGAGGGAAAGCCAACTTGGGAAAAGGGGGGGCACGTCCGCGGCATTTGAAGTTCAGTATAGCAGCCTTGTGTCCGTGTTTTTCCTACGTCCTGTGTTTTTTCGTTCAAGCTGAAGTTTCCAGTTGATATATCGGTTGTCGCTGGTTCCTGTTCAATGTAAGCGTAGTTTTTGCTATATGTTCTCATTGTAAATGTACTGTGTCCAGAAATGGTTTGATATAAAAGATAATTCGATGTAAACGGGTTCGATATAGTCAGGTTCGACTTTAACACAAATGAAATGGTCCTCAGACCCATTGAGAACCGAGGTTACAAAGCCCAAACTTGCAAAAAACTAGACAACACAGCGACGCTGATGATCACATTCTGCAGCAAATGTATACCGTACTGTTACTTCTACAAAAGAACAGTACCTCATTGCTGCATGTACAACGAGGCTGGTCACAGGAGGAATCAGCCTTGGGCAGTAACTAGTTACTAGTAATGCATTACCGGTAACTAGTTACTTTTTTGAGTAACTTGTAACCGTAACCAGTACTTTTAAGTCAGAGGAACTTGTAACTGTACCAGTGTTACTTTTTGCAAAGTAACTCCACTGGAAAATGCGGTTACAGTTACTTCGTTCTTTATAAAAATCATTCAAGAGCAGCACTCGTTAAAGGCCGACATACAGTTGGCGCTTTCCACTTTTTCGGACTACCTTCTTTCCCATATCCTCTACCCTTTCCACATTTGCACAACACCTCTCCCCTCGCAGTTTAGGAGAGGACATCGCTAGGAGGATTGTTTTTTCTGGAGAAGACAGAGGACGGAGGTCGGTCGTTAGGGCAGTTTCTTAAAGCTGTTCTTTCATCTTGAGTCGAGCGGAAACAGGAAAAAACAAAACAAAAAGAAACTGGCAATAAGACTTGATTTTTGCAAATATATCTCCCTTCACCAAGGGCGCATTGACAAAAAGGTAATGCACCACGATTGTTGGTACACCACGATTGTTGGTGTTGGGCTGAGTGTGGCCCTTTTATGATCCCTTGGACGAGATTTTTACCACTTGCAGTCTTGGAGTGTACCTGCATGCTTTGGTACGTTTCTGTGAAGTAAGCTCTGTCACTTAGTTTGTGATCTATTGCTTAGTTTTATACAGCAACGAAAAAGGGATGACGTTACTTCTTCAAAGTAACTGCCACTGTAACAAGCTAGTCTTGGAAACTCAGTAACTGTAACAGTAACAGAGCTACTTTTTCGGCTGAGGTAACTGTAACTGAAACACTGCTACTTTTTACTGGTAATGTGCCCATGACTGGGAGGAATGTGTGCCCCTCATGCCCCAACAACAGAATGCTGCCTCCCCTTGACACGAGTGCTACCCCGGCGCATCCTTCGATGGTAGCCCAGCCCAGCACTAAGAGGTACCTTCAGCAACGGCAGCAGGCCTCCCGACTCTCCCTCCCCGAGACGCCATCGTTTGAGCTGCTGCCATTTCTGCCCACAAATGCCCGCCTATAGGCTGCGTTCCAAATACGGGCATAGGGAGGGCTTCATCGAAGAAGTGGACACTATCCTGAAGCAGGACCGTGAGAGGCCAAAGCACTTGGAGAAGCAGCAAGGCAGCTGCATAAAACTTGCAACAGCTGCATTACCTTTAGCTAAGCTCTGCATGTCCCAATCAGTCCACAGTTAGCACAGGAGCATGCCTATAGCACTCGAGTATCTCGCGAAAATGCCACGCTTAAAGCTAGTTCATATGCGAGTAAAACTTTTGACGCGCAGAAATAAAATCTGCAGAGCAGATAAAAAAGGACATCCAATCCCCAGCGCTCATCAAACGTACACGTGCAGAGAACAATGGACTTGCAACCTCAACCAACACCACTCTGCTATGGGCAACTGCAACAACTAATGACCCCAAAGACGTACGCTACCGTGCAACAGGTAGAGGATATCGTAGCTAAAACTATTCAAGCCCTACAGGCTACTGTACAACCGTAGACACAGCAGTGCATCCAGTGACAGCTGCCAATACTGCAACAAGAAATCGCAGGCAAGCAACAACACTTCGGTACTCAGATCACAGAAAGATTTGCGATACTACAGGAACGCCGCTTGAGGCCAGGCACCTCTGTTGCCCGAAGATAGTGACCACATCTGTGCCTACCTAACTCCACAAGATGCAAGATGGCTGCTTCCAAATGGGCTCTCAAGAGAATGTGGCAATGGATCTGCCGAAGCTTTAAAAAGGACCATCTCGCGTAGAGCTTACCTGCATCCACATCCTGACCCAACGTTATTGCACTTCAGGAAACAAATGCATGCGTTCACCTATCTGGATCCCTCACATAGGGCACCAAGACACCCTAGTGAGTAAGAGTCTAGTGGCTACACAGCAACACCTGCAGCAAGCTGGAACAGTTTAGAGCAGCGAACAACTAGCTGCTCATAGTGGAAGATTTTAACGTGGCCCACCACCTCTGAGGCTGTGATACTGTTGTACCCGCCGCCATGCACTGCCGACTACCCAGAGAAGCCGGGACAACCGGGGAGTGACCGCACCAGCCCGCACCTCGAGCCAAACTGTTTGTTTATTAGACCATGATGACTATATACATATGCTGCTGTCAGCTGACAGGTTAAGGCGCGTTCCTGGCGCCATCTAGGTTACAGAAACGCAACTGGTGAATATCACAAATACGCAGGCTCTGGAAGAGTACAAGAATTGGCCCAAGCGCAACAAGAGACACCTGTCCCGACCAGATCATTATAACAAACGTCCCTTGTGCTACATGGACCAATTTGGATGAGTATCACGGTGGCAGTCACATGCCACGGGCCACCACACGCAGTACAGGCTTGGCCTGCCTCATGAACTGGACCAGGCTAAGGGAAACAAGAACACAGAGACCTGAAAGCGACCATCTCCCCAACATCCGAGAATGGATTGCACAGCTGTACCGGGATGTGAAGGCCCGTACCAATAGACTACAGACATGGACCAACACCCTGTGCATCAATTCCTGCCTCCTCCACCTGTGGCAAGCCTGACAAGGACTGCTGAAACATTGGAAAAACAGCAATATATCAACAAGCTAACAGGAGAGAACTGGCCAGCCCACAGGCAGTGAGTCTAAAATTTGGCGGCTTCTCCGGTTCTTGATCAGTCTCAATCAGCAGTAGGACGGTATTTTTATACAGCATGACACGAGTCATTTACCAATTGCCAGACCACAAGGCCCTCGAAGCCCAGTACTTGCCCCTCCTGCTATGGCGAAGGATGTCCACCTGCCACGGCCCCCAGAAATGGCCCACATCAGCAGCAAGGCTGTCTTCCACATCGACAAAATGGCACAACACCCGAGGATTGCAAGCACCTATCTTTCATTTGTTTCCAATGAAAACTCCTCAACAGATGGCCTGCAAGGTGCTGGGCCTCTCAATGCAGGATATCCTACTTAAAATGGCTCCTGTGACTAGGGTTGCCACCTGACCGGTTTTGGACCGGCCCGACCGGTTTTTCAGGCAGTGGGAAGGTTGCCGGTCGGTTACTAAAACCGGCCAACATTGGCCGGTTTTTTGGCCTTTATGCCGCGGTTATTTCTTATTTGGCCTTTTGTAAGCGTCAATACAGCAACTACGATGACAAATATGTTTCGACAAGCTGTGTAAAGACACGTGAGCAGAGAAAATACGTGGCTGAGTGTGATTCCTGAGATGGAAGGGGACCAAAGGCAGGAGCAACACAAGGAAATGCCGCCGGCACGGTCAGCAAGTGCGGTTGCTTTCAGTGCAGCACATCCAGACAAATAACCAAAATCTCAACCACTTTCAGTACAAATGTTATGTTGATTTCTCTGTAGGAAAACACTACAATAAATGGCATTGCGTGGCAAAAAAGAAAACGGGGCTCCTTTTTTTCAACACAAATTCAACCTTCTTTATACCCCCCCCTTCCTCCCTTCTTCCGAAGGGCCGGTTTTTTTCTTCGGGGAAAGATGGCAACCCTACCTGTGACTCGCCGCCATCCTTGCATTTCATCTCAAAAGGGTGTTTGACAATGTCAAGCTATTCTACACAGGCTGAGCACACTCGGATGTGGAACCAGGGTATACAATTATGCCAAGAGATCTCGGAAAAGCCATCTGAAAGGTGGGGGACCAAGCCCGAGACTACTACTTTTTGGGCCGGCACACCACAAGGGGCTCTCTCTCTCCTCTCCTCTTCAGTATTGCCCATACAGGCCTCCCTAAGCAGCATCCCGGGGCTCGGCCTATATGCGGACGACATCACCATCTGGTTGTCCACAGACTGAATCGGGGCAATGTAGAGTGAATGTGGTGAGTGCTTATGCCAAGTCGTGTAATCCCAGCTGGGTGTGACATGAGCTGGGACACTTGTCAGGAACAGAGCCTCAGAAACACAGGCTGGGAATCAAACCTGCAATCTTGTGCATAGCAGCTCAGTGCTTCCTGGCTGTAGCTGGTAGGCCGCCAGTGTGAGAACTAGGTGTACACCACGTTCAAGAATGAAAAAAAAAGTCACGCCCAAAAATTACATTGGTTAGGTCTGCATGCAGCAGCATATCGAAGCGGAAGTAATGTAAAGTAAAGTAATAATAAGTAAAGTAATAATAAGAAAAGGAGGGGAAGAGGGAGACCGGGTACAGCTGGTGCAAGCAGTGAGGCATGGCCTGCTCACATGCAGCCTAGAGCAGTCAAAAAAGAAAAACTCACATGTTCAACTTGGCAAGTACTCGACAAAAGTGATGGTAGCGTGGGAAACTGGGCTGTGTTTGTTTTATGTTGTGCATTCCAGGAAAGTTGCAACAGACTCTCTTTCGATGAAAGCCAGTTTTAGGGTGCGGCCTGGGAGTTTGTTGTCGTAAATAGGGCCTTGGAGCAAGTGAAACTCCAAATGCACAGTTGACCTCAATAAACGGAGCAGACATGATGTCACTTCAGGTGTTATAATGAATATCCCACTCGAGATACTTTTGACGTGAGCTTCACGTGAGTCTAATAAACATCAAGACGCAAAAGTAATTTTTCTAGGGCTGCTACGTACGCAGTTCACATTCTTTCCTTCACACCTCTGCCAAAGATGATAGCAAGGTAACAAGGATGGTCAACATGCACTGCCTTCATAATGATCTACGTCCGTACCCGAAATAGAAGTATTGGTAAAGTACGGGCCTGCATAGAGTTTCATACTTATATATACTAGAGGGAAATCTGGCGCCACTGTCTAGGGGAGCCGGGCTTCAGCGAGCGTTCCGTCATGTACCGGCCAGGCACGATCCACTTGTCCTTGGCACCTTACGAACAGGCTGGAAAGTTCACTCTGGCTGCAGAAAGGCGACAATATTACTGCAGAAGCTTCGTCAAATTTGTTTTGTTATTATAAAAAAGCTCCAGAAATATTTATTTGTCAAGAGTTACTTAGAAGCTTTATGCACGATGAACAAGAAATTCATGTTAAAATTTTTTTGTTAGCTTTGGCTTCGAGACAAAAAAGAAGCCATATGGCTAGCTAAGCCAAGAAGGCGAGGAACGTTGCTAGCGGCAATGGCGTTGCCCCGGGCGGCCAGGGACTGCAGCGACAGGTTTGCCTCTAGTATATATTAGTACGAAACTCTATGCAGGCCTGCGCCAATGTCCTCCGCAGTTGTGGGAGCACACCACTTGGCGGTGGTCAGGGGTCTCTGGGAAGCTGCTTTTCTTACGAACTGCCTTTTCACTAAGGCGCTAGATTGTTTTGTTTTTCTCTCTTTTCGGTGCTGATTTGCTTCACCGATTATTAGAGAAGCAGAGCAAACCAAGAGAGCCTGGGCAGTCACCACTCGCTCATCAAACAAGGTGCATCTCTTTATGGTCATAAATGTATACAAAAATACTTGTCATATATACTACTTCAGTCATCCACTACAACAAATAGCACGATTTTCCTGAACTAGAAGCTGAAAAATGAAAATGTGCGAGCATTGCCTGCAGTCAATTCTTCAAGTCTATGCGGCGAGCTGCTGCAGCATATAAACAGCCGAGCCTGCCACAAGTGCACTGCAACAGAAGTGTTTAAAAACCAACTGGGCAAGTAATTCATTGGCAAACAATAAACAGGCAAATAGTGCATTATGTGCTCAGCATGGAGCTAGTGTGTTGTGTACCAAAATCTTGATAAAATTCTGCCAATAACACACATGGGACAAAGTTGTATATGAATTGTAAAATTTTTAAAAAGCACAGACAAGCTTTTCATAAAACCATTCCCTGCTTGTACTAACCTTTGGATACGAAAGCACCAGGGATAAGACAATAAAAAGCGGGCAAAAGCCGTAAAGAAGAATAAAACTCCTCAGGCACCAACATAAAAAGCGAAGCCAAATTTGCACCACCATATCAAACCATGCCAAAAAACCGAAGCGCGTCATATTTTCAAGGCCATGAATTCATTCTCTACACGCTCCCTCCACAGCACGGGAGGTCAGTGACTGCCAGCGCAGCACCGTGTGCGTGCCTCTTGTCCACTATTGCAGAAGCTGAGTGGGGCAGAGCCACCCTGAGCTCGCCTTCAGTTAGTTTTAAAATGCCCCTAAGTCAGCCCCGAGCCTCCCTTTTCCTCCACCACCGGAATGCAGTGCATGGGTGATGAAAGGGGCAGCCCCGCATTGCAGCCCAGAGGATCGCCAACAGCGACGCGATACAGTGGTCGCACTCCTGCAGTGCGGTGGCTGCAAGGGAAAGAGTGCATGCACTGCTGTTTTTGCAAAATGTCAGTCGCATGCTGTGCGTTTGCTGATATCACGTGTGCACTCCCAGCTTCGGCCGCCAACGGAGAGCGTCTCCTGTGCGCAGGTGTCGCGACGAGCCCAGGCCACCGCGGGCGCGGCGTGGAGGGAGAGAGGGTTCATGGCTCCCACATGGGAGCCACGCTCTCCAGCATGCCGTGCTTGGCGTCCACGTACTTCAGGAACACGCTGCCCAGCCGAGCGCAGATCTCGGCCAGCGCCCGGGAGTCGACCTCGGCCTCATGCGCCGATGGCATCGGCTGTCCCACGACACGCTCGTACACGCTGCCCAGCTTGAACTTCGGTGCCGTTTTCTTGCCGTTGGATGACCAGCGGCCGCCGGTCTGGATGCCGGCATCGCCAGTGCTGGCCAACCTCGGGGCACCTTCTTCCCTGGCAGGCTTGCCGTTTGGCAGAGTTTGCTTGGGACTGCCGTTTTGGGTGGAATCCTGGAAGAGTGGCCTCCGCACGGTGGACGCGTTCGGGGGCCGGCAATCCCTGGCGTCCTCGGCGGCGGAGCGCTTCTTTTTGATGGGCGGCGGTGCGACGGGATTTTTCCTCTGGGGCGTGGTGTCGAGCGGCCGCGATGCGGGCTGTTCCAGGGGCTCCTGGTCGTCGACCGTTGTGAGAAAGTCGTCCGTGGCGAGAAAGTCGTCCCAGAAGTGGGCGTCCAGCTGCCCCAGTTCGATGACCTCCTGCACCTCCTGGGGGTCGGCGGCGCTGCCCAGGATGTGGCGGAAGGCCGGCAGCGAGTCGCAGCAGAAGAAGGCCATCAGGTCGGTGCCGGGGGAGGCGTGCTTCATCTCCGCGCACAGCAGGGGGAAGTCGAAGGCGTCCCCGTTGTGCGCCACCAGGCAGACGGGCTGTGGCAGGGCGTACAGGAAGTCCTCGATCACCCGGGCAGTGGTGCTGAAGGGCGGGCAGGACTCCAGCTCCACGTTGTCCAGACCTGCGCGGGGCAAGCACGGGGGCGGGGGAATGGGTTGGAGCAGTGGAAACTGTTGTGCCATTCTTGTAGCAACTGTCCATAATGTTATATAACTGTCTATTGTGCTCCAAGTAGCATCACATATGCTGCCGTTTACGTATACGAACACAATCTAGTCTGCTTCTCGAAGGAATCAATGGCATTCACCAGTTTTGTTGATTAGGTCTGATTAACGTTAAAATCTATAAATGAATGAAAGGCACTGCATAAATATTACACTGCACGTAAGGTCTTTTGATCCATGACTAACATACTGGCCTAACCAGGAGGCATGCCTAGGCATTAGGTTCGACAGCGGACCTCTTTGATTTACTGCATTCAGGCAGCCAGCAGGCTGGCAGACCTCCCTGCAGTACTGGCAGCCCTGCAGGGGGACCAGAGGTGCCCGCTCCGAGAAAAATCGAGGCCCATCTGGCATGGCATGGAGCTACATTAGAAACAAACTACCAGCCCCAGTGGTGAAAAAGCAAAAATAGACAAGCAATTACTACTAAGGTCACAAAATAGGAAAGGGGAGGAAATGGCAAGTTCTGGATGGGCTGTCCACAAGTTGCCATAACTTCTAAAGACTGTGTGTAATGCTACTGTTAGTATAGGTAATTAGTATAGGTATAGGAGCCGTCAGTATAGGTAATTTGTCAGAATGAGGGAAGGTTTAATATTGGTCGTATATCCCTTTGTACAAAGTTGTGTGCTCTTGTAGACCAACTTTCATCTTTTGTGCATAATCTGAGGTCATGTGTCAGGCACTATGCGGCTGCATGTCTGGCCAACAGTTTGGATATTACATGGTAACTACACACGCTTGCCCGGTCATTTTTCTAGCGCTTGCACTGTATTTCAGTTCACCCCTATATGTCCTGCTTGGAAGACGTGAGACAACTGCTGTTTGTTGGAATTGTGCATTGAACTGTAAATGTTTTGCAGCAAAGCATACAAAAGCACTGGTGGCTGCTGCTCTCTGTGCACGGAGAACTGGCTGAATTGTCAAGTTAAATATTTCTGTGTTGCTCATCGATAACCCTCCAGAAAAGGGCTACCTGAAGTCCCGCTTTTCTGTAGGTCTCAATTTTGAAGGAACACCGGAGTGAGTGGTGAACACTGTCGGATCATCTTACCAGAATCAAGTCCAAAATGGCGTAGGCCGTGTTCTGGGCTTTGAAAACCGATTTATGTGCATTGTATAGCCAGAAAAGCGTGCTCAAAACTACCGTTTCCCTCCTGCTCTACCCCCACTGATTTGCTGATGTACAAATTCAGCACATTTATAACGTCTTTAACCTGTACAACCTGCAGGAGAATGAACAAAAAGCTGATGAAACGAGTGAAAATGTAAATTTTCGCGGCTGAGATAGCACGACAACATGGTGCCAAGCAGTACGACGTACGGTGTGTAGTGTTTTCACTTCTGTCGCCCATCACAGTCAACACAAGGTGTGCATGACGTGGTAGAGTACATGAGTGAAATTGTGCAATGCTGTGTGGGGACCATGAATGTTTTCCCCCCCCCTTCCAAAGATGGCCCTTCTCTCCCAAAACCGAGGCACTGCACTTCACGGGATGGCTTCCCTTGGGGCCTTCCTCGGTACAGGGGCTATTCTCACGGTCGCACAAAGAACGTGAGGTTCCCTGAACACGGTACTAGGGAAGTCTCCCCTTAGGAGACGGACCGAGTCGGCGACCTCAAACAGCTGAGCGAGCTTGTGGGGACCCAGTCTTATCGCTTAAGCTCGGGACAGCTGCTCCTGTTGTACATAGTGTACATTTGGACTGCAGACTAAGGCTCACTATGTCGACTGAGCCTGCCTCCGAGCACATCCCCGGCGCCTTTCGGTGAGTCATTGGAGAACCCTCTGCAGCATCCTCACAATGCTGCTTTGTGAATTGGGGCCTCAGTTTTCGTGCTCCAGCTTGCCAGAGGGGCATTACAGCCTCTTCATAGCCATAATCCTTATAGCTCCAGAAACCACTAATTCCCTTTGGTGTAACACGCTGGACTGTGCCTGCTCCTGATAAAAAGCCAGCCACGTGTCTGTTGTTCGGTCTTACTCGCCCGTGGTCTGCAAACGTGGCCCTGGGGAGGGCCATGCATCAGTGGCTACCATTCACCGCTGGCCTTACTGCTGAGTGTGCTTTCACTTGTGCCTGTCTGGAAAAGTAAGCAGGTCATAAAAGTGGCAATGGTCGTGAGGCTTGTTTTCAAGGATTCCTGAATGCTAGGTTGGGGAAAGAGAAAACCCATGGCTCTGTAGATGCTCTTTTTCTGTGCCCATTAGGCCACTACTGCCGAGATGTAAGTTGTCTGATGATCCTTTGGTGCACTGGGAGGTGCTACAATGCTTTCTGCTGAACTGAAAACAGTGCCAGAGGAAGGAGGTGCAAGTAGTACCGTATTTATTTGAATATAAGGCGAGATGTTTTCCCAAAATCCGTAGTCTCAAAGTCATATTTCGCCTTTACTCCAAGCTCAGCTCAGCACCAACGCACGCACGCACGCGGTAGTGGTGCAGTTTGCTCAAGTTTCAGCCGTCTAGTCTTCTAATGTTGTGTAGCACGTGAAGATCATTTATTTGCCTTGGGGTAGCTTAGAAACTGTGGGGTGTTTTCCGAGAGATGGCACAGGCACAGGCATGCCTGGGCACCGTTTTCAGTTTTTACAAAAATTTTACATATTGCTCTTTATGCACAGAGATCATATCTGACGTTACATCAGAGAAGAAAAAGTTCCCTTTCCCAAAAAATAAAATTCCAGAAGCCGGCTTGGATTACAGGCCTTTTCTGTTGGATTGGTGTGCAAAAATTGAACCGTTCATTGCTGTGAAACACAAACTATCGCAGCTATCGGCACAATCTTTTTTTTTTCAATGGAGGCTTTTCAGGCTTAAATTAAAGCAAAATGCATAACTTAGGCAATGCAGTGCATTTGAATTGAGCTGTTTTGTCTACATGAACTTTAATTGGCCTTTTTTTAGCTGCCTAGATAAAAAGGGCCGGACATTTTGGAAAATTTTGAAAATGTGTCGGGCTTGTAATTTCGTAAACGTGCCAACCCCTATGTGTATTGTATGCGTCATGTGGTCAAAAGTATGTGGGCCAGACCAGACACTGCTATAATGTGCGTTTGCGAGAGCATCATTGGACATTGAAAGGCCTGATTCTTCCCACCATTTGTCACGCTGCAGGTCTCGTCACATCATCTTAGCTACGGAAGGCAGAATGCAGTCTCCCGTAACCAAGTAATATAGCATATCCTGCGCAGACCTGTGCAATGACTCCCTTCATTGGGCTTTACTTGAATTGGCATTATTGCTGGCTGTATCACTTCAGCAAATCACCATTTAAGGTGACCAAAAAGTTTTTAGCGTGCAGGTATTTAAAGGAGCCATAAACACAGTGGTCAGCACGCAGGCAAACTGAGAAGCAAAAAGCGCTCATTTTCCCTAGTGTGGTAGGTGCGTCGGCTGACTGTTAGCAGACGCCACCGGCTTCTCACCAGGTCTGACCGCCAGCCAAGGGCCAGCACTGGAGTGGCGTGACAGGGCCGCCAACATGTTCTGGCTGGGTGCTGTGGTGCAGTTTGTCCGATACTCTCTGTTAATCCCGAAAAACAGCATATCCACCGATATAAATTGACATCCAGCTTAACACGGTAATGATGTTGAATACCATACATTCAGTACTCTGTCTGTGAAAGCTTCGGGACACAGTGAAAATACCACAGGGTGTACCAGACCCCAGAATCTAGGTAGCCACTGGAAAGGTCGAAAGGAACCATGTTTTTGACCAGGGGACTATCCACAGGAATATCACGTGCCGTGCCTAAGAAAAATAAGGGGAAACACTTGCCACGGGTATGGCAAGTGTTCAGAAAGGGGGGGGGGGGGGGGGGTCTAGCAATGCCAGAGGGACACACTTCAAGAGAGCCTACCTAAAAAGCAGAATTTCGGGGTTAATGTGCTAAGCGTTCCCTCACCCTGCCAGATCTGTTGCCGGCACACCTCCCGTGCAACCTACGGCCTAGACATCTTTCCCTCAACAGCCAGAGCGCGAGCGTGGTGCCAAGGCGCTCACCGCTCATCTCGGCGGCGTGCAGCATGACCGCGTTGCGCGGCCGCACGCAGAACGTGAGCTTGTGCAGGATGCGCAGCGGGACCCGCAGGTGCTCCCGCGCGACGGCGATCAGCGACACCTCGGTGATGTTCACCTTCCGCTTCGGCATGAACGACGGCAGGCCCGTGGACTCCAGGTCGAGGAACACCAGCGTCGCGATCTGCCGCTCTGCGCGCCACGCGGAGGAGAAACGGGTGGGGGGGGAAATGGTTGGAGTTCCGGGGGCTTACATGCACATTGCCATGGTTACAAAACACAATTTGTTGGTCAGAGCAAAAGAAATGAAAAATTTCAGATACGCAACGCCCTGCCTGCTGGTAACCAACTTGCGGCACTACACCCATAAGCTTCACACTCGAGCTTCCCTAGTCGACCCTGACAGGAAATAAAGCTACGTGCACACCAGCGTCGAACTTGCCGTGCCGCCCTGCCGACGGCCGCCAGCGGCGACGCGCCGCAGCCTCCACCCGCAGCGCGGCGCGATGCCGCAGGCGGCCGTCGGCAGGGCGGCACGGCAAGTTCGACGCTGGTGTGCACGTGCCCTAAGTAGGGTGGGCATTACTGTAGAACGTACCTCATTGAGTGTCTTTCGTATTTTTTCGAGATAATAAGATAACTTCGAGTTTGAAACTGAATCGTGCACCCCGACTGCCCCTTCAGCTGAGTCGTAGCGCAGCTGTTCGAACAGGAAGTTTGGCTGCGAGTTCAGCGGGTCATTCAAAGCATGTAGGCTTGTGATTTTGTCAGTATTTCCTTCCCCTGTGCCACAATAGTGGGGCTGCGCCGGAGAGGGTGTCCAGCTAAAAAGTAGTAACTGATCACGCCAGCGATGCAAGCGCATGTTTATTTTAAACTCCTCTTTTTGACACGTGGATGACTATAGTTCATCTCACAAGCTAGCTGCAGCACTGTGGAGGCTGCATTGTTATCAATAGTGCGCCCACTGAGGGCGCCTAATCCGCCGTGAAGGGGGTCCTGAAAGGACACTCCCTTCTCCCCTCTCGGCAAGTGGCACCGCACGGCCCCGGCGCCTTTTGTCGCTTCCTTCGCGGTGAGTTAGGCGCCCTGAGGGGGACAACAATGTAGCCTCCACAGTGCTGCAGCTAGCTTGTGAGATGAACTATAGGTGCGCGCGCACTGCTGTGCGTTCAAACTTAAGGTGCACAGCTCATGAGAGCTTCGTTCATTCTAGATCTGAAGTGCAAGCCCCAGGACTGCATTTAAGGTTAAGGGGCAATTTGAGCTGAATAAAGAAAAATGATAAGCCCCCTGACCATATATTTTACAATGCCAAACAAACAAGACAAGCAATCTCCAATGTCTTGATATAAAAAACTTGGTTGTGTGAAGGTTGGTGTTCCATGGCATAAAACACTCCTCGGCGGGAGTTGCTGTATGTAATAAATGAATTAGGTTTGAGCGCCCAGCACAACTTCAAGAAAAGGGGGTTTACGGGACAGAGGCGCACTAATAACTACACTTTATTTCGCAGTGACAGCTATTATAAAGCTCTCAAAATACAAGTCGCAATACTACAGAAAAATAGACGCAGAAAAAAAAAACAAACAAAAAAAAACAAAGAAACATCTAAAAGCATGACCGCAGCGGCGCACTCTCAAGATAGTCAATCTCGCAAGCAAACAGATCAATGGAAGGCTTGCTGACATCTCTCCCCTGCCTTGTTAATGACATAGGCCTCAAAAATTTCCTTTTCACGCTGTTTGCTGTAGTTTTTCAATACTGTTGTCTAGTCCAATTTTGCCGTGCAGGCTTCGTGAAACAAGCCTTGCATTGATCTGTTTGCTTGCGAGATTGACTATATTGACGATTAGAGTGCGCCGCTGCGGTCACGCTTTTACTTTCTGTTTTTTTTTTCTGTTTTTTTTTCTGCGTTTATTCTTCTGTAGTTGTGACTTGTATTTTTATAGCTTTATAATCGCTGCACTGCGAAATAAAGCGTAGTTGCTATTGCGCCTCTGTTCTGTCAGAAACCCCTTTTCCTGAAGTCGTGCTTGGCGCTTAAGCCTAATTAATTTATGGCATACCTATTAGCTCGCATCGAGACATTAATTCAGTTCATTGCTGTATGTAACTGGTTGCAAAGATGTTTGTCACGCGTTTGCAGTCTGTCTCATATATAAAGCTTTTGGGCAGCATGTTTTTCTACAACGTGGCTTGCAATTTGGCTAGATTTATGTGTGGAGGCATTCTCTTCAATCCTCTTCTCGCCGCAGGGCTGCAACGATATCGATCATTTTGCGTCTAAGGTCTCTAGCTTCACAAAGTAAAAAAAAATGCAAGTGAAGCAGCTAGACAGACAAAACTCATTCTACAAAGCAGAAGAATCTCCGAAACCTACGTCACTATTTTTACAACACCCCTTCAATTTACAACACCCCTTCAAAGGTGCGCCGCAGTGGAGGACTCCGGATTAATTTTGACCACCTGGGGATTTTTAACGTGTGCCGAAATCTTGTACACACGGGCGTTCTCGCTTTTCACCTCCTCCTAGCCACTGAGCAACCGCGGCGGGTCCCCGTTTCAGTGGTTAGCTAAAGAAACATTCACTAATGTTGTCATGATGTCAAAGCTTTTAATAATGGGTGACTTCTTTTTTTTGCAGCTTTTCACTAGTTCTCCAAGGCCACGCCTAATATAGCCTCCCGGTATCTGTAAAATGTTTAAAAAATGTTTATTTTAATACAACTGCTACTCCACATTATAAAAAATTGTGTATCTGACTCGTGGTTAGAGCTGTGTGTCCCTTAAGTTGGTCTTCAACGACAGTACCATTCACACCAATGTATTCCAGGGCCAACTTTGAGGGCACGTATCGCTAACCACGAGTCAATATTTATTAAATGAAGTAGTTTTGGTTATGTGCCCCATTTTCCTAACATCTGCCCTAGAGCTATAGGTGCTGCAGATGTCACTTCTGCTTCGGCCAAATGGGAAGGCAACTGTGAACACCGCCAAGGAAATCACGGGGAAGGAGCGTTCGACATTGTATGAAAAAATGGGAATTTTAGAATTTACTGCAAGACAAAAATTGGAGGAAAATGTATAAGCCCCTCTCACCAAGCCCGCAACTTTTGGCATCTGATTCAGGGTAGGGCTTTAAAGGAGTACTGACACCAAATTTAGAGGCCTAAATAACGATATAATTGGCTTCAGTAGTTTGTACAGATTACCCACAGAAATTTTTGGAGCGATCCGAGGCTGGAAACGCATCAAAAATCGATTTTAGTTGCCCTGGCCGCGAACTATTACAAATCGGCAGCACTAGCGAAATCGCTTAGGGTGTGACGTCAGGCTATCCGCGATTTTGCGGCCGATTCAGCATGACGTCATACAGTTGTTTCCGGAACCGGAAGCGATAGCCTGCGCTGTTGTTGTGGGCGGTCTCGCTTCGATAGGAGGTTTGGCTTGGCTGCGGTACCGCTGTGAGCAAGGCTTGCGAAGTGCGCACTTCACGTTTCCGCGCAGGTATTGCCATCTCTCGACCGGTCGGCGCACCGCCCGCCGCGCGCCGCGGGGGGCCGGTCAGCGTATACGCTTGCATCGCGGCAGATATCTGATCGCCGCTTTTAAAATAAGCCCTGATAACAATCCCAAGCACAATTTTTCACCACACTAACACCTACTTTCTCGCATGTGGAACTTCATTTTAACGATCAGATTGATTCAGAAGAGCAGCGACAAGCGGTTGCTACCGTCTTGCTACCGTGGTCTGCGCCGGATCGAGCCGCTGAGTGTCCGAGCTGGCAGGCGCGGCCGGCGTGTGCGCGAACTGTTTCCGAAGGCAGGAAACGCTTCACGATTGCCTGCTTTATCCATTTTTTGCGATTAAACGCGCGGGATCTACAAATTCAGCTCAGCGATAGTCGTAGTTGACCATGGAGCAAAAACGGTGGGCGGAGCGACGCCGACGACGCATCGCATGCACGCATCGGGTCATGTGTCTCAAATTCACGCGTTCGACTAGTCGTGGTGACAGTCGTAACGATCAGTCGCATGCGAATCGAGTGTACAAATCGTACATGTGTCCAGCGCTTTAGTGTGAACCGCGTGCAATCCGTAGCAGACGATGCAGCGAACGTCCCTGACGTCACGGAGACCATGACGTCACGGTCCGACGTCACGGAGACCGTGACGTCAGGCAGTCCGCTTGCAGGCTCTCCTTCGAACGGCCATTTTCCCGCGCGGCGACCGAATTTGAAAGTGGTTGCAATAAACGTGCTATAATTAATTATATGTTGGTGGCTGACGCCTTTCGGTTCGATTTTCGTAATTACTGGGACCACAGGTATTCTTTACAGCATAAAAACTGAAAGCGAGAAATTTCGTGTCAGTACTCCTTTAACCAAGGCGGCATGTTTGGCTTTCGAAAGTGCGCCCACTTTACCTTCGAGCATTTCCCTCGTTCTCTGCTGCAATGCTCGTCACGTTGTTGTTTTCTTGTTCCGTTTGTCTCGTACAGGCGTCCTTTACCATCTTCGGCTAAAAGCCGTGAGCTGCCCAGTTCGCGCGCCCGTGTGGAACGGTGTCTTGTGCTCAGCGTATATGGAAAACTTCATAAAGAAATAGAAAAGAAGGTCTTCAGGCCTCCATATTTTCATGTCCTCTATTGGCCCTGGAAATGTGTTTTCCCAGCAATGCACGTGTGTTTAGAGGTGACGGCGACCCTAAAGGGACACTGAAGTGAATTTGTCAAGCTCCTGTTTTTGCTTGCACTGCGCAGACTGGCTCAAATAAACACACTTTTCATGGTTTATCCGGTCGATAAGGCGGTATTTCTTTTATAAAACCTGAAAGAAGAAAAACTACCATGCGCGGTTTGCGGCGGCCCCACCGACTAACAGCAGTGACGGCAATACAAGGTGCTACGTGATTGGACGATGTCTAAAATTACAATTGAAACCTGTTTCGGTTTCGGTTCTGTCAAACAGCATGCTTACCATCCGACGGTATCGTTGGATGGACATTCTCGATATCTCCGTAATCGGCATACCGCGCTTCTGCCATGTTGTCGGCTGTAAAATTCGTCAGATAAGCCTACCAGCACGGCTTGAAATCGTAGCAATCACTATAGCCGAGGCGTACGCAGTGGATGAACGCACTCCGCGTCAACGCAGACGCTCAAATTCGATGCGCTTTTCCCCACATCTTTGGAGCTTGCCTGGCTCGTGTCTGTATCGTAAGAGGCGTGTTCGCGCCAGGCCAAGAGTCTGCTGATTCCGGACTGTACCTGCAAGCAGTTGGTGCTTATGGCAACACCAAGCCAACGAGAACTCGCCAGCGCGTCACTGTTAGTCTGCACGCGTTCTGCGAACTCGCTCGTGGAACAATGAACGTTACAGCGCAAAAATAGTGAATTAAGTAAAAAAAAGTATAGAAAACATTGCCCAAAAACAAATAAATCAACTTTAAGAAATGTACTGTGGGGGATTCGAACTTGCGACTTGGAAAACAATATACCTAGTGTTCCAACTTGGCCATAAGTCTTTATTGCACTCGGCCATAAGCCAGCGATGGCAGGGTCGGAAATATAAAGTATATAATGTATAGCCAGTTTAAATTTTTATTTGGTTTTAGCATTTCAAGCTAGCTTAGATGACCATTTCATGTGTAGCACTCGTGCAGTAAGCGTCTCCTAGCGACTGCGACTAAGCCTAGCGACTGCATTTCTTAGACGGAAAAGCGTTCGCAGATCTGTGGTCGTGCTGCTGACCGCTGTGCTTGTTCACCCAACGCAAAGAAGTGCTTCCTGCACCCTGGTCTTACGCTGTACGGTAAAAGTTTCGATTGATTTTATTTCCTTAGTGCCTATATTAACTTCGCTGACTCCCTTCAATTGACCTTAGGTACCTGTCGTAGCAGGTACGAGCTAGCGTACCAGTCAGCGAAGCGTCGCATGTGCGCTTGTGTGGAGGGACTCGGACTTAAAGCTTGCTACAGTCTACAAACTAACAAACAAGCCGCCGGCCGACTAAACGCTTGGCCGACTGATTCTGTCGGAGGGTCAAGGAGCCGTGCAGTAACGCAGTCAAGCCAAGCCATCTTGTTTTGACGTCATACGAAACGTCATAGGAAATCGGCAAGGAGGATGCAGAGAGGAGGACGGCATTTTTGAAGTGATTTTTCTACTGAATAAATTCGCGTAATCGCAGCGAGAATGGTCAAAACGTGGCGTAGAGACTCCAGACTACAATTTGCGCTAGTAATCCCGCAATGCTTACGAATCACTTCAGTGTCCTCTTGGTCTCTGTAAGCTGGCTTTCCCTCATTGTGTGTTGCGCAGTGAAACATGGCCATCTATGGAGGGAGTATGGTTGCAGCCCCGCTTTATCCTCCTCTCCACCGCCGCCGCCCTCTTTCCCGAGTCGTGTCAATACCGTCGAGAGAGGGCGTTGGTCGTGTACGCTCCTCGCCAAGCGCGGCGTCTCTCTCCCCCAGCCATTTGGGAGGCGGAGGAGGGGCGGAGTTGTGGCCGAGCGGTTTGGGTTGGCGTGTTACACAGACCATAGCCTCCTGTATAATGCCTTGTACAGGAGGCTATGCACAGACAGAAACCTCGCCTACGACGCGGGAGGGAAACGGACTACCGTATGTTTGTAGTGAAAGAATGGATGCTTAAGCTTTTTGTGATTCATATTCGACTAAAGTGCACAGCGCAAAAACAACAACAACAACAACACAAAACAGGGACAGCGGACAAGAGAGGGCGCAGGACAGGCGCTGTCCTGCGCCTGTCCTGTGCCCTCCCTTGTCCGCTGTCCCTGTTTTTTGCGCTTTGCACTTTGGCCCATGCGTGTACCCTAGAGTAAAAACTGTGGTCCGCTAAAGTTTTGTTCAGCTAATTAGCTAGGAGGTATGCTCAATCGTAAGTCACAAACAAACGTGTTCTGTTTCGTGCACTCCTTTCATGCACTGCGCCAAGCTTTGCTGGCCATCCTTCTTCACAGAGTGGAAGGGCACTTTTTTTAGGTGGGTGGGGGGAGGGGGGTGGGATCGCGCTTGAGTGCGTAATTTTTTCGCACCGTACAGCTGGTGAGCCAACGTTACTATACACTTTTAGAAATGCTCTTTCCCCGCGGGCATGCACGTGAACACGCCGGACGCGGCGAGTGGCGTACTATACGGCACACAAAGTGTGCCGAATGCGAAAGAAGCTAATTTTGTGCTGCAAAAAGGGGTGGCGTAATTTTCATCTGCACCGCAAGTGAAAGCGATTGCCACAGTGCCAGCTTGGCCGAAGCGGCCTGCGGCCGACTGGCTTGGTCGTTTTCAAGCTTCGATATTGGCGCCAACAGCCTGATCCCTGCGGAGACACTCGGAGTGGTGTGGTGCGCACAGGAGTGCTAATCGTGTGCGCTTCAGCCCATGGCAACGGTCTCGGAAGCAGGCATCAAGCCTCCCTAGCTTGCGGCGCATTGCAAGAGTGACATCAAATTTGCGGGGCTTCGAAACTAGCTGAGCAAAGGCGAGCTTTGAAGCGCGCTTTCTTTTGCCCGTGAAATTATTTCTGAACCTCAATGTAACGGCTGGGCGGGCTCATCTCCCGCGCTCAAAACGTAGTACAGGGGTCGAAGCGCTGCGCCTTTTGCGCCATCCCAAGCGGGACCGCAGAATGTCGGGCAAGATGATGTGCAGTGCCAGTCGCAATGCGCAGGGAGCCTCGTTCGCTGCCGCTCACGACGTGGAGTGCTCCGGCGGAATCGACAGAAGACTATCCTTTTCTTGAAGTGGCGGCGCGGTTTCACGGGGTTGCGGCAATGCGCAAATTTAGGCCGTAAATGCAGCTTCACCGCACGGCGCGCTGAGCTGTGACGCTTGGACGCATGCACGGTCACCAGTCGTTACAATCGTCCTGCTAATTGTCAAAGCAAAAAAAAAAAAAAATCGGTTTTACTGTTCAGTCGGACCCTGGCTACTTTATCTTATCGTTGGTGCGCTCGTCTCATTCCAAAGTTGAGATGCCGCCGTGCCGTGTCGAACAGGATGAGAGAACAGGCGCAGCCTTGGCACAAGCGAGAGGGGAGATTCACTTAAGCTAGCAGATATATCTGCAAGTAATCAGCTCGGTAGGTGGGTCTTACTGTGTAGCACTGCCTTTTTCTCGAGGGGGGGGGGGGGGGTTAGCCCCCCCCTCCACAGCCACCCGTCCTCCCTCGGGTAAGCCCGCTGTTTACGCTTGACAAAAAGTTGATAAGCACTGTTACGTGGGTTATATGGATAAACACGCCGCAGTTGCGCGGTATTTTTATGTAGATAGAAGCACGCAGTACTTGGTAATATAAAGCGGGTAATACGCTAGGGTATTTTTTCTGGTGTTTTGTGAACCGTCATTTATTTTTTATTTGTCTGGATTCTAGTCAGCTGGTTTAGTTATGTCTTTTTCCTCTTATCTTATCTCTTTTTTCTGTTGGTTTTATTTACTCTCAATATCTTTCGGTCTCTCTCGTTTTTTTATTTGTCTATAGAGTCTAGTTTGGTGTAGAATGAAGTAAACTTTTGACAGCTTAGCTGCAAAAAGATCCACTTTGCCGACTTGTGGTCTTTCTCTGCGCATGCTGGTGTTGTAATACCACCAACGTTTATTTTTCATTTGTCTGAGGTTTAATTAGAAGTAGCTGTTCGAAGCATCGCCTTCTCTAGTTTTCTCTTAGTTATTGCCTTGTCAGCTGTTATGTTTTAATTGCGGGAACACATAATTTTTAACTTCTTGAAAAAGTGGCCGGCTAAGTATTAATCGAATGTTGAGTAAGAATGATCTGAATTTGTGCGTGTGTGTGTGTTTCTTTAGGAATAAAAATATGCCAATAAATGATGTTTGATTCTAGAAATCTGCTTCCAAACGACCCTGCAGTTGCTCCAAAACTTGCCTTTTGATGCTCCAGAGCTGCTCCAAATCAGCATTATTGCTGCTCCCTGAGCTGCTCCGAAATGCTCAAGCCCGCTTCCGCCCGTGTACTAGCTTCACGGCCTGTTTCCTCCGTGCGAAGCGACTACTTGAAGTTATTTCGTGAGTAGTGAGCCACAATTTATATTCGCAAAAAAAGCGGTGTACATTAATTCCATGCCACAAGTTCAACTACTTTTAATCCTGATTTCCCGGTCACAAGGAGCTGTGTTAGCGCTTCCTTTAGTTAAGCGTAGGACTATATAGCGCACGCATGCCGAGACACCTGCTTGAGCTTAGGCACTTTCTGTTTCTGAATATTATTGAACACGACTCGATAAATGCGAAGTGCAACGGTGCCACGTGAGACAGCGAGCTCAGACCAACAGCAGGCACGGGGCGGCGAATTAAGTTTGAGCAAAGGTGCAGAGATTCGATCAGAGCACGGGCGGAGGCGCGAAAGAATTTCGGGCAAGCGCAGGTGAACGCACCGATGCCCCGTCGTGGACGCTGCCATCATCATCGTCGTTGAACGGCGGTATACCCGCGGAATTCTAGCACACTATACCCGCGGCATCGACAACGAAACTGGACGGGGAAACTGAGTCGCGGCGTCCCCCAGCAGGTCGTACCTCTGAGAGCCATTGAACGGCCGATGTTCAGCCGCCACGGAGGAGGCCGGCCACCCGCGGTCTGCTCGGGATCCCGCTGCCTCGCAGCGCAGGGCTGCAGCTGTGCTCGCAAGCGCCGTGCACCCGCCACCGTCATCGCTACCAGCTCTGCGCAATCAGCAGTGCCGCGAGACTCGCTCGAGGCGTTTGAAGTTAATAGGCGCCGTGGTATACTCCAGGCGGATTTCCTTTTTCACCGCAGCGTAATTGGTCTGTCTTTGAGCGTTGTTTCCACCCTTGTTACAGTGTATACTAGCCCTTCTAGTACACTGTACCCTTGTCTGTCCTGCGTCTCTAACGGAATTTAAGTTTTCGCGTAATCGCGTGCCGGCCCCTCACCCCACATCTTGGCAGGCGGGTCAGTGAACTTGTGGGTTCACTGACCCGCCTGCCAAGGTGTGGTGAGGGGCCGGCAGCATGCACGCGATTACGCGAAAACGTAAATTACTTAGCCCATCTCGCTATACAAAGCCATACGTCAGCGGTCCTCAACCGTGAGTGTGTTGGGGACCCGTTTTCGGCTGGCAAATGTGATGGAGGACCCCACGATGAACTGTATTTGATCCATGTCATAATGTCAAACAGTTTGCACCAAGTGCAGCTGTAGTCACCCACACACGTCCTCTTTTTCAGGCTCATGCATGGGTCAAATAATTCGGGCCAGCAGCTAAAAGTCGCTCAGACGCTGCCTTTTGTGTGTCTGGCCTTTTTGCGGAGGGAAAAAAAGTTCCGGATTGGCAGGTTTGGCGAGAACGAGAAGTGAATGGGGGCAGCGAGTTTTGGGGAGGGCTTCGCGGACCCCCCTTTGAGAACCGCTGTCATGACTCTCAAGCACTCCAAGCCTTTGGAATATGGGCCCGCTCGATTCGTCCAGCACCTCTTGCAAAGCGGGAATCGGCAGAACCAGAGCTGCACTTTTCTGCACCTCCTCGGCAGGGAGTGCAGGCAACGCGTCCTGCACCCGTCGGCACCGCCGGTGAATCTAACGGCGCGGTTCAGGTGCCGCGAACTGCACCACTGAGAAGTGCTGCACCGCTCGAACTGGTTCACGCTGTGCAGGTGAAACGAACGGACCCTGTATAACCGTTGTTCTGTCAACAATCACGCATGTTCGGCCCAGTTGTAACCACAGCCAGTCAATTAATTTATCAACATTGCCTCGGCTCTTGGCCCGTGTGACGTGGCGCGCTTCAATATCACGCATCCCTCCGTCTAACGACGACGATGGTTGAACGCGAAGCTTTCTCGTGGATGCCATTGGTTTTCGCCTGAGTTTGGGCTTTGACTCGCAGACGGTTTGGACTCTTTGACTTTGACTCGCACGCAGTTTCGACGTTTGATCGCAGCGTCTTTGACTTTGACCCTCCTCCAATTGATTTCTCGCGAAGAAAACCTCGCGTTCAACCACAGTCGTCGTTACACGGAGAGATGCGTGATTCTCCGTCTAATTTTGCACGTCCAAGCACCCCTCTCCAAATCCAAACTGTTTCGACCGTGTCCGAATGGCGCAATCGGATAGACGCGAGGGACCCAGGTTCGATTCCCACCACGGGAAGTGTCTTTTCTTAACTCACCCGCGATCGTCATCAACTTTAGAGAAAGTTGGCTTTCCTTCAGTGCGTTTTGCGGTGCGCACCGACGCCATCAGCGCGGCATAGAAAGCTTTGCCTTAATGAAGCACGGAGGCAAGGCCATACAATCCCCATTTCAACAATATCGTCGCGCATTCCATCATCCACTGCGCTACTTTGCGCCACCCCTACTATTTCAAACACGACGTCACAGCTTTATTATCGCGTTAGACAGACTCGTGCACTCAACTGATTACACAGCGGAAATGCACGAGGCGTCCGGTATACGCGGACAGCACCGCAGCGCGAGCGCATGCATTTCCGAACCGGATATCAGCCGCTCCGCAGCGATTCATTTCCTGTTGCGCGGTACAAATATGGTCCCTTCTAGCCACCACAGTACAACTGCGGAGATTAGCGACCAACTATTCTGCCTCCTTCCGGACGCCATAAGAGCCCATAAAACTTGTTTCTATGGAACCAGAGCGACGACAAGGCGTACACTCTTAACAAAAAAGCTCGTAAAAGAGTAGTAACGGCTGTATTTACTAACTCCTTACGAACCCCACTACCACCCAGAACGGTACGTAGGTCCTGCCACTAAGTGTGGAACCGTTACTATACTCGGGAACAAGTTAAGAATGGCAAGCTCATGTACGGTATCACTCCGCCTAAGCGACGGAGCCGGATGTCAACGGGCGCGCGCGTTTTGAAAGGAGACTGCTATGAATGCGTGGTATCGTCTGCCTTTCCTCACGTAGTTCATTTGTCGTCGCTGCAGTGGTTTATAAGCATTATAAAACCAAAAAATAACTAAAACGGCTCTTGTGGCGTTCAAAATATTCCCAGTAACGTACTACTTGCGCCGCGCTGAGTAACATCCGGCTGCGGTGACGAGGCACAGTGGCAACTTCAGTTGCCGTTCTTAAGTTGTAACCGGGTGGTCTAGACCGTGCACTTAGTAACTATACTGCTGGTTTGATACTAACATTCACTGCAGTAACAAATTATGTGAATTATTGGACGTAATAGCTACAGCACTTTCCCCACTGCAAATCACGATTAAAAAGTTTTTGCAAATCCGCATGCTGACTTGTATATGCTCACATTAAAATGCATAATTCTAAAATTATCGCTAAAATATTTGACTTTTGCGACAAGCCCATCAACTCTATCAAATGACTTTCCGCTGCTGGATATAAAGGCAAGAAGAGCAGGTGTATTTCTAAGGTGACTAATTGTACTCGCTCTCCTCGTGCATTCCTTTGGTTTTCTTGCTCAATTTATTTGTAGGTTGTCTAAGTGTTCAATGTGTCAGCCGATACACATTGTCGCGCGTAGTTTTTTACTCGGTTATGCATGGTCAGTTAGTAAAATCCACTAAGTACTATAGTTTACACGGGGACAAGTAACTGGTTAGTGTTTGTAAGTAAGTGCCACGACCTTTTTTTTTTTTAAGAGTCGCCCCTTGTCAAAATTTTCTAGGCCAGTCCTAAGCCTTCTCGACCACAAAGAATTCGAAAAATAATCTTTACCTTTAAATGTTGCAAAAATATTTCATGGCGGGAAGAAAGAAGGGTGTTTTCTCTAGCTTTCCGGCATAACACGTTTAAGCCTCGCTGGGTATACGTAAGCTTGTACATTGAGTTTTTTGCGGCCTGCACACTATCGGCTTGACCTAGAAAATTTTGATAAAGACTGTACATTTTGTCCGCGCGCTGAATTGGCCGTTCCCGCCTCGCAACTCATCATCATCGCGCACTCGAACTACCTTCTTCATCACCCATAAGAGTTTCATCCCCTGACTGTAAATGATTCACGTGGACCATTTCCAGTACAGTTGCCGCGGCGCATGCCCCTCCACCCGTGATGTCCCCATTGCATTTTTCGATCTAATTTCCGCCGCCTAGTATGGTCATTTGAAATAAGCCGAAATATCATATCACCCCGCGTATATGTAGACTTCTACACGCTCCGTCAAATAGCAAAGTTATTCACTTAAAAGAGGGCTGGAGCGTGTCGTTTGAGTGCAGGTCCTCACTGCCGCAGCGGTGCTTCATCGCCTTCGACCAGGCTGTGTCTCCAAGCATGTATACCAGTGTTCGTGGCACACGTATTCATATGTGAAAGACCACCCTCGAGTCCTGCAGAAATACTTGCCAAGTGCACACAAACTAACTGTACATCATGGATTCATCACTATCCCTGTCCTTTTCCCCCAATCAAGCTTACAATTTTCTCGAACCTTCGAATTTCGCTAAGCCTACTTTCGGTACGCGTCATAAGCGTGCGGTAGGCCGTGAGTGCGTGACGCATTCCTGTTATATTTTGGACAAGCACATTGAGAATTGCGTTCGTTATACATATACGGAGCTGCATGAATGTGGCTGTATGCACTGCGGGACGTCTATGTCCCACCTGCGGATATTTGGACCTTCTCTTGCTTTGCTCGTGGGGTATCTACTGCCCACTCAGCGCACGCACGCACGCACGCACGCACGCACGCACGCACGCACACACACACATACACACACACACACACACACACACACACACACACACACACACACACACACACACACACACACACACACACACACACACACACACACACACACACATAAATGGCGACAAATGCAAAAAAAAAATAACGGCTCTGAATTTCCTTGTATTTTATAGATTTCACCCGTAGGCCTGCAGCGGCAGTCGAATCCGTCAACCCTCAGGTGTAGCGCGAGTGACTCCAAATCAACCAGCGAAACATTCGGTTGCGCAGCTAAATCCCAGTGCACTGAAAAAATGCGGAGAGCGTTCCAAGGAGCTCACTCCAGTACTCGAGATACTATACAGTTGCACACCAGCAGTTGGGCACTGTTTCACGTCACTTGAGCCGCCCAATTGCAAGACAATGACCTCTTCTGCAGTTTCACTTTGGAAATTTTTCTGTGGAAATTATCCGCTAAGCCTGCCACGCCGCGGGTTCGATCTCGGCCCCGGCGGCCGTTTTTCTTACGTAGACGTGTCGAACAAGCACGCCGGTGTGTCGAGATTCGGCGCACGTTAAAGATACCCGGATGATCGAAATCGATCCTGAGCCGGCGTGTCTTACAAACTACCAGAAGTCTGATGAAATTAAAAATTAAAAAGAAAAAAACACTGTTATCTGAAGTTTCGCCCCGATGCGTGTACATAGTCTGAGGAGCGGACAGGTTCTCACTTCGAAACATTGCCCGCTGTGGCGCCTATTCGAGACATTGCAGAAAACGGTGGCTATGGATAGCTAAAATTGGTTGCTGTAAATTAAGGCAAATAAATATACCATTTCCAGCAGCCGTTTTTTAACAAAAAAGACCATAGACCTCAATTTTTGGGCAACGCGTACCATAATTTATTAAATCAAAATTCACAGTCGCCGGAAATAATAATAATAATAATAATTAGAAAAAGACAAAAATAATAACAATAACAATAATATTAACAACAGTAATAATAATCAAGAGTTTGCCCTGATATTGCAGCCAGTAGGTTTTTCTATTTATTGGCGCACCAATAAAAAAGAAAACCAAAAACTTTTAACATTGACAATAGTTCACGTTTCAGACATACATGTGCAGAAAGATTAAACAAACTTTCATAATAGAACGGAAAACAATGTCTTCATACGGATAAAGGAGAACATGTACTCACTACGAACATGTAAACAATCCTTAACATGAACATACCAAAAGTGGGAACGAAAAGTCCTCAGAACAGCATCTACGCTAGCAATAAAGCAGGTCAAATACCGCCATATAAAAATAAACTCCCTCCTACGGAACAATGGAAGAAAGAATAAGAGCGAGGTATACTTTTCGTGAGTGTCTGAACTGTGTAGTGAATAGAATTCTGCATGTACGTCCGCACAATAGGAGTTGGGAGCACTGCAGCGGGGGACACTCAAGTGATTTGTATTTTTTTCTCTTTTCCGGCTTTATAAATTGAAAAAAAAAAAAAAGCCTTAGCGTCCGTATACGCAATGAAAAGCATGCTTATTTGAGCCGCTCAATAGAACGGCTTATAATACGCCGGTATTGAGCCGGTCTATAGACTATTAGACCGGTTCAATACACTCACGAACAGAAGTTTGAAAAGTTCACTTCAGTGTCTTTTAAGGGTGAATTTTCTGGTGGCTTTAAAAAAGCCGGGCTTGAGGAAGAAGTTCAGCACAGCGAACTTGTCTGTGTATCAGCTGTAACTTATCAGCTGCGTATCAGCTGTAGGTTGACCTCACATTCCCTCAGATAATGTAAGGTCAGCCTACAGTATCTGGACGAGGCAAGGCGGCACTCTCCAGCACAGCGGCCATGAGTCGGATGGGCGATATGACTCTGAAATATTAGCTGCTACCTGGCATTCTAGGACTGGACAAAATACAGCGAGGAACTACGGAATTCAAACCCTTCAGGCGTTGCTTATGACGGTGCGGACTTAGGTTGATAATGGACAGCGAGCAATGAGCAACATTGTGAGTTTTCGCGCCGGAATACAGCATGAAATAAAAATTACACCATCTTCTCGTGGGGAACCATGCGGAGGATGCGGAGCATCATGGGGGTTCCGTGTAGGTTCCATTGTGTTGCCGTTACGTTGTTTCATTTATCGGAGCACAAATGGGAACGTAGTGTGAACCTCCATGTAGAGACAGAGAAATGTAGAGACAGCGAAGACACCGACACCCGTGTTACCTGATCGAACACCTCCTGGTTCTCGTATTTCTTTATTGCGTGCGCACGCTCCTACCCCGCTGCCCGCCCTCTCCGTCCTCTTATCTGGTTGAGCTACAAGGCAACGTTACTAGATAGGTTCAGTTGTAAAACTCTCCCCATGCGCCGTGCATCGCCGGCGTCTCCGTTTCTCGGCGTGCCGCGAGAGGGCGGGACCGCCGCATTTTGCTCTACCCGGCCGCTGCTCGTCGCGTGCAACGGCGCCTCTCCCAACGCCTCTTCGGCCTTCTCATGACGTTAGCGCGCGATAATATTAAAGACTACCCGCTACCCGCCAAGTTGTCCGCGTCCAGACTACATCTAGGCCAGAGTACTTTCCAGTAGCTGGTGAGGAGCGCTAATGTGGGGCGTAAAAGCCGTTCGTTACGGCTCATTGCTTTGCGTAGGTCAGCCGAAGCGCATCGTAGTTAGCGCGCGCTTGCGTCGGCTGCTCGCTGGCAGTCAACCACGAGCGTGAACGGTCTGCAGCGAGCTGGTAGCATAGAATAAGCCTCCGTTGAAGCTTAGTTTGATTGACTCTTCCGAATTTTATAAAAAATCATGAAACCGCTCATTTTGTTTCCAGCCAAAGAAGCAAGGTCAGCATTGGAGCTACGTCACTTAGTGGCTCTAGTAATTCAGGCCACTCGATGACGAAACTTCCTAATTTTCTCGACGTCCTTTTTAGAATAGTATCTTTCCCATTTTTTGCCCTCACAACAGTTAGCTTTACCAAACGTCACTAAGAAGCGACATTTCTGCAAAAGGCGAAATATCTCTAACTGAAAGAAATATTTAGCCAATTAACTGGCGAAGTTAAACCAGCTTACATGTCAATAAGCATAAAGTTCTTTTCAGCAATTCATTGGTTTTCCCAGTACACACTTTACGGCAGACACAAAGTAGAAAAATATATCCAACATTTTTTTTCTATTTACAATCAACTCCACATCTTTTTTGCTTAAGGTGAACATGGCTACAATACACCAAAGCACGTTAAGAGAAACAAAGTATAGAAACATGCAAGCATTTTTTATTTAAAAATCAACTCCACATCTTTTTTGCTTACGGTGAATATGGCTACAAAATACCAAAGCATGTTAACAGAAAAAAGTAATGAATAGATACATGTATGCAAGGTTTTTTTTTTTTTTTTTTCATTTACAACAAACTCCAACTTTGCCAGCGTGCTTACTGTAGCTTAGCGCGTTTGCGCGCCGACTGAACCTGCACATTCAAGGGACGTTCTCACTGAAGGAATCTGGAATAGAAATGCATGCGCGTCACCAAATACGATTTGATGACGCGCGCAGAGAATTCCTCAGAGTGAACGTCATTTTGTGTACGTACCATTTGTCGATGTCCTGTACGTGAAAATGGCAGTCGCACACTATGGACTTTGTCGAAAGCTCCTTACCCGCACGCGGGATGACCTTATGCCATGGCGAGCGAAGCGTCACATCTTTGGGAGCCGAGAAAAAGTGCCTGTCCGTGTTGCTCTTAATTGTTCCTGCTGGTACACCCGGGAACGAAGCAGGTCGGCATTGTCTGCCTCAGCCTCACATGCAGAGGCCCACATCAATGGAATACAGTCGCTGGCAAATCACTAAACGTGTCACTCGAACGGCATCGCGCATTCAACACTACGGAGAACGACCGCGCGAACAAGAAACGCCGGAGACCGGGGCACTGAATGCGCCGGCTACTGCGAGTACTGCTCTTCGGCAAAAAAAGGACCCGGAAGAACCACACAAGGGGCGAAAAAAATGTCATTGTGTCTGCTGTTTATTGTAGCTATTTGCTTCCGAGAATGTAAATAATTACCAGATGTGTGCACCCACCCACGCGCCCGCGCAGGCACGAGAAAAGTATGCGCCGAGCGCTGAACTAGGAACGCGAAGGGAGAAGCATAAGCGAAACCGCCTGCGAGCGCCCCGTCTACCGAGCCGGTTGCGACTGCAGCGCCACAGAGAGAAGGATCGGTGGTGGTTCCGGTATAGTGCCTGGAATATACTGGCTAGTGTGCGGAGCGCGCGCATTCTCTACTGGAGAGGGTGGCTCCGCCGGCGATGACTGCGCGCAGAGGCCGCAAGGGGCGCTGCTCGGCGAGAGGGTGCATGAAAGCCGCCAAGCTCCTCTGTCGCGGCGGCGTATTCGGCAGCCCACGCTTTGGTCAGCGGCGTGTAAGTACTGCCGAAGTAAACAGGTAGTCGAATGCACTTTATAAGCGACCCCAAACCATCCACCGCCGGCGGCGTTGGCGTCCGCAGTGCTCCTCTATATTTGAAAAAGAAACAGCATCCGGCGCCAGGTTTCGATCCGAGGACTTTGCGGCCGCAGCGCGACGCTCTACCGACCAAGCCACGGACGCGACGGTGATATCAGTATTAGACGCGCCTTATATCTTTAACGCATTCAAACTACGTTGTCAGCGGCGTGCGTTGGCGACTCAGCGGCGTTATAGCGGCTTGATAACTGCGTGGTGTACACGTGATACTACAAACCCGATGGAAGAGATGGAAGAGAAGGCGGCGAGGCGGTGGGCTGCGGGGGCCGAGCGCAAGCGCCGCAAGCGGGCCGACAACCGTGCATTCGCACTTTCACATTCTCCCCCTCGGGGAAATGCGGGGGAATTTTATTTCAGAAGCTGTTCGCCCATCCTTACTGTAAATAAGCTACCAATCGCCTGGCTATTATGTGATTTCATTCAGAAACCCAAATTTAGGCTCTCCTAAGGCAGTATATGGCATATGCCGACTGAGCGGGAAATTTAATTTGAATGGTTTATTAATAAAATATTCTGAATCTGCGGGGAGCTAAATCTGTTAGAAAAAGTGGCGCTTTCAGGAAATGAGATGGATACGAACATCACAAAAATATTTTAATAATGAAACATAGTTCACTGTTAAACAGGTAACAGATTTACATTTTTGCAGGCACTATATATATTTATGACAGAAAAAAACACATTCCTATTGCATGCGGCTCTTTTCCTCTTAAATGACTAAATAAATAAACAAAATTTTCTATACCTTACGCGCGTTTCGACGAAATCCAACCTTGAAATCGGGCATGTGTACGTATTAGCATGCTTTCTGTTTTTATTCGTGTTTTAGGAATAGATAAAAAGTTCTGCACGTTTCTACAAGCGTTTCCGTTTCACTTGCTAGTTTGATGATGATATCCTCACCATTGACGCTTTTAAGAATCTCTGTCCCCACGCTGAGCAGCTACAAATCGCCGAGGCAGCTGTAAGTCGACTGATAAAAGCGGTTTTTGATCAATTTCAGCTGGCTGAATGACCTTCGCAAGTGAAATTCATTACCGACAAGCACAAAAAAATGTAACAGCAACATAAACATCTGGGAATGAACCTTCAAAGTTTTCACGGATTTGAAGTTTCGCCATGTCTGTCACAGAAGAGCAGCCTTCGTTGCTCGCATATGAAATAAACTGCCCAAGCTTATCGGAAAATATGTGCCAGCCAGACTCAGACGGATACTTTTTGCAATGTCCATGTCCAGTGCCTGCAGGCTCCTCGAACTGGGGAAAAGCAGTTCCAATCTTTACAGCAAACTGCGAGGATACTTCGGTGTACGACATTTGAACGAAGTTGCTACAATGGTTTATTATTGAGATACCCTAAGGGCCGAAAAGGCATTACATAGGGGGGGATTACACATCAACCAAAAAATTGCATACAAGTCACATGTGTCAAATGATTGCAGGGTGAAAAGCCAGTACAAAACATAAATGGCGTACGAGAGAAAAGTACAAGAGAATAGTACAAGAGAATATGGATACACAACTATAACGGATGTTCATTTTCTAAAAACGCTAACAGAGCACTCTGGAACGAGGACAGCTCGGTTAGGTTTGCCACACTGGCAGGCAACAGATTCCACTCGGCAATACTAAGCGGTAATGGTGAATTTTGGTATTTGTTAGTTTTCGCGAATATGGGCCTGACTTTATGCGCATGATCGATGCGTGCTGATACGTAAGTTGCTGGATGAACATGACTGCTTGAAGGCAATAAACCGTTGTGATAAAGAGCATGAAAAAATGATAAGCGACAGTATTTTCTTCGAATTGCGAGAGGCGGAAGTTTGAGGGACGCTTTTATTGCCGAAACACTGGTATAGCGGGAATATGACGAAAGAATAAACCGAGCAGCCTTGTTCTGTACTGACTCGAGTAAGGCTGTTAGATATTCCTGGTGCGGGTGCCATATAATAGAAGCGTACTCTAACGAAGGACGAATTAAAGAACAGTATGCGTGCAGTTTAGTTTCGGAGTTTGCAAGGTGTAAGCGTCGTTTTAGAAGGCCCAATTTTTTAAAAGCTTTACCTGTTAGGTATTCTATATGAGTGTTCCAGGTCAAGTTCGAACTAAGAAATATACCCAGATACTTAAATGACAGCACTGACTCTATACGGGTATTCGAAATAGTGTACTGATTTGGGGTGAAATTGTTAGAGGAAGTAAACGTTACATGCTTAGTTTTATCTGTGTTAATCTCCATTTGCCACGTGCGACACCACTCTGACAAACCTGTTAAATCTGTTTGGAGCGCAGTTATATCAGCCGGATGTGTTATTTCTCTATAAATAACGCAATCATCTGCGAAAAGGCGGACGTTTGAGGCTAAATTATGAGCAATGTCATTTACATATATTAAGAAGAGTAGAGGGCCTAGAACTGAACCCTGTGGTACACCGGATTTTACAGGCATGCGATTAGATACATGATTATCGAGTTTGACTGACTGAAAACGGTTAGTTAAAAATCCTTCGATCCACTCTGCTGTGCGGCTGTCCAGCTGAAGAGCGGAGAGCTTCAGCAGTAATCGCTTATGGGGCACACGGTCGAAGGCCTTAGAATAATCAATGAATATAGCATCGACGTAACGTGAAGAATGCAATGAGCGGTGAAGGTCATTCAAAAGCTCGAAAAGCTGTGTTTGGCATGATCGCTCACGCCTAAAACCATGCTGGTTTTCAAACAAAAGGTTATTTTTGTTCAGGTGAGCCATGATATGGTGATACAAAATGTGCTCGAGTAGCTTGCAGCAGATCGATGTTAGTGATATAGGACGGTAATTACTGGGTTGGGCGCTATCACCAGATTTATAAATCGGGACTACATGGCCGATTTTCCAGTCCTCAGGTATGCATCCTGTGTCGATTGACTGTTGGAAGATTAGAGTAAGTATAGGGGCTGAAAGATGACGCGTAAATTTTAGCGATTTAGAACTGATACCATCAGGACCCGGGCTTGTGCTGTGAGGCAGGCGGTCAATCGCCCGAGCTACACCATTTTCGGTGACAACGACGGGAACATCTGGGAAGGCTATCGGAATTCGCTCAGTGGTTATAGAATTTCCTAATGGCTGTTCAGTGGTGAATACTCCACTAAAATATAAGTTAAAACGTTCAGCACATTCAACATCTGTTAAAGGGGTACCTATATTGCTTTCTAAAGAGGGAATTTTGGCTGCGCATTTAGGGTTTATGGTGCGCCAGAACTTTTTGGGATTAGTTTGAAGCATGCTGGAAAGAGTAAAATTAAAATACTTGTTTTTGGCTTCCGAAATTTTGGCTTCCAGTAAGCCTGCTACTTCTTTGTACTGCACCCAATCCTCCTGCTTCCCAGACCGTGTTGCTTTTCTATAGCACCTTTTCTTTTTGTTTAAAACTGCCTTAACTTCATGCGTAAACCAGGGGTCGCTCGCTTGTGCTCTGATGATTAGTTTTGGCACGCATGCACGTTCTATTTCCTTGAGCTTATCGCGAAAGAGAGTCCAATTTTCATTAGATGTTCGGGTGTTAAAACTTTGGTGAAAGTTTGGCCAGAAAGCCGCTAGCATTTCATTCATCTTTTCTTCGTCAGCGCGTGCGTAATCAAATATACACTTCTCGAATGTTGTTTTATCTGGACGCGGTAGTGGCAGCGTGCAGTGAATGATGTTGTGGTCGCTGATTTCTTCTAGTATATGAACGGAGGCATTATCAGGATTGTTTGTTAGAACTAGATCTAATGTATGGTCACCGCGTGTTGGCTCAAGTACAAGCTGAGTTAGCTGAAAAAGCTGCATCAAATGAAGAAACTGTACACATTGGACGCGGTTATTCTGAGCATTAATAGACAATGTCGACCAGTCTATGGCAGGGTAATTAAAGTCTCCGGCCAAGATAATTATGGAATTCGGAAATTTTGCTGTAACTTCCTCGAGCGAGGTGGTTAGGTGATCGATAAACTCTGATCGACTGTCAGGAGGGCGGTAGCAGGCACCAAAGATGTATTTGATCCCATTGAAGCAGGCAGACACCCAGACAAGTTCAAGAGGAGAATCTATCGTAATTATTTTTGGCTTATAATTTTCTTTTAATGCAATCACGACACCTCCACCGCGGGAGTTAACCCTGTCTTTGCGGAAGATTACAAATTTTCTTGGAAGAGCAAGTTCACTGCTATCTATGTTATCCGAAAGCCACGTTTCGGTGCCAATGACTATGTCAGCTGAGCAGGTGTGAATACACGTTTTTAGAGCGTCGATTTTCGGAAGCAAGCTTTGGAAGTTGGTCACAAGAATAGATAGTCCATTGGAAGTAACCGGTTTATGTGCAACCCGTACGTGTCGTCATTTGACTGGCTGTTCCTTACTTGTGGAAACCTGGAGGACACTGTCAGTCGCCGCGTCGTAACGAAAAATAGCGCCTCGAAAGTGGAGGCTGTTGAAACGCACTTGGAAGCGCTCATTTTCCTCGCGATTTGTCTTAGCAAACTCTCGCAGTTTTTTCCGCGCGAACTGGATTCTCGGCGAAAAATCCTCCTCCAGCCAAACTTTTGGTGAATCGATGTCTTTAAGCTTGCTGGCATTGCTCAACGCTTCACTTTTTGATTTGAAATTTAGGAATTTGATAATAATAGGTCGTTGGAAATTTGGTCGTGGTTGGCCTACACGGTGGGCACGTTCAATCTCGCCAATGTTAAGCTTAAGGTGGGTGGTGAAGAAGTTCCTTACGATTTTTTCAGATTCGTTATAGTCCTCCTTCTCGACCTCAGGGAGGCCTTTCACAATAAGGTTATTTCTTCGCATTCTGTTGTTTACATCGTCAACGACGTTGACGAGTTCTTCACTAGTTTTTTGGATGCTCAGTTTGGTTTGTCGAACCGAATCATTAACAGCACCAACATTATCTGTGAACTGGGGGAAAGTGCTGATTGTCTGCTCAATTGAACTAATTTTGGCATTTATGTTTGCTACATTTTGTTTTAATTCGTCGAGTGCGGATGTAGTCTCAAGATGTTGTTGCTTGAGGAGTGTGAGTACATCTTCAATCTTAGGTCCAGGGTTACTTTCGACGTCGCCCGCACAAAGCAGAACCAACGCAAGGCATGTTGCAAGTACTAATGAGGCCCTAGGGCACAGAAAGCGCAGAAGGCACGAACATTCACTGAAACTTTCAACATGGCAACAACCAGACCGCTGGCGTAGAAAAAATGTGCCGATGCGTGCACGGTACGTGCACACGTCTACACCCATCAGGCTACAAAGAATACAACGTCAGATCATATTTCAAAGCCGGGGGATTGACGGCCACGACAAACAACAAACAGAGCGAAGTATATGGATAATGAAGTTAGTGCCTACCTAGAACGGTGAAAGAGTGAAACTTAGCGACTGTACAGCGTGGCCGCAAATCCCAGGTGGACGGAGCACAGCAGTCCTTTAAGTAGGGTCCGATGAGGAAGGACCGCCTTTCTTGTGACGTCACGGGGATGACGCACTCCCAGCTGGCTCGCTGAAGTCCACGAGATACGATAAGGACCACGTGGTAACAGCGTCGTCGGTCGGCAAAGCGGCTGTCTGCACGGGTGATGCACGGAACCTAGAACGGTGAAAGAGTGAAACTTAGCGACTGTACAGCGTGGCCGCAAATCCCAGGTGGACGGAGCACAGCAGTCCTTTAAGTAGGGTCCGATGAGGAAGGACCGCCTTTCTTGTGACGTCACGGGGATGACGCACTCCCAGCTGGCTCGCTGAAGTCCACGAGATACGATAAGGACCACGTGGTAACAGCGTCGTCGGTCGGCAAAGCGGCTGTCTGCACGGGTGATGCACGGAACCTAGAACGGTGAAAGAGTGAAACTTAGCGACTGTACAGCGTGGCCGCAAATCCCCGCAAGTAATGTATTGCTTGCACACACACACACACACACACACACACACACACACACACACACACACACACACACACACACACACACACACACACACACACACACACACACACACACACACACACACACACGCACACGCACACGCACACGCACACGCACACGCACGCACGCACGCACGCACGCACGCACTAGCAAGTGAAGGCGGGCCTGGATTAAACGTTACATCAATGAGAACGCCGCCAGAAGACTTGAGATGTCCTCGAAAAGCTTCCAGCCCGATTGGTTTTATGTTAAGGGCCTGAACAAGGAAAGAGAAGGTCAAAGGCAGCGACAAAAACACCTAAAGTTGAAACGCTGCCAGTAGTGTGAAGCGTGTATAGTTCTCATTTGACTCCTTCCTTGAGTACCTAATTTGTTTGTTCGAGATACCCACACTTTTTTCATATTACCGTTCTTTGCCTTGCAGTTAGTAGTTGAGCGCGTCTCTTTCTGTGTAGAACTATGTATAAGTGTGTATATGTATGCGTAGACAAATATATTTATTTTTGTTTATTTTCCGACGACAGAGAGTTCTCTCAATTTTGCTGTAATTCTTTGTTGTTCTTTTTTTTTTTGCTCACAACATTTCTCATACTCCCTTCCTAATTGCTTTATAATTTTTTTCCTATTCCCATATTTGTAAGAACCATTTGCTCTGTTCGATTGCATGCATAGACAAGAGTGCTGAAATTTACGTTGCTGAGTGTTTAGAGGGCTGAGGACCTCCGTCAGGCCATCTGTGCCTGACGGAGGTTTTTTTTAATGTTCTATTTTCAATTATTGTGTTCAGTGTTCTGTAAATAAAGTACTTCGTTTCATGTCTGCAGTAAATTTATTGCACATTTGCACAGATTTTTGTTTTCATATTTTTTGTCATTTTTATAGTTTCCAGATTGCCTAGATCTAATTCATACACTTGCCAGTGGCCCGACTCATTGAGACAGAGCACTTAAACAGTGATGTGAAAAAAAGGCTTTGGCTGAAAAAGCTTGTTTTTTAGGATGTAAAAAGACAAACAGGTTAAATAGTTGACCTGTTTTGGCATACACCAGCCTCTACATGCTGCATTGAACACAGTGCTTCAGTTCTTAACATCACACTGAGCTACCTGCTAAGTAAGTTAGTTGAATCACGAGGAAACTTCTGGAATTGGTTAACGTGTAATAAATCGTGGTTTATATTGTTGGTCAGGCCCTTTGTGAAAGATAATTTAAAGTAGCAGATATAACAATGTTTTTAATTTACTGCCTGGTGAAGCACAATAGCTGCTTTGAGATTTCGAACGCCAATATTATTGTCATTACGACAGGAGTTCTGAAATATAATTCATGTTCTGTGTAGTTATTTAATGCCGCAATAGGTGAATTGTAGGTTGTTAATTATGTCTTCGGCAACGACTGCAGCCTTTGGAGACATTTACAAATATCCATGTTCATTTTAAACAAATCGAAAGTGTCGCTTTAAATGTCGCTGCCATAATGTTTTCTATTTCACCTCAGATATTGCCGCACATGTTATCTTATCTCCTTTGATTGAGAGAGTGTCGCAAACTAACATCACCAGCCCAGAATAAGCAGCGCAGCGCAGAATCTCAAACGTTGCTTTAGTGTCCGGTTATTTGCTTGACATACTTGCCATTACTATTTTGTTTTCACTTCATCTCTGGCAGAATGCAGGCCATGTGGTAAGGGGTTTCAAACTTCCTGTGATATTTCTGCTCTCAGAAGCAAAGTAAATAAAAAATCGGTTGGGTGGTTACTGACAAGTAAAGTTTTTTGAGGGCGGGAGGAGACGGCGAAGTTTACGCCACACATTTATCTACATTGGGTTTAGCAAAATGCGTGCATTCTAAAAGTACTCGCGTAGTTCTTATATAGCATGGCGTTTTGTAACGAACGCTCCAAACACACGAAAAAAGTAAACGCCCGCTTCGCGCTACTCGGCTAACTTGAAGCTTCCCAGCGCTTGGGGAGCACGCGGAACGCTGCGCGGGCTGGCGCGGACGGCGCGCACATGCATCCTCTCGCACAGCAGCGCCTCAAGCGGGCGCCGCCGCCAGTCATCACGGTCGGGGCCACCTCCGCGCCCGCCCTCAGCACACTAGCCAGTATATTCTAGGCACTGTAGTTCCGGGCAGCGCCGCCCAGTTTTACAATTGAAAATAATATAGTAACGTTACAAGGCGCGTGGCGTTAGATTATTTTCAGTTGTAAAACTGGGCGGCGCTGCCCGGAACCGCCACCGATCCTTCTCTCTGTGGCGCTGCAGTCGCAACCGGCTCGGCAGCCGGGGCGCTCGCAGGCGGTTTCGCTTATGCTTCTCCCTTCGCGTTCCTAGTTCAGCGCTCGGCGCGTACGTTTCTTGTGCGTGCGCGGGCGCTTGGGTGGGCGCACACATCTGGTAATTATTACATTCTCGGAAGCAAATAGCTACAATGAACAGCAGACACAATGACATTTTTTGCGCCCCTTGTGTGGTTCTTCCGGGTCCTTTTTTTGCCGAAGAGCAGTACTCGCAGTAGCCGGCGCATTCAGTGCCGCGGTCTCCGGCGTTTCTTGTTCGCGCGGTCTTTCTCAGTAGTGTTGAGTGCGCGATGCCGTTCGAGTGGCACGTTTAGTGATTTGCCAGCGACTGTATTCCATTGATGTGGGCCTCTGCATGTGAGGCTGATGCAGACAATGCCGACCTGCTTTATTCCCGGGTGTACCAGTACTGGCTACAGCAGCAACAATTAAAAGCAACATGGACAGGCACTTCTTCTCGGCTTCCAAAGATGCGACGCTTCGCTCGCTATGGATTAAGGCCATCCCGCGTGCGGGTAAGGAAAAGGATACCATGTTGGGCTAGTTGGTGGTCAGATACAAAGGAAGGAACAGCGCACATTTTAACGAAGAAGCATTGTGGTGTGTAACTCTGTCCGTCCTTCGTTAAAATGTGCGCTGTTCGAATTCCTTTGTAGCGGATAAGAAGCTTTCGACAAAGTCCAAAGTGTGCGACTGCCATTTTCACGAACAGGACATCGACAAATGGTTCGTACATGCAATGACGTTCTCTCTGAGGAATTCTCTGCGCGCGTCATCAAATCGTATTTGGTGACGTGCATTTCTATTCCAGATTCCTTCAGCGAGAATGTGCCTTGAATGTGCAGGTTAAGTCGGCGCACAACGCGCTAAGCTACTGCAAGCACGCTGGTAATTAAAGTTGTAGAGTTCGATTTAAATGAAAAAAAAAAAAAACCTTGCATACATGTATCTATTTATTACTTTTTTTCTGTCAACATGCTTTGGTATTTTGTAGCCATATTCATCGTAAGCAAAAAAGATGAGTTGATTTCTAAATAAAAATGCTTGCATGTTTCTATTCATTACTTTGTTTCTCTTAACGAGCCATAATCACCTTAAGCAAAAACGATGTGGAGTTGATTGTAAAAAAAAAAAACGTTGCATATATTTTTCTACTTTGTGTCTGCCGTAAAGTGTGTACTGTAAAAACCAATAAATTGCTGCAAAGAACTTTATGCTTATTGACATGTAAGCTGGTTTAACTTCGTCAGTTAAATGACTCAATAATTCTTTCAATTAGAGATATTTCGAATTTGCAGAAACGTCGCTTCTTAGTGACGTACGTTTGGTAAAGCTAACTGTTGTCAGGGCAAAACATGGAAAAGATACTATTCTAAAAAGGACGTCGAGAAAATTAGGAAGTTTCGTCTTCGAGTGGCCTTAATTACTAGAGCCACAAAGTGACGTAGCTCCAATTGATGGTGACCTTGCTTCTAATTGGCTGGAAATAAAATGAGCGGTTTCATGATTTTTTTATAAAATTCGGAAGAGTCAATCAAAATAAGCTTTAACGGAGGCTTATTCTACGCTACCAGCTCGCTGCAGACCGTTCACGCTCGTGGTTGACTGCCAGCGAGCAGCCGACGCAAGCGCGCGCAAACTACGATGCGCTTCGGCTGACCTGTTGAAGAAAGCAAAGCAATGAGCCGTAACTAACGGCTTTTACGCCCCACATTAAGCGATCCTGAGCAGCTACTGGAAAGTACTCTGGCCTAGATGTAGTCTGGACGCGGATAACTTGGCGGGTAGCGGGTAGTCTTTAATATTACCGCGCGCTAACGTCATGAAAAGGCCGAAGAGGAATTGGGAGAGGCGCCGTTGCACCCGACGAGCAGCGGCCGGGTAGAGCAAAATGCGGCGGTCCCGCCCTCTCGCGGCACGCCGAGAAACGGAGACACCGGCGATGCACGACGCATGGGGAGAGTTTTACAACTGAACCTATCTAGTAACGTTAGTAACGTTGGCGCTTCCCGCCACAGCTTTCCCGCAGGAAATTCAACGTCCTCCTCTAAAGTTTTCAGTTCGTCGTTTCCGTTGACGTTCAGCTTCGCGAGCCTTCGTCCACGATTGCAGCCGATTTGATTCCTCTTCGCTGCCGCAATGACCTTTACTCCATAATTGTTGCTGTAAGTGTGAACTTCTTACATTTTTTGGAAGTGTTAATCATTGGAGATCCCCTTGGAGAGGCGTACGCTTTGACGTGTATTTTTCGTTCTGAGCAACTGTTGCCACGATTACGGCGAACGCTGGGGTTTTTCTCGTTCCGAGCAAGTGTTGCTACGATTACGGTGAACGCTGCAGATTTTTCTCTTTTTTTTTTTTTACGCGAGAGTAAAAGCTCAAAAAACAGCCGCGCCCGGCCAGCGGTGTCAACGAATCACGCGGACGTAAGTAAATTAAGACTGAAACGCATAGGAAATAGTCAGACGGCCGCTAGTCAATTAAAGGGACTGCAACACTTCCGATAAACGTTTTCACTCTTCGCGTCTGGAAGTATGTGCGAAAGCTATAGTTATCACCAGCACGGTGAAGTTCTGCGCGATTTGCTCGTCGCAGCATGATATGCCTTGCGTTCCTGCTTTGGTTTTGTGGCTTTCTTTTTCAAGCGGCGATCGAATGCGTTCAGTGCTGCAGCTGAAGGAAAGCTGGCCAATACCCGTGAAGAACGCCAAGACCGGGAAAGAGAGAAAACTCTTTTGAGCAAGTTTCTGAGTTATCTGATGGGCATATAGCAGTAATTTTTCACTGAGGTACTTTGCGACCCCCTAATCTAAGGTGTGAATGTGTTGGTTGACTACCTTCTGCAAGCATTTAAGATTTAGAAAAAAAGTGAGAAGTGTTGCAGAGTCCCTTTAAGACATGAATTAACTAGACATGTCGATGTGTAATCAAAGCAAACCATGGCGATAAAAAAGTGGAACGAAGACTCTTGTGGCTCAGCGATGAAGCTGGAGATACTCGCTTGGGAACTACCATATGATACGACAATGGTCTTGCGAGGCCCACCCTGAAAATCTTCCCACCATTCCTTTCTCCCTTTTGCCAAATCTTGCTCGTACGCAAAAAGGTTGCTTCGCAGCATGACTTGCACGTTTAATTTCTCCGCGTAACACATGTTTTACGGTTGCTCTTTGTACAACACGCCAGGTATGCAGACAATGCAGGCACACACATAGGTTTCGTGACTTTTGGCAGCAAGAGCATTGCTTGCCAATATGACACGCATAAGCATAGAAGTCGGACGCAAAAGGCGGGCGTTGGACTTTAGCTGGAAGTGCGAATTGTTTGGCACGGATCCTTTATCCCTTTCACCAGTCCAAGAGGGGTCCTCGGCACACTGATGGTTGAGAAACGTTGCCACAAAGGCATAATAAAAAATTGCATGTTAAAAACAAAACATTCTGTGTAAAAAAAAAAACGTGTGCAATTATGACATCTTTCCTAATAGAAGGTTTTAGACTAATTAGGCCGAAATATTGTGACGCGCCCCGCAGCGCTCTCGTACAACTTCCGCGCGTTCTCGTGGTACGTGGGCTGCTTCGTGGGCGGACGTTAGTCGTTATCCGAATTTTCGCTGCGTGCACAAAAAATCCAAAGTACAGGTGGGCCCCTCCTGCTTTGGAGTTCTCGAGCACGCGGCCGCAAAGTATGTCAGTCTCACGCACGATATTCGATTAAGTAAACTCGAATAAACGTTCGTCGGGGATCGGCAAATTTTCTCTGACGATGCAGACCTGGTTTCGCCTCAAACCGCCCTTCTGAAATTTTCCAAGGCCAAGGGAACCTTCTTTTCCCGGCCACGGCGGCCGCTTTTCAGATGGAGGCGAAAAGCGAAAACGGCTGTGTGTTCGCGATTTCGGCGCACGTTAAAGATCCACAGGTTATCAAAATTAATCCGGAGCCCTCCACTACGGCGCGCTTCATCGCCTGTGAGGCGTCGGCGCGTTACACCCCACAATCATCACAAGAAAAAAAAAACACCCAAGCTTGTTAAAACCAGAAGTTTATACACACACCACATCGTAGAGAGTGCAGTTAAAACATTAAATTTTTAAGAGAAATGCCGCACAATGTGATTTTAAAATCGCGCAACATCCGTCTCGGACGTCGTCAGCCCGGACACCACTGTGGTCTACAGTTAAGTGAAAGTAAACTGCAATTATGTGCGAAAAAAAGAAAATGTCGCTTATATACAAAACAGGGGTCGGCAGAAAGATTGATGGGCAGATGAGATCAAGAAGTTTGCGGGTATAAATTGGTCGCACTTAGCACGGGACCGGGATAATTGGAGATCCATGGGAGTGGCCTTTGACCTACAGTGGGCGTAGATAGGGTGATGGTGATGATGATGATGATGATGACGATATACAAAAAATGAATTTGTAATTGTACATTTAAAACTATTTTCTGAAGTTCTTTTTTTCAGCTTCCATTGCTTTCTTGGCTTTATCAATTTTTTTCAGTTGCCCCGTTAGCAAGAGAATGTGCGCAAGGGAGAGTCAGTGGTATTTTACTTGAAACTGAGTCGATTTCGGGGACCGTCGAAGTCGATCGTCTTTGAAAATCACCGCGTGGCAGCATTTGATCATATTTCGTTCGATGGCCATCGACTTCAATGACCGCTGAAGCTGTCTCTAAGAGGATTAGTATACCCGCGTGCTACACGGCCAACTATATCTCGATCGCCTTGTTTACAAAATTCTCTGACGTGGCAACACGCTCGCCTGACAGAAATAGCTAGGGGGGCATCGACATAGAACGACGCATATGGCTGTTTGGAGCGCGAGTTCTGCCGCCCATTGTTCTGACGGATGTTGAATCATGCGACGCTAAGCGCGGCTGCCACCTAATGGAATATGAAAGGAAATGTGGCAGATATTACTAATACGCAAAAATGCGGATAAAGCAGAATGCATGGGAAGCATTGTCAAGCAAGCACAAACCACCTTCCCGTGCACCTTCCGCCAATGATATCGCTCTGTCTTGCTCTCAGTGGGCGGGCTCTCCCGGATTCAGTTTCACTCAACTTGACCTGGTAGACATACAGTACCAGTACTGAGCTGTAGTTCAGCTTAATTTTAATCGCCCAATTTAACGGAGTCATACCTTGGCTCGTGGTTCACACATACGACTATAGTGGTGCATGGCATGGCAATGCGCTTCAATACGGGCGCTGCCTTATGCGTGATTACGTTCTGATTTTTATTTTATTGTGGGCTCTAGAGCCACTAAATAAAAATGGTTTAGCCTACTATAGTAGGCTAAACTATTTTTATAGCAGGCTAAACCAGTAGGCTAAACCTAAAAGGCGCCGACTAAAGTTACTTATGACTTTAGTGGGCGCCTTTTAAGCACTCTGACTAACTTAATTCCACCCACATACATTCCATGCCATAATTTATGTGCCATTTTGAATTCACTGCTCGATCTGGAGAGCACGTTTATGCTGCACGGCGGCTATCTGTCGGAGTGGCACTCGTTATCAAGATCTCGCCTCGCTCCGCTACTGAGCCTTTAGCCTCTTTCTGGGTTCTGGTGCGATACCTCTGATTACCGATTGTGTTTCGCTGGTCGATTGAAATTCGTTCGCTGTTCATCGTACTTTGCTTGCATACTGATTCCCTGCTGCTCCAGGTGAACGTGTGGGGTTCACTGCCCAAACATGTTACTTCCAACGTAAGCGTGCGTGCGATCTGCCCTTTGAGGCGATTTGGATTCGCAAATAAATAACTGCGCGCAAGCGAGCTTACCTGGCGCCCTGTCCATGGCGGGCACGATCGACGACGCCGTCTGCTTCGCCATTGCTTGGGCCACGCCTGACTATGCTTGGACACGCCGATCACAACAAGTTTCGCGCTCCGTGGGTCTCCTCCTGAGTGTCGGCACGCCTCACACTTGAACGTGCGAGGAGCTCTTTTCCACAAAGCCCGCTGAACTCCATCTCGTCGATTTTCCTTGGGATACGTGACGCATTTATTACTCCGAGCCCGAGGGCCGAATGCCTCGCTAACACCGACTCAGCCCGATTGCGCTGCCGCCCGCAGAAGCCACGACCGCCGCCAACCACTCAACACCGCCATGTTGCTGGCTTCCCGTCTCCGCTCCCAACTGCTGGCCGCCCGCGGCGGACGAGAGCACTTGGGGCGCGGCGCGAAATACGAAGGCAGGCTGTCGTCGCCGGCCAGACGTGCTTGTGCGCGCTCCGTCTATCGCCGGCGGCTTCAAGCGGGCGTACCGTTCGCCAGGCGTTTCTGGTCAAGAGGTCTAACGAGTCAAGAGGTCTAACGAGTCAAAAGGTCCAATAGTCACGTGACCGCCGAGTCGAGAGGTCCAATGAGTCGAAAGGTCCAATTTGAGTCAAAAGGTCCAACCAACAAGTCAAAAAGTCCAATTTGTGTGAAGAGGTACAACGCCATGAGGTACAACGCGTCAAGAGGTCCAAGAAGCTTTATTTCTAATGCGTAGCAACGGTAGCATTCTTTGCCGATGCCCCCACAGCCACGACCGTGTAACGCACGTACTGCATTTGCACAAAAATGCGCAATTTGGAAAGGTAACACCTCTAATGGATACAGTGCGTGAGAAGTGACAACTGGTCGAACATAGTTTAAAAAAAAAAACACGAAAAACTAAAAAAAGAAAAAATTGGAAAAAAGGACCTGACAAAATAAAAAATATGCATCATTTGCATCTCCAAAAACCGAGGACTAAACGCAACTAGCCCGCAAAAAACGTACCAAACACGAATAAAGAAAGCGAAAATGAGCAAACCGTGTAACGCTCTGCATTTCCACAAAAAATTCAAAGCTGGCGGAAGTAACTCATGTAATCCTTATGATAGCGTAAATGGAGGTAATTCGTCTAACATATATCGAAAATGAACTCACAAAATCAAAAATATGCATCTTATACATGTCATCCAAAAAAAAGAAGTGTAAACTAAAAAAAAAGCTCGGTAAAGAACGTTGAAAATACCAATAAAAAACCGCGATGACGGACGAACCCTGCGGTACGCCTTGCATCTGGGGAAAAAATTCATAATTGGCGCAGTAGAGGCAGTTAATCGGTGTAATGCTATAAACTCACATCATTGCCGAAAAAACAAAACAAAAGAAAACTGAAAAAAATAAAATAACACAACGTCTTGGACTACCCAGGGCCAATTTGGGATGTGAAGAAGTCACATTATAGACAAGCGGCATACGGATGCTGCGCATTAGTAGACCATTCTCTGAATTTCTGCAGATTTTTTCTTCTCTGTTTATAATCAACCCCACAGCCGTTTCAACCCCTTCAGCTCAGCTAATTTTATAGAATGGCTCTATAGCCAATAAAATGTCCTAGCAATATTTGGTCGTGTAATTTATGCGGGTCTATATTGCAATGAACGGCTTCTTGGGACGGTTACTGACTTCGTTAGCTATTTGATAAATCTGGACAATAGGACTGATGCTTATTTTAGAACTCGTCCTGTCCTTCCTGTATGCGTTGTCATTTTCGCGCAAAGCCCGTGTTTATTCACCGCGCTGCGTAGTTATCGGTGAAAAGTATAGACAGACACTGTTAGCTACAGTGCATGGTTGTATTGCTATTAATGACTTCTGGTAGCGATTACTAACCGCTTCGGCGACATATTTTGGACTTTTAAAGTTTAGTATCTGCGTTCCAGTTTATGTGCTCTACACTCTGGTGAAGTCACGAACGGCAATCGCTGATAGTGTTTCGCCCCGCTAAAGCGACGGGCCCGTGATGTCCACGCGCGCGCGCGTTTTGAAAGGAGATTGCGCTTAATGCATGACGTCCCTTGCTTTTCCTCGCACAGTTTGTTTGACGTCGCTGCAGTAATTTGTACGCAGAGTAAGTCCGAAAAATCACGGAAACGACTGGCGTCATGTTGAAAATACTCGCAGTAGCGCGCTCTTTTTGCCGCGCGGAGGAGCGCCCGGATGCTGTGATGAGGCGCAGGGCAACTTTCGTTATCGTTCTTAAGTTGTACCCTAGTATAGGACACATTTTATATCAATTCTGGGGAAGTGTACCTCAGCACCTCACGTTTAGCCTTCCTTTTCATGTCCTCGTAATCGCAAATATTTCCTTGGGTAGGTTGTTCAGTCGCGGGATCTCACGTGTTCTACTGATTTTTTTTTTTATCATAACTAGCGATCAGGGCCCATTCCGGTTGCCGAACGTTATAGTCTTCAGACCTAAGTGATCTTTTTTCAGCGCGTAGCACAGAATTCATGTTTCTTCGTCCTTGTACAGTAAAATATTTCATCTTCCACCTAGAATGTTCGACGATGCAGACCACGACCAACTTTACTAACTTTACTTCGGACCTGCCCAGCCAGCGGCGCTCAATGGGAGCGCTTGCGCAAATACAGGAGGCGATGGCTTGCGCCGAGTCTCGTTTCGCGCCAGGCCGCTAGGGGCGCTTTTACGCACTGTTGCGGCGAGCAGCGGCCCAGCGGCTACGCTGGCAGTGCGTGCTCGAGCGCTAGTATTGGCCTCGAGGACATACCGTGGCGCCACCTACGAGCGACGTCACTTGTAGGACGCCGAATCGTGTTGTCGTCTGCTACAACACATTTCCCGTGCGTATGCGGAAGCGTGTTTTTTTGTTGTGGCCACCGTCTCGCCCGCTCCTTGTGGATTTGATGCAAATTACCAAAAAAAGTGGTCTGTAAACCAAATAATTCGGTCAAGCAATCAGCGACTCGCTTGTTCCCGGCGACACCGCCGCGTTTAGGTAGTTTCTACCATAGCGACCTACAGCTCTTACATACGCAGCCAGCTAACGCCAAGGACGATGCAACTGATGCCGAGAAAAGTACGCTGTAAATTCATTATGAAATACTTGTGACGGGACGTGTGTGTGCAAGCAAACACCTTGTAAAAGCGACGGAAACACGTCGCTCACTTATGATCTCACCGCGCGAACTGCTCGTATTGCCTGGTAAATGAATGTCGCGAGAACGGTGATCAGATTGCTTCGCCGCACATGCTTAAAAGTATTGTAATGGTCTGCAGTTTGGCTTAATCAGTGCCTATTTCCCCTACGATGTTTTTATAGTCGGATTTGATTAACGATCACTGCCGTAGCCTGCACTCTGCACGGCTGATGTTTACTTTTCGTGACTTGTCCGCAATGTATGAACGGTATGAACGCGAGTTTTTAACGCCTTCGAGCGGGTTCGGACAAGGCTATATTTAGTTTTCATTAGGTGCTCGGCGTGGTAATTTATAATTACAGCGTGTTTTGTATGTTTACTGTAAGCCGGCATTTCTCAAGCATCAATTTCGAAACTCACGACTTCTCACAGGAGGCGAGGCTGCGTACGAGGCGAAACATGTCGTTAATGATTTCGGGAAATGGGGATATTTAGAATAGGAGAACCGAGCGTTGGGGGCCCCCAAGAAGTTAGAGGAACCCAAACGCAACACGCGCGTGCGCGACGGGAGGGCCTTCGCCAACAGCTCGCAGCCGGCTTCGGATGCACGTAATCGGATGTTGGGAACTTTAGGCTTGGCGTCGCAGCAGATATTTCATCGCCGTTAGAGTTGCGAGTGACAGTCCCTAACAGAACGTTTCACCGCGCTGGGAACTCTGTAAGCGCGGTGATTTTCGTTGAAGCGATCGACGATCAAGATACCTGCACGGCCTCGGTCGATTCTGGCGCGCAAGCATAACCATCCTTCGGCCGCTCGCCGCACCGTGCGTGAACGGGCCGGCTCTGCCGGGACCGACCTCCGCGGCCGGTCGGCGTAAATCGCGGCAGATATTTGAGCATCGCTTTGTAAACCACAGCTGATGATACTACCTATCAGAATTTTTCATGACACTAACACCCACTTTCACCAATCTGGAACTTCTTTTCCACGACTTGTGCGATTTAAAAAGCGGCGACAAGTTGTTCGGCGACAATAGCGGCTCGAACCTGCGTCGGTTCGAGCCGCACCGTCGGCTGTGCGGGCAGGCACGGCGGGTGCGTGTGCTTCTGCGAGCAGTTAACGCTTCACGATTTCCTGCTTTATACATTTCTTGCAAACAAGGGAAATCTAGAAACTTCACTCGGCGATCGTCGTAGTCCACATTGTTGATCGGGGAAACAAGCCGCTGCTTATGCCTCGGTCGCATGCGTAATACACCACCACGCTCATGGTGTTTGCGGATAATCTATCACAGTTGATACGGTTATACAGTCACCATTAGGTCGAACTGCGCCTGACGCACTGAGAATTAACTTCAAACGAAGGAAATTAACACGAAAATACTTTTAGAACGCGCTTCCTAAGCGAAGCGTCACGCGCAGCAAGCCAACTTCGCAGCAAGATAGGAACGGTGATCCTACAAGTGACGTCAAAACGATCGCAGCGCCGGCCTCTCCAGTGGTGGGCCTAGCGGCCATATGTCTGGCGCGGGAATTCGTGTTTAATCACACTTCAGTTAATTGATTTCGGTAATTCCGAATGAATAAGTAGCAGTTTTACGGTGACCATCCCTGAATGAATGTTTTTTTCTGATTCAGCGTGTTAAGGCGGGGCGGGGCCTCTTGACTGGCTTTCCCGTTGTGAGATGCGTTACGGTGCACGCGACGCATTTAGTTTCGTGGTCTGATACGAAGTGATGCCGAAAAAAAAAATATTATCTCACGTACTGACAACGGAACTGGCTTTTTAACCAAAGTGTACAGGTTCATACTCGCAGGGGGAGGTTATTTCCGAATTTGATGTACATTGGGAAGTTCATAGCATAAACCAAACATATGTCATAAAAGCTTCCCAGGAACTACTCTTTTTGTTATAGTAAATACAACAAAATTGAAGCTTTCTGTTGAAATTCCTCATGAAGTGTAGTGGTTTTTTCTTGCTATAAGGATGCGGAGGAATTTTCTATGCTCGGAAAACAAAATGCAAAAATTCAAGCAACGAAGATGCTAGTTGCGGTCTTGATTAGCGACGATGATTTGGCCCCTTCTTTGCGAATAAATTGGAAATTCTTTATTGCGAGTGCATGTGGAGGGCTACAATGACCTGCTACACCACTAACTCAACAACGATGTCATTTTAAAGGAGCCATGAATGCAAGTTTGTTTTATTCGAAAGATTTCGTGTTTTATAGTGCCCCCAGCGCTTGTCCGGATACAAACGATGCTTTATTCACTGAGGAATTGATCAATTTAGGTTAAAATTTTGATTTTCCCGCTAAATCGTTTGTTTTCGGGGTCTGCAATGACATCACAGGAACCGACCGCTCTGCAGCCTAGAATACCTTCATTCACGCATCCGCCGTACAGGGTAGAGACACGAAAACGCTGGCGCCGCCATTTTGGGTCGCTCGATCGCCGCCGAAGCAAGTCACTGTGTCAAAACCGCGCTAAAATTATCGCCGCAACGCGGTGTACTGGCGAAGTTTGAATCATATTATCTGTTTCGCGTTGCTAGGTCACGTGGGAAACGAACAGAATAACGCGCTGAGCCCGTTGGCCCAATTGCGGCGGCACGGGACCGTTCGAAGGTTGTCTCCACCCTGTACAGCGGTGTTGGTTTGTTCCCGCGTTTCTTTACGTTCCGTAGCCTAGATGGCGCCACCAACCGTGGCAAGCCTTTGGTTTGTTTTTGACCGTATTTGAACCTGGCTTGTTTTTGTTCTGGGAGAAAATAATCGTTCCCTGAAACAGTGCTCGCTCGACAAATATGGTCACGTAAGACACCGTTACTTGCGTCAATCGGCCAGTGTCGTCTGAGACAACCCCAAGCCCCGTAGTGCTGTGCAGCACTGCAGCTAAACCAAGCATGGTGTGCGCAGTACGAACAGCAGTACGCATCAGTACTTCTATGTTTACATGTGCTTTCGTAACTTCCACTGTTTGTCCCATTATTCTTATTGCTTTGTAAAGAATGTGCCCTAAATTTAAGCGCAAATCGCTCGTTCGGCTAGCTTCTAAGCTCTACCGAATTTGCGTCTGCTTGTGCCGGCCTCCGCCAATCGCAGAGCTGGCTCGAATGACATCATAGGTTACGTTGCGGAAAATGAGGTGGTGGGTCGCATGGCCATTCCCTTTTTTCCTAGATATCTAGCTTATTTCGGCGAAGTTTACGTTAAAAGTGGTGTCAGTATGATTCTAACGAGGCAATCTTTTGAATGAACCAAACTTGTGTTTTCTCTTCATGGCTCCTTTAAGCCTATTTACAGGATAATTTTATTTACATACACAATGCCACGGTATTGGCACACAATGCCACACTGTATATAGTCAGGTTTTCAGAACATTAATGAACGCTCGTATTGCACAATCCTTTTCACTTTGGCTTTTTTTTTTCAACAGTTCATTTTCGTTCACAACCATACACTTCACTTGAACAATGGAGCACAGTAGTCACACTTTCAACACTATTCTGGAGTCTGGTTTTTCCGCAATCCTTTTCCCTTTGCCACTCTTGGCCGTTTTCTCCGCAACAAAAATTGTGAAAAAAGGTCGGCTGAACTTCTCCAGCCCGAGCTCAACCATTGCCCTCGTATGACTATCCGTTGAGCCGTTGTGGCTGAAAAGCTTGTTTTCCAGTGCAGCTGGTAGCATCGTCCTCACAAACAGTGCCATCGGTGTTTTTTAGGATATCTCAAGTTTTGCGAACGCTTGGGCCGCTCTTTCCAGTGCACAGACGAATTCCAGGAACTGAAGCCTCGGATAAGATAGCCCACCCCGTCCAAATTGAAGATCACCGCAGCGGCAGGTCCAGATGAGCGAGGCGCCTTAAGCCACTTTACGCAGAGTGAGCACTTAAAGGGGCACTGACACAAAAATTTTGCATCTTGTTTTTATTGTTGCGATAAGTAGCTAGTGACCTACTTATAACCTGTAGAAACCTCATTTGCTTCAGCGTGCGACGGTTGTTTAATTAGAGGCATTTTCAATGCGGCCAGTCGCAGTTTCGGTTTCAGCGAGTGCCGCGAAAAGATGGATTTTGTGTGAACAAAGCTGACCACGTGACCGTCGGAGGGATATCACAGAGCAGAGCCGCCGTAGCACTGTCGAATCCGCATCGACGGCAGTTTCTCCGAATGCCCTCACGTACTGATCTCGTGAGGCGCTTAGTTAAAAAGCGACCGTGGATGCGACGCAGGCGCTGCGAGTGCAAATGCTACCGCGGCTAAAGAACGACGCGCGACGCTCGAGACGGTGGGTGGCAAGACGCGCGCTGGGAGCAGCCGGCCGGTCTGCCTACAGGTCCACCTACAGATGTGTTCGGCTTAGCACTGCGGCGGATATTCGAGTGCCGCTCTCGTAAGCGGTGCAGATGGCAATTTTTAATGAAACCCGCCATCGCATCATTAACTCCTTTCTCATGTAAGCCACCATGGTCGGGACTTGGGGACAATTTCGTGCAGCGGTAACAAGCTATCACTCGAGCTACCTGCGCCGGCCTGGGCCACTTCGCGGCCGTGGCCGCCGCCTGCACAGCGACCGTGCGGCTAGCTCAGTGGGCTTTTCGTGCCTCCGGTGCGTTTTCGCATCCAATGGTAATAAACAGTAATAGAAACAGAGTGCCTGGAATCGCATTAGAACTTTGGTCGCGGCCAGCTGCCCGATGAGCGGACGAAATCACGGCGCCTCCGCCGCCAACGATCGGGTCGTTCGTTCTCGAGAGCAGAAGCTCCGCCCTCCGGCCCTCCGATTGGAGCGGCGAGCCGGGCGAGCCGGCGAAAAACGCCGGCAGTGCGGAAGCGGCAAACACGAACTCGTGACGTGTTTGGATGTTGTTTATTTACACAATATCTTCGGGATGTCGATTGCGCGTGGTCCTCTGCTGGCTGCTCGGTTGCGTTTCGCACACTGTAAAATTGATTTTAAATATGTTCTAGGCTGTATTCGCCGCTGATATTTTGCAGATGATGTATATGTGTTCCCACCAATCTATCTCCGAAGTTATCTCGCCTTCAAAATTTTGTGTCAGTGCCCCTTTAATGTGTTCCTCGACGGTTCTCTTACGAAAGCCCGCAATGAGGTCCAGTGTGCTGGCCTTGATGCTTGGAACTGGATAACCAAAAAAACACACCAATAAATGCGGTGGGAACATGATAGGTACGCTCAGATGTAAAGACAGCGCACCGCTGCGTTGCTATTTAACACCAATCGACCATATTAAAATACAACTATGCGCAGTGAAGCATGCTAGCTTCAATTTGTCGTGATCGCTTGAGCGATAAAGCGCATAATTACAAAAATCAAACACAATTGTGAAGGGAAAAAAATGAAACGAAGGGTGTTCTCATCTTTTCTTGAGATTGCTTTTATCCATTTGTCTCAAACTTCGGTGACGGGGAACTGGTGAAAGGAAATATTTCTCACCTTACCTCATTCAGATCTACAATAAGGTACGAAACAGTATACCATCGTCCTCCTTCAAAAGAAAAACTCGCTTCAGAGGACTTAATAAGTTGTATTTCTTATGTCTGAAACTTCGTGCTTTACATACAGCAGACGCAACTTACGCTCCACGCCGCGTCTGCAATAGCGCGTTCTGCATGGTTGCGCCCACGCGTGCGGCGGCCGCGGCGGCGAGGAACGACAGGGCGTAAGTGGCGCCACTCCACTAGCAGCGGCGAAAATTATCCCTGTGACGGCGGTGCTGGGGCCGCGCTTGCTGGGCAGGTCCGAAGTATAGTTGGTCGTGATGCAGACACACCCTGTCAATTAGGTACTGTTTAAGCGTTATGCCCGTTATTTTGCATGAGAAAAGTGTTATGAGAAATATTTGTTCAAACAGAAATGCAACAATTACAGGTATCATTCGATGAACAGGGTAATCACATTAGGGTAACAACTTATGCACATACTATATATATATATATATATATATATATATATATATATATATATATATAAGAGAAGAAAAACTTCGAACAAGGTAAAAGCACGATTGTGGCCTACGTTTCAGCAAAGAGAACAAAGCAAGTTCTCTTTGCTGAAACGTAGGCCACAATCGTGCTTTTACCTTGTTCGAAGTTTTTCTTCTCTTGTGTTCTCTACCATTTTCAAAGTTCTACTACTCCCTGTATTATATATATATAGTATAAGTAAAGAGTCGGATACACAGCAAGAACAATAACAAACAAGGTTTACTTACGTAGCGGCAACGGGACTTGCCTTCATCAGAGTAAAGTTACATGATTTTGCTGTCGCAACGACAGCAAAATCATGTAACTTTACTCTGATGAAGGCAAGTCCTGTTGCCGCTACGTAAGTAAACCTTGTTTGTTATTGTTCTTGCTGTGTATCCGACTCTTTACTTATACTATTTCTGCGCGCTTTGTGAGTTTATCTTTCGCTATATATATATATACAGTGTGTTGCAACGATAACTGGAACACTTTAAAAATTTTTCCTGAGCGATCCGCCGCACTGTTCACGCTCAAACTTCACACAAAGGTCGCATTTTGTGGTCTATTTTGTTTGACACCGGGAACAACAACGGTACTTACCTGTTTATTCTGAAAATAAATAAAAACGATTTTCGCCTATGGGAAAATGGCGGCGATTTGGACGTGCGAGCCCGAAAACCGGGTTTTCTGATCGTCTGTTAGCTCATTTCTAGGTGCATTTTCTGATCGTCTGCTGCACCATTTGGCTCCGTACGTGAATCTCAAACGTGCGTTTCACTCTGCAGGTGGTTCCGTCGTCCCAACATCAACTTGCGCTGGCTCGCACGTTCAAATCAGCGGCCATTTTCCCATAGGCGAAAATCGTTTTTATTTATTTTCAGAATAAACAGGTAAGTACCGTTGTTGTTCCCGGTGTCAAACAAAATAGACCACAAAATGCGACCTTTGTGTGAAGTTTGAGCGCGAACAGAGCGGCGGATCGCTCAGGAAAAATTTTTAAAGTGTTCCAGTTATCGTTGCAACACCCTGTATATATATATATATATATATATATATATATATATATATATATATATATATATATATATATATATATATATATATTGCTAGGAGGTTTATTGGTAGCGAAGCGCAGTCACCGGAATGAGCAGACAAGGCTATATCCGAACCACTGCTGGCGATGACTCGTGAGGGCAGGTGACGAAAATGATGGATGAGAGGCCATACGGGCTGGTTGGCTAGTGGTGATTTTTCTTTACAATGTATATATATATATATATATATATATATATATATATATATATATATATATATATATATATACAGGGTGTCCCAGCTATCATGCACCAAGATTTAAAAAAAGAGCAATTGCCCTACTCGAAGGAAACCTAGTGCATAATGTTTCTAGTGCAGTGTACTAGTGGGCAGTAATTTTTTCGTTAATGAGATTTAAATAATTAATTTTAATTAATTATCTAACTCGACAAATACTGTCCTAATCGTCCAAGTGTCAATGAGGCACTTGTGGGTACGGACGAGAGGAATCTAACTGCGGCATTTTCAGCGACGATCTAATTGCGTACTGATTTATTCTGACTGATAAAGAAACCCCGAGAAATATGAAAAATACCACGTGACAGCGCTCCCACCTGCATCGTAAAGTAGCGCCCTCGAACTAGCTAACTGAAAGCAACTGCTCTGCCTGTCACATACCCGAAAGGACAGCGCATCCCCTTGATAGTGGTTTGCCGCCAAACTTCCACGACTGATAAATCTTTGAGGCCTTTCTCTTATTGCCATTTGCCGCTCCTAATGCAAGGATCATGTTGGCCTTCTGTTCATTAGAAAAACGCATTGCGACTGGGGCAATGCAAAACGACCCTTTAAACTTTCGAGCTGATTTTGTCAATTCTTTTTTGTTGGAACAGGTTCTGAGGCGAAAACACGAACCATCCGTGCACTCGACCTACGCTAAGATAACCGCTATCACACCTAATTTTTTAAATAGCATTATACGCGACGCGTTGCTTCCGCTGGGGCAGATGAGGCAGATAAAGCAAACACTCGTTCGCGATTTTTTCTTTCTTTCTTCCTTTTGTTTATTTCATTCTGGCTAACTAAGAGAAACGTTGTTCGAGGGCGCTACTTTACGATGCAGGTGGGAGCGTCGTCACGTGGTATTTTTCATATTTCGCGGGGTTTCTTTATCAGTCAGAATAAATGAGTACGCAATTAGATCGTCGCTGAAAATGCCGCAGTTAGATTCCTCTCGTCCGTACCCACAAGTGCCTCATTGACACCTTGATGATTAGGACAGTATTTGTCGAGTTAGATAATTAATTAAAATTAATTATCCAAATCTCATTAACGAAAAAATTACTGCCCACTAGTACACTGCACTAGAAACATCATGCACTAGGTTTTCTTCGAGTAAGGCAATTGCTCTTTTTTTTAAATCTTGGTGCATGATAGCTGGGACACCCTGTATATATATATATATATATATATATATATATATATATATATATATATATATATATATATATATATATATATATAGGAAAGCAAGTTCTCTTTGCTGAAACGTAGGCCACAATCGTGCTTTTACCTTGTTCGAAGTTTTTCTTCTCTTGTAAATATATATATATATATATATATATATATATATATATATATGTGTGTGTGTGTGTGTGTGTGTGTGTGTGTGTGTGTATGTGTGTGTGTATTTGAGAAAATGGTTGACTCCCGATTCAAAACAAAAACTGCTTTAGTGAAGTTACGACTGGAGGCCCAGTCTTCATCGTGGTTAGTCCGATGAAGACTGGTCCTCCAGTCGAAACGTCAGTAAAAACAGTTTTTAATCGTGAGTCCACCACTTTCTACAATATTTCTTCTGGCTCCTCGAGAAGTTTAGAAGTTTTTTCTACTGCTTACCTATATATATATATATATATATATATATATATATATATATATATATATATATATATGTATACACACAGAAAGATATGTCGGTGGTCTACAACACCAAGGGAGGCATAGGGGTGTTGTTAGGCTCTTTTTTCTATGGTTAGTCAAGTTACCATTTATTAAATATTCGTAAGAAAGAAAGAAAGAAAGAAAGAAAGAAAGAAAGAAAGAAAGAAAGAAAGAAAGAAAGAAAGAAAGAAAGAAAAACACGCGCCCAGAGTGGGGACCAAACCCACGCCTTTCGATTTGATCTCGAATGCCACCAATTCGGCTATCAGGGTGACTGTGTTCTGCTTCTCTTTCTGGGGTATTTATATAAAGGGGACCTTCTTTTCAACCCCCGGGGCGCGACTCGAACCTCTACAGCCTATCATGAGCGGGTAACTGGAGGGAAACCCTCTTATGCTACCTTGGCATCAAGACTGCCAGAACCGAGACCCTCGCTAGGCTTTCGCAGAATAAAATAGTTAGGAAATGAGGGGCTCGTTGACGAAATACAGAAATATAGGTCGGCAGTCTACAACGCCAAGGGAGGCATAGGGGTGTTGTTAGGCTCTTTTTTGTTACTACGGTGAGTCAAGTTACCAAGGTCCCCTTCTCCCCGTGTAGTCAGAGTGGCGCTGGCTACCACCCTCAAGTGTCAGATACAGTTATAGTAAATATAAATACCCCAGAAATAGAAGGAGAACACACTCGCCCAGATAGCCGAATTGGTAAGGCATTCGAGATCAAATCGAAAGGCGTGGGTCCGGTCCCCACTTTGGGCGCGTGTTTTTCTTTCTTTCTTTCTTCCTTGCGTATATTGAAAAAATGGTAACTTGACTAACCGTAGTAAAAAAAAGAGTCTGACAACACCCCCATGCCTCCCTTGGCGTTGTATACTGCCGACCCCCCTCATTTCCAAACTATGTGTGTGTGTGTGTGTGTGTGTGTGTGTGTGTGTGTTGTGACGTTTCCAAGAAAATGCCAGATTCTTTCAGTAAGTAATGTTTATTGGAGCCAGGCTGTGCTCCGCAGCAAACAAAAAGTCAATTCAAGCGGTGTAAAGCGGTGAATTCAAGCCCCCAACAAAGCGCCATGCACAGTCGAGTGTTTGTCAAATGGGATGCCGCGGCGTTTGCCCCGCGAGCATTTATTTCTCAACGCTATTCTTTCCCGAACCACCGAATCAGGTCGAGAGCATTGTTGATAAAATCAGAGAATTCTAAGCTAGTGACGACTGGGCAAACCCTCTATCTCTTAAACAAGGTTGGCCGGTGCTGCACACGACGGAAAGAGCAAACCCCGGCTCAGCTCGAAAAATATAAGATTGCCCGGCGCGGCCAGGCGCTGGTAAAAAAAAAAAAAAGAAATACATGTTCTCAGCAATATATACACAACTAACACACAACTTGTATCGCGCTGCGGAGGCTTCGGGTTGGAATGGCATTATCCCCACCAGCTACACACGCTTGGCCTGCCCGCTAGCACGCGTCGTTTGCGGACACTTGCCCCTTCTGTGTGCTTCCTGCGTCAGACGCTGACGTTGAACATTTGCTGTGGACTACACACATACTGAGCGGCGCACAGGACACGTACCCCTGCCCTCTCCGACTGTCGTGGATCCGGCGTAATAATATCACCGCGCATATTGCGGCGGATACTTCCTGTCACCTCTCCTCGGTTCCACGACCGCTGTCCTTGCTGACAACGGACCCACATGAACATTTTGTCCAACTAAAGGAAGATCTGCGTCGCGCCACACGCGCTCTCATCCCACCGTGTGGAACAGACCTTCCCAGTGGGCTCGCTCACTGGGAGGAGGTCCTGCTGCGTAGACTTCGAGTTGGGGTGGCCCTATCCGCTGCGGTAACCCGGGCGTGGCCACCACGATACCATGCCCCGTTTACCAACACCTGCCCCTTCTGTACCGTTCCTGCCGAAGACGCCGACACCAATCACCTGCTATGGACGTGCGCTTCTCTGAGTGCAGCGAGATCCAGACACCTTCGCGGCACAGGCCTGGATCCTGGGAGACCCCCTGATCTCCAACGATGGCTGTGGGGGCCCCACCACCGCTGTCTTCTGGATTTCCTCCGGGAAACGGGTGCCAACTTGTACCTCTAAGACTTTATGCCAAAGGGCATACTATCGCAAAAAAAATACACAAAACACAAGAAAGAAGACACGGACAGGCGCTACGCTTCCAACAGTTTAATAGCAACGACCGCAACGTACATTTATACACACATCCCGACATGCGCAATAGAGATGCCCACAGCGTCAGCGCAAGAATTGATCTAAAAACCGACCCTCAGCGTTGAACAATACCACCGACGTGTCACTAACACAGTCACTTCCCTTCAATCTGATATGATGCGCCTCGAGCAATTCTCTGGCTTTCTGATATCTGCTCTTTCCCAGTATCTTTGTCTCGGACAATCGTTGCTCACACTTTGTGCAGGAATCGCAATGCGTTGTCAAATGTGCGCCGTTATTAGGCCTTAAATTTTGCGCATTCTCCCTTAGGCGGTCGTTCAAGCATCTCCCAGTTTGGCCGATGTAGGACTTTCCACAGGTGATTGGGATTTCGTAAACCACCCCTACAGCGCAGTCAACGAACGGCTTCTCATGTCGTTTTTCTCAGGCCCTCTTTTTGCTAGTAGCAGCAATGCGAGAGCAAAGTTGGCCGAGCTTACTCGGAGCAGAAAAAACGACAGGGACACCGTACCTCGTCGCAACCTTTTTTAGGTTATGTGACACCTTGTGTAGGTACGGAACCACTTCAGGTAGCTTGTCATTTCTTAGCTGCGCATTCGTCCTTGGCTTACTATCCTTCACTTTTTCAAGGAGGGTTTCCGCCACCGCATTCACGGCCGACATACCCGCTCAGTATGTGTGTAGACCTCAACCAACACGCCCAGCAACACGTTCTCTTGATTTGCTGTGGACTTGCCCAGGCCTTAGAGACGCCCGAACGCAATACCTCCGAGGCACAGGGCACCATCCTGGGAGACCCGCAGATCTCAAGCGCTGGATATGGGGGCCTCAGCACCGGTCTCTTAAATTTTTGCGTGTTACGGGTGCAAAGTTATACATATGAAAATATTTTCTTATGCCGTAGGGCAATCTTTCGAAAAAAAAAAAAAACAACATATGCAACTTATACGCACAGACGCATTATAATTTCAACTGTTCGAATTTATACCGCGACTAGAAGTTTCTCTTCACGGCTGAGGGCGAAGCTCTCGCCCTGTCTTGGTTCAACCCGCGCAGGCGCTCCACGGTGGGTATCGGGTCTCGGGTTTCCGGCAGAGCTTGGCTGTCGGTTCTTGGTTCTTTTGCTTTTGCCGGTGGGCTTGAGGGGATTTGTTACAGCGTGGACCTCTTGACTCGCCTTACCCGCGTCAAAAGTTTCACGGTGAGTCAAGAGGTCCAACGAGTCAAGAGATCCAATATTGGGCCTTTTGACTCATTGGATCTTCTGACACGTTGGACCTCTTGACTCGGAATAAAAAAAGCATGGTAGTTTGCAAGCGCCCTTAAAGGCTATCATCATCATCATCATCATCTTTGTCGTCGTCGTCGTCGGCCTACTCAGGTCCACTGCAGGACGAAGGCCTCTCCCGTTGACTTCCAACCGCTCCGGTCCTGCGCAGCTCGAGTCCACAGCTTACCCCCGAATTTCTCTTTCATCACTCCATCGGGTTAATGGCCTTAGACCCCTTCTTCTAGACCCATCTCTTGGTATCCACTCTGTTACCTTAATTTTCAATACATGTTTGGTTCGTTAAAAAGACTACACTGTCGCGATAACAATGATTGACATTTTATCGCAAACTTTGAGAGAATAATCGAGATAAAACATGCTGTGGCGAACCCCCCAGCCACTTTCCGGCGATTTCTCTGACATCACAGGATCTTGTTGGTGTAATTGACGGCCGACGACCTAAGCCGCCGCCAAAAACACGATTGCGCGATTGTATAGGGGCCTCTCCTTCTATTCGATCCTGTCATTTGAATTCTAACGTGCAGTTAACTCACTAATAACTGCGTTTTTAGTGTTGGCCTATACTACATCACTCCTCAGCGACGAGAAGCTCAGCTTGCTGTCAGAGTTGATACCGAGGTCATTAACATCTGCCACATGAGGTAGCACTTCGCCATTAATGTTAAAGGGGAACAAGATGTCAGTTTTTCCCTACTGAAACGTTCCGTATATACGGAATTATGGGAATACGGATTTCATACGCATTATGCCCCCCCAAAGCACACCCAAAGTAGATGTTAGTATAAAAAACAGGGAATCACATTAGTGTGCGCAATCAAGATGTCTGGCACAGGTTTCGTGTTTTTATCTGCAATAATAAGCAAAATGACGCTCCGTATGTTTTCCGTATATTCCGTATATACAGAATTCATACGGACAATGATTTGGTGGTTCTAGTAAACTTACAGGCATAAAATCGGTGTCAAATTCTTGGATAAGTATACCCTATTTCTTTCACATATGTTTATCAAAAATATTCCGTGTTTTGTTGTGGCTTTGCGTCATTCTAGGAAAGTACTCCGTATTCCCATATTTCCGTACATACGGAACTTTTCAGGAGGGTTCTTGTGTTCGTAATTACCTTAGTTTTAGATGTATTGATAAGTTTGTTGCAAGCGCACCAGTGCGAAAATGACGAGATTGGTCTCTGGAAAGCAGAGCAGCTTTCAGTGTTCCGAACAAATATTAACATTTTGACGTCGTCAGCATATTAGAGAAAATTACAATCCTTAAGTACTGGCGAAACATCATTCATTCAGATTGAAAACATCATATTGAAAAGAGAAGCGGCCCGAGAACAGATCCCTGAGTGACACCAATGGTGGCCTCATAGCAAAGTGAGGACTGTCCATGTACACTCACAAAACATGACAAAACACAATCAATCAATCAATCAATCAATCAATCAATCAATCAATCAATCAATCAATCAATCAATCAATCAATCAATCAATCAATCAATCAATCAATCAATCGTTTATTAACGTGCCCAGGAACAGCGCCGGAAGGCCTTTGTGCTGGCGCACGAAGAAAAAAAAACACGCAATGTAAGATGCCTACACCTCACAAGTAATGCAATTAAAGGACAGTGTTGCTGACACACACGCACAAAAAAATTACACACAGTCGTACACCAGAATATACATGCGCCCACAGAACACACACACACACACACACACACACACACACACACACACACACACACACGCACGCACACACACACACGCGCACACGCGCGCACACACACACACACACACACACACACACACACACGCACGCACACACACACACGCGCACACGCGCGCACACACACACACACACACACACACAAACAAGTACAGTGCCTTGCAGTAAGCATGTGACACCACGCCAGTGGTCGTCATACACAGATAATTTCAAAAATATACATAAATGTAAACAAAGTTTGGTTGCACGGAAACGGAGTGAATCAAGATAGCTTATATGTAAGAAAAGGAGCATAGAAGGAATATTCATCTAGAGAAAACCAGACATTGAATAAGGGGAATATATAAAAAAGAAAGTATGTGTTGTCATCACTTCATGCATAAGTGACCACGCCTGAACAGAGGATAAAAAAGGTCACTTGCATGACAAGCTCACAGACGTGTTTACGGAACTGTGTCGAGGAATTATTAAATATGTCTAAATATTCGGAGTACTGATTGTACGTACACTGGAGGCGAAACATGGGGCAGACAGTTGGGATTAAAAAATGTGTCGTGTCTTCTGGTGGATTTTTGCGGCACATGGAGTGGAACATGTTGCAGCATTTCACCACAAGACACTGTGCCGTGCGTGAATGATTTTGAACGGGAAAATATCAGCCTTAATACGTCTGGAGTTTAAGCACTCTAGTATCGGTACAGAGAATGACCCAAAATTGTTATGGCTAGCAAAGCGATGATTGAAGATAGATATAAACTTCTTCTGGACACTTTCAATATGCATACAGAGTATTTTGCATGTGCTATTCCATAATCAATCAATCAACCAACCTTTATTTTCCGTGCCCAGGAACAACCCTAGGGTCTTGGTACTGGTACACCATATACAAAACATACATAAAAACAAACTAAAATCAAGACAACACAACACCCAAAACCGTATGCATGAAAGAAACAATAAAGTAAAGATAGTTACAGTAATCTCAGAAAGCAAAACAGCAAAAAAAAAGAAAAGAAAAGAAACAGGAGACCTAGCGTTGCAAGCCATGACACTCGGACAGCGAAATGTTCAAGGCACGTGAAAAACAGGAAATACTCACTGAACATGACAGAGATAAGTTATACGCATAAAACGAAGGTTTCATTACAAAATGTTCGGAAGTTTCAACTTTGAAAGAAGCTCAGCATTACAAGCACTGGCACTCAAACCTACAGAAATTCAAGCAACGCAAAACCAGGAAATGTGAAAAACAAACAAACAAGAACATGATTTACCTAAAATAAATACGGCACATAAATTTGCAATGACATAAAGGCACTTAAGCTACAACATTTTTCAAGTCGTTTGAGAACAAAGAAAAAGAGCTCTGGAATATATCAAGACGATCAGAATATTCATTATATGCACATTGTATTCTGCAGATGGACGAGCGTCTTCTACTTAAAGCATCTGTTCTAAAAGTTCGAAATGTTCGGAAAAGTTTGTTCGGCAAGTTGACATTGATAAGTGTAACCAAGTCGTCACACAAAATATCCCCATGAAGAAGTCTATAAAGAAAGATAATATCAGCTCGCATTCGTCGACACCGAAGGGAAGGAAGACTTCTCAGAAAAGGCACGCTGCCGTTAGCGTCTTCTTGTACATGACGGAAACGGTGCCTAAAGATAGAAAGGAACTTATTTCGAACTCTTTCGATACGGTCACTATTGGACCTGCAAGTTCCATTCCAAACAACAGAGCCGTATTCGAGAAGAGGTAAGCAGAGAGCCGAATACAACTTGAAGAAAGTAAGAGGACCTTTAAACTCTCTAGAATATCTGCAAACAGCACCCAGACATCGAAGAGAGCGACGGGTAATTTGTGTAACGTGGGAAGAGAAAGTCAGAGAAGAATCAAATAGTACTCCCAAGTCTCGAATTTCAGTCACCCTCGGCAATGCAGTGCTTGCAATTTTATAGGAGTATTGCAGCTGTTGAGTTTTTCTACTATAGGAGACAACTTTCGTTTTTGAGGGGTTCAAAATTAGGTCGTTTTTGGTGCACCAACGATGGAATGACGCAATATCAGCCTGCAGATAATTACAGTCATGAATATTACGCACTTCTCTAAAGATTTTCATATCATCAGAATACAACCAAAAAGAAGAATTGTGAATTACAGAAGCAACATCGTTAATGAAAATGGAGAAAAGAAGGGGACCCAGAACAGATCCCTGGGGTACACCACTGGTTGCTTTGTACCTAAATGAAGTTTGACCGTTAACACTTACATAGCAATATCGCTGCTGGAGATAGCAACGTATAAGACCCACCAAAGAAGCGTGGACATCTAACAGAATGAGCTTGGCAAGCAATAACGAGTGGTTGACTACATCAAAGGCCTTGCTCATGTCACAGTAGACCACATCAAGCTGGCTTCTACCAACGATTGCTGGGACGGCCTGCTCCATGAAGCACGCGAGGTTCGTGGAAGTTGAACGACCACGCATAAAGCCATGTTGATTAGGAATGAGGACGTGTTTAAGTGAGAAAGACAAGACCATATGAAGAGATAACTCGAATATTTTAGAGGCAGAACACAGGAGCGAGACGGGCCTATAGTTTATGGCGTCAGTTTTTGGGCCTGACTTGAATACAGGGAATACGCGAGAGATTTTCCATGAGCGAGGGAACGTGCCAGACCGGAGACAGTTATTAAACATTGAAGTCAACACAGGAACGAATATGTTTGCATATGTCTTTAGAATGGCGGCAGGAATACCATCTGGTCCACAAGAAAGCGAGGGCTTTAGCCGCTTGAAACTGGTCCGCACGATGTTCTCATCCAGTTGGAAACAACCAGAGTTACCACCCTGGTGACAAGGGGCGCTACTGTTATCACTGCCACCGCTAATTCCAAAAAAAAAGAAGAAAACTGACGAGCAAAGCAGTCGGCCACCTCCGCAACCTCATTGCCGTTGGAGTCTAGTAAACGAATAGATTCTTTAGTTTTACTAGATCTTGAATGAATGTACTTCCAGAAGACTCCCGGTTGATGGGTTGCTTTAGCTTCTACTGACGCCAGGTACGAAGCATGATCACGCTTGTGCAATATTTTGCATAAGGCACGTAGGCGCCGAAACTCCTGAGCGAACGGGTTCGCACCAGAGCGCTTCATCTTTCTGTGCGCACGTTCTTTGAGTTTAAGGGCATCCCGCAATTCAGAAGAAAACCAGTGTGGGAATTTGAACTTCTTTGGTAAATATTGCGGGATGTATTTCTTCATACCCAAAAGTACAATCTCAGTAAAACGGTCAACTTGTTCATCGACATCAGTTTCGTCAATGACTGTCGACCAAGGGGCAGCAGAAAAGTAATCATACAGCCCAACGTAATCTCCCCGGGCGAAAGCGTAGCGAGGTTGCGTGTTGCAGGAACTTACGGAATGGTGGAGCATTGTGGGAAGGGAACAGGAAATAGAAAGAGGAGGATGAAATCTGTCAGGTCTAACTAAAGGACAAGCAGAGTGTGAAACACTAACATCATCAAAATTCGAAAAACACAGGTCCAAAATGTTTCCACTGCAGTTTTCTATGTGATTATGCTGTGCCATGGAAGTGAAAGATGAAAAATCTAGTAATCTATTACCCTTCTGTTCAATGTAGTGGTTATGGTGGGAACAGGATAGATGGCTCCACTGAACGCCAGGAGCGTTAAAGTCTCCAAGAAGGAGGACCTTGCGATTGCAATGAGTAATAAGCTCCTGTTCAATGGAGGAGACTAACTGATTGAATGCGTCAGGAGCTACATCAGGGGGAATGTAAAAAACCCCAACAAGAAGTTTTTCAGTTTTAGAGATAAGAATTTCAACCCATACAGACTCATCTGCATTCTGAATATCACTACAAAGCACACTTGGGAGAGATTTGTCGACGGCAAGAAGGACCCCACCCCTTTTTGTTTGCTTCCCGTCAAGGCACGATCACTACGATATACATGGTAATTTTGAGGGAAATAATCACTGGACAGGATATCAGGGCACAACCAAGTTTCAGAGATAGCTATTAACGGAAAACAAGAAGACAGAACATTACCAAAGAAGTCAGTTGCCTTGGTACGAAGACCGCGCACATTCTGATAAAACACATCCAAAGTACTAGTCATCATTGCTTTTCTTATGTGATGCGCTCAGAGCTGTGAAGCATGCCTTCGCGAAACATACCTCGAAACTCCTTAAAGAGGCAGTCTTTCGGCCAAACAGCGGGGTCATTCAAGCGCTCGAAAAACTCTTCACTGACGGATATATAAAAGGATGCGTACGTGTCAAACTTAGTCTTCAGTCGTCGGCAGCTCAAGGACGAGACACCTAAGGTTGACAGATGGGCATTAAGGCTAGCAGAGGTGGTGGATGGGGAAAGCTTTGAGACGAACATAGCTTTGGGGCGCTTCGGCTGCGGAACGACGACGAGTCCACATGTGTCCGATGCACCTACACATGCCCGGCTTCGGCGCTTCTTCTCAATAGTAGGAGGGTTACGGTCAAGCACAGACACAGATTGCACCGGGGAAAGTGGGGACGGAGTGGGAGGCAGTGTCGGAAAAGCCGAAGACACCGACTGCAGCGGAGCCGACGTAGCCGACGGTGACACTTCTTTGTAGACAACTTGCGTGAAAGAAGGCTTTTCCGAGCTGCGACGTACTTCATCCTGCAAGGCAGGGGGGCGACGAAGCAATTCGGCACGCAAGGAGCACACCTCCACACGCAGGGACGGTCGAAAGAGTGCGCGTTTTCCCGGCGCATGAGGTCGTTGTCCTCCCGCAGCCGGGCCACTTGGTCGGTGAGGAAAGAAATTCCCTCCAGCGCGTCGATGAGGAGTGCGCGAAGACCAGCACCTTCGGCGTCAAGGTCAACCGGCTGGGACGGCGGGGCCGGGGCCTTCTCGACGACGGGCGGCGAGTCTCGTCGAAGGGAGCAGGGGGAAGGAGCCCCGCTTGCGGACGTGCCGAAGTCGTCGCCGGCTCCGCTAGGCCTAGCCGCCGCCTCACCTGTTTCGCAGATGTTGCACTTGAACGGCCGAGCGCCAGAACTCAGGAGTTGAAGCTCAGCGTCCGGCCACACAACACACTTCGCGTGCACGCGTTTTTTGCAGGAAAGGCAGCGGAAAAACTTTTGTTTACCATAAAAAACACAAGAGCATAGAATACAGCAATCCTTGCTGGGCGCCATCTTGCGCCCATAATAATAATCAATCAATCAATCAATCAATCAATTAATCAATCAATCAATCAATCAATCAATCAATCGTTTATTAACGTGCCCAGGAACAGCCGGAGGGCCTTTGTTCTGGCGCACGAAGAAAAAAGAAAGAAAAAACAGGCAATGTAAGATAGATGCCCACACCACACAGGTAATGCAATTAAAGGACAGCGATACTGACACACACACACACACAAATTACACACAGTCGTACACCAGAATATACATGCACTTACGGAAAACACAAACACACACATACACACAAAAGGAAGTACAGTGCCTTGCAGTAAGGCATGTGACATCACGCCAGTGGTCGTCATACACAGATAATTTCAAAAATATACATAAATGTTAAAGTTTGGTTGCACGGAAACGGAGTGAATCAAGATAGCTTATATGTAAGAAAAGGAGCATGGAAGGAATGTATATGTAAAGAAAGCCAGACATGGAATAAGGGGAATATATAAAAAAGAAAGTCTTGTGTTGTCATCACATCATGCTCAAATGACCGCGTGTGAACAGAGGATAAAAAAGGTCACTTACATGACAAGCTCACAGACGTGTTTGCGGAACTGTGTGGAGGAATTATTAAATATGTCTAAATATTCGTTGTACTGATTGTACGTACACTGGAGGCGAAACAAGGGGCACAAGCCACGCAGACAGCTCGGATTAAAGAATGTGTCGTGTCTTCTGGTGGATTTTTGCGGCACATGGAGTGCAACATGTTGCAGCATTTCACCACAAGACACTGTGCCGTGAATGATTTTGTATAGGAAAAAAAGATCAGCCTTAATACGTCTGGAGTGTAAGCACTCTAGTATCGCTACAGAGAATGACCCAAAATTGTTATGGCTAGCGAAGCGATGATTGAAGATAGAGATAAACTTTTTCTGGACACTTTCAATATGCATACAGAGTGTTTTGCATGCGCTATTCCATACCACAGAAGCATACTCGAGGTACGGACGACAAATAGTCGTGTACAGCTTGAGAAAAGAGCCCGGCTCCTTGAACTCCTTTGATAAGCGACATATAACGCCAAGAGATCGGAGGGCCCACCGAGTGACCTCCCGGATGTGCGGGGAGAAGCTGAATTTACTGTCGAAATTAACACCAAGATCCTTAACCTCCCCAACACGTGGTAGTGCTTCACCGTTAATGTTATAGGAAAACAATATACTGTCAGTTTTCCTAGTGTAGGTCATTACCTTAGTTTTTGATGTATTGATAAGGAGTTTGTTGCGTGAGCACCAATCTGAAAAAGACGTGATCGCTCGCTGGAGAGCGGAACAGCTGCGGTGTTTGAAACAGCCTTAAATATTTTGACATCATCAGCATATAGGAGAAAGTGACAATCATGAATTACTGAGGAAACATCATTTATAAAAATTGAAAAAAGAAGTGGCCCCAGAACAGATCCCTGAGGGACACCACTTGTGGCCTCGTAGGAGAGGGAAGACTGCCCGTTTGCATGCACGAAGCATGACCTATCCGATAAATAATTACATAAAAGGGATGTGATGGATGGTTGTAAATCGAGGTGACACAGCTTTCTAAATAACATATCATGGCAGACGACATCAAAGGCCTTGCTCAAATCGAAGTAGACGACATCGAGTTGCCCTCTTCCCTGCACAGCTTCCGAAGCATGCAGCATAAAATTTACAAGATTAGTGGTGGTCGATCTCCCAGCGAGAAAGCCGTGTTGCTGAGGTAATAATATAGTTTTTACGCTGAAAGAGAGTAGTGTATGTAGTACAGTCTCAAAGAGTTTTGAAGCGGCGCAGAGAATAGAAATCGGGCGGTAGTTTGTGGGGTCTAACTTTGACCCTGACTTAAATATAGGAACAACCAGCGCAGTCTTCCAACGAGTAGAGAACTTACCGGTATTGAGTGACGTTCGAAATATTCGCGCCAAGACCGGAACAAGAAGATCCCCAAACGCCTTCAGTACTGCCGAAGGAATGCCATCAGGGCCGCACGAAAATGAGGGCTTAACTCGCTTTAGAGCTCTTGATACAAGACTTTCCGAAATAAAACATTCTGAGCTTTTATCATACCCCGGAGACACTTGAGGGGGGCAGGCTGCACTTTTCTTGCCGAATACTGAACTGAATTGTTGAGCAAAAGCATTAGGAACGTCAGGAATGCTGTCACCCCTCTTGTCAATGAGGTTAATATCTCCAGGGTTGTTTTTGGAAGTTTGTGCACGTACATGACCCCAGAAAGCTTTAGCATTGCGCGGCGCATCGGCTTCAACCGCGGCAATATAACTGGACCTATCGCGCTTAAGCAGATTTTTACAATGCTACCAGAGTTGACGAAACTCGCTCTGCCACCTCTCTTGGCCAGTATTTTTTGCTTGTTTGTGAGCTCGATTCTTTCTACCAAGGGCCTTTCTTAGTTCAGATGAAAACCAGTACGGATAATTGCTACTTTTTTTAGTTTTTTTGGGTACAAATCTGCTTAAGCCATCGTGAAGTACTTCGGTGAAAAAATCAGTCATTTCGTCTGCGTCATTGAGAGTGTCCAGTGGTGACCAATCCGTCTCAGCAAGGAAGTGAAACAAGCCAATATAGTCCCCACGAGCGAAGTTGTAACCACGGACGCCTGGTAGGTTGACGGGAGGACTGTGGTGGGCAAGGGATACGTTAGAAATTGAAATGAGTAAGGGGGGGTGAAACCTGTCTGGTTTTACGAGGTCAATATAACTACGCGACACCTCAACGTGTTCCATGTTAGTAAAAGACAAGTCCAAAACGTTTCCACACCGATTCCTAATGAAGTTGCATTGCTGTAACGAAGTGAAAGAAATAAAATCTAGCAAAATTTCACACTTCTGTGATATCGGATGGGACGCCCGATCAACCAACTGAGTTTCCCATGCAATGCCGGGTGCGTTAAAGTCACCAGTTATTAGAAAATCGTGATCACTGTGAGAGGTTACAACATTTTCTATTGAATTTAGGGTAAGTTTGAAGTCAGTGGCATTTGTCTCGGGTGGTATGTAGTAAGTACACAGTAAGAGGCGTTTGCCCCGAGAGCAAAGCACCTCTAACCAGATAGACTCAGTTTCCAATTCAAGGTCCAGGCGCCGTTTACATTTAATCGAATCGTGTAGGGCAACCAAAACGCCACCTCCCCGTTGTTTGCCGCACGAAGGGTCACGGTCGCACGAAGGGTCATGGTCATGCCGAAAGACTTGGTAGTTTGGGGGAAAGTAGGAATTAGAGCTAATTTCCGGGCACAGCCAGGTTTCTGTAAGAATTATTACTGGAAAGCAAGAAGAAACTACAGTAGAAAACAATTCGGCAGATTTAGTACGTAGCCCAGGGACATTTTGGTAGAAAAAATCAAAACTGCAGTTACTCGCCATCGAAACGGTGTTCCTCGACATAGATCATTTGTTCACACAACTCACCGCGGAAGGGTTTAAACAGGCAGTGCCGCGGCCAAAGCGCAGGGTCTCTCAGTTTCTCGAAACACACGTCGTCCACGGCGACGTAGAAGGAAGCGTACGAGTCATGCCTCGTTTTCAGTCGCTTGCACATGATCGGCACAGCACCCACAGAGCACAAGTGCTTGGCTACTTGCGCCGATGTTGTTAAGGACGCAGCTTGGTGAGAAACATAGCTTTAGGGGGCCTGGGACGGCCGACCGCTGCAAGTACAGTCCCGTCAGAAACGCCAACTGCCAGCGGACGCGGGTTGTGCCTTGCACGGCGTTGCTGCTGCTGCGTCGGTGGTGACACGTTCTGGAGAGGCCGAGAAGCCGAATTCACCGGCGTCGGGCTTGGAGGGGCAGAGGCAGGCAGCACAGGATTCTGCGAAGAGCCGGGCGTCCGCGGGGTAGGGGGTTTTGTTTCCGCGACCGTCCTGGTTGGCAGCGGCGGGAAATAATCAATCAATCAATCAATCAATCAATCAATCAATCAATCAATCAATCAATCAATCAATCAATCAATCAATCAATCAATCAATCAATCAATCAATCAATCAATCAACCAATCAATCAATCAATCAATCAATCAATCAATCAATCAATCAATCAATCAACCTTTATTTTCGGTGCCCAGGAACAACCCTAGGGTCTTGGTACTGGTACACCATACCAAAAAAAAACACTACAATTATGACAAGACAACACACAAAAACTATATGTATGACATAAACAATAAAGTAAAAATAGTTACAGAAATCTTAGAAAGCAAAAAAGGAAAAAAAAGAACAGAAAGTCAAAAAAGAAAAGGCAGGCTTAGTGTTGCAAGCCATGCCACTCGGCCAGCGAAACGTTCAATAGATGTGAAAAATAAGAACTATACAAGCAAATATTGAATCAACATGACATAGAGTATACGTATATAACCAAGGTTTTCTAACAACATATTAGGAAGTTCCAAAAAAAAAAGGGGGAAAAGCTTCAGCATTACCAACACTGACACTAAAACGTACAAATATTCAAGCAACACAAAACAAGAAAAAGTGAAAAGCAAGCAAGAACAGTTTGCACATAATACATAGGGTACATAAATTTGGAATGACATAAAGGACTTAAGCTACAACAGTTTTCAACTCATTAGAGAACAAAGTAAAGGAGCTCTGGAATATATCAAGCCGAACGGAATATTCATTATATGCACATTGTATTCGGCAGATGGACGAGCGTCGGCTATTTAAAGCAACTGGTCTGAAAGCTGGAAATTTTCTGAAAAGTTTATTTGGCAAATTGACATTGATAAGTGTAACCAAATCGTCACACAAAATATTACCATGAAGAAGTTTATAGAGAAAGATAATATCAGCTCGCATTCGTCGACACCGAAGGGAAGGAATGCTTTTCAGAAGAGACATGATGCCGTTTACGTCGTCTTGCACATGACGGAAGCGGTGCTTAAAGATAGAAAGGAACTTATTTTGAACCCTTTCGATACGGTCACTATTGGACTTGCAAGTTCCATTCCAGACAACAGACCCGTATTCAAGAAGAGGTAAGCAGAGAGCCGAATACAACTTTAAGAAAGGAAGCGGACCTTTAAACTCTCTAGAATACCTGCAAACAGCACCCAGACAACGAAGAGACCGACGGGAAATTTGTGCAATGTGGGAAGAGAAAGTCAGAGGAGAATCAAAAAGTACTCCCAAGTCCCGAATTTCGGTCACCCTCGGCAGTGTGGTGCCTGCAATTTCATAAGGGTATTGCAGCTGTTGAGTTTTTCTACTATAGGAGACAACTTTAGTTTTTGAAGGGTTCAAAATAAGGTCGTTTTTGGTGCACCAACGATGGAATGACACAATATCAACCTGAAGAGAATTACAGTCCTGAACACTACGCACTTCTCTAAAGATTTTTATATCATCAGCGTACAACAAAAAAGAAGAATTTTGAATGGCAGAAGCAACATCGTTAATGAAAATGGAAAAAAGAAGGGGACCCAGAACGGAGCCTTGGGGTACACCACTGGTTGCTTTGTACCTAAATGATGTTTGACCGTTAACACTTACATAGCAATATCGCTCCTTGAGATAACAACGTATAAGACCCACCAAAGAAGCGTGTACATCTAACAGAGTGAGCTTTGCAAGCAATAACGAGTGGTTGACAACATCAAAGGCTTTGCTCATGTCACAGTAGACCACACCCAGTTGGCTTCTACCAACGATTGCTGGGACAGCCTGCTCCATGAAGCATACAAGGTTCGTGGAAGTTGAACGACCACGCATAAATCCATGTTGATTAGGAATGAGGACATGTTTAAATGAGAAAGACAAGACCGTATGAAGAGATAACTCGAAAATTTTAGAGGCAGAACAAAGCAGCGAGACAGGCCTATAGTTTATAGCATCAGTTTTTAGGCCTGACTTGAAAACAGGGAATACGCGAGAGATTTTCTATGAGCGAGGAAACGTTCCCGACCGGAGACCGTTATTAAATATTGAAGTGAACACAGGAACGAATATATTTGCATATGTTTTTAGGATTGCAGCAGGAATACCATCTGGCCCACAAGAAAGCGAGGGCTTGAGCCGCTTGATGCTGGTCCGAGTGATGTTCTCGTCCAGTTGTAAACAACCGGAGTTCTCGCCCTGGTGACAAGGGGCGCTGCTGTTGTCACTACCACCGCTAATCCCAAAAAAAGAAGAAAATTGACGAGCAAAGCAGTCGGCCACCTTGACAACCTCATCGCCGTTGGAGTCTAGAAGACGAATAGAATCTTTAGTTGTACTAGATCTAGAATGAATGTATTTCCAGAAGGCTCCCGGTTGGTGAATTGCTTTAGTTTCTACCGACGCCAGGTACGAAGTATGATCACGTTTGTGCAATATTTTACATAGGGCACGTAGGCGCCGGAATTCCTGAGCAAACTGGTTGGCACCAGAGCGCTTCATCTTTCTGTGCGCACGTTCCTTGAGTTTCAGGGCATCCCGCAATTCAGAAGAAAACCAGTGTGGAAACTTGAACCTCCTCGGTAAATATTGCGGGATATATTCCTTCATACCCGAAAGCACAATCTCTGTGAAACGGTCGACTTGTTCATTGACATCAGTGTGGTCAATGACGGTCGACCAAGGGGCAGCGGAAAAATAGCCATACAGCCCAGCATAATCTCCCCTGGCGAAAGCGTAATATTAAGGTTGCGTGTTGTTGGAATTTACGGAACGGTGGAGCAATGAAGGGAGGCAACAGGAAATAGAAAGAGGAGGATGAAATCTGTCCGGTATTACTAAAGAACAATCAGGGTGCAACACACTAACGCCATCAAAGTTCGAAAAGCACAGGTCCAGAATATTTCCACTGCAATTTTTTATGCGATTACACTGTGCCATAGAAGTGAAAGCCAAAAAATCTAGCAACCTATTACCCTTCTGTTCAATGTGGTGGTTGTAGTGGGAACAAGTTAGCTGGCTCCACTCCACGCCAGGAGCATTAAAATCTCCAAGCAGGAGGACTTTGCGGTTGCCATGAGTGATAAGCACCTGTTCAATGGAGGAGATTAACTTATTGAACGCCTCAGGAGCTACATCAGGAGGAATGTAAAAAACACCAACTAGAAGTTTTTCAGTTTTAGAGAAATGAATTTCGACCCATAAAGACTCATCTGCGTTATCAATATCGCTACGTAGCACACACGGGAGAGATTTGTCAACGGCGAGAAGGACCCCGCCCCCTTTTTGTTTGCATCCCGTTAAAGCACGATCATTACGATATATATGGTAATTTTGAGGAAAATAATCACTGGATAGGATATCAGGGCACAACCAAGTTTCAGATATAGCTATTAACGGAAAGCAAGAAGCCAGAACGTTACCAAAAAATTCAGTCGCCTTAGTTCGAAGACCTCGCACATTCTGATAAAAAACATCTAAACTAGTCATGGTTGTTTTTCTTACGTGATTTCGCTCAGAGCTGTGAAGCATGCCTTCGCGAAACATGCCTCGAAACTCCTTAAAGAGGCAGTCTTTCGGCCAAACAGCGGGGTCATTTAGGCGCTCGAAACACTCTTCATTCAAGGAAATATAAAAGGATGCATAGGTGTCGAATTTAGTCTTCAGTCGTCGGCAGCTCAAGGGCGAGACACCTAAAGTTGACAGATGAGCATTGAGACTGGCAGGGGTGGTGGTCGGAAAAAGCTTGGAAACAAACATAGCTTTGGGGCGCTTCGGCTGCGAAACGCCGACCAGTCCAGATGTGTCTGACCAACACCACCTAGACTTTGTCTGAGCGTCCGGGCAATTTATTTCACGCGAGCGGGCATGGCGAAGGCAGGCCGCGCGGAACTAATCCACCCCACCGTGACGAATTTGCTCTCCCCAGTCGCGCCCCGCTACCCGCCGCCGTAGCGTTAGCGGACGGAGCACGCTATGCTAAAACTCTCTATTCAGTCCAAGCGTGCGGAAATGCAATCGAACATCCGCGAACTATTCGCAGCAGTAAACGCTCTTACTCCCTCCCGCAAACCTCTTCCGCATTCCCATGAACTCACCGACAAAATGTAAAAGGTCTGCAGTGGTCTCTCCGGATCTGCAGTGGAAGTGTAGGGGGTATCGTAACAAGCGATGCGCTTTACAGACCTTCGTACAGGCCCAAGAAACTCCCCCCATTGTAATCACTCTTCAAGAAGCAGGTACAAAGTGTCGCTTGCCGGCTACAAGGCCTATCAAGGAACACGCGATTTAACCACCGCCGTTTTGGTGCATCGCAACGTTTCGGCAGAGCGTATACAATTTGACAGCATCACGATTCCTCACGATTTAGTGGTGGTATACCCTCCGCAACGCGGAAACACCAAAATTCATGTACTAAACCTTTATAGCTCTCCCAGATCAGTCAATCACTCGTTCGACCAGTTACTCTCCTGTCCCCACGCACTTCTTGTCACGGGGGATTTCAATGCGCCACATACCGCCTGGGGGTATCGCCACAGTACCCGCAAAGGACAGCGCCTCTGGGATCACATACAGGCACTCCACTTTGTGAATAAATCGGACCCACAGACCCCCACCCGAGTGGTCAACAGCGTTCAAAGGGACTCCTCCCCGGACCTCACGCTTACGTTGAACGCCCCTCAAACAACCTGGTCCAACCTGACACACACACTAGGCAGCGATCATTTCATTATCCAAACCACGCTCCCCTTAAGCAACCACTGCCATACTCAACCCAGCAGGGCCCACTTACCCAACTGGGACAAATTCCGAGAAGCGCGGCGTGATCATGACGACCCCGAAATCTCACAGCTAGGTCTCGAGCGCTGGTTCCAGCAAATTGTAGTTGATGTCCGGCAAACCAGTACACCCCTTGATCCATGCATTTCAGCGGAAACAGTAGACCCACACCTACAACATCTTTGGGCAGCGTACTGCGGCATACAGCGCCGATGGCGGAATCAAAAGCATAACAGAAAACGTCGTCTCAGGGTAGCTCATCTCAAAGCAGAAATTCTTAAATACTCAGCTGAGGTTACCCGCAACCGATGGATTGAGATCTGTGACGGCATTAAAGGCACCCTGAGTATGTCCCTCCTAAGGCACCTCCTATGATCAGACGGGCTGTAAGACGGAACAACGCAACCGCCTCATCCCAGTAATGGTAGAAAGCGAAGCTTCGTCGCCTCGAGACAACCGAGACTGCCTTCGCATACGTCCCCTGCCGCGCAACATGCACCCAGTACATCACGCAGAGCGCAGGTGCCTGCGCGCCCGTGCGCTTACAGATAAATACCCCATCTCCCATACCACCAAGTATGTAGACGCCGCGGAGTACCGACACGCGGACGGCTTCACTCTGGGAGTAGTTACCCACCCCAACTCTCCCCCAGTCACCTCCCTCACCGTACGGACATCTTACCCTGCAACGGCGGAGGAGGCGGCAATAGCCCTGGTTCTTATCACCACGCCGCAACACATTATAATCACTGATTCGAAGACGGCCGTTCAAAACTTCATTCGCGGTAGCATTTCGGCTACCGAACTCAAAATTATTCTCCAAAATCCCCCTACCCAACCAGTCGACATCGTCTGGACCCCGGCCCACACTGGAGTGGGAGGCAACGAGGCGGCCCACAATGCAGCACGAGAACTCACCAGCCGTGCTGGGCTCGTTCCTGCTCCCTACCTCGGTGATCGGTCGGCCAGCGATCGACGGCTCTCGTACCAAGAAATCACGGTGCATTACCGCCTCTCCCGCCTCCTCTATCCCTCCGCCCACACATTCCTCACCAACGCTCAGGAGCGCCTGTGGCGACTCCTTCAGACCAATTACCTCGCCAGTCGATCCCTCCTCCACAAGATATATCCCTCTGAGTTCCCATCACCCAACTGTCCCCTCTGTGACTCCCTGGACACACTAACCCACGCCATGTGAGCCTGTCCTCTTAACCCCCCCCCCCTCCCCCCTTCATCTCCAGCGTCCAGCAGTGGGAGGACGCGCTGGGCAGCTCGCAAGCGGGGGAGCAACTACTCCTCGTTGACCGAGCCGCCACCGTCGCTGCCAGCCTTCGGCCGGCGGCCACCACGCGTTCATAGCCAACATGCTTGGAAAATAAAGTGATTTCTCTGTCTCTTACTGCTCAAGTCCTGTGGATGTCCATTCTCGCGATGTACTCGGGCTTTTTACAGATTTCTATTCTCAGTTCCTTCAGTTCAGTCCGCCATTTCGTTTCCTCTAGAGATTCCAAAAATATAGTTGATTTAACATTAATTCCAAGTCGCGGTTGACTAGTGTAATATTGCACGAAGACATCTTTGCGTGTTATAACGCTGTCCCAGTTTTTAAAAATTGGACCTTGGTGTCACTCCTTTTTTATTCGCAGAGAGCTTGTGTGAATCCTGCGCTTTACATATACGCACCGAAGGCTACACGTACTTTGACGAACGCTTTATATTACTGATGTGGAATTTTCCATCAACATGGCAATTACAAATTAAAATGTACCATAAACTATCGCATGCCATTCATGCATCTTAAATGATAATTAAAATAATTAACTTAACTATGAGTGAAATATAGCTAAGAAGTTTTGAGTTCATTGTACAGGCTGACCAATAAAGGGGACCTGAAATGGATTTCAAAGTGTTTTTTGTTTGTGTCAGAAATCTACTTATAGTTCTTGTAGAAGCAACTCCAAAAATAGTAAGCATATCCGCTCACGCTAACAAAAGTTATTACCACGACGACACAGAACTATTTGTTGGCTCGGCGGCTTACGATGACGTAGTAGTCCGACCTCGTCCAAGGCGAAGCACTCATTTCATGGTTGGCCGCCGGATTGTCCGCGATTTTTGACGACGGCGGTTCTACCCGCGTTTGTTTACAGCGTCGTCGTTACCATGGTTTCTTCAGCGAGTGGGTCACTCATGAGACGATGACGCCCTTTTTTTTTTAACGCTACCTTTTCAGTCCTTACGGACTTTGAGTAGGAGGTACTGGTGATTGCAGAAGTCGACCTTGCATGCGCGGGAGTTTCCGTGAACGGTAACTTACTTTTACCGTCGCTACATAGCGATACAGAGGCTATAATTTCTAGCGACTGTAGTAGCGAGCCCGCTGCGCCGGCGAAATGTACGCTCGCGTCTTGATTAGATTACCGTAAAGTTCCCAGAGAACGCCCTCCCCCGAAACATCGCCCACCTCCTTTTACGGGTGAAATATTCAATTTACTGAAAGACGCGCCCACGCCGTAAAATAAATAACAATAACAATAACAATAAACCCGAATCATCTCTTCATGTGTAGATGCGGTCACTTATTCGTCCTTTCCGCGCTTGACCCGAAAGTTCGCCCGTCTCAATTTTTTTCAATTACAAGCGTCAATTACAAAGCTAATTTTACGAAATTTTTTAAAACTAATCAGGTAGGAGAGAGGAAGTCCGTCTTTAGTGAGTGTAATCACTTTGTTTCTAGAAAATACAATACAGTAGAGCCCCGTTGATACGTTTCCGGTTTATACGATTTCGCGGTTACTGCGCTCTCAGTTGTGAACACTAAAAATGCCCCATAGCGTTACGGTGTTTTTCCCCCCGTTACTACGTTCCTGGATAACACGATTTCTCGGTAAGTACATTCAAAATTTAGTTTTTTTCATCCAACTACGACCGGATGATACATTTTACGGTGAACAAAAAACGTGCTGACGTGCGTGCGGACCGAGCCTCAGCGCGCGCGGCGCAATAAGCAGGCGCCGAGTGGTGGTCGTGCCGCCTGCCACCATGACGGCTTTCCCGCAGTGCTGGGCTTGCCGGAGTCACTGGGTAACGCGGCTGAGACAAAATACAAGTTGGGTTTATTAGAAAGACTGCTTAGTCCCGATAACAATGATACCAATATCATCGCAATCTTCGAACAAATAACGGAGATATTGAAGAAAACGTGTGAAGCAGTCGCGACCCCCTAGCCAATTTCCCGCAACTTTTCTATGACGTCACGGAACCTTGTTTGTGCGATTGGTGGCCGCCTAACTGACCTGTCGCGACGACACATAACTGGACGTCTGTAATGGGGCCTCTAGTTCCATTTGACTGCATCACTTGAATGCTAACGTGCAGTTAACGCACTGAAAATTATGTTTTATTGTTGGCCCGTATGACGTCATTCTTGCTCATAACACGTCACTGTGGCGCAAAATTTGAAATTCTTAAAGACTTCTTGCTTTTTTTCGTTAAAAAAAGATATTTTGTGGCTGTAATGGAGCTGAGTAAGATACTCAATTCTAGTTTTTTCAAATTAAACAAAGTTGTATTTTCTCTTCATGGCCACATATGCTCAGACCGTACTCGGTTTAGAAGCGGTGCGTAGTTTCTTCCACGCGAAGGACAATCCCAGTGTGGTCAAAAGTCTGCTATGTTTAGAAAAGGAGTTCTTGCTCTCAAAGGGCCGCAGCATGAGCAGAAGTCGTTGGTAGACATTTACATGTGAAAAATTGGCCGCGTATCTGCTCCTTGCGTTGCAAATGTCGAGGCAAGGCGATAGTCGACTGGCGCCTCTGGCAAGTGAATGCATCCCTTCTCTTTCCCGCTCACCTCTCATGTGGTTCCTCTCCAGTCTCGTTCCTTCCAAGATAGCACGCTGCAGGTTTGCTCAAGTCAATTTAAATTTACTGCGTTCCACTGCTCCAAGTCGGGTGCCACGATGCCAGCGCTGCCGTACGGCGGAGACGCGCCTGCATCGAGGCACCCGACTACAACTTTTATAGAACCACGTTGCGCTACTCCACGAGCGTTCCAAGCGGAACGCGAAATCTATCTAATGGAACCTTTCGTTGCTGTTGCCATTTCATTTTTTTTTTAATTACGCCAGGTAGAGCGGGCAACAGCAGGCGAAAGTTTCTGCAGTTGGTGTAGTATTTTATTTGCTATCGCAAAAAGCAGTTTATCCGTATTTTTTTAAAATAAAGGAACACTGCAAATATCATGTCATGTATTGATTTTCTGCCTTATATTTGCGTAATGTCTTGTTCTTGTTCTTCTTGTTCAACAGTGTTGACAAGTATGAACTGAACATTAACACCGTACTTAGACGTTTAGATTTGGCTGTGAGTATATAAAACTATTGTGCAGCACCTGTGTTGGTTCGGCCGGCTGGCTGAATCGGGTTACAGACAGACAGACATACAGGCACACCAAAATTTTCCCGTTCAAGCAGCCCAAGAAAGACTAATAATTAATAATAATTATTATTATTAACATATAATAGTAATACATATAATTAGTAGCTTTTTAAATAAATTATTAACAGCCTTTTTTACTGCGGCGGATCATAACGTTTTCCCGGATAATACGTGTCTCTCTCGCGTTTTTTAGAAACGTATCAACGAGGTTCTACTGTATTTCTAGCTTTCATTTTTCTTCTAAGTTTCACGAGATGCCTGGCATGTTGTACCTACACATGCACATATGTATGGAATGTTGAAGCTTAGAAGGTAGGGAGCAAACAGGAGACAAATCTGGCAGAGCAGCCTCAACCCGGGCAACAATCTTTGGCATGCTATAAGACGGTTGGCGAGAGAGAAGCCGCGTGTGAGCTAGAGGAGAGTTGATTCGACAGGAGCCAGTTAGCAAAGGAGAAACTAAGTGTTGCTGCAGGCAGTGGCACTTTTCAGAGGAGCCAGTTGGGGAAAGGGAAGCCATGTGTCGATATTGTTCTTTGCTGTTCGTAAAGGGGTTGGCGGGGTTAGACGGTGCTTGGTTTGTGACGCTGAACGACCTCCAGTGATGCTTTGGGAGCCATCATTGAAAGGGCAAGCGGTGCAGGAAGTCCAGTGCACTTATCGCTACATGTCGCTACATGCGATACCGTATTTTCCGGTGTATAAGTCGCGGTTTTTTTCTGAAATTTTCGTTGGTGCGTCTTATCCACCGGTGCGGAATAAATCTGGTTCATGGCGGCCGCGCGTGGCCAGCGCACGTTGAGACGCAACTCTATGGTGTAAATCAATCCCGAGTCCACCGGTACGGCATTTCTCATAGCCCATATGTCGCTTCGGTACATTGCACCAAAGAATTTGCAGCTTTTTCTAGTCAAAAAGAATGATAATGGCCTGCGACAACCACGCCCCTCTTTAGGCCATGCGCAGTAACTACAGTTCAGAATAAATTCAACGTAACATTAAACTAAGTTGCAAAAACAAAATGCAGCTTATAAATTACTACAGAGATTTATTCTGAAGGAGGTAAAAGGTAAACGGGCTGCTAATTTTTGAAATGACAGCTTGCTGATAAGTTTCGATTTTCGGGTCGCTTCTGTCACGTCACTTCCGTCCGCTATGACACCTTTATTGCGGTGATTTACGACAGCACGCAAGAAGTGTGCGACCTTTGGAGAGGTGGCCAAATGGGTCTCCGACTCTTGGGACTCCATTTCTACAAAATCAGTTGTAGCCAGGTTCATAAAGGCCGGAGTGATGCGGTACGCGAGTGGTGACGATGTTGGCAAAGAAGACATCAGTGAGTCAGAGGACAACAGCGATGCGCCGGGGGAACTCCCACCTGAAGTTGCTGAATTATTTGTTAGCGAGTCTGAGGGAAAAGACTTCGATGGTTTTGCCTAAAAGCCGTCCGTAAGTACATGCCATCTGTGTGTATCCATAAACCATTTTTGAGTAGTTAGTTATGTCCAGACTTTGGATGTATGCGCGTTTCTTGCTCTGCTTACAGGGTGATGCGTTAATAGGCGGCGGCCGCCACAACCACGTACTTTCGCTGCACTTTCTAACGATCTGATTCACTATGAGTTTACCTAATTAACAAGTGTGTCTTATATACCGGTGCGTCTTATACAACGGTGCGACTTATATACGTTTTTTTCGGAAAAACTGTCATTTTGAGGGGGGTGCGACTTATACAAAGGTGCGACTTATAGACCGGAAAATACGGACATAAAAAAACCGAACACGTCCAAGAACAGCGCTTGCAACAATAAATGCTGTTCGGGAAGTGGCCATCTGCAGGGTGAAGAACTTTAGGTGTATATTTTTGCAATTGATGCTCTTGGACGTGGTTCTTTATATATCGCACTGCCTATGCATGTCATAGTCATGCTGTACTGCTGCTGCACTCCCAAAGCTTCACCAAAGTCCTGTAGTGTCACTATCCACTGCCTTCCACAACCCAACCCCCTGCCTCACTGAAAAGAACCACTGACTTTTATTGACTACGCCACTAAAACAGAAATTAAACGAGACAAAAGCACAAAAGTAAAAGTGCGTCCCAATCGAAACCGAAACCTACGAGCATAAATTAGATAATATCCAAAAGCTGAAAATGTCAAAATATCAGTAAATTATAAATAATTTTCGCGAAAAGTTTAAGAAATGCACGTTTTAAAAATGTGGTACAACAAAAAACCATACTGTTTTACCCAACGTTGGTTTTACCTTTGACAATTAGTGAAATTTAGTCTGGCCACAGCGTTTCGCGCCAAAAGTTTCTTTCGCGGGCAGACACAGGCAGAAGAAACGCGCGCAAACGTAGCGCCAGGAAGTGCGAGTCGCAGTGATAAGTGTGTGCCGCCCGTGGAAATCGAACTGTCATCACGCACTATGGACACTATGGAGTTCAACATGAGTATGTACCCACTGTTTGAATGGTTGTTTACGTTGTGCGTTAACAAATTCTTTGATAACTCCGTTTATGTTCGCTTGCCGCTATCCCTGAAGTTCATAACTCGACTTCAGTCGCCTCTGTTTTGGCGCTTTCCTTGCCTCGCGTTAATGTTTCTATCAGCAGCACTCCGTTTTGGTAACTGTCGGGCCCCATTGCAGAGTGACTGTCGAACTGCTGCACGGTTGCTTTCGAGCGCCGGAGACCACTTCGTTCCCGCTCTCACAAAGGACAGAATCACCCTCCCCGAAGCTGCACATTTACGCCCGAACGAGTGCGTCTACTGCTAAGGTTTAGATTTCAGAACTATATCGTTACACGGCTGGTGAGCCGCTGCTGGTGAAGTTTGACGAAACCGCTGGCTTGGTTACTTTAACCATCAGCCTTATTGCTCGATATTTGTTAGCTGCCGCCCTATTTTATGGTACGATTTGAGAACTGCGAGTTGTCACAACAGGGCTTGTCTGCACGTGGCCTCGCAGGCGTCGTGAATCCCCCCCCCTCCTGTGCTTCGCTTACTAAAAAAAAAAAAAAAAAAAAAAAACGCTCTGTCTAAAGGTACGTCGAGTGTAATCCGACCCCAGCGGCTAAAGATACGCCTGACGTACGCCGATCCCAGAATCTAAAGGTACGTCGCACGTACGCCGACCCCGCAGATCCTACGGTACGTCGGACTAAAGTCTCTTCTCCGATGAAGGGACTTTACGCAGGACGTACCTGATGCCCAGAGGCCAAAGAAAGGCACGGCGTACTTCGCTGGTGGGCGACAGTGGAGGCCCGTCGGACGCACCCGTCCGCAGATGTATTCTAAGGCTGTGCTCCCGTGTGATCTCATGCGATTCACACCGGAAGAGATTAGCATAATTCAGGGGTGCCTAATGCAGAAAATTTGCCACGTGGTTATTGGTCGTCTTGTTGGGGGTCTGTCATAAGCATGTAATCCTGTCTGGCTTCGTGGCACCTCGAGCTTGAGAGCAGTAGTCCTAGGTTCAAAGCCCCCTGCCCTCACTTCTCTCCTTTTTTTTTTTTTTTTTTGAGACAGCCAACATTGCTGCGCATTTTTGCATCATTTTTAGAAGACTGACAGCAGTGTTATGTATTACGGTGTTTTCATTACATGAAGCACTGCAACAATCACGTGATTTTTGGAGTCTTATGGGGAGTGGTACCATTTAGCTTACAGTCCGTACAGCCTGAATGAAACACGGTTTAAATTTTTGGGGTTCAGCCAGCCATTCAGCTGGGGAGTATTTTTCAGTGAATTTTTCAGTTGTGGGTTGTGCCACTGCAACAAACTGTTTTGGCTGGTCAAGGAAGCACAGATTTGATGAAAGAAGCACAGGCGTAGCTCACAAGCTACAGATCGGTGGTCTTTTTTTCGCGCCGCTTGCGGGGGAAAATGATGCAGAAAGGCGTAGCAATATTGGTTGTCTTCAAAAAAAAACAGGGCAGGGAGATTTATACCTAGCACTTCTGTTATCAAGCTCGAGTCTAGGCCACGAAGCCAGACAGGTTACATGCTTACGACAAACGACCTATAACCCAGTGGTACATTTTCTACATTAGGCACCCCTGCATTATGCTGATCTCGTCCGGTGTGAATAGCATGAGTTCACACAGGACGCTTTTCCTCCATGGCACTGGGTTTGCATTTCTCGAGGAGCCACATAGCACAATCTCAGAATACACCTGTGGACGGGTGTGTCCGATGGGCCTCTACTGTCATCCACCGGCAAAGTCCGCCATACCTTCCTTTGGCCTCTGGACATCGGGCACGTCTGACGTAAAGTCCCTTCATCACAGAAGAGACTTTCGTCTGACGTACCGTAAGATTTTTTAAGGTCAGGGTGCGTCCAGTGTACCTCTAGACGCAGTGTAAAAAAAAATGTGGGGGGGGGGGGGTGTTTGCAAGAGAAACGCTGTACGAGATATATACGTCAATTGTGCTCCTCATGTGGAATGTCACATGGTTTTCTGAGCACAGTAGAGTGATGTTCAATTGTCGAGATTGGTATGTCCATTAATACCCGTGCCACACGTACACGAAAAATGACATTAAGTGCCTAATGCCTTAACTTTTAATGCCATTAATTCGCTGCTACACGCAAGTCTAATGCCATTCGCTCTAATGTCATTTTGGTTTAAGGAGTTCCGCACAACTCATTTACCTTCACGAACACCTTAAATCTGCCTACCCTCGAACGCGATGAGCACCAAATGAAACCAACGAAACTCTCAGCACCAGAGTGTTGACGCGGAAATGTAGCTGAACTTCGAAATAAGGCGATTTTTTGTGCACCCTTGGTGCCGAAGTTTTGAAGAAGACTAAGTTCACTAAAACAGCGGCAAAAAACAAAACATCTTGTCACTTGTCGTGCTAAATTTTTCGGATTTGGCTACCACTGGCAGGCGATGGCAGCTGATGAAGCCACTTTTAGACATGGCTCACACCATTTTTAAGAAAACACTGTTTCTCATAACGTTTTCTTTCACAAAAAAAAAAAACATTTCTAACCCTTGTAAGATGTTTTTCTCTATGTTAAAGACTTCTAAAATATGAGTGAATTTCTCTTTTTGGTCATGATCACCATCATACCTAACACATTTAATGCCTTTGCGGTTTCGCGTGTAGCACGGCTTGACCAGTTAATGTCATTTGGCATCTTAAGGCCTTCAGCACTTAATGCCATTTTCTGTGTACATGTGGCACGGGTATTAGGACGATGCTATGTGGATGCAGGTTTGATTCCCGGGTGTGGCGGCCGCTTTTCTGATGGAGGTGTAAAGCAAAAACGCCCGTGTGTACGAGGTTTTGGCGCGCGTTTAAGATCCCCAGGTTGTCACAATCCGTAGCCCTCCACTACGGGGCGCCTCATCGTCTGCGTTGCGTCGGTGCGTTAAATCCTACAATCAATCACTCAATCAATCAAGGGCAATGCTATATGTACTATGTAGTGAAGTCCCACCGGAAATTGGTGCACACACTCCTGATACATACCTGCCAACTCTTCCGAATTTTCCGTAAAATGTATGAATTTTGCCGCGTCTTGCGTTTTTACGAATCGTGCCTGAAATTTTACGAATTTTCGAAAAAAATTGGACCATCTTTAAATGACACACACTGTGGTACGTTCGCCACCACGAGAAAGCAATACGTAGTATTGTTATCAGCAACTGCGAAGCAGCAATTTCTGTCTTCTTCTTCTCGGGGTGGGCTACGCATCCATATCCAGAACTCGCTGCATCTAAGGCAAGTCTGCTTATAGCGGTTCACGGGCCGGTTACGACTTCTGTGTTCATGGCGCTCTTTGTGTGACTGCCACGTCCTGTGCAGTAAGACCCGTGGTATGACCGCGGTAGTTCCTTCGCATTGCAACAGCGGGCTCGAAGCCGCGAGACTACTACCAAGCGTTCTTGAAATCGTACATGTAAGAATTTGCTTCCCTGCCCAATGGAGTTGCTGCTCATTACTGTACAACACTGACGGTTTGCACGTATGGTTCTGAAAACGTAAAAATTAAAGTGTGCTGCCCCCCACTTCCCCCAGTCCCGCGGTTATTACGAATTTCCATGTCACCAGGTTGGCAGGTATGCTGATATGTAGGGTTTCTGTTTTAAGTGCGAATGCACTTTATAAGCGACCCCAAACCATCCACCGCCGGCGGCGGCGGCGGCGGCGTCGGCGGCGTCCGCAGTGCTCCTCTACATTTAAAAAAGAAACAGCATCCGGCGCCAGGTTTCGATCCGAGGACTTTGCGGCCGCAGCGCGACGCGCTACCGACTAAGCCACGGAAGCCACGCTGATATCAGTGTGAGTAACGCGCCTTATATCTTTAACGCATTCAAACTACGTTGTCAGCGGCGTGCGTTGGCGACTCAGCGGCGTTATAGCGGCTTGATAACTGCGTGGTGTACACGTGATACTACAAACCCGATGGAAGAGATGGAAGAGAAGGCGGCGAGGCGGTGGGCTGCGGGGGCCGAGCGCAAGCGCCGCAAGCGGGCCGACAACCGTGCATTCGCACTTTCACATTCTCCCCCTCGGGGAAATGCGGGGGAATTTTTTTGGGTTTTATATTTTTTGAAAGGGGGGTGGGGGATTAAAAATTGGGGCTTTTTTTTTTGAACTGATAATCAGTGTCAGAATTGCGTTTTTGTAAAACCATTCCGAAAGTCAGGTTTTTTGCGGGTTAAATTTACAGGTGTACCAAGTAATAATACACTGTTTTATCAGTAGGTATTCTGAGCTTCTAAAGTCTAACGCCTTAAAATTGGTGTTTGTTTCAAGCTGGTGATCAGGGGAATATCAGGATTATTCTGGCAAATATTTGCTGTTTCTTTGGAAAACAGATCAGCAATGATGACAGTAAAGAGCCTTGATAACTTCTAATAAATTAAGCATTTTATTCACAAAAAGCTGATCATCATCTTTTTTTTACACATCCTTGTTCATCACGACATTATTATCTGCATGCGCAACATGTCAATCTCCATTCGAGACCAATCTGATCGTTGAACGTATTTCAGCTGCGAGAAAGTTCTCTCGACATCACAGCTTTCATTAGCCAGGCGCACTGTCAGTGTGCCAGCCTGGGGTAGCGAGCGGTAGTCACGTCGCCACTCGATGGGTTCGACAGCTGTGTTTGCGGGGCTTGCTTCCAGCAACTTCTCGTTGAGAACGACGGACATGATTGTCCATTCGGGGAGAAATTCTCCTGAAATGTGTTCGGGATGTAGAAATAGGGTAAAATGAGGTTTTGCCCGAAAACGAACAACCCTACTGATATTAGACCCGAGATCGAACAGAGTCAGCGGAGTGATGAACCACTCCTAGTGTGGATGCCGCTGTCACATCAGCCACCTATTCACGTTGTGCTCGGCGCAAAATGCGCTGTTCACGAAAAAAAAAAAAAAAAAAAAGACTGCTTGTCTGGCAGTAAACAGTAATAATGAATGGCTGTTGCGGGATATACGCTCCTTCAGTTCCATGAAACATAGTTGCCGTGGTCATCGCTTGCCACAGGACACGAGTGAATAACTTTGTTTCGACCCTTTGCACTTTTCTTATTGATGAGTGCGGTAGTCTACTGCCTTGGGAATGGTCCAGGGTGTTTTGTTGAAGGTTGCGTGATTGTTATTGAGGGGCCAAAGTATGATGAAGAGTTGCAGGAGAGACGATGGCACTCATACGCATAAATTTGCCTTAAACATTGCAAAAAATTAGCGTGTGTGCTGCAGCAAATATGAAACAAACAAAAATATTTACGAAGTAAAGTGGAAGTCTTGGCCTGTTGGTTCATGATGTTCAGGGAAAAACCAGTGGAAACGCTACACAAGAGGAGAGCGAGGACTGTCACTGGACTGACAACTGTTGAGGAAAGGTACACCGTTAAACGTTTCCATGCTAACACCAGAACTGTTCTGAAAGGCCACCCGTTTTCTCTAAAGAGCTCCTTAGGCCTTGTGGAAATTTTGAACCAAGGGCTTGCAATGCGGCATTTTCAGCGGACATGAAGATTTCTCCTACTCCATTCCCCACTGAACTTTTTGTGGCTGTACGAGAACTGTTAGACAGTGGTGGAACGGTGGCCTTTCAGAACAGTTCTGGTGTTAGCGTGTAAACGTTTCTGGAACTTTTAACGGTGTACCTCTCTTCAACAGATGTCAGTCCAGTGACTGTCCTTGTCTTGCCTCTCCTCTTGTGTAGCATGTTTCCACTGGTTTTTCCCTGAAAGATATTTATTCTGCTATGCAGGCTTGCACTGCCCATAAACTTGCCGAAGCGTATTTATTTTATTCATGCCATGGAGCCTCTGTTCAGGGTAGTTTCCGTGTTACTTTACAAAAATAAATATTGTTTTGGACAGTCGCCCATGTTGCTGTGCGAGAGCAATCTCTGTTGTTATGTATACGTTTATGTGTATTTACGGACAAGACTGTTTCAGCTGAATCTTTAGATGAAATGAAGCAGTTAGTTTGCACCTGTACTGTTGCTTTTCTTGCTTCGTCGTCATGTAGCCCATTTTTAAATCAAGATACAAACGAATCAGCTCGCCCAGGAACTTACATTGCTCCGCATAGCCGTATGCTTAAAATTAGCCAGGTGCACCTGATGGTTACAAAAAGAATTAAAGACCGGGTAACTCAACGTTATTCCATCCATCTGGACAAAAGACGAGTGTTTTGTGCAACATGCTTGGCGTCCCACGTCTCGCTGGATTTTTTATTTCTCCCCCACTCCAAAGAACTATTTAAAGCCGGTCCCGTACTGCTGGCTTTAAGTAGTACTTAAAACACGAGCCATATTTTCTGAACAATCTCGTACCCCAATGCGGCTGAGAAGTTTTGAAAATACCGATGCTTATTATATCTGCTTTACTTTTCTTCGCCCCAACTTTTTTCACCGTTACGCAACACCGCCCTGAGGGATCTTTAGGTCCCCACCTTTTCATTCTTTGCGTTTCACGTGTTTTTTTCGTGCTGAAATTCAAACTTCGGATGGAAATAAATAAAAGAAAATGCACGCTTAAGTTTTATTCAGGCCGTTTCGAGTCAACCTGAAAGATGGAAGGTAAGTACAAACACTATGTTCAGTCGACAACATGGCGCAGTCAATCGGGGAATCGTTGCGTTATTATTTAGAGAAAAATTGGGGAGGAACGTCGCACCACACCTGTAACTGAGCAGGTTAATTTGCTATCTTCATGATTTTGTGGCTGGGTGTTCTTTACCTGGGTTTGTAAGCGATATTCTCTACGGTTTCAAACATGTCGCTGCTCAAGGTGCTGCTGTGAGGTATGCGAGGCAACCAAAATAACCAACAGTGCAGCCGTAATAGAAAATTTGGGCTCACTGTAAGGAAAGAATCCAACATAGTTGGCCGACAACCCTGTAACCCCGCTAGTCACATTGCACAATCTAACTAGACGTGAGGTGTTAACTGCAGTGAGCATGTTGAGAATTCCATTCATTAAATAACTGATATTGTTATATCAGTTATTTAACCTTATTTAGCGACACCTGCCTTCGGTGTCGCTAAAATTTGACTTAAAGGGACCCTGCAGCACTTGCCATCGACTACTAGTAATGTATTTTGGGATAAAGTCTATTGTCCCAGAAATCTCCTCCCGCAAGAATTATGAAAATCCGTTCACAATTAACGAAACTACGCGCGATGAGAAATCGCGCATAATCATTCCCTCTCAACTCGACCGCGGACAACGCGACGAAAGTTGCGCGCTCTCTCCCGGGGAGGGGGGCGGCTCGCGGCGTTCTCTTCGGCGGCCTTCGATATATCACATGCCGGGTAGTTTTCTCCTTTTCTCCGCAACGCGGAGGGGCCTACTTCCGGTCTGGTGCCACAAAAAAGCAGGCATGGGTGCCTGCTCGCAAGTGCGCGCTCGGGCTGGTAGGGCGTTTTTGAAGCAATAAACGTTTGTAGTCGAGTGGTCCCGTTGAAAGGGAAGTATTGAGCTCATCACTCAATCTCCGCGCACACTCAAAACACAAAAGAAACGCCAAAACTGTGTCTACAGGTTCAGGCATAGAAGAGGTTCGTACACAGCGATGACGACGACGGAAATGGGAGAATCTAGCCGCGAAGTTGACCAGTGACAGCCGATCGGGCAGCCATGGCCTATGTGACGTCCCTTAGGCCATGCATAATGAGGACAACTGAAGAGAGAGCGGTTTGTTTTTCCGCGTCTTTCACATCGATTTGCGCCCTCACCGCTTCACGTGCACGTGTAATATTTGGCTCAGGTATTCCTGGCAGTGTAATCTAAACGTCGCGCAGGTTTACTTGCACTGCTCAAAGAGTGTTGCAGGGTCCCTTTAAGGCATCCCCCAAATGCAGCTATGCATCGTGTTAGTAAAGAAAGCCACTGAAACTGCTTTTATCAACTTAATTTCCTTAGATTGGTACTTCCTGATTTGTCCCTATCTGTTTTTCTTCATTGTTCGAGCTCATTCATGGAAAAGTGCTTGCAAACTTGCAAATGTCTTCGACTACTCAAAGGTGTGGGCTTTAAATGTGGGCACCTCCCTCCAGACACCTGACAGAGACTTCTGCACTGCGGGGGCCACCACATGTGCCCATGAGCGTTGCAGGCCAAAACTGAGGGGCAGTACCGTTCCTGCTTTCTCTTCAAATGATACGGGGACTATCTGGGCCGGTGCTAGCCCCTTACTTCATACCACAGGACCGACTAATCACCCATTGCCATGCATTACCATCTGACCCGCTACCGCTATGCCAACCAATACCGCGATTTGCCGGGCCTATGCCTTTGCCTGTGTAATGTAACCTGTCGGGTCATTTGCTTCACTTTCCAACGGGTGCAGTGGGACGTGGTGTGGTGCACGAAAGTGCCCCCCCCCCCCTTCCCGTACATCACTGCTACAACTTGACAGGCGGACGCCGGGAAAACCTGGATGCGTAGGAGCGGCAAATTGTTTGTTTTCGTAAAGCGGGGCTGCCAACTGGGACACTGCATGAGCTGAGGGCAAAGGCCCCCCGTGGGAAAGAGCAACGGGAAAGTAAGTGGCTGCTTGGCCATTCTCGGCTGACTCGGAAGGCAGCAGTATGCAGGCGGCGTTATCCGGGCAATGCTTCACCACATCTGTCCCTCTCGGTATGCCACACCACATTGCCTGCACTGTGGCAACCCAGCCACACTGTATAGGCATGCCCTCAGGATCTGTTCCCGTTTGAAGATAGTAACGAGCAGTCGGAGGGTGTGCCTGCAGCTCAGACTTGTAGGGGCCACAGGACTCAGTGCGTGTTTCTCCCCCTCCCCCATCGCCAGCCGAGGTGCAGTCCGTGACCGTGGTGTCCTCGGTGAATGGGAGCCTTCCTGTGTCAATGCCTAGCGGTGCCAACCCCTTGGAGCCTCTGCAGGAGCAGTCACCAGCCAGGCCGGTGGTGTCGCCAGCGAGGCCCGTGCAGCCGCAGGTGTTTGCGACCTTGCAGCCGCACATGTTTGCCAATCTGCTGCCACATCACGTGCTGGCGCCCATGCAGCCTGCACAGGTGAGATGAGCCCCGAGAAGGGATGCCAAGTGTTGCCAAGTGTTTGCTTTGGAAGCACAAAAACCAAGTGCACGACCTGAGGACATTTGATACTGCCTCCTCTGGGTTTGGTTAATCAGCATGAAGATGGGGCGCCTCTCTGAGGCTTCAGCTGAGGATAAGCTCTTTTGCTGGCTTTTTGCTTTGCGTTGCTGGCAGTTCATCCGAGCCGTTTTTTAAAGGCTTTTGTGCGGCGCTTGCGAAGTTGCGTGCTGAAGAGCCTTTGCCCCAGTGAAGCCCCTGGGCTTACAGCAGAGTGCAGCAGGTTTGCCCATTAGAAGGATTATTTATTTTTTTGCCTGCATCTCTATCTGCACCAACTGCTGGCCTACTGTAGTGTTAGATGTGCCGCTTGGGAAGTGCTGACGCCAAAACATGGGGAATACCCTTGGCACCAGTCGCAGGCCGGGATAGCTAACTGTGCGAATAATGCACATAGAAACATACTCGAAAACATTCACCTGTGAAGCTGCAATGCTTTGGAATTCCTACACATAAGCTGTCTCAAGTCTATCTGCTGTATATCAAAGAATTTTTGTGCCACAGGGGAGGCTCATTATGAATTACGGAAGCAAGTGGGTGTGGAAACAGCAAACTTCTGGTGACCTGAATTAATTCGAATCTATCTTCTCTGCGTTGCTAAGTCCGAGACAAAGTGTTTCTTTAGCATATTAAAGCCAGCATTTCTAATGGAGAAGCAAAAAAAAAAAAATTCAGGAAAGCTTTCACTCATGCACAAGACTTGAATGGCGAAGCTATTGTAGGTGAGCATTGCCAGACACGTAGTCAGGTTTCATTATCATTGGTTATTTGCGTAGTTGCTGTGCTAGTAACCATCGTCATATGCATAGAGAAGAGGTCGTCGTTTTCTTCGCGGCGAGTGGCGGATGCAAAGTCGATCACAGTATTGTAGACTTCCACCATCTCTTCGTCATCGACTCAAGGTAGTGGTTGCGGGATCTGCAAGTTGTCTCAGGAAGCATTGACTCACTTGATGCCATGTCTCCAATTATCTGTAGTGGGTTCTATCTAAAGAATGCGGCGGCCGTGATGACCTCTCCCAAGCAGGGTGTCTTTTTCAGCTTTTGCATTAGTGCTGGAGCCTGTGGTTTTTACATGCGCAAGAGCGCTTGACAACAGCGGTGATTTTTTTGTTTTCTCAAGCCACTGTGCGAACCAAGGCTCACACAGTGGCTAAGTCCTTCGTATACGTCCTTCGCATAAGTCCTTCATATACACATTCTTTATGCATCTCTCATAAAGTGTTCAGGCCATCTTTTTTAAGATAAACTTTTGAAGAGTTTGATTTTCACAGCCTATTCTACTTTGCCTTGAAGGGGCACCGAATTCTGTTAATCTAAGTCTTGTTTTGGCTGCATTGTGCAGTTATATTCATGTAACTCATTAATAGATAATTTATGGGAAGCCTTAGTTTATCTGTAGTAAGTGGCAGAAGCGAAGACACCATGTGTTCGTGCTGCCGCATCAACTAGCATAATGAACTGCTAGTTCGTTATGGTAGCGCACGTGTCTCGTTATGAAATGCACGGGAAATGGCAGGAACAGTGCGGAACGTGGCTCAAGTGTTGTGTACTTTTTTCTGGGGAAGTAATTAAGCAATGTTAATGGGTATCTGCTTTCCCAGCTTTTCATGCCCATTCTAGCTGAGGGCAACTCTCTCTCTCTCACAAAACAATTGCTCACTTCCAGCACTTGTCTCAGACCTTTACTGTGACCGTTCTGAAAGCCGCTGCGCTACAATGAGTTGTGGTTTGCTTGACCTTTTGGTTGCTGGCCCTGACCTACATAATATTCGATGTGGAATTGCAGGCCGGTGGAGAGGTTTCTTTTTTTTCCCCTCGCAGAATTTTTGACACTGAGCATCGCTTATGATTGAAAAGCTCTAATAATAGTTGTTTAACTCAGACAAAAAGATTGAGGTGTACGACCTCAGCGGAGTGGTGCATTTTTAATTTTTTTCCTGAAATTGGGTCTCTGATCTCTGATTTGGAGGTGTATTAATCCATCTGCTCTCAGTCATGAATTGGCCCAAAAGCCCTTGTGTGGCTCCTCCATTTCGGCCATTTTGGAGTCTGGGCTGGGCTTGGGTCAACAGCTATATTTTACTGGTTGAACTGGGCTGGCACCAAATCCCAACTGGGACACCAGATTCTTGAGGTCTACTACAGTAGAGTGCAATGAACTGACATTTAATGTACTGAAAGTGTACCAGTCCTGCTGTCAAAAGAGTACCTTAAACTGCATGCAGGCCATATCTGGCAGCTGCCGACAAGTGATTACTTTTCCGACTTGTCTAGCTGTGGTGAGAGTGCAGCCGCAAGCCTTAGTTTGCTGGGCAGGGGCCGGTCAGCGTCACACGTGTGCATCAAGTAGAGGTCGTTTCCCTCCTTGACTGTCCCCAGCTGCAGCAGCAAGTCTACGAGGCGAGCAGCCGTGCGACGCCCCAGGCGAGCCTGTCGCCGGCGCTCAGCCAGCCGGTCAAGACGCTGGTCTTCTTTGACCTGGAGACGACTGGCCTCCCCGGTGCTCACCAGCCGGTCAGCATCACCGAGCTTGCCATGGTCGCCGTGAACAGGTGAGGGCCTGCGTGGGCGTCAAGGCTGGTGCTGCTTGGAAATAAATAAAGAAAGTGGGGGCTGCCAAATCACTTGCGAATTGGCATGCACATTCTTGTTTATTTCACCACAACCAGTGTCTTCAATTGTAACGGAAAACATTGGCCCCTGTTATTTATTTAACCCACTTTTTAAATAAAACGCAATGTGGGTTGGTTTGCAGACCTGGCCCCGTGCTGTGTCTCGCATTAACAAAGTGTAGCATGACCTGGAAGTGTGTTGCCTGTTTCACGGCCAACGTGTCGGTAATCCTTCAGTCGTGCGCACAGTGCAGCTAGCGCGAAAGCCGACAAAGCTTAGAAACAAGAGGTAAATGGGGGACATAAACTCCTTTCATTATTACTGCAGAAGGAGTTCAGTGTCCTGCTGTTCTGCTAATTGTACCACAAAACTGGAAAATGAGAGATGGGGATGATGGGGAGCTATTGCAAAAAGGAGGGGCGTAATGGAATTTTATTTATTTTTTATTTATCAATCGTGTAACCTTGGTCAGGCTCATGCAGGAAGTGGGCACATAATGCACATTACACACATAAGTACAAAAAGCAAACTCTGGACGATAAAGAGAACACAACAATCAACTGCGCCTTTGCCAAAGCACATAAAAAGAAAAGAAAACGCAGGAATGCTCTCTGCTGTGTTTTTAGTTTGACAGACAATACTAAGTGAACCGACAGCAAAAACGGTGTACATAAATAAATTTCTTCTAACACAAAATGCAGTAAAACACTTGCAAACCGATGCAATACGGGATAGGGTAAAATAAGGCGGAAAAGGGTAAAATAAGGCGGAAAAGAGTAAACTCAAACATGCGCAAAGGAGAGGTAACAACTCACTTGCGATGTAATTTTGTTTTGGTTTGGTACAAAATCAAGATGTAGAAAAATTTATTTGCCGAACACCTTCACTGTTCCAGAGACGAAGTGAACCACAATTCCGCGTTCCTAGCAAAGCCATCAACCGATGTGGCGTTGATAACATCGGACGGTAATCCATTCCAAGTTTCAATGGCCGACGGAAAAAAAGAATACTTGAATGTATTTGTACGGCTGCTAAATGGTCTGAAAGGTTTGTCATGATTCGTCCTTGTTGAGTGTCAGTGAGGAGGTTTAAGGTAATCATTGTTGTTTATGTTTACAGCTTCCCGATACAAAAGATACACATGAACTTCATAGCGGCAACACTACGACGTGACGACAAACATGACACTGATAGCAGCATGCAGTCATCCCTTCGGTTTGTACGCTTCTCGGACAGTAGCAAACTATCTGAAAAGCTGCGAAGAGGTGGGTTATGTAACCGGGTGTGGTTGTGGGAGTGCTGGAAAGATAAAAATGAGGTTGGTTCCTGTGGTTTGGTTGGAGGGAGTGCTTAAAGCATTATGCAAGGACAGATACTAGGTTCAAGGGTTTTTATTTTTTATGTCATTGCATGCAAAGGAGCCTGTTCTTGTGACTGGAACAGGTGTGGAGCCTGGTGTCACCTGAGGGCACCAGGATTAATCGTGGCTTAATCCTTAATTAATTAAGGCTCAATCCTGGTGTCACCAGGATTAAGCCTTTCTATAGGCCTGCTATGGGGTGTGTAGAAAAACAGGCTGATTAGACTTTGCAGTTGCTGACCAACAACATTGCTGTGTGCACTCTCGCTTGATCAAATATGCTGCCCTTTCCTGTCTCCTCAGTGAACTCGCTTACTGTTCTGCTTTTATTGACAATGATCTCAACACGATTTTGATGGGCCTCTGAAGGATGGGGCTTCAAGATAAAATGCATGCAAACCAAACATGGGGCTTTTGATATGCCAACTCTCCACTGTGCACGTCACTCTAATTGCTTTGACTTTTTTCTTTTTTTGTTAGTGAATGGTGGGGCACATGTTTGCTCGTTTTAGCTTTCATAAGTATGAGAAGCACATATGATTCCTGTGACATGTACAGTTGAGACTCCTGCTTCCCTTTGGCCACCTCCTATGCACATTCTAACCCTCTGTCTTTAACTCTTTCGCTACCGCCGGAAAATTGACTAATTTTAGGGGTCCAAGAAAACATTTTTTTTCCTGCTAAAAATTGGTTAGGCACTAATTGCAGGAGCACAAAATGCAGATTATTTAACGGCATTTCCAATAATACCAGTTTTTTAAAGGTTTTTATATATCATAGTTGTAAAAAAAAATATCAAAACCAAAATTTTTGTCAAGTTGTTGAAAAAAAATGATAAAAAAGGAGTTGTGTATATCAAACCACTGGTAGTAGAAAAAAAATTAGAATATACATTTTGTAGGAAAACATTTCAAAAACACGCCCTAGAAAAAATGTCCACTTGCGCTGAACAGTTTGTCAGATATAAAAAAAAATGTTAGCATGCGCGGTGCTCGTGTCATGCGGTGAAGCCCAACCTCCAATTCAAATTGTGCAATTTCGGGTGGTTTCCTGGAATAAATCTGGCGGTTTGTCATTATCAGAGGCACCAATTTGCCCCCACATAACGTAAAAACATCTTGTCAATGGCTGACTTTGCATTTACAGCGAGCACAATATTTGGGACAAGCACGCGATGCGGAAAAAAACATGCATGAAGTTGAAACGGAACGCCGTGGCTGACACTTGTTGTCGTTCACGGTCAGTTATCTCTCAAAACATAAAGCTGAGCTTTATTATCATCTTCTTACTCGCAATTGTAGCCTTGCTCGCAAAAATGAGGTACGATGAGCTAGAATCGTGCCCTGCAATCTTTGGCCGAGTAGCAGTTGCGCGCTGAAAAAGATCAGCACAACGAGCCTCCTCTATTGCAGCGCCACCTAACATTTTTCAAATGAAACAGTACAAAAACTTATCAGAGACTCCGTCCGAATAGACAGTTCAACTAAGACACCCGGATATACCCTCGCATGGAAACGAAACTGGAAGGCGAACATAAACCGGCAGTGTAAGGCCGGTTTGAAGTGCTGTGCTCGGCGGAACAGATATCTGGCGACTGGGTGTGACCTTTTGACTTGCATCTGGAGTTCTTATTGCAGAAATCGGGTTAGGGTGGGGGGAAATCAGGAGCGGCGTGCTTTGTTCGAGGATCAGTCGCGGATGCTTCAGGCGCCATGGCAGGTAGCCTTGAAGTTGGGTAACTGCGTAGTAACGCTAAATATGAATTTCGCGTTGCAGAAACAATACCGAAACTGTTGTAAACTGTTTGCGAATGGTCCTGGGGTAAGTAGAACTAGCACAGTACTTAGAACAACGTGCGCAAAGGCAATAAAACTGCCTAAAATCATAAAGTAGCTTTGCAACCAGGCACTGCTTGACATTTTCAGCCGATTTTTGGGATTATTACTGTCAGAGCGCGAACCTGACGATTGAAAATCGTGCTAGTTCCCCATTCACGCCCTGATAGCAAAAAACAAGCGCTGGTGCAGAGTAATTACGAGTTGCAAGCATTCTTCGTTGGTAGCCGTGACGCGCCCTTTTCCACACCCAGGTGATTCAAAAGCGTGTCAAAAATCATGTTTCCGTTACAAAAATGAAAACAAAACTGATTTTGAAAGGCCATTTTCTGATCTAACTCCGAACAGCTTTACTTGTTCGAGAAACGCCTGGAACGCTATGAAAAGGCGCTCCCAAAAGTATCGATCAAATTGATCGATTTTGATAGGCGCGGTAGCGAAAGAGTTAACCTCAGTCAAGTAAAGGCATTATTTACCTTTGGGCCGTCTGTGGATTGGTTGGATTGTTGGAAATTCCACCCCAGTGACCATGAAGCTTAGACGGTAAAACAGCCTTGGTATATACTACCAGGATTTTTTATTTTTTCTAACTTTTACGGGTACAATCTAGGCTTTGTATTATGTGAGGGTCCAAGCAGTTTTCTGTCCATTCTGTTGGTGCTGAGCATGATTTCTGGCTTAGTTGCTACTCGCTGCCACGGTTCAGAGATTGGCCAGGGACGCCAGTTTGGGGCCTATGAGTTGCCTCAGGAGTACTAATGCATGCCAGACTGTTGTTCTTGTGCAAATGTAAAAGGCAGCTTGTGTTGGCTGATGTCCCAGCTCTTCCTTGCTTGTATGAGAGCGGCATGCCTCTTTACCCCGGTGGCCTTTGCACCGACCAGACACACTCTTAAAAATAACGAGTGTCTGCTGAGCAATGACCGAGTGGCACCATAGATGTTTCTTCTGTGAAACCGTGGTACTTTGTGAACCCTGTGGGATTGCTGCAGTAGAGTACCGTAGACTAACAAGTTATTGCTGCTCTCGTACAGCACTGACTGCAGGAAAGTTGCCCACCATGGGTTGGAGTGAGCCAAACCATGGGGCAGGGTTAGCTCTCGCCGCATGTACATCAACCGCTCCAAGGGGGAGTGATTACCTAGCAGCATGGGGGTTTTTACATTGGGCAGAGGGGGGGGGGGGGGGGGGGCAGTTGTAAAGCACCCACGCAGCGGCGAGGATCGAGCAGGCGGCAGTGCCACCCGTCTGCTGGCCTTTTGGCCTTTAACCCTGTCAGGGTCGATGACGTGTGTCCCCTGCAAACACTTTCAAAATGGTCGATGACGTACATGTACGTCATCGCTTGTATGTTTAAAAGGCGCGCCTTTTTATACCTGTTCTTGTGGCAGTAGTGTAACATGTTTTTCTTTGAATGCAAATGGTGGAAGCACCAAGGAAGTTGTGTAGGTCGGGTAACAGTTCAGCAAAATGTTGTCGCGACGCGTTGCAGGCCATTGCACAATGGGCCCAAGTCGCAACTTGTTTATACCAAGGGCGTCGGCAAAGAGCACGCGGTTGCTTTAAAGAAACGCGAGACTGCCCTTGTCGCATCCGCCAGGGCCGTACCCAGAGGGGGGGTTTGGGGGTTCGAACCCCTCCCGAAATCTTTTCTAGGCAGCACGTAAACAATACTTACTGTTGCTTTCAGCAAAACTACCCCCTTCCCAAAATTCATAACCCCCCCGAAAAAAATTTCTGGGTACGGCCCTGGCATCCGCGTTGCAGAAACAAACAGCCATCACGCACTTTTTAGTGAAAAAGTAAATTTTGTGTTTTGACTTTTTTTTCCCCGTGGTTTATTTAAAATACTGTGAACTTCGGGATACAACGAATGGGGGCCGTGTGGCTTTAAGGTTCGTTATAAACAGGCTCAACTGTAGGTCAGTGATGTGATAGCTGCGCCGATTGCGCCCAACTGTGCCCAGAGGTAAATCCTGCTACATCCTGCTAGAAAGACTGATTTTAAGCAATCTGCGCCAATCTTGCGCCAAAGCTTCGTTTCGCCGGGCTTCCTCGATGTGGCGTGCCCTTTACGCCACGACCGTTGAAGCGGAGGGAATATTGGAGTGTTTTCCGCTCACGAAAACACGCCGCGCACGCCACAGGCGCTCTTAAGCTGCTGCAGAATACCCGCACGCTGCGTGCGGCGCGGCCGGCGGCGGCAACAAGGCGGCGGCTTCGGCCGCAAAGTAATGTGGGGATTTCGAGTGACTGCGTCTAACAGCTCTCTAAAATGCTGCTCAAGGCACGCACGAAGTTGCTTGTGCGGTAAAGGAGCTTATAATGGGGGCGAATACGGTACTATAAACCATCAACCGCACAGCTAGTGAAAGCGCCTATGCAATATCTGCCGAGGTAGTAAGCCAAACATCTCTGTCTGAGCCAGTTGGCTGTCTCAAGCGCTTCTAAACTTCCTCCATAAGGTGGGCGCCTCCCCATTGGGCATGGCGGTAATCTCCTCCCACTGTAGCGCGCGTCGCGCGTCAGTTTCTGACCAAGGTAGATGGTGCCGCGGGCGCGATATCGTCGATGCAGGCGTGAAAATATCTTGCTCGCAACGCCGACGCGCATGAATCGCGTCTAAGAACGCGCCATGCGGTTCACGCTTTACTATCTACTTTGCAATAAAGCGTGGCGAGTTAGCACAGGACCGGGATAATTGAAGATTAATGGAAGAAGCCTTTGCTCTGCAGTGGGCATAGATAGGCTGGTGGTGGAGATGATGATGATGAAAGCTTGGCAGGAGTTCACATGACTGACTCCGAGGGGTCGAGATGGAGAAGGCATTGCAAGGGTAGATAGCGGGAAAATGGAAGAGGACGAAAGTTCAAGAAGGCTTAATTTTGGACCGGCTGTAAGCCGGTTCGTTGAACAGTTTTGAGCTTCAAAGAAAGTGATCTTGCCTGTTTCAACATGTCGTTCAGGAGGAACTCTACAAGAGCGCTTCAGGAAAGCATTTTATGATAAACTTTCTTTGCAAAGCTACTGTTTGTGAAAGATGTGGTCGACGTTTTCACTGATTTTTTTTTTGTTTTCGTTTCAAATAAGTTAGCCGTTAGTCCACCTACCCAATGATCATCATAGGTGACCCTGTTTCACAAGCTGGGTGGGCACTTCATGAAGACAGTCTTACCACTCAAAAAAGCCAGAGAGTTGCCGTTGTTGGAAACCTAGTCCACTGCAAATTGGAAAGCGAGTGTAGAAGTCTGAGAGGACATGTAGCATGCGATTTTGTCTTGGGAACCCGGAGAGAAACAGACATTTAGGCTGTGCGCTAGAAGCTCTTACATAAAATGCACTCAGTGCATTCTGTCGTGCGTCACTGTGTTCCGTTCATTATGGTTTTACGAAATGTTCTGTAGCCTACCGATTGGAATGCTACCCTGATAGTCATTTTTTAAATCAAGCTTCAAGTTCTTTTATGATCTCTTGGCTCATGCAGTGAATGCGTGTACACACTCGCACAAACTCTTTTGGTGCTTGTCTTGAGGCATTTCATATTCACTGCTAAAAGACATCTGTGCGGCAGAAACTTATTTGTTACTTATTTACTTGTTTAAACATTTCTGTGTGCCCAGGATGCTGCTTTTGGGGCTCCTCTCGGTTGTTCTGCTCCCCTTCTAGCAATTTTTCAATTTTTCAATTTTTCTAGCAATTTATATAATGCTCATTCTGGCTGCTCCAAAAGCCGATTTTGCTGCTCTAACACCTACTTTTGGCTGCTCCAAATGCTGCTCCAAAATGACTAGACCCAATCACATCACTGGTAGGTACGTGCTGCACTCCCACACCAAAAGCCCTGAAATGGCAACCATGCGTGGATACCCGAGTGTTGTCCACCAGTCTGCCTTCATGCAGGTCCTCATGTCCCCGGAAGAGGAGGGAGGCACGTGAAGGGGTGTCACTAAAACTTCACGTCGCCACAACCTGTATGTGTACAGTCGAATCCTGCTACAACGAAATTGACGGGACGTACGAAAAATTTCGTTGAAGCGAAAATTCGTTGAGGTGAAATCTACCCCAACACAGCACGGAAAGGCCAGAAAAATAGCTCCGCATGTTTCCGCATCATTGGCAGCATAATACAATGTTTAGAAAAAGGAGTGATGCGCAATAACGTCGTGTTTATTCAGATAACAAACATACCAATGGTTACGGAGGGGGGTGAAGAAATGCAGGCGCAAAACATATTGCTGTACAACAAGGCATGTCCACTGAGCTGATTACTTGCAGATAGCTGCTGGGGGAAGCCCCCCTCTCCCTTGTGGCAGGAGCAGTGCCGCTATCTTATCCTCTGACAGGGGAAGGCAACTACTGACCTTGGCAGGCAAGACGCGCGCGCGCTTGCATTTAAAATGACCGCGCGCTCGCGACTAAGATAGGATGACTTGGCTTCAGGACCAAACACGCAAACACGATTTTTGCTCTTGGCTATGAAGAATGGTAGAAGAAAACTGCAAGGACAGCTGCTTATAATGCATACATGACGGCGGCACGCGAGCAGCGGAGCACATACGTGCGATTTCAACTGGATATGGATTGGCTGTAGCTCCGGCTTGGCGAACCGGGCCTGCGCCTCATGTAAAGATGGCCAGCCACATCGTTATCACTATCAAACAATGGCGCCCGCCTACGAGTTCTTTTTTTTGTTTTGGGTGGCGGTGTGGGCGCATTGCGCATATTTTCGATGAAACTAAGCGTCCTGAATGTATGAAAAGTTAGATAGCTAGTACTATGCTTATTTTATTGTAAAATAATTGTTCAAACCCAGCCCAAATCATCGAAAATTTCGTTTAAGCGAAAGCAAGCCTGACAAATGGTTCGTTGTGGCGAGGACTTTGTTACATTGACGTCTATGCCTAGTTGATAGGGAATTGGAAATATTTCGTTAAGCGGAGGAGTTCGTTGTAGCGGGGTTCGACTGTACATCAATACAAGCATTCCACTACAAGTATATATATTGTTATAAAGCAGCCAATGGCGTTACAGGAATTGGTGTAATACGGTTAAGCTCTTCTCGTCATGACTGCCATTTCTTTTTTTAAGGGGGGGGGGGGGGGTGGCAGTGGAGTTTGTTTGCTGCCGCGGGATTTTAGAAGCTTGTCTTTTTCTGTTTGTTACAGTTTAGCTCGTCTTGGCCTACCCACTCTGCCAAATGGTAACTGAGTGATTCAGCGTGAAACTGCACGCGTCGGTGCAGCTTTGATGTTTCGGCATTGCTCACTAGGCTGCGCCACTCTCCTTTTCCAAGACTGTGCATGGTCTCTGATGCTGCTTTTGCGTTTGTGCTCCTGCAGGGCCCACTTTCTGAAGCAGGACAAGCCCGACTTCAGGGTCACCAACAAGCTGACGCTGTGTCTCAAGCCCCAGAACTACATGCACCCCATGGCCATCAAGAAGTCGGGTGAGCCCCTAGCTCGGTTCTGCTGTGCAGACGCTGACTATGAAGTTGGAGGGATTTCAGAATCGAGAGATCAAAACAGAGGGAGAGAATGTAATTGGGAAGGTACCATTGGTCTGAGAAAGGAAATTAATGGTGTAATATGCCACTCAATACGCTTAACTCTATCATGACTGTGGGAAAATGTTCGATTTTGAGTGCTTCCAGAAAACTTTTTTTTTTACTCTTGAGCTACTGGACGCATTTAGCATTGCTATACATGAAATTGTTGCAGGGATGGAACAGCTGTGCCATTTGCGCTGTTGAACGCCAAACTCGTTCATCAGCGCCGCCCTACTCTGCAGCGCCAGAATTAAGCCGCGAGATACGACCGCCATGATGCCCAGCACCCAAAAACTTGGCTGAAACATTGTGTTTTGGGTTTCATCAACTATGGCTATGGGCTATGAGCGGGTATGAAACAGTGCTTTGGCTTAACCATAAGGCCACAGGCACTACGTGCCGTTTGAATGTCCGTGTGTCGCATTTGCATGGTTGTGTTTGCCGGTGTCGGCCACTGCGCCACAGGCAATAGAAAATGACCAAAAGTAAAATGTTTTTGTGTCTCATTGCAAATAGAATAATATCCGCATGAAAGGTTGTAGTTTATTGGAGGTGAACATCAATTTAGTCGCCCATTTTCGGCGATCCTAACTGTGCTGCCCGCAACTTTCCGTAGCTGCATGTATTGAACAAACAGGGTCTTGGACGCTTTGCCCTCGCTTGTCAATTCGGTTCGCTTTTGTTTTGAGGAAGTTACTCACTTTCGCCTGTGAGCTTGAAACTGAAATGAATCTTCTGTGAAACAAACGGAGGGAAGGCTGGTTGCCTTTTTTCCAATTTTTTCTTACTGGCATCCCCCTTTCTCTCTCACAAGCGGGGACTCGGTCACTAAATGCAATCTAAAATGAAGTCGAGTGTGCCCACCATTGGTACAGTCAGGCATAGTGTAAAATCCCATGAACAGAAAGCCAGAAACAGAAACCATCTATTCGAGGCACTACACTTTACCTTTTTTTATGGCTGAAGGTTTGTTGTACGGCCCATTCTTATCTCCTCGCGAGCTCCTGGTTCTGAGGTCAGTTTCAGAAGGGAGCATCGAAGGCATTAGAGAGTGATAGCAAAGTGAACTGGTCCCTGCATGGTACCCTGTGCACGACAGGCACATCTTTGCATGCACATTACCGGTTCTGGGCCTTCACGTGTATGCAGTTGCTCTGGTTGACTACTGTGCATTGCACTCTGTACAGTTTTCCACTGTGTTATAATGCTCTGCCAACAGGCATAGCGAGCAGGGTGGGTGCGGCAACTGACGGTCACGGAAACGGATTTTATGACTTTATAGCTTCCTATGAGTAGCCTTAGAACATGTTAGCTACAGTTTTCTGGTTGGGAAGGGTGATGCACTTGTGCAGAGGGAAAAAAACATACAATTTTGACGACGATTCATGGGTTGTATATTTTACGCAGAGTTTCCTGGTTTGAAAGTATTTTTCTCCTTTCCTGGCTGCGTAGGGAAAATGGTGTACAGTCGAACCCCGCTACAACGAATTCTGCTTCAACGAAATACAGTAGAATCTCGATGATACGATTCTGGGTGATATGAATTTCGGGATGATACGAATTTCTGAAAAGTCCCGGCAAAATTGCATTGTTTGCAATGGGAAAAATTTCGGCTGTTACGAACGGACCTGCGCGGCCCGGCGGATGATACGAACGAACCGGCGAGGCGCCCGACTTCCGAACAAGCAAGTGACGGCTCTCTCTCCCCATCTGTCACTCTTCTTTCTCCAGAAACGGCCGGGCTGTTGTTTTCTGCTCGCGAAAACGCGCCCCGCACGCCCAATGCGCGCCGCGAAACCTCTCGCACGCTGCGCGCGCCGCGGCCGGCGGCGGCAACATGGCGGCGGCTTCGGCCGCGAAGTGGCACGGCCGCTTGAGCGACTGCTTCTAGCCGCTCTTTAAAATGCCACTCAAGGCAGACACGAAGTTTCTTGTGCAGTAAAGGAGCTGATAACGTTGGCGAAAACGGCACTATAAAACACCATCCGCGCCGCTAGTGAAAGCGCCCATAAAATATCTGCCGGAGTGCTAAGCCTAAACATCTCGGGCGGAGCCAGCGGGCTGTCTTGAGCGTTTCGCAAGTCGTCAGCGTCTTTTTCTGACCGAGGTAGGAGATACCGCGGGCGCGAAATCGTCAATGCGGCCGTGAAAATACAGCACGCGCAAAGCCGAGGCGTGTGAATCGCGTGCAAAAACGCACCATGCGGTTCACACTTGACTCTTGCGGCGTGAAGGGAGCTTGGACACCGGGAGTGAGGAGACAAGCGCGAAGCTAGGCGAAGCACTACGCGCTCCAGAAAGGACTGCTTTGCGACATGGGGGTTTAAAAAAAGCAGAAAAATTACGGATTTGTTCACGCGAAAGTCAGAAAAGAAATAAACGAAAATTTTTTTCAGCGCTCAATTTTTTGGTTTGTGTTGGTTCATACGAATTTCGGATGATACGAATATTTTTCGCGGTCCCGCGAGATTCGTATCATCGAGATTCTACTGTATTTCCAATTCCCCATCAGCTAGCCATAGAATTCAATGCAACAAAGTCCTCACCACAATGAACCATGTCTGGCTTGTTTTTGCTTCAACTAAATTTTCGCTCAGTGGAACTGGGTTTGAACATTTATTTTTTGATAAAATAAGCATAACGCCAGCCATCTGTAGCTTTTTATAAATTTAGGGCGCTCAGTTTCACTGAACACGTGCGCCGACACCACCACCCATAAACAGAAAGAAATTCATAGATGAACACCATTGTTCGCTGGTGATAACGACGTGGCTGGCCGTCTTTACACGAGGCGCAGGCCCGGTTTGCCAAGCCGGAGCTACAGCCAATCCGTATCCAGTTGAAATCGTGTGAATGTGCCTGCTTGTGCTGTGCCATCATATGTGTGTTGTGAGAAGCTGTCATTGCAGTTTACCTTCTACCAATCTTTAACTTCAAAAGCAAAAATAATGTTTTCATGTTCAGTCTTAAACCCACGTCATCCTATGCTAATCGCGAGCGAGTGGCTCCCATTATCTCAGATGATGAGATAATGGGAGCCACTCCTGCCACAAAGCGAGAAGGGGTCTTGTGACAGGCCTAGCAGCTATCCGCAAGTAATCAGCTTGGTTGATATGCCTTGTTGTACAGCAGTATGTTTTCTGACTGCATTTCTTCCCCCCCCCCCCCCCCCCCCTTACCCCCAACCCCGCTCTCTTTACATGCGGAAAAAAAACACGTGACCACTGGTACGTTTGTTATCCGATTAAACACGGCCTAACTGTGCCTCACTCCTTTTTCTAAACATTGCATTATGCTGTCAATGATGCGGATAATATGTGGGGCTATTTTTCTTGCCCTTCCATGGTGTGCAGGGGCAGATTTCGTGCCAGATAATTTCCACTTTTTTCGCACGTCCTGTCAATTTCGTTGTAGCGAGATTTGACTGTGTACAGCGCTTTGTTGCAGAGGAACTAATAGTTGGCAACTTGCGTCATCACCTGAAGACATGGGTTCTCAAAGTAACAAAACAAACTCGTTTAATCACTGCCTTACTTATACATGATCAGCATGCAGCCTCTTCTGTGGACAAGTACAGCTTTCTAGCGGGAAGACGTTGCAGGTGACAGATGTTGTGTACACTTGAAAATACTGACTTTAGCCAACACAAGCGTTCCCCTGTTTTCTTTTTCTTTTTTGTTTTTTAACTCGGCAAAAGCATGCAGAGGGTCGTAATAAAAGTTGCTATGCACACAGTACTATACAAGGGTCACACAGTTATCTGACAAAGGAGTGCACTGGGCATTGAATCGAAACCAAAACGAACTTGTTGGTGTTAGGGGTTGCTGTGTAATCTATTGACCGAGCTCCCATGTTGTTTCTAGCTTTCTTTTTCGCAGCGGAGCTGTTGTACAAGACATAAGTTCACTGTTGCAGAAAAAAATACCACGAAAATGCCGAGCGCTCATGATTGTGTGCCCCGTGGCGACCACCAAGCGTCCTGGGCACATGCAGTGGCTTTAGCAAGGAAAAAAAAAAAAAAAAAACACGGCCGAAACCCTGAGGAGCGAGAAAATGCCCAGCGCTCATGAGTGCGTGCCTCACAGCGACTGTTGAGTCTATGGCTCGCGCAGTGGCTTTAGCAAAAAAAAAAAAAAAAAGCGCTGTCGTCAAGCGCTGCCGTGCATGAAAAGCTACTGTGCATGTAAGTTGCCGTGCATGTAAAAGAAAAGAAAAAAAAAAACACTCCAGCGCTAATGCTAAAGATGAAAAGACACCCTGCTTGGGAGAGGTCACTGCAGCCGCAGCATTCTCTAGGAGCTATTATGGACAATTGGAGGCATGGCTGCGAGTGTGCCGGTCCTTCCAGAGACGACTTGCAGATCCCGCCACCGCTGCCTCGAGTAGATGACGAGTAGCTGGTGAAAGTCTACCATGCTGAGGATGACAATTTGCATCCACCACTCACCCCGCAACTATGCAAATAACCAATGATACTGAAACTGAACTATGTGTCCGGCAATGCTCACCTACCACACCTTCGCCGCTCAAGTCTTGCGCGGGAGTGCAAGCTTCCCTGAATTTTTTCTTTCCAAATGGAGACTTTCTGTTCGCAGTGAAGTACTTGTGGCAGGGTTAAACAGCTCTGCTGTTAAAAATAGAATGCTAAAAGTTTGCAATTGGCAACTCTGGCTAGATGAGGGGTATTCGTTTGTCTACATTCAAGCAACTTCCAGTTAAGTCTATATAAATTTGTCAAGGCATATTGTTAAATTTTAACGCAATTTTAACCAGTTCCGGTGTAAGTTGAGTGGAATAGCCAGTAATGGCGCCACCTTTCTTCACGTTTTCGTTATTCTCTACCTTATTTTAGAAAGCCTCCCATTATAGTGGTATGTTCAATTTTAGGTGGGCTAATCTATCGATCTAGAGTAACTTGTATTTTGCCTTCAGTGTTCCTTTAATGGCGACATGCTTTCCCGCAATGCACCGGTGATGTGCCAGTAAGAAGAGGAGGGAGGTGCTAAAAGAAAAGAGCACGAAATCTTTCAGAGGTCTCCCGCACCTGCCCAACGAAACCCAGAAAATTAGCAACGGAAAAAAAATTTACCAAAGGCAGTTGTTCCTTGGCGGAACGCAGGCTGCTTTCTTGCCTCCTGTCACTTCGCATTAGTGGCATTACAGACGTCAGGGGTGGAACAGCTGCGCCATTTGCGCCATTGAGCGCCAAACGTGTTTAGCTGCGCCATCCTGCGCCGAACCGCCCCTGTTGCGCCAAACCCGCCTGAATTAATAAGGGGGACGCGGGTCTTAAAATGGTAGAAAATCGCGAAAAGCATTTGGGGAAAAACATTTTTTTAAGTCTCCATACCTTCAAGCACCTACTCTGAAAGTTTTATCGCTGAATTTGGTCGGGAAATCTTAAAATCGACTTTGTAAACGCAGCGGGAGCCGCAAAATGCCGAGAATCGGGCTAAAAAAGCTTGAACTTCGCGCGCGCGCCACACTCGAAGCAGACTGCTGGCGGCGGCCATCTTGGGCTAGCTTTGTAGCTTTTTTGTGCGAACTCTGTTTTTGCGTGTTTAGCGCTATCTCAAAATGGCGTTCCATGAGGAGAACGAGCGTGACCGCCGATTTCACGAAGATCGGTTACGAGCCGCTGATTGGCAGGAGCACGCACGCAGCGCACTCGAGGCAAGCCCCCCCGTTCCGCGTCTCTGATTGGCCGGTGCGGTTGAGCCGCCATTTTTTTCCGTTTTGTTATTGCAGCGCGCGTCCGCCGCCGCGGTATTTTCAATCCGGGTGCATTTTTCTGCCGTTAGTGACTGCGATTCTGTCACAACGTCTTTTTGTCTCTTGCCGCAATGCTTGGAGACATTTACCTCAACGATTTACGCGCTGCAAACGCATGAAAAAACGAGGAAACACACTGAAAACCGCGGTGCCGGGATCGCCTGTTACGTACGAATCTGCTCCGAAAAGTGCCGCGTGGAAACGTCCAGATTTAGTTAGCTGTTATGCTTTGGTCTTATTTGCGAAAAAAAAAAAAAATTGCGTCCACCTCCCCGCGAGGGGAACCCTGTGTAGATGCGACGCATCGTGGGGTTCACTTGGTGTTTCCGTTGGATTGATTCTGAAATCGCGTGAAACGTGTCGGGAACGCGTATGATTCTTATGTTTTATGATTATTATAATGTTTTATTGGCCCATCTTGGTCACTCTCTCTAAGTGGTATGCTTGGGGCTTCGCTGTCGCAACGACCTTTACTCCATCATTGTTGCTGTAAGTGGGAGCTTCTTTTCTTTTATTGCAAGTGTTAATCATTGCCCCATCATTCGTTGTATCAGTAGCTTCTTGACGCAGTTTGAATGAGTCAAGGATATAAGGCGCGTTCGTAGCATTTGATTCTGTCTCGGTTTTGTGGCGCAGTGGGAAGAGCACCATGTACCTTGCGTTCCGCCCACAGGGTCGTGGGATCGAAACCGGGCGCCTCTAACTGTTTTTTTTTTTTTTATAGTGTAGGGGGAGGGGTGTGGACGGACAACGCCGTATGGAGGGACAAGGCGAGTGAATGAGATGCAGTTGCATCTAAAAAGTTGTCAGCACAATATGTTTGTGCTTTTCTTTAGTTTGCATAGACGTTGAAGGAAGTGCAAAGTAGCAAGTACCGTTTGTGAAGTTCAGCAAAAAGTGTAGTTTTCCAGTGCTGTTTGCAAAGGTTTTCATTACTTGCATAGAGCTTCTCCGGTTATTTGTGTGGTACGGTCGCATTCTTGTTTTTTTTTCCCCGTGATAAACAGAGTGACACGGTGCTTTTTATATTGTGGCTATGCTGTAGTAAGAGTTAGAAACTAGAGATGTATTTTTTTCTATCTTATTTTGCGCACATGCCCTGTCTTACGGAGTCTTTCACTTTTGCTTTGAGGTATCTACTCATTTTCGCCCGTAAACTTGAAACGGAAATTAATTTGAAACTTGAAATGAACTCCCTGCTAAATGGAGGGATGCTTGTTGCTTTTTGCCTCCTTCCCCTCCCTTCCAGTTTTTCTGTATTCAGGAAAGAACAATTAAACTTAAATTCAATGCAATTCAGTTCAACTTTGGGGTTGGCTTTGCTTAGTCTGGAGGATGGTCTAATATTAAAAGGGCCTTCTGGCACGCTCTAATTAGGTACGTTATCTGTGGCGTAACTTCGTAAACTCTTGCATCCCGGTGACGGGTGAAGAAAAAGTTATGTTCTGCTTTGCACGCACTAAAACCGCTGTTTGACAGAAAAAATGCAAGCAAACACCTTGTTTTACGGAATGCCGCCGTGGGGTCGCATAAACACTGCCGTTTGCTGGACTCGAAGCAAGGCCTGTTATCTGGTCTCTTTCGACTCTCCGCGTGAGGTTTGGCCTTCGAACGGTAATAATGCAACGCACTCGCTGGGGCCGAAGGTAGATGACTCCGCATTTTGTAAACCTCCAGATATAGTGCAAGAACTGCGTTCCTGGTTTAGATTAGGTTCAAGTGCATGGTAGAACGCCTGGGAATAGTAGAGAGATTAGGTACTTGGCCGGGGACTTGCACAGCGGCCTCTACGGAGATTAGGGAGGCACCATAATGCTGTTAAATAGTGTTACATCTCCTCCAAATGGCAATTCTGGATGCTCCAAACCTGCTCAAAAAATGCATTTTTGGCTGCTTCAAGCCTGCTACAAAAGGCACTTTTGCCCGCTCCCAGGACTGCTCCCAAACCCATGGACTCTGTTCCACCCCTGAGACGTGAACTTTGTGTGAGCAAGAGTGAAGGCCACAGATAAGCAGCCCTACGTGCTTCCGGTGACTTTGCACTTTGCGCTGACTGTAGGTTTGAAACTTTTGGTTTTGTTCAGTGAAATGGCTTCTTGTCTAAGCGAAAGTGCTTTCTTTGGCCATTATAGGTCATTCAGATGAACCTGAAGAGACCGTGAAGAGATTTGTTCATGTTATCAGAAATTTGTCTTAAAGGGACACTGAAGTGAATTTGTCAAGCTCCCGGCTTTGCTTGCACAGCGTAGACTGGCTCAAATTACCACACTTTTCATCGTTTATCCGGTTGATAAGTCGGTAATTATTTTATAGAGCGGGAAAGAAGAAAACTACCATGCGCGGTCTGTGGCAGCCGCACCAACTGGCTGTGACGTCGGGAAGAGGTGGCAGCGTGATTGGACGATGTCCAAGGTTGGCAATCGAACAAGTTTCGGTTTCGGTTCTGTAAAACAACATGCTTGACATCCGACGGCAGCGTTGGATGGGCATTCTCGATATCTCAGTAATCGTCGTACCGCACTTCTGCCATGTTGTCGGCTGTAATAAGCCTCCCAGGACGGCTTCGCATCGTAGAAATCACTAGCCGAGGCCTACACAGTGGATGAACGCCCTCCGTGTCACCGCAAACGCTCAAATGCCATGCGCTTTTCCCGCATATTTGGAGCTTGCCTCACTCATGCGTGTATCGTAAAAAGCGTGTTCGCACCAGGCCAAGGGTGTGCTGATTCTGGCCTGTGCCCACTGCCCGCAAGCAGTCGGTGCTTGCAGCAACAGCAAGCCAACGAGAACTGGCTAGCGCGTCAGTGTAAGTCTGCGCGCGTTCTGTGAACTCGCTCGTGGAGCACTGAACGTTACGGCCCAAAAATGATGAACTCAGGTTAGAAAACATCGACTGCAAACGAAAAAATTAACTTAAAAAAAAAAAAGCATGCACCCTCGGGGATTCGAACTTGCGACTTGCAAAACAAAAATCCTAGCGCTTCAGACGACTCGGCCACGAGCCAGCACTGCCGAGATTGTATATATAAGGTATATAATGTACAACTAGTTTACACTTTTATTTAGTTCTAGCATTTCAAGTACCTTAGGTGACTATTTGTTGTATAGCGCTCGGGCAGTAAGCGTCCCCCAAACTTCCACAATATCTCACGTCTAGCAATTGCATTTCTTCGATGGAAAAGCGCCCGCAGATGTGTGGTCGTGCTGCTGACTGCTGTGCTTGTTCACCCAGTGCAAAAAAGTGCTCCCGGCTCTCTAGTTTTGCGCTGTATTGTAAAAGTTTCAGTTGATTTTATTTCCTTGGTACCTATATTGACTTCGCTGACTCTTCTCCCGCCTTCAAGTGGCATTAGATTTTCTTATTAGGGTAAAGTCTGCGAAGCGTCGCATGTGCACTTGTGCAGCGTTTGCGTGGAGCGACCCGGACTCGGAGCTTGATACAGTGCACAAACTAACAAAGTAAAGAAAGGCACATTCTTCATTCACAAACGTGTTGTGGCTTAGTTTCAACTGAACGAGCGAATTGCGACCACCCGTCGGTGGCCGGCGGACTAAACGCTGGGCCGACTGACTCGGTCGGAAAGTCGGCGAGCTGTGCAGTAGCGCAGCCAATTGCCAGCTCATCTCCTCCTGACGTCACACGAAAACGCCACAGAAAACAGGCGAGGGTGCAGAAAAAAGGACAGCATTTTTGAATTGATTTTTCTACTAAATAAATTCGCGTAAACGCGCTCAGAGTGGTCGAAACATGGCCTATGGACTCCGGACTACAATTTGCGCTAGTAATCCCGCCATGTTTACAAATCACTTCAGTGTCCCTTTAATGAAGTGGACATTTTTTGCATTGTGCCGGTCACTAGAGGGCAATGGTGGTTTTCAACTTCGCCGTGAAATTTGTTTGAAAACTGAGTGTCTTCGTCAGGGTCGCAGAGCTGCGGCGTCAGATATAGTGCGTTGTAATCAGTTTTGTTACGGATAATATACGTGCTGTACGAATGCAATAGCAGATGGGCAACAACTCCATGGCTTGGGGGTAAGAAGTCAAAGCGTTCACTTTCTCCCACCGTAAATGGAGTTGGGAATTTACTCTCTTCCTCGAGGATGCATTGAGCTTTGGTACTGGGCAGAGTGCCAGTCTGAGTCACCAACCTATTGAGCTTCTGACTGTGAGTCCACATGCTCAACCCTTGACTGCCATAGTAGTGTTTTTTGGTGACGTTGCAAAACGGACGTCCTTGTATAGAATGGTGCGTGACCCGCCGCGGTGGCTCAGTGGCTAAGGCGTTGCGCTGCTGAGCAACGAGGTCGCGGGTTCGATTCCCGGCCGCGGCGGCCGCTTTTCTTATGGAGGCGAAAAGCAAAAACGCCTGGGTGTACGAGATTTCGGCGCACGTTAGAGATCCCCAGGTGGTCAAAATTAATCCGGAGCCCTCCACTACGGCGCGCCTCATCGCCTGCGCTGCGTTGGCGCTTTAAACCCTACAATCAATCATCAATAGAATGGTGCGTGTCGAATGAGCTCAGGTAGTCAGCTCACCAATCTGAACTATAACATTGGTGCATTCAACATCCCCTCTTTGCCTAATCGCTGCGCAGTGGCGTTCTGGAGGAGGGGACAGCAGGGGGGGAACTCACTGACCGCGGCCACCCCTTGGGGGTGCGTGTGTGCAGGTCTGGACCCTGTTCTTCTGGAGAACCAGTGCCTGTTCCGGGATGCGTTGCCAGCCATCCGTGCTTTCCTGGCGGCGCTGCCACCACCCATCTGCCTCCTGGCCCACAATGGGGACAGGTTTGACTTCCCCATACTTGTGGTGAGTACGGAGTTGCCCCGGCTGTGACTGCGGTCAGCGACTCCTTATCCTGCCCCCTGGCTATTTGCAATTGATTACTGGGAGACGATGCCAGTGCCCAGTTTCATGTTTGAAGTGTACCATAGGCAAATCTGCCATTAGCGTCTAGGCGGGCTGCGCTTCAATGAGCAGGCCATTGGGTGTAACAGCCAGACTTGCACATCATCATCATCAGCTTGTCTACACCCACTGCAGGGCAATTCCTCCTCCTCCTCCTCCTCCTCCTCATCATGTTCTTTTTTTTTTTTTTTTGAAAGAGGGGCTAGATATCTCGGAGTCATTCAGCTTAGTCAGTTCTTCTCGTTCTTGCCCCTGGCTTCCCTGTGCACACGCGCGTGTTACTATCCAATGGCCGTGACCTTTGAGTGGTGAGGGCAACGTTGTGATGCAGATAGTGCAACTCTGGATATTACAAACCCTCAGTTGCATTTGCAGTCCTGCAGCAAGCAGCACTGGAAGCTCGCTGTCAGAACGGGTCTCCATGTGTGATGAGCTGGGTGTGTCAGTGTTTGCGCAACTGCATTTATTGTGTGGCTATCAAGATAAGTTAGTCCCACCTTGTCCATCTTGGGTGTGGGCATTTTACTCACTTTGAAGTCCACAGATTGGCAGGTGTGCTTGCGCATCGGTCTTTGGGCCGGTCTGAAATGGCAAAAGACTGAGGATAAGCAGCTCTTGTCCTAGCACCAGAGGAGCTCAGCTGAGGCAATGCTGTCTGTTGGCTGCCTGCTTTGTGCAAGGGCCACAATATGGTGGCACCCGAGGCTGTGGGTAAATGCTTACTGAGAGCTTGTGTTAGCCTGCATACCAGGAAGTTGGCCTGTTCAAAAGCAAGCTACAGTGGAATCTTGGTCATACGAATCTCAAGGGGCGGCGAAAAAATTTGTATCGTCAGAAAACGGAAAAAATGGAAACGTGCCACGCATGTGACAGGCGGCGGCAACATGGCGTTGGCTCTTGCCTTGAAGAGGTGCAAGTAGCTTCAGCGACCGCTTCTAACCTTTTGTGAAATCGCAGCTCAAGGTGTAAACTAAATTGCTTATGCGGGGAAGGAGCTGACAGTGTGGGAAAAAACTGCACTATAAAATGTCATCCACGCTAAATATCCGCTGCGGGGGTGGCCCAGCCAGCTGCTGCGAGCGCTTCGAAATTGCCGCCATGAGACGCACATCTCCCCATTGGTGCAAGTCGTGAGGCTCCCCCCACTGCCGCTCGCGGCAACCAAGGCAGAGGCTGGTGACGGGGTGCGAGGCTGAATCGTCAGCGCGGTCGTCAAACGAACGCGCGCTCATCGTCTATGCGATGCGCACACACAAACTCAAGCGTAAACCGCATGCGATTCATGCGCGTCGAAGATTTCGCTCCCGCGCCAGATTCTGCATTCTACCTCGCTCGGAAAATGACGCGCGACGTGCGCTGCAGTGGGAGGAGCCTGCCGACTTTCGCCAATGGGGAGGCGCGCTTTTCATGGCGGCAGTTCGAAAGCGCTCTGGACAGCCCGCTGGCCTGCCGGAGATGTTTAGGCTTACCATGGTGGCGGATATTTGATTGGCGCTTTCCCTATCCGCGCGGACAATGCTTTACAGTGTCGTTTGCGCCCACATTATCAGCTCCTTTACTGTACAAGCAATTTCATTTGTTCGTTAAGCGGCATCTTAAAGACCGGTCAGAAGTGGTCGGTCGAGCTACATGCACCGCTTCACGGCTGGTGACGCGGCCATGTTGCCGCCGCGCTGCGCGCAGCATGTGGGTCATATTCGCAACGGCATCAGTGCGCCTGTGGCGTGTGCGACGCGTTTTCGTACGCTCCATGCGGTTCACGCGTCAACATAATCGACGCGTAAGTGGCGCAGGCAACACGGCAAGGCAACAACAGGGTAGCTAGATTGTGGGGCATAGGAATGTGGAGGAATGCGAGGAAAGCAAAATGGCAACGCTTGATTCCCGTTGTTCATTCAAAAAGTATAATACAAAAAAGGAAGCTAGAGGCACCCGTGCAGCGAGCGGAAACAAAAGGTACAGAGAGAAGAGATCGTAGCGGGAGATAAAAGAAGGGAGGGAGAGAGAACAGGCGTTGAGAGGGCGACATGTTCGGTTCGTCCGGGGCAGCACCTCGTGCTGCTATTGTGAACATCCCACGAGGAGGATTACCGTCAGCGTGTGCCCGCACGCAACCAAGGCCGCACGGTTGCACCAATACTCCCGCCTCCCGTCCACGCCGCAGTCATCTGCTCGCGGCTCGCGTGTTCGTATCACCCGCACCGGAGGGATAAATGCGTACGGATCATCCGAATTTTTTTACATTGTATACAATGTATTTTGGCCGGGGAATTTTGAAAATTCGTATCACAACGAAAGTCACTCTTTCCTAATCTAGCAGGGTAGGGTTGCACACGTGTTTTAGGCCAGTGTCAACATTCGAAGTTCCAGATTGTGATTACATCCGGATATTGTAAGTTCTAACTTCGAATTGAATTACCGTATTTATTCGAATATAGGTCGACCTTTTTTTTCTGAAAATGTGCTTAAAAATTGAGGGTCGACCTATAATCGTGACCGAAGAACCTCGACCTATAGTCGTGATTCAAAAATGGCGACCGCACCGAGCGATCCGTTTCTCCGTCGCTCCCGGCGCTCCTCAATTTGAGGCAGCAGCGCGGAGCATCTAGAACAAAGACAGGCAAGAAAATAAAGGAAAAAATAACAAAACAATCAGCGTAAGAAAACCACCCACAGTCACTGCTGGCTATCGCGCATTACTTGCGGCCGAACCGCACGAGCGAGCTTACGTACTGGCTAGAGAGCCAGATTGGCTTGGCTTGGTGACTTCGGAGCCGCGGTAGTGGCTAGCGCGAGGTGGGGGTAAAGGTGACTTTCGCCACCTAGCGTAGCCGCCTCGTGAACGGAACGGCGTTGCCTGCTTCGCTCGCTGTCTCTACTATCTCCCGTTCTCCGTTTCATGCGCTTTCTTTGAGCTTGCTTCGTTGTGATTTCCGCACACAACGTTTTTCTCGTGCGCATTTCGCGATGTCACGTCGGACTTTAAGCGCCGGGTGATCCTGTTTGCTGAGAACTTGAACAACTGCGCCGCTCAGCGAGAGTTAGTCGTTAATGAAAAGCTGATCAGGGGATGGCGGAAACAGCGGGACGAACTTTTTGCTTGTAGGGGACTGCGTCGTGCGTTTCGTGGTGGGAGGCACGATGCTCTCGAGAAAGAACTCCGGCTGCACGTGGAAGAGGAGCGTGCGAAAGGACACCGAGTGTCCTGCGAAGATATTCAGACCAAAGCTCAACAGTTAGCGCTGCGAGGCGGGATTGGCCGTTCAGCCTTCAAAGCCAGTCGGGGGTGGGGGTGGGTAATGAACTGCGGCGCATGCGGTGCAAGTTCCGACGACGACGCAGTGTGTGGCTCCGACCAGTGAGGTGACCGCGTTGTAAATAAATGGGAGTTTTAAAAAGTTTCCTAAAGTTTTTTTCTTAAAAGTATGGGTCGACCTATAATCGAATATATTTTTTTTTTTCGGCGACTTCAATTTTTAGGGGGTCGACCTATATTCGTGCTCGACCTATTTTCGAATAAATACGGTACTCAAGCTGTAGGGATGGGCGAATATAGATTTTGAGGTTCGAAGCGAATTCGAAGCGAATAGTGATTTGGTCGAATAATTTCGAATCGAATAGTTCGAATAGTACACATTGCAAATCACAAAGACAAATGAGCAACTTGTGACCTGACTAATGTACACATTTTTTTCTAATAATTAGAACTCACGTAGGCACAGCATTGTGTAAAACTATTACCAGTTGAACATTTATTGCAAAATCTTACACACAGCTTTCCTTTGCTGTATTCACAAGTTTTCATGAAGAAATGCCTGTTGCGCCACATGCTCTAGGTGCAGCAGTTTAAGCGCCGCCTAGAAACTCGCAGAGTTAAGCGTCGCCTAGAAGCTTCGCTAAAAAAAGAAGTATTGTAGCCACTAGTATCCTCGGCCGTAGCCAAGCAAAGCGCAAGTGGCTGGCCGCCATTTTGAATAGGCTCGCTTAGTGCGGCGTACTGCCGCGCTGTGCGAGCCTATTCAAAATGGCGGCATGCCTATTCAAAATGGCGGCCTGTACAAGTCTGCTGGCTTGGTGCCGCTATGTTCGGAGCGGTGTCGTTTCAGTGCCGCCTTTTTTTTTTTAACTTAAGTGTGCTGGCGGCCGAGAGCTTCGTCGAACCTCTAGGCAAGGACTCGGCAGTGCTGGCACTGATAATAGAAATGTCCGCGTCGGTGGGTCTTGAGCCAAGCCTGGGGTAACTCTCGGAAAGCTTGACCGAAAAGCTTGGCTTTTAGCTGCCTATTCGGGAGCATCGAATTATTCGAAAATATCGAATACCTGCATTCGGATCGAAGCGAATAACGAATAGAGAGCTATTCGATCGAATATTCGACAATACCGAATATTCGCCCATCCCTATCAAGCTGTTATTAGATTTGAATGCTCGCACATGCCCACTGAAGAGCCAACATTTTTTCGGCTTGTTTCAGTGTAGGGGTTGCAATGTTTTTACCGTTACAATTGCTAGTATGGTGTTGGACACCCTTGAAACACCAGCACTTTGAGTCGTGCGTAAGTTAATGCTGATTGCACTCAATCCGCATCAGGTCCTGCTATGCTGCAGTTGCAATCATGATTGAGCTTGATTGCACTGGGCTCAGTCATGGTTTCTTAAGAGCGATTGAGTTCTTCAAGCGTGGTTGGAGAGAAGCCACGATAATCTCGTCCCCACTGAGCAAGGCCATGGGAGGTGACAACTTGAAATAATGCCACCAATTGTATCAAATAACTTCACTAAAACAAGTGTCTGATAATTAATGTAGTTAAGTATACAGTCTAATCCTGCTACAACGAAGTCCGCTTTCAACGAAATATTTCAAATTCTCCCTCATCGCCACAATGAGCCATTTGTCTGGCTTGCTTTCGCTTCAACGAAATTTGCGATGATTTGGGCTGGGTTTGAACAATTATTTTACAATAAAATAAGCATAGCGCCAGCTATTTGTAACTTTTTATATATTCAGGACGCTTAGTTTCACCGAAAACATGTGCGGTGCGCCCACAACCTACCCAAAACAAAAACAAACTCTTGAGTGGACGCCATTGTTTGATGGTGCTAACGATGTGGCTAACGATGTGGTCTTTACATGAGGTGCAAGCCAGGTTCGCCAAGCCGGAGCTATAGCCAATCCGTACCCAGTTGAAATCGCGCAAATGTGCTCTGCTGTTGGCGCAGCGCCGTCATTTATGTGTTGTGAGCGGCTGTGCTTGCAGTTTTCCTTCTAAAATTCTTCAAAGTCAAAAGCAAAAATAATGTTTTTGTGTTTAGTTTTGAACCCGCGTCATCCTACCTCAGTCGCAAGCGCGCGGTCACTTTAAATGTAAGCGCTGGCCTGCCAAGGTCAGTTGCTGGCGTGCCTAGTCAGAGGATAAGATAATGGTGCTGTTCCTGCCACAAGCGAGAGGGGGGCTTCCAACCGCCTAGCAGCTATCTGCAGGTAATCAGCTCAGTGGAAACGCCTTGTTGTACAGCAAAACGCTTTGCGCCTGCATTTCTTCATTTCTTCACCTCTCCTCTCCTCCTCAGTATCGCGCTCTTTGCGTGCTGGTAAAAAAAACAGATAACCTTTGGTATGTTTGTTATCCGAATAAACACTACGTTACCGCACGTCACTCCTTTTTCTAAACATTTTATTGTGCTGCCAATGATGCGGAAATATCCGGGGCTATTTTTCTTGCTCTTCCGTGCTGTGTTGGGGCAGATTTCGCCCCAACGCATTTTCGCTTCAACGAAATTTTTTTTGCACGTCCCGTCAATTTTGCTGTAGCGGGATTCGACTGTACCTGCTTTTAGAAAATTGTATTTGTGCAGTCTCAACACTGCGGTCGACACTACGTGAAAAGTAAAACTGCATCACCACACCTTCCAGCAGGTGTATCGAGTGCAGTGGTTATTCTTAGTCCAGTTTTCATTGCTGTCCGGTTGGGAGGAAGATGAATAAGCAGCACGGTAAAAACCAGCTGTTGCTGCAAAAGGGCTCGCTCACCACAATAAAACATGTCGCACTGGTTGCTACAACCACGCCATAACTACAGTGTACTAGGTGTCACGTGGGGGAAAAAAACCAATGGAGAGCGCGGGTCCCTTTTGCAATGAAACGATTGTATGGGGCGCAGGCGTTCCCCAGAAAACTCCTGTTGCAGCCAGCGCCACCTAGAAGTTTTTTAAGCAAACTAAACTGTTATTTGACGGGTTTTATAAAACTTTATATAATGAAATAAAGAAATAGACTATTTAGGAGGATTAATTTAACAAACAATACTTCTGAAACCAACTGGTAAGCAGCGGCCGCCAGGGGCGCTGCTTACAACAGGGCTTCCTCACCAGAAATTTTCATCGCAAAAGGGACCCTTTTAATGGCCCCGAATGACACACCTCTCTCTTCTAGTACACCTTACCATGGCGAACACTTTTGGGGTAGCTGCGTATTTGGCTAATAATGGCTCAGGCTGCGCAGGATTGCCGGACGCGGGCTGCAAAAGGCTGTTTTTGGGCCCATCTAGCACACCAGAGTGGAATTTCTCAATCACTGAGCTGCGCGTGATGGGGCGAAACCTCTGCCATGTGATGAACATGCCCTCCGTTTTGCAGGGCGAGCTGAAGTCTGCTGGCAGCGGGGAGGATCCGGTCTCCGCGCTGGGCGTGACGGGGCTCACGTGCTGCGATACGCTCAAGGCCGGCCACGCGGTGTGGCCTGTGCTGCCGCCAGCGCCCAAGAAGGGGCGCGGCTCGGTGGCCGCCAGCAAGCAGAACTCGTACGCCCTAGACCAGCTGTACAAGCGCTTCTGCGGACGCCGCTCCAATGCACACCGCGCCGAGCAGGACTGCATCGACCTCCTCAAGGTCTGCCACTCGGTCAAGGCCGCCTTCATCAGCTACGTTGACGGCAATGCCACTCTTCTGGCCGATGCCCGCTCACCGTGGTGACTCTCGGGGGCGACAACTCTTTCCCGCAAGGTCTGCACATCTTGGGGAATTTTTGAAAAAGGACCACATCCTTGCATCGTAAGAAAAAAAAAAGAAGCGACAGGTTACAACACTGGTTTTCTGGCATTGTGAACTGGGGCAAGTGCTGAGCACATTTGTGGTGATGCGATCTGAATTGAGTTTGCAGTGACTGTTGAGGGCTGCAACTTCGTTGACGTAAAACTGACAAGTTGTACAGTTGCTAGCATCAATGATGGGAGCAGCAGACAACAAAATGATGCTAGCGGAAAGGCAAGCATTGTGCTATCATCAGAAGGGGGGAGGGGGGGGGGTGGAGAGAGAGAAAAAAGACAAAGGGTTGTGCAAGTGTTGGCATTGTAAGTGCGGTCCATCCTTTCTGTTTCATATCGTTCGAATCAATTTTGCAGTTGACAAAGCAGCTGATCTCTCTCCCTCTCCCCCCCTCCCCCCCCCCTTGATTTTCCATCTTCATTTTCTTGTATACAGCTTGAATGATAGCTTTATGCCTTCAAATAATCTATCTTGGGTGTAGTTCTGACAGCCGCACACGTGGTACATGAAATCAGCGTTGCAGTCGACAAGAGGCACCGACATCAATTGGCCAGCTTCTCTGGTCAGGGCGTAGCAGACCTGCATATCCCACATGGTTGTTAATTCCTAGCAGCGGTGGAACATTCAGTTGAATGTGTGGCTAGCAAGTAACTGTAGCTTTTGCTTGCTTTTGATTTAAATGTCCTGCATTTCTTTTGTGTGTCAGTTTCACTGTGTCGAGGCAGTTTGCTGTAGATGCAACATGATTATTTTTTCCTCTGTCTGCTACACTAGACTTTTTTTTCACCAGCCACTGTACTTGTGAATTCTTTGCTGACCAAAGAGTCCTGTTCAGGCGACAATAGTGGTCGTTTCTCACACCGCGCTCAGAAATGAAAAGGTTCTACATTTCGTGGCTACAGCACGGAAGAAGCAGAAATAGTAGCGGACTAGACTAATGTGACGAAAAACAGCGCTTACACGAGGACAACGTTGCGCTGCTGAGCATGAGGTCGCGGGTTCGATTCCCGGCCGCGGCGGCCGCTTTTCTGATGGAGGCGAAAAGCAAAAATGCCCGTGTGTACGAGATTTCGGCGCACGTTAAGATCCCCAGGTGGTCAAAATTAATCCGGAGCCCTCCACTACGGCGCGCATCGCCTGTGCTGCGTTGGCGCATTAAAACCCTACAATCAATCAATACACGAGGACAAAGAAAGGAGTTGACAAACACGAGCGCTCGTGTTTGTCAGCTCCTTTCTTTGACCTTGTGTAAGCGCTGTTTTTTGCCATATTATGCAGAATCAACTAGCCTGAGTTCCCAAGTTCAAACCTACATAGGTACTGGTTTGAAACCAATTGGATAGTTGCCACAGGATTCAGGGTTGCCACAGGATGTTGTACAGGATGGGCTTTCTTCTCATGCTTGCTGGTGCTATCTTGCTTACTGCCTAGTCCTCCTCCCAACCTTTTCTGGTGTGTTGTTGAGTGGTTGGGATTACGACTGTTATTCATTCCTTTCACTGCTCTACTTGAGTGTTCTAGTGGAAGGCAGGCTCTTGATCGAACGACTGGCCGTTTTCCTCTTGCTTGCAGAGTGTTCTCGTACTTGTGTCATGTCGGCATGTGGCATTGCCAGAGCTGGCAGTCATGGTTTATGTTTACAGCTTCAAAGTGCTGGCATTCGTTGGAGGCACTTTTATGCATGTGCTGCGTAGTGCATGTTTATTCCCTGTGACTGCTGTCAGGTTGGGGAGCGAACCGGTTAAAATGTTGGCATTGGGGGGTTCTCTTAAGGGCCTCTCGTCAATTGCTTGTTTATATTTTTGTGTGTCTGTGTTTGTTACTTGAGTTGATTCTCAAGTTGGTAGTTTTCTAGATTTTATCGTCTTCCCTTTTTTATTTGTGTGTGTATGGCATTGTTCATTTTTGTTCTTATGCCTTAGCGCTCTCTCATTTGTGGCAGTCGTAAAGTCCTCTTGTCTACTGTTTTGCATTTGCATGTGTGTGCGCTACATTGTATATGTTCATTTCCTGGGGCTCTGCTCCGGTGGCTTATTCAGAAACGATGAAAAGTGTTGGCATACGTGGCTTCCTTTTCATGGCCCCTTGTCAACTGTTTGTCTTTTTGTATGTGAGAACGTGACATTCTGTGTTCTTGTTGGAATGCAAGATTAGGTATTCTAGTTCATGGCATTTCTTAATTCGATCAAACAGTTGCTTCTTTTTTTATTTATGTGTGTGCTACATGTACACTTCTATTCTTTGGAAAAAATTCATGCTTTAATTGTGTCATTTGCGGAGGTTTGTCTGTCCGTGTGAGTGGTGCATTGCATGTTTCTTAAAGTATTGTGTTGGTAGCCAAAGCCATTGAAAATGTTGGCATGGGTGGACATTTTAGTAGCTGGTTGTCAAAGGGTTTTGGCTGTCTTTGTAGTATTTGTTTGTGTGGGCTACTCTTCCGTTGATCTTGCTAGACAGAGATGCATCTGGCACAATTCTGTTCCTTCTTACTGCCGTCCTCTTGTAATTGTTTTTTTTTCTCTTTCGGGGATTGTGTTTTGTTGATGTTCTCTTCCGTTAGTTGTGTTGGTAAGCAGACAAAGTTGGTTCTCAGAATGGGCTAGCAACACGTCAGACCACATGCAAGTGTACACCTAGGACACTTGTTAGAAAACCTTTTTTTTTTTTTTTTTTTTTTTTTTTTACAAGTGGGTATGGCATGTGAGTCAGAAAGCCAGTTGGAACTGGTTTAATATCCCATTGTCATTTTGAGGTCTCAAAAACGTGGATTAAATTTGCAAACTTGGGTACACATGCTTTTGAATCGTTTTTGAGGTGTCCGATTGGGCTGAAAAAGTTTCGTGGACACTAGATCTATGTAGTGAAAGCTTTTAAGTATAGCAGCAGGTCGGCTGTTGTGTGACTTTAGTCTCGTAAATGCGTTCTCTTTTTGCTTGGGGCGACTCCTTCAGACACTTTTTGCCGTCGACTCACCATTAAGCTTGTCTTTTTTCCTAGTGAGTTGCTGTCATGCCTTTCAGTTGTTTGAGTTTCGCTGCAGGGAAGCGTTGTTGGCTCGGACGGCTGAGAAGTGTTTTCCCACACAAGTTTCGCGGAACATTGGATGTCTAATTTCTGAACTGTTTGTTTGCAGCGTTTGTAACCCAGCCCGAGGCTCAGTATTCATATGTACATTTTTGTGTTTTATACAGTGACTTGTTTCTTCAACAGTGCCCAATGTTTGTTGCACTGAGTGGCTTGTGTTGTACACACTCGTTCCTTTATCGTTCTGTAACTTAACTCCCCCATGGCACTATGCTTCTGTTTTCATAAATGCAGTTCGCATGCATCCTGAAGTGCTGAATGTAAATAAAGGTGTACCATATCAAATCATGGATACCGAAGCATTCACATCGGTGTTTTGCCACCCTGTTACGCCATTCTGCCTGGCACGGGTTTCACTTACCGGGATTTAGTTCTGGGGCTGTGTCATATCCAGCGTTTTTTTGTGATGCCTTTAACTTGTGCCTTCATAAGCTAATCCCAGCTTTATCAACCTGACAAGCTGGCCTTTTACATCATATAAGCAAAGTTGTGCATTTTGATGTTTATTATTATTATTATTATTATTTTTTGCTACACGTCCCAAGCTTTTGGTATGCCATAATTCAGTGTGGATTTTTCATGCCATTGGTTTCGAGCATTGCCAGGAATCGTGCTTCAAGACGGACAGACAAAGTGTGCAACTTCAAAAGGGGTGCACCAGTGGATGAGCTTGGCATGTTACACTCTAAGACTGAGCAACTTTCCAGTGGTGCACCTAAAGGTACAATGTGAAAATGGGATGGTGGCGACTAGCTGCAAAGGGGCCATAGAAAAGTGGGCCTTGGCACTGTATGAGGTCGGTACCGTACTTTGGTACGGTACCGTATGGTACCAAAGCTTTGGTACCGTACAGGGCCGGAGCCGGGACTTGCCTCGTCGGGCTGAGTGGCACCGGGGCCCTGCAAATGCGCTTGTGCTGACAAACATGCTGTTGACCTTTCAAATTTACCTTTTAACAGAAAGTGCAGCCCCTGCAGTGTTTGATCAAACATTTTTGAAATGCTACAGAAGGCTGCTGTCAGCTCGAGCAAAACGCAGTTTACTCCTTACTGCTGCCGACAAGTGGGCTGTTATATAAAACTCTTTACTTGCTGATGCTTCTCTACCGTAGTTTTGCTTGGCTCCAAGCAAAACTCAGCCCTGTACCCCCTAGTACGTACTTATCATCACCATTGTCATAGTGACGAGCCGTAAGGAATGCCTCTCGAGAAAGGTAAGTGCTGGAGGCGAGGGGGTCTCTGGGCTGTCTGCCATATTTCAGCCTTGGAAGTTTCTTAGCTGTGAAGTGAACACTCCTGTACCATACGCTACGGGAGTGAGGTTTGCGGCATATGTGTCATTTGAAAATATAGACAAACAAATTTCTCGGATCCTTAATACACCAACATTTTTTAACCTTCAACATGAACACCACTGCACAGAATTTTACACGAATGCATCCAGAACAAACTGCTGTATCCCGTGCTGTTTGCGGACCCCATATCTCTGCCTCTAAAACACTCCGCCCTAACACCAGTACATTCACAGGTGAAGCCCATGGTACTGCAATGGCTGTAAAACACGTAATACAAAACAAAATACACCATTCAGTCGTATATACAGACTGAGCGTAGTGACAGCCCTGTATTTTGCAACGCCTCACAAAAATGCAGTGTTGAACTCGCTCTTTAACACCATCATATCAGCATACACTAGGGGGCTTGAAATTGCAATCTGCTGGGTACCTGGTCATTGTGGAATAGCTGGAAATGGGACTGCTGACAGGGAAACAGCGGCTGCAGCTCTCAGTAGTAAGGTGGACATCACATCTCTGCTGTACTTGGACCTCAAGCCACTCGTCAAAAGAAAAATCCATGAAATCTGGCAAAAACATTGGAATCCACAAACAGAAAATGACCTTCATATAATTAAACCAAGTATAGACAGGAACACAATAGGAAAACAACACAGATCTGCAGAAGTTGTACTTGGTTGTTTAAGAATAGGGCACATATGGCACACATGGACATCTTTTAAATGGTATACCACGGCCAATGTGTGATAGATGCAGAAGGGCTCTTTCTGTAGCTAACTGAATGTAGAGAACTCGAAACAAAGACTCAAACATTTCGCCGACCTATAAACAAAGCTCATACCACAACCTGAACACTCTTTTCTTGGATGAAACAATAGTCAATTTCAGAAGAGTATTAGCTTACCTTGTAGACATTGATTTTTTAAAGAAAATTTCATATTGTCTGTAGCCACAGCCTGCTCCTCAGTGATGAAGACAGTGCTGAGGGTTTTCTCTCCGATGCTCAGGGGCCTTGCTTTTTAGGGGCAAAGCGCCTTAGGGGCTGGGGCTGTTGGCGTCTTCTTTCGTCGTCGTCGTCGTAATCATCGTTCGTCTCATGTAGTCACGGTACTAAAACACCGAGAAACTCGTTTACACCTCGCACTCGAACAAAACTCGTACTAAAAATCCACCGGGACACTCGTTTATGCCTCGCGCTAAAGCGCTTCGTAATGCGTACTAAAAAAACACCGGGACATTCGTTTATGCCTCGCGCTAGAACGCTTCGTGCTTTTAAAGACTTCTACCGCAAAGCTGTATACCTGTACCCCCTAACGGTTTCATCTCCGAGGGCAAAAAAGCCAGGGTGCCAAGAATATACCTATACACTGCATGCTTCGCCCTTCACCAGGTTTCACGTTAGTGGAGATGGCCTGGGATTTTTTGCCTTAGCGAAGAGTTCTCCTTGAGGCACCCTATTTTGAAGGCCCTACATATTTATGTGCCCCAAACTGTATTTATGTCCACTTTTAATCACTAACCATTGGCCCTACACACCAATTTTTAGACAAGCACCTCTAACCCAAACACACTGCACTCCTCTTGGTGCTCTTTGGCCTAGTAGCCCTTCTGCCATTAAAAGCCACCATCATAGTCAGGTGTGTGGGGTACACCGCTAGCTGTGCGAACGAGTGTTTTAACAGTGTGTACTGATGTCATTCAGTAAATGTGCCCCTTGGGCTATGGGTGATGGCCTGTTCCTCCTTTTTTCTCACAAACGTGCCCACAACCAGTAGCGCACCTCACTCCATCTCTGTTGCGCGTTAGTGGTCTCTTTTCGTCTGTCCAGAACAGTTCCTTGGCAGTCCAAAACTGCTTTCGCAGTGAAAATTGTATGTGCACATAAAATAAAGAGCTTCTCTGCAGCTGCTCTGAACTGTCCGAAGTGACGAGTAGAAGAGAGCTGCTTTTGGGAACTCTGCCTAGTGGTTGCGTACAGAACGCACGCATCTAACAAGATGGAAATTACGGGAGGATGTGTTGTGTGCTCACTCACCCATTTTCGAAAATATGGCTCTGCATATTTGCACACTTCAACCGTTGATTCTTAAAGGTGTTGAACGGCGCATTGCCAAGAGGGCAGACATTGACATAAGTCATCCCCCTGTAACGGCTAATGCAGTCAGAAATCTTAATTTCTTGACAGCTCACGAGCAGCCATGTTTTTTTTAATGGCTTCCTTATCGTGTTTTCTTACCTTATGACACTGTAGGGTGAGTGCCAGCCTTCGTACTACTGTATTTATATGGTTTTCGATGGAGGAGGAGGGATAAATTTGATTTCGACAAAACATTGGGTAATTTCTTGACCCAATGTGATGGAAAGTCTTTTCTGGCATCGGGGGTGATGGGAAGTCTGCTTAGTTGAGAATTACGTGCGCCAATTGCTGCCTGGTGGGGCCTTTTGACCAGCTGAAGCCGACTGCCGGGATTGGGGATGCCTGGGAGAGGGGATGGGGATAAGGGAAGGAGTGTGGTGGCACTCCCAGGTAATGTGGTAAAGTGTGGAGGATTTGGGGCAGAATTTGCAGGTTGTGAAGCAATAGGTGGGCTGAATGGCTTGGAAGAAAGGTGCGATGTTTGCCTGAAGGTGACAGGAGGTAGTGGATTCTTTGGTCAACTTGTTGTGATGGGAGAGTGCGGTGTTTGAGGCACTAGTGTTGTATGTCTTTATGTACGCGGTGTGGTGTTCTTCCGACGGTGAGGTGCTGGGATGGGGGGGTGGCGGGGGGGATACTAATTAAAATAACCGCCCAAGCAACGGTGTGAGCTGCATTTCCCTCCAGAGACGCCTGCCTCGGGGTTCAGACAATTTAGAGGTCATAGAGGTTGGTGATGGATTGTAGGATGCGGATTGGACGTAATGCCAACACACAGTTAGGGAGTCTGCAACAAAGGTGGCAAAGTCTTGAGCATTAGTGGCTGCAATGGTGGTGGCGATTTCTTCTGCGGTTGTGGAATCTTAGATGATGATGGTTCCAGAAGTCAGTTCGTACCTGATGGTCTTAGCCTGTTTAATGTGGTACTTGGCTGCGTGGCAACGTAGCAGACTTCTTGGGGGCGACTTGAAGCATCTTGCGAAATGCTTGGATGTAGACTTATCGATGACCTTGGTTATGAATGGGGTGCATATTCTTGGTGATTGGGGCTGTTGTATGCGTTGGTGGGGGTTGGCGGTGTTTGGAAGTGTGTAGCGGCCCAATGCGATTGAGAAGATTGCAGCCAGTCTGTGTGAGCTATAGTCGTCGTCCACTTCGGTTAACATGATGGGCCTCGCAAAGTTTGTCCCAGGTGGTACAAATTTCAACCTGAAAAATTTGCAGTGGAAGTTGTCAGGGGGGGGAGCCTTAGTGCTAATTTATAGGCTTGGCAGATGATGTCAAGTTTTTGGATTTTACTTTTTTTGAAAGCTAAGTATGGGGTTCCATACATGATGTGTCTAACTACTAGATTCGGGTGCGTCACCAAGACCACAGACACTGAGGGGTCAGTGGGGGCTTCTTGGCACCACATTACCTTGCCATTACCTTGGCACCAAAGTAATGGCTTCTTGGAGGGCGCCTTGTTTCTCACCGATAAAACCTCCAAATGGTGACATCGCCTGCGTTAAATGCGTGTTGCATGTGTGGAATTTGTTGTGAAATTGGCAGAAGTTGTAGAATGACCAAACTAAAAAGGAATGGGGAAATGAATGAACCCTGCAAGGTACCACGTGATCAGGCACCGGATGGGGCTGAAACTGAGGGTGGCAGCGTCTTCAGTAAGTAAGGTTTGTATGTTATGATAAGTACATAAGCTGCAGTTGATTGAAGAATACGTTGTCAAAGGCTCCTTTAATGCCCACAGCTAGGATAGTGCATTTGGAATGTGAGCTCAGTGATTTGAGGACTTGTCTTGTGAAGATAAGTGTGTGCAGAAGCCAAACCTGGCATTGGATAGTAGGTTGTAGTCTCTGAAGCACACTGTACATGAGGCAATTGTGAACTAGGTGTCTGTATAACTTGCTGACACACGGTGTTCGAGAGATGGGAAGAAGATTTTCGAGGGTGCATGGCTTACTGGGCTTGGGAATGAGTGTGATTCTGGCATGATTTTCCTCAGAGGGAACATAGTTGTTGAGCAATGGCATAAGTAATCGAGCATTGTAGCCATGCTTTTGGTGTCAAGGTTACAGAGCAGTTTTTTTACGTATCCGGTCTTTGCCTGGTGTAGTGTTGCGGGTGAGGTAGCTGAGGCAAGGTTGGGTTCGGTGAGGGTGAAGGGGACATCAAGTTTGGGGCTTTTCTATTCTTTGGTAGGGGTGAGGCGGAGTGTGGGGTGGTTGTGTCGGGGGGTTGTGAGTTGCGTGAGTAGTTGTCCAAGGACCTGGGCCTCATTGAGGGGGTGATTGTTGATTGATTGATTGCAACGCAGGCGATGAGGCGCACCGTAGTGGAGGGCTACAGAATAATTTCGACCACCTGGGGATCTTTAACGTGTGCCGAAATCTCGTACACATGGGCATTTTTTTCTTTTCACCTCCATCAGAAATGCAGCTGCTGCGACCGGGAATAGAACCCGTATCCTCGTGCTCAGCAGCACAACGCCTTAGCCACTCAGCCACCGCGGCGCGCGTGAGGAGGTGATTGTAAATTTGGTGACAGATTTGTAGGTGCTGTCTGCCAGAAAGCGGAGGATGTTCTAAGTAGATAGATTTATAGCCGAGAATGCCTTAAAGGCGGTTATAGAATTGTGTACAGTTTCACTTTCGTGAGGTGCAGGTGTGTTGGGTGTAGTGTTTTGAGTTTTTGTTTTCTTACCTTTTCCATCAGTGTATAAGCCGTCGATGTGCCTCCCATAGATGCAAGAGGTACATGCCCACCGACGGGATATCCACAGTCAGGGGAGAGTGCAGGGGGGGGGGGGGGAGGAGTCACAAAAAGCTTTCCAGCCAGTGCGCTTAGCTTGGTCAGTTTTTGAGGAATAAAGGTGTGAGTGATGGTGAATTTGATATGATGATTGCTGCCTAATGTTTTGTTGAGGCATGTGCAAGTGGTCTGGCACATTGTAGGTGCATGTCAGGTAAGGCACGGAATCTCATGCCACGCTGTTGCCAATTCAGGTGGGGTATATGTGGAGTCGCTTCAGAGTGTGGAATGAGCTTATGAATTTAGCTTCTTGAAGGTGGGGAGTGGTGTAGAGCTCAATGAAGGCATACTTCCAATTAATGGGAAGGGTGTGCCCACGGGTGGTGTGGGATTTGTGGACAAGAATGCGGTGCGAGGCTGGTGTGAATGGGTGTATGCGATGCGATTGTGGAGTGAGATCGGAGATTACTGTTTCCTGTAGGGCAGTTATCATTGGGGGAGTGTAGTTGAATTCTAAATCTGGGACAAGTCCAGTGCCAAATGGTAATTCATGACGAAGATGGGGGCGACAATGGAGGCGTGCTTGTCATGTGGAAGAAGGGCATGTTCAGTAAATAAGGAGTGTTGGGGTGTGGTATCCTGGGATTTATTGTGTGGAGCGGGCATGGGTTCTTCAAAGTGGACGATGCACTGGGCCTGCTCCTGGGTGTCTGGGGTTAGTTGGCAGTAATGTGTTTGAGGGTGGGGCTGCAGCAGCCAGGGGTTCAACAAGGCGGGTCATGGTTTGGGCAACGACCATTACGATGGTTGACCGAATGGTGGTCGCAAGTGAGGCTTGTGCTTGAATCAGTTTTTTAACGGGGTGGTATTTTTGTCGCAGTCTTGGTGCGAAGGGGTGGGTGTGGACGGTAGTGGTTCTGGCCCTGGGATGATGGTAGACGTGATGGAGTGAAGGTGAGGTGGTTAAGTAAAGATTGTGTGAGGGTGCACATTCTGTTCCAACAGTTCGGGGGCATTTTTTGCGAGTGACAGGGTATGTTCTTTGTTTTTGTCATTTTGTTTGTCAACGGTGAGTTCGGCAGGGGTGGAGGAGGGGACATCTCGAGCAGTGGGAGTTTGTTTTGCAATGCTAGCCCAGCTCATCCAAATCTTGAGTAGTGAAGTGGCAGTGTTATATGTCCCAGGACGTTTGCAGGCTGATGGGCGATGGTGGGCGCGTCTGGTGGGTGCGAGCTTGACTTGGCACTGGTGCTGGGTGGATTCAATGACCACAGCCTTTGCTGGTTATAAGGTGGGGAAGCTCACACATTTTGCAGCTTGCAGGCGTGGTTGATGGTGGCATTCTTTATGGGGTTTGTGGGTCAGATACTAACAAATTTCTTTTTAATCCCGTATGTCCCATGTCTTTCCCGTCAGCATCGAACTACACATTTTTAATATGAACCGTTATGTGGACTTGCAAAGTTCTTAATTGTTGCCCGGCGAAAGCCAATCACAGTTACAGTCTATGATGGACTCGCATTCTGTGTGGGTTTATACTTTGAAATAATAAAGCCCTGAAATAACATGACAGGTTTTTGTAAAAACCTGCCGTTCAAGTGGAGGCAGTACCTTTTGAAACTATTGGTGGGTAGCCTGAAACTCCACTAATAATTTTCAATCAAATCAGTACTTATGATGATGGATTTCCAATAAAGTTTCAGCGATACCCCACAACTGTTTCGATCCCACCCCTCAGGAACCAGTACATGTGTTTTTGGTGGCTCATTTGTGCATATGGAGATTTCTTTTGAACAAGTCTCTACAAAAAGGCCCTTCACTGTGATGTTAGTGCCACTTCAACAGTCAAGGCGTTGATCTAACAAATAATTGTTAATTTCTTGGCGTTGTCAGTTTGAAATTTTATATCTCCGGATACCAACCACGAGGCAGCGAGATAATTAGAAGGATAAGAATGGGGTTAAGGGGGGACGCGGGTCTTAGAATGGTCAAAAATGGCCAAAATATCGATTTTGAGAAAATCCAATTTTTGGAATCATTGTACCTTCAAGCACCTGCCTTCAAAATATCAACGCGAAATTCCATCGGGAAATACTCTAAAATCATGTTTTGAAACGTCTCGAGGGCCACGAAATGCCCCGAATCGGGCAAAAGTTGCTTCAAATTCCCGCGCGCCCCGCGGGCGAAGCAGCCGACCGATCGCCGCCATCTTGGTCTTGTTTTGAAGCTTGTTTCTTTGTGCGCATTTTGCGATATCTCAAAATGGCGTCGCTTGAGTAGAACGACCGCCCTTGCCAGTTTTCCGAAGGCACCTTCTCGGCCGCCGATTGGCTAGAGCGGGCGCGCGCGGTTTGAGTTCGCCATACGACCCCTCCCATTGGTCGGCGCGACTGCTGTCATGGCGGTCGCCATCATGGCGTCTGCTACGCGCGTCTGACGGAGTCCGCTCTTCTGGCGCAGCGCTCGCTTAGAGCAGTTTTTTTTACAGTTTCTTCTAATTCTTCCATCGCGTACTTTCGTGAATGATGCCAGGAGACGTACGTTTGAAGGAGACGACCTGTCATGCGCACGGGAAGCGAAAGCGTCGTCCGCCTATCCCAAGGTCGCGTGGTGCGACTTCGGGCCGCTCGACTCCGCCGGATGAGAATCGTTCGCCGCCTCGTATTGCCTCGCCTGCCCCATCGCCTGACCAACCACCTCCGAAATCCATACCTGGTCCAAGCACGTCCTGCCGGCTTGACACGAGGTATTACACGGCGAAGGAGATCGCCGCGCGTACGAAACACGCGGACGAGGTCAAGCGCGGAATGGAGACCAAGTCAGCAACGCAACGGAAATTCGACCTCCTTGAAGTGGATTTGGCGCACTCAGAGGAAGAATCCGGCACAGATTTTGTCTTAGTGGATTTTGCAATGCTGAAGGACCTTTTTGCGCACGTCAGGTGCGGCAAGTGCGGGCTGGCGGCGCCGGATTTGAGGAAGCCTGACCGGCAGTACGGCCTCGCCGTGAAGCTCGAGGTGACGTGCTCGGTTTGTGAACACCGTGTGGAACGTTTTTCCTCGCCAAGGACCGAAGGATCTGGCAATATCACTCTTTTTGAAGTGAATATGAGGGCTTTGAAAAGTATTCAAAGCATCGGGAAGGGGGTGACTGCTCTGTCAGATTTTTGTGCTGGTATGAACTTGTCCCACAGAGGCCTGCACCACAAGACATTCCAAGCTCACTTGAGGAAAGTGGTCCAGGTTTGCGAGGACACTGCAGCAGCCTCTGAAGCTGATAGTGTGCATGCCATCAAGGACTTGTACTCGGACCTTGGTCAGCCGCCAAACAACATAGATGTGATGTTTGATGGCACGTGGGACAAGGGGACGGTTGTCACACATTGGAGTAGGCTGCATCATTGAAGTGTACACCGGCTTGGTGATTGATCATGTAGTCCTCTCTAACTTTTGCTTACGTTGTGCCATCGGACCCAAAGCTTCAGATGAGGGCTACGAAGATTGGCTGGCAGACCATGAGTGTCAGCGAAACATTGACTGTGGTGCAGGACGCATGGAGGTAGAGGCAGCCCTGATAATGTTCAAGCGCTCGCTCTCCAAGAATGGGCTGCGGTACACAACCGTGATGTCCGATGGAGATAGCCGCACCATGCACAGCTTGAAGGAAGAAGGCGTCTATGGGTTTATCCCCATAGGCCAAGAAAGTTTGCCTTTCGGCTACATTTATTTTCCCCAAAAGGCTCTTTTGAGGGCCAACAACATGATGCACTTGCAGAAAACGCACTGCCCAGTGTCCCACCCCTGTATCCTCTCAAACTTCCAGCATAAAAATCACGAATGAAATAGCCTCACCAAAGAACAAAAAAAGGGGGGCACCTAAAGCAAGTTTCACCCTCACACTTTTGCCGTACACAATATTCTGGGTACCACAGTGCACTGTAATAGATGATGGCACTTCACGAAGGACTGTTGCAGTTTTCACGACGCCAGCAAGACACCACCAGATTTCACAATGCTAACAAAATGCCAACCGATTCGAAGTCGATAAATTTTGCTAAATTCCTGATGGGGTCCGTTACTTGGCCTTTTGTATCTCCAGTTCTAGTTGACATTTTTGGAATCCAAAGACAGATTTGAAAATGGGAAGAACATGTCTTTGTTACTGGGAAATTTTGAAGCTACACTACTGACGGTTCATCTCATAACACATGGCCAAACTTCAAATGCAGTTTTCTCAGTTTCATATTTTTGGTCACTTCCCTCAGCCTTACGCAGCTTTTTGGAAACTTCTTTTTGCTTCATAAGGTCAATCTTGGTACCATTTTTTTCAGTACAGCCTGAGGCAGCCGATGACATTCTTAGTTTTTCTGTTTAGGCTACGCATAAATAATGACTTGCAGTTATTTTGATGAGCCAAAATATCCAATACTGCCATGTTTTGTACTTAACATATTTTTTTAGGATGCCGTGACTTTAGAGAAAAACGAAGAATGTCATCGGGTATGGGAACTCTCTGGCTATCCATTCATGTAATTAAAAGCGACAAAATGCAATGCGAAAGTTCATTAAAGCTGCGTAAGAAATTACCTAATTGCGGTTTAGACTTTGTATGATAACTTTTGAACTAACAGCACCAGCTCAAATATAATTGCATATTTGAAATCTACAGAGAAAAGCACATCCGCGTGCAAATTTTCGTAAGTTTCTACTCATAAATAAAAAAGTTAGTTTTAAGACCCTTGTCCCCCCTTAAGTGCATTCAGCAGGCATTCCGGGATAATGAATGGCAGCCTACCGTTGTCCCTGAAGTGTATGACAAGCTGACAGCTGCATCTTACCGGTACTCACCTACGGGGCAGAAGCTTGCAGGCTCACTAAAAGGGTTCAACTTAAATTGAGAACGACTCAGCGAGCAACGGAACGGAAGATGATAGGTGTAACAGTAAGGGACAAGAAGAGAGCGGAGTGGGTAAGGGAACAAACGCGTGTGAAGGACATACTAGAAGAAATTAAGAAGAAATGGGCCTGGGCAGGGCATGTAATGCGAAGGCAATATACCAGTTGGTCATTAAGGGTAATATAGTGGATCCCTAGAGAAGGCAAGCAGGGGTGGCAGGAAGTTAGATAGGGCAGATGAAACCAAGAAGTTTGCGGGGATAAATTGGTCGCAGTTAGCACATGGCCGGTATAATTGGAGATCCATGGAAGAGGCCTTTGCCCTGCGTGGGCGTAGATAGGCTGGTGATGATGATGATCATGATGATGATCGTACCCAAGTCGTCGCGAACTGCCGTAGTCGCGCCGATTCTGCCACGAAGGCAGGCGCCGAGAAAAGCACCACAATTTCGTGACGCCTGATCGTGGCAGGGTCGACGCGACGTAAAGACACGATGCGATACGCTGTCAGCGCGCGGGCAAGACAGGCAGTCTGGGCGGCACACTCCACGGAATTTCTTGGCGCCAAACCACTGCACCAACAAATAGATAAAACGTAGCCGCAACCAGAAAAAAGCGGGCCTCCAAATAATAAATAACAACGCAAAGAAGCAGATACATTTTGCGGAGTGTGCGAAAAAAGCAGGCAGCAGCACTCAGTTGCGGTAAAGGGGGAAAATCACGACGCAAGCCAGGCCACTGCCGACTTTCTGTCAGCAACATATGTAGCACCCCGCGTCACAAACTTTTCGCCTTCTGCAGGGCATATGGTTCCTAGGGACCATAAGGGCAGCGTTTCCTTTCATCCGTCATATTGGCGTTAGTCGTGCGTGAACCGGTGGCACACCACTCTGTGCACACTTAGCATACAGCGCATGCGCTCCGTTCAGCCATAGCCTGGCTAGAGTGAACTAGAATACTCATGGAGGAAAGAAAAGGTTCTTTCCTCCATGTAGAATACTATATAACCTGGCTATGGTTAGAGCGTGCTCTGTACTATGGTTCAGCCTTATAATCCGTGGTTATAATCTCTCGAACGGCCATATTGGATTTCTCGTGGCGCCACTGAAAGTTGCGAAAGTGCGTGATAAAAAGATTGAGGACCTGAAGAGAGAGGGACGCGTACGCCGGCGCTAGTCTCAACTGACCTGGCTGCGCGCGGACTCGGTTGCGATGGCGCCGTCATAATACAGAGCGTACGGTGGAGTTGTGGCGCTTAAAAATTTTTCATTTCATCAAGCAATCACAGCCACCTCAATGCTTTTTGTTCCAAATAACTTCCAATTAACCGATATGATTGGTTTCATTTTGAATTATCGAGCAATTCCTTTCATTGAATTGCACGTATAACCGCCGGGGCCAGAACGTCACCTCTAATTAACCAGAAATTCCAATTAAGCGACTTTAATGATTGAGAGTCAATTTCACCCTGTTTACGAATGCATTGGCCATGACCGGGCGCAGTCCGAACAAGCGCAAGGAACAAAACACGATTATTTTAAAGACGATAGTCTTTCTTGGGCTACTTAAACGCAGAAATTTTGGTCTGTCTGTCTGCCTGTCTGTGACTCGATTCAGCCACCCGGTCAAAGTGAAACAGAAGCTGCGCATGTATATCCACAGCCAAATGTAAACGTCTAAGCTCGGTGCCAATGTTCATATTTGTCAACACTGTTGAACAAGAACAGGACATTGCGCAAATATAAGGCAGAAAATCAATACATAAGTGATATATGAAGTGTTCCTTTATTAAAAATTTATGGATGCTTGGTTTTTTGCGATAGCAAATGAAATACTACATCAACTGCAGAAAACCGTCGTCTGCTGCTGCCCGCGCTGCTCAAACGGCAACAGCAACGAAAGGTTCCACTAGATAGGTTCCACGTTTCGCTTGAAACAGTACTTGTGGAGTAGGACAATGAGGTTCTATAAACGCTGTAGTAGGGTGCCTAGATTCATGCACGTCTCCGCTGTACGGCAGCGCTGGCATCGAGGCACCCGACTTGGAGCAGTAAAACGCGGTAAATTTAAATGGACTTGAGCAAACCTCTGGCGTGTTATTTTGGGAGGAACGATCGAGACAGGAGAGCAACAGCATGAGAGGAGCAGAAAGAGAAGGGAGGTATTTACTTTGCAGGGGCACCAGTCGATTATCGTCTTTCGTCGACACTTGCAACGAAAGGAGCAGATACGCGACTTTATTTACGTTTTAGCCCATTTTTCAGTTCACTATAGTAATGAAACTTGAAGAAAGGGCTGCAGTTTTATCCTGACAGACAAAGATGGGGCCCCCTGTTTCACGTTGTCTTTGGGACGCTAATGGAGTGTCCCAGGAGCAGCGGCTTCATGTTATTTGTAGTAAAACTGCGACTGGTAATTACCCGTGATATTGCCTGAGATAAAACTCCCCACGATTATGTAGCCGCCTCAGCGGTCAAACGTCATTTATACGTTTCCGGGTCTTTTCAGAAAAAACAAGCGTCGCAGCCGTTTTCTGTAACCATTCTCTTCCCGTAGACGGCTGTATGTCGAGAACAGACGGGAATTCCTCAACGTTTGCCACTTCACTCTTGCCTACCCAATTACGACAAGTAAATGAACTCGCCGGAAGGAAAGGTCAATTTGACCACTCCATAATGTTTCCCGAGATGTCTACGCAGCAGTTTCCTCGATATGTTGGCTTTGTCGCAAAGCGCGTATTCTGTGGAACGATCCTGCTGACAGAACACAGGAAGAAAAAAAATGCAGACGAGCGAGCGACATACAGCTTCGCTGTAAAATATAACTTTATTTCCACCTATTTGTAAAAAAAAAAAAAAATCAGGGATAACAAATAGTTGAGGAATTAAAGCAAGAGCAGGTGCAGCTTTCCTGCTTACTGCAGTTTCCCCAGAAGTGCTTACTATGCAGTTATTGAGAGCAGTGCAGTTAACTTTTGCGCAGCTAATGTTGGGGGCAAATCTTACTATGTGCATAGTTTCAAGTTTATAACATCCTTCTGCCGGGCTTCAGGGCCATTGCAACTATCTCTTCGGGATGTATGGGCAGTAACTTTTAACAATTAATTACATAAAATAATCGGAGTTTAGTATCCAAGTCGACTCCTTTGTCAGCGCGAAATACCACTTTTCTCTTACCAATTCACTAGGCTCCTTAACAGTCATTATTTTGAGCGGGAAAGTTGGGAATGAATCAATAATAACACAGTGATTGTTTGTTGATCTTCCGCCTTGCATGCCAACTGGAGGTTGGGGTGGCTTTGCGCTTTTCCCGGTACGGGACTTAATTTTCAGGTGCTTGCCACTGCTTCCTTTGCAGAAGCTTATTCGACCTTGGAGGATTCCTCTCAAATGTTAGTGAGTTAGGGAGTTTTTTTTTTCTGCTTTGGTCCCTACCGTCTTATGTGCCATATGTCTGAAATATGCACTGATTAGCGCTCTCTTGTTCTCTGGTGTTTTCTTCGATTGTTCATTGCTTATTTCTCCGTGCTTGCAATTTATATTTCTTTTTTCTTCCTCTTTCTTTATCTTGTTTAAAACTGGTTTTCATCATTGATGTATAAACAAACCACTCCTGCTTGGGCCGCCCAAGGCCTGCAGTATTGTATTAATATAAATATAAATATAAATATAAATATAAATATAAATATTGTTACGTGGCGGCAGGACACAGATGAGACGAACGATGCGATGGAGTGAAGCGATCTATTCACATTATGTACAGTGCGGCCATGACAGAGCTCGCGCGAGGCACTTCGCCGTCGTCGTCGTCATCGTCGTTAGTTCAAGGAGCTGTCAGGCATTGTCCACCTTAGTCCCGTAACATCACCCCCCGGTTCGAGGACGACCGACCCGGTCGTGGCCGAGGCAACGCGAGGATTGCGATGAGGATGAGCGATGCGATGACAAGGTACAGTAAAGATGTGCCTGCCGCCACCGATGACGATGATGCACGTGATGCCTGGCCCCGCAAAAGCGATGTCTTGAAGACAGAAGCGGACCGTCGGAGGAACTCGAACCACGTCGGACGAGAGGGCTGGGGACGCGGCTTCTGTTCTTTTGGTCTCGGCATGTAGCGGCTCGTCTTCATCGGCTGGTCACGGGCTGGGGTCACGGGGCGGGGGACGTGGTCGAATGCTCGTCGCAGTGGGCTGGGGCTGCCCGACACGGCCGACGTTTCCTCGACGATTCCGCCCGGGCCGAGACGATGCGATGTGGAGGCCAGGATGGGGATGACACCGCACACTCCACCAAAATGTTACGTGGCGGCAGGACACAGATGAGACGAACGATGCGATGGAGTGAAGCGATCTATTCACATTATGTACAGTGCGGCCATGACAGAGCTCGCGCGAGGCACTTCGCCGTCGTCGTCGTCATCGTCGTTAGTTCAAGGAGCTGTCAGGCATTGTCCACCTTAGTCCCGTAACAATATAAATATAAATATAAATATAAATATAAATATAAATATAAATATAAATGTAAATATAAATAAATAAATGACTTTTTTTCCAATTCCCCAACTTGTGATTTTCCTTGACCACGTAAGGTAAATTTTGTTGACCAGAATACTAATGCATTTTTAAATAGGTAGAACCTATTCCAGGGAAAACTCAGGCTATTGAAGTTCCCCGACAGCACAAGCATACATACTACAAGAAAAATGTATTTTTGGTGGTGGAGAGAGTCTAGATTTTTTCAGAGCCTTGTGCTATGCTTTATTAAGTAATTTTAACTGTCTTTATCAAAATTAATTAAGGAAGACTGGATACTACTACTATTTCTTTTCTTTATGGGATACTAACAGTCTGTTTTTTTGTTTACTTTCTCCGAAGTTTCAACCCTCATTTAAAGCACAAGGTGCCTGCTACTGGGGATGACTAATGATGTTATCAAAGCTTGAGACAGTAATGATGGAAAGGAACCTAGGCTACTGAGGGCATCGCTGCGTTCTTTTTGTTTGTGTTGCTTTGTAAAATAAGTGATGTTCCAAAATAATAAATTAACTACCATGACATAAGTTGAAGTAGTGGGTGCAGTTTATTCCAGTATCGTGTGAATGAGTTCAAACAATGTGTTTTCTATTGTACCACTCATACGAGGCTTCTTTGCACGTTGTTTTTGCTATGCAAGAAAGCCAACATGAAGGCAGCTCTCCGAAAGCGCCAAACTTGGCGCTACCAAGTGACGTCACCAAGGACTGTCACGTGACATTATGACGTCAGAGTTTCAAACGATGCCGAAAATGCTCTCCCGCTGCGGGAATCGGGGAAACAGGTTGGCAACGCTGGTAACACTGCTTCGCGACAGTGTTGCCAACGGTAGGGTTTTCGCCCGACATGTAGGCCGTTTTGGGAATTTTTTTCTTGCCGTAGGGCCGAGCGTAGGGCGACTTTAAAGTTTTCTGTTGAACTTCCCATTTTAACTCACATGAAGCCGCGACAATCTCGACTTATGTCCTCATCTAACGAGGCATCTCCAACAGCCCTTTGAAATCGAAATCGTAGCACACGGAAACGACAGTCCCGTAGTAATTCCGGGTGCACGATGTCATGTCGTTTCTTAACAAGGCGCAGGCCGCCATTATGCAGGCGACGGTAGAACTCATCATCACTATTCGGGTACAGTAGTTCCACAACCGCATGGAGGAAAGCACACCGCCTGAATTTAGAGTGCCATCGTGCCATTACAGATCACACTTTCTTCAGACGGCTTGCGTCGCACGCATGGAAGAATGAGCACAACATGCCACCACCGCGTACTTTGCAGACGATACCGACGATATCGCACCCATAGAGTTCCTCCCCCAGTGAGCTAGTGAGACACTCTATGTCTGCATCTCCTTGCTCTTTTCTCTTCGTTAGACGCGAAAAAAGTGCGCGTGAACTGCTTGAACTGCCGCTGCATGCTCGCGGCACCAGTGCGGAACTCATGCAGAGAGTGGAGCCATCTCGAATGGGATATCTGCAACAACCGCGAAGGCGCATTTCATCGTTACTTGGCGCAGCTCGCCAACAAGCTCAGATGTCTGCAGATGAAAAAAATCAACAGAATAATATTGTGGAAAGTTTGTTTACTTTTTCTATTAATGTTTCTTAGTTGGCACAGATTTTTAGAAGCTTATCGCAAGACGAACGAGAATGTAAATGTTACTTTTTTGCAATGCCTCCTTTTAGGAGGCGTTGCTTTTTAGTTAGTTTATGTGGCAAGCAAAGCCAAGTATCTCGAATGCTGCCAGTTTAAATATATATATATATATATATATATATATTAATATATATATATATATATATATATATATATATATATATATATATATATATATATATATATATATATATATATATATATATATATATATAGGTTAAGTCTCCTGCCACGCGCGTGGCACGAGCTGCGCCCCCCTGGTAACGGCTGCTGCCACGCAGAAGTGACGTCAAGCTAAAGTAATCACGTGACTTCCTGTGACGTCACAAAACAAACGTTATATTTACGTTATTTGACTTTGACCATGCCGCTTTTTTGTGTACGACGACGACGACGACGGCAGCCGGGTGTTCACGTCTTGTGTCCCGATGTTCTCCGTCCGTGGTTCGAATGGCAGGCCTGACGCATCGTTACGTCCTTATCTCCCTGTAGAGCGGCTGCCTCGGGGCGCTTTTTTCTTGTTGGGAGGTGTGCTTGTAATTATTTAGATTGGGTATTTTTTGTGAACTTGCTGTTGCACGTCTTGGTAAGCCTAACGCATTGTTTTCTGCACGCTGCTTCGCCCCGCTTTTTACATGCTCCTAGAACTGTAGTGTTGTCGTTTAATATTTTGTAAGCTTCAGGTTGTTTTGCAGTTCGCGTGTTATCGGCTTTACGCGCCTGCATTTGTTGTCTACTTGTGCCTCGCTTCTTCCATGCCAAGCCTTGTGTTCTAATTCTGGAGTGGTGGCTCAATTATAAAACGTGGGGATCAGTATTTTCCATCGCGTCGCGCCGTGGCTAACGAGGTAGCTGTCTTTGATGACATGCCAACGCGAGCGACGTAGTGAGCGTGTGCCCGAATGGAGTGTCGTCAGGTAGCGCACGGCATCATCGAACGCAATCCGACCTCGCATGTAGCTTCTGCAATTTTTCCCCTGGGGCAGTAGTACTATCGCCGAGAAATGTATCCTGACTATTCCGCAGAAACGATCTGTGCACGCGGTGCAGCAGAATCCGTGCAGGGAGCGCAGCTTCACTTCCGTGGGTGCAGCCCAACTGCCCGTCCAAAAATATCTACTCAAGATACCACTGAAACCATTGGCTGACTGGCTGGCTTCTTGTGCAAGGAGGCTCAAGCTCCAACTGTGCGAGCATGGGAGAAGTGCAGCCGATAAGATCGCCGTGTGAGCCAAGTTTGGAACTTCTGCTAATAGTCCTTTAAAATTATGGTGTGCATAAGGTTAACAAGTGACAGTTCAGTTATTGTTCATCTATGCTCAGATTTGTTGCTTAGAGTACCATTGTGCTTTCAACTTAGAAAGTCTTAGTGAAATGATAAGCAAGTCTTAAAATTACTGCTTGGCTTTTATTTCCCTTTCCTTCGCTCCAGTACCTTTCGCCTCCTCTAACCTGGTTAGGCAACAAAACTGCCTCCTGCATCTGCTTTGAGTATGTATTTTGATAGGCTCGTTCCTTCTTTACTCTTGTGTTTGGCTTGGTTGGAACTGAACATAACCAGCCACAGTACTCTCAGCAGGATGGGCTAATGAGGATGAGAGCTTATCTCGGAGGCTTGCAGTCTATGCACAAATTCCAAGTGGCCCATCCCAAGCACTCTGCGGAGTTCAACTTGACACTAATGCTTGTATTCGCAACTGGCGAAGCGTGCTTAAGCGTCTACTGTCCAAGCCTTTGGGGTAGTGAACAGGAAGAGTTTCCAATTGTGAGGGGACGTTTCACATTCTATTGCTTTTTAACTCCGCACTGTGTAAACTGTTTTGGAAAATTGCTCAAGTGAATTTACTTAGTGGTAAGGGGCATTATAAAATGTCCCATATTTCGTTCACAATGATGCAAGTCTCGTCAGAAGCCAGCTGCTAGAAAACACATTCACGGGGTGTGTGTTGTGTGCCCATTAGCAGTTTCTTTTTCTTCCACAAACCGGGCACTTAAACAATCCTTTAAGCCAACAGGCTTAAAAAATGGTTCATCAAGTACAACTTCAGGGTAATGGTTGGTGTCGAGCGTGACATTGCCCACTCCTGAGAGTACTTCTTAATACCTTGTGCAAGAACTGGAGCCAAGGCCACATGCGTGGATGCGAATGTCTGTCGGTGTTTGTGAAAGTTGCAGTACAGCTGGAAGGTGTATGGATCATGGGTGGCTTTAACAATAAAATGACTGCTGAACGTACTTTTGCTCTGGTATCAATGAGCAGCATGTGAGCATTGATAAGTGCTTCACTGTTGACGTTTTTGTTACACAAAAGCATGCGATGTTAAGGCCCCCTGGCAAATATTCATGAAAAAAAAAACACTGGACCAAATAGCTGCCAACACATGGAAACCATGTTGATCACGGCACCTTTCCTAGTACTTCAGTACCGTTTATCAGTGCTGTGTTTTTTTCCCCCCAACTAGTAAACTATCCCAGCGTTGCACCTTAAGCCAGAAATCAAACACTTGCTTGTCAATGACAAGTGATCTGCCAAACTTCCGTGTCTATGCAAAAAAGTGAGTAGCTCTACTTTCTGTGCACTGTTTGTGCTGTGAAGCTCCGTTTCTAAACAAAATACCAGGGTTCTTCTGGAAGATGCACAGCATTAAAACCTCAACAAAAAAGGAATAAGCAAGCGATACTTTCTTGCACTACACTAGAGCCCTGCGGGAAAGCCAAACCAGCAAGTGATGTTTTTCTACAAAGCGCTGCAGAGGAGCCAAGAAAAAGATTCCTTTTTGCGGACACCAAAGCTACGCTGGAAAGCCAAAATGTGTGGTGTCTGTTACTGCAGATTAGCTGCAAGACAGGCATGTTCACGCAAAAATTTATGAACCAGGCTGGCGGGGTAACAAAATCATTGAATGAGGTTACAACAAAATGTGTTATGAAAAATGATATAATACTGTTTGCTATAAATAGCAAGTAAAGGTATAAAATGGTTTTGACAATAATTAAATGGCCTGTTGGAAATCATTGGCAAAACCTAAAGGGCAACATTTCATACAGCTGCAATTGAGAAATAGCAAAGCGTGGTTGGGGCCTGAATTCAGCAGGCATGCTCCAGCTGAGAATGTATAATTGCAGAGCAAAACAGTGATAAAGGCTTAGGGAAAAGGTGAGCTTAGTTGAGTTACCACCAAGGTATTTGGTAGAGAGAATAGTTACAAAAATAAAGAAGCAACATGGGAAGCTTGACTTTCCCTGATTTAAGTTTATCAGCACTGAGCTTCATGTTCTGCATGTGCCATTGAAGAATGTTACACCTGCATGCACTCGGCACATCACAGTTTACTTCTAACATAGGTAAATAAGAGAATATTGCATAAGCAGTTCATTTATACGTGAAATAGAAACAGCAGGGTTTTTAAAATGAAGCCCGTAAATGTGCTGAATGAAAAGGACCAATGATGAGTTTATGTTGTCACTAATTACAAATTTCAACGACCTTGTCAGAAACAAACCCCTTCCATGGAGGGACTGTGTGTAATCATAAGATTTTTTTTTTATAAAAGGTTGTAAATGCCCTGTAAATGTATATCAAAAGGTATTTTAACGCCCTAGTCGTAGCCTATGAGTCATGGGCGCTTTTTTCTGGTGTTTAGATGATCAAGGGCTGTTGTACGGGATCCACCTTCTCTTCTCACTTTGGTCACCATCTTTCTTAGTCACTGCAGTCATGTGCTTGGTCAGGGAGCTAACAAGCGAGGACGAAAGTCGGCACCAACTATCAGCCGAGTTCCTTCAGGCTGGGACAATTGCTAGAGAGGCTAAACAATGTTTTTAAAATCCCTAACTGAGAGCTTTCACTTTTTGTTTTGTTAAAGAACATTTAGGCAACCCTTCAAGAACTGTCCGAAATAACAAAAATGACTATTGTGCTCGTCAAATAGTTAATCTACGCACAGTGAACGATGGCATAAGATCTATCAATGCGAACCTACCCTTTGAACCTGCTTAATATTTAGCAGAGACTCACTCCATTCATTAGCTGTTTTATGGCACTGTGTGGGTGGGCTACTGGTTTCCACCTATGAAGCCTGTGGGCCGCGCTAGTTTCCAGTCCTCCTGTCAAATGTTTTGGAGACTAGCACTACCCTGCAGTGTACGAGCCATGGGTTCCTTGGGTTGGCCATGTGAAATTCTAGTGAATCGTTACAAGCCACCAAAGAAAGTGAGCATTTGTTTATCGACCACTGTTTTGTGGCTACGAAAAGTTTCGTTCATTAAAAAAGACTAACAAATGACATCAATTTTATTGCAAACTAAAAACAAATAATTGGTATTACAGAAAATGTGTAAAGCAGCCGGAGCTCCATAACCACTTTCCAGCTATTTCTCCATGCCATCACAGAATTTTGTTTGTGCGACTAACAGATACCGACCAATTCCAATGCAAAGAAATATAACTGGGCGATTGCAGTAGGGCCTCTAGTTCCGTTTGATCATATCACTTGAGTGTTTACGTACAGTTAATATACTGATGACTGTGTTTATAGTGCATGCACATATAAAATCAATGTAGTTTGAAATTGGGATCTTTTTCACCATTTCTTTTTGTTAAATTCGCCCCATGACAACCTTGACGTTTGCCTATCAATTACATTTGCAGCATGCTCGCTGCTTATACCTGTTTACACAAACAATCCGTAGATGCTTTCGCGTTCCAGGCACATCTTAAGATTCTCTTTGATGTTGCTTATTGAGCCTGTGCAGAACCCATAGGTTTTCGTATGCTGGAGTGCATGTATGTGTATTAGACATGATGGCCGGCCAAGTGTACACCCTTCCTATTACCGTCTGTACAGCCTCTTCTCTGACCCTATCGTCTGGGTGTCCTGAATTAACTTCCTTTGCATGAAGGGACTCAGTAAAGTCTGGCCAACATAGCGTATACCACAGGATATACAGAGAGACATGAAAGTTATACCAGTACAGTAGCTATGAGATGCAGCGCCTAGCTAGTCTACCTTTTGAAGGTCGCAGGTCCTAAACTGTCGTAGAATCATGTATTCTACTATGAAATCTTTGGTTTCTACTAGGAAATCTTTTTAAGCGCTGAATATCACGCAATTGTAATGCTTGTGGCGCATGCGCACAAGACTTTTCTCATAAAACGTATCGCGGGTGTAAAACAAATTTTAAGCTACAATTTCGCCCACTAGAAAATAAGAACTTCCCGATTTTCGGAAGTTTTCCTTGCTAATATTTCAGAAGAGGAGATCTGCTGTACGCGGTACATGTGTGGGGACACCAAAGATTACCTTTCCTATTCTTGGCGCAATTGTCTCTAATTGTAATGCGCACATCTGCCTAGTAAACAACAGTTGCCGCCACTACCCTTCGTCCTCGGCACTGTACATTCCGATTATCTTTTGGCGCTGGTTTCATTTAGAGAACACACACCGCGATCTCAGGTCGCCCATTTAAGCATTCTGAACTTGCCGTGGTGCAAACTGTTGATAGCAGAAGCCGCGGTACATGTGTGGGGACACCAAAGATTACCTTTCCTATTCTTGGCGCAATTGTCTCTAATTGTAATGCGCACATCTGCCTAGTAAAAAACAGTTGCCGCCACTACCCTTCGTCCTCGGCACTGTACTACATTCCGATTATCTTTTGGCGCTGCTTTCATTTAGAGAACACACACCGCGATCTCAGGTCGCCCATTTAAGCATTCTGAACTTGCCGTGGTGCAAACTGTTGATAGCAGAAGCCGCCGCGCCGACATGCGTCGGAAGGTTCACAGAATTACGCTCGGACGGTGTCTTTTCGTGTGTGGAACGTAGCTTGTTCGAACGGGGCCAGTCAGCTGTGCGATGTCGCCTCACGTACACTGAAACTGTACGCAGGTACCATCGGCATACTACACCAAGCATAACAAGCGGTCACAGGTCAACATTACTCGAGAGCGGCTATTTTGCTGCGGTCTGGAAAGGCTGGCTGGGTCTCCACGCAATACATAATCACAAGCAACTTTCTCACGTTTTCAGATAGTGCTTCTAACAATATGAACTCCGGTTTATCTACTTTGTCGGCCCGAGAAAATCGGAGCTTCGTCCCGCTTTCGGTTACGCGACTCCATGTACGCGATACGGCAGCTGGCAGCAGCAGGGCAGCAACATCGCCGGCTGCTCCCGCAAGAACAAAAATTGTTTGTTTAGAAAAGTTTTAGCAGTTCAATGGTGCGTTATTTTGTACTGCAAATAAAAAAAAATGTGTATTTCGGACTACACTTCACAAAATAATGACAATTGTTAATGTTATGACGTCTTCATGACGTCATTATGACGTCACGCGTGGCAGCAGCCGTTGCCAGGGGGGCGTGGCTCGTGCCACGCGTGTGGCAGGAGACCTTGCCATATATATATATATATATATATATATATATATATATATATATATATAATATATATATGGCATTGCCAAAAAGTAACACTTACATGTATATATATGTATACATATAAGCTTTGATTCGGTAGCCGAAGCTAAATAACTAAAAATAGTACAAACAAAAATTTAAAATAAAAAGCAAAACAAATAAAATCGTTTAAAATAAAGACAATGCAATTTTTTTTTTTGGCGTAGGGCGGAGCGTAGGGCGATCAGCGTCATCAAGCGTCCGCGGAATTACATCATCGCTGGCACCCGGAAGTTACAGCAAGAAAAGGGCTCGCCCCTCGCATCTCGCTGGAATCAGTTGAAATACGGCAAAGCGGTAACTTTAGTCTGGAAAAGACGAAAACGACACCACGGCAGAGAAGAAAGCAACGACACGCATTTTCAGCGGTTGCCATGTCTGCGCAGTGTAGTTCGTCCTACGCACATTCGGCCGTAGCATGCTCGGCAGACACAGTCGCCAGCCGTGCCGGACACTGGTGTCATTTTCACCGAAGCGCCTCTCCACCGCAAGGTATAAAAAATTAAATTTTCGGTAATTCACGTGCCGAAGCAACAGCTGCGACATAAGGCGCGCAGTAATGTAGGGATCCGGATAAATGTCGACAACACGGGGATCTTTAACCTGCGCTGAAACCACGACACAGACGTTTTCGTTCCCTGCATCCATCGGGAAAATGCCGCCGCTGCCGGGAATCGAACGGCGTCCTTGAGCTCAGCTACGCAACGCCTCACCCACTCAGCCACCACGGCGTGTTTTCCACCGGAACTGATGCCGACGCCTGCATTGGGTCAGCAAACTAGAACACGGTGCAAAAAAAAAAAAAAAAAAAAAAAAACAAAAAAAACGCCAGTTTCGCAAAAATCGAAGAAGGCATTTATTATGGGCAGAAACGAAACGAAATAAAACGTCGTATTTTGCGTCTAATTACACAAATTTTCGACCTACTGTTCACTATTGCCGCGGTTTTGTTTGCGCCGCAAGCTGGGTGTGGGAAACGATGGATGGCGCATGCGGCCAAGTTGAAAGTCGCCCTCGAAATAGGTACGCACGTCCTCCCTGAGAACAGTCACGTAAGAATGGTCGGCGTGCTCTAGAGTAAAACGGCTGTGTCGATCTCCCAATCGCAAAAAAAAAAGTCAAAACCGTTAAACAATTTCCACAATATTACACGTCTTGTCAAAAGAAGAGCAGAAATGAGAGAAGGAACGGTAAGGCTCATGTAGTCACTATCATGAGCCGAATATTTTAAGAGCCTGCCGTTCTAGAAACTTACACGTATTCAAGAAACGCAAATGAAGGCCGTCATCAAGACAGCATACAAGGCAGCCCTCCTCGTTGCAGTTTTTACCGTGAGGTGCACTAACAATCTGTAGGTTACCAGGGTAGCAGAATGGACACCCACAGATGGGTCGTGAAGAAGGGGAGGCATCTAACGCTATGGAGGGAGAAAATAAAAAAAATTCGGAGGTAAAGTATAGACTTAGGAGAGAGAGAGAGAGAGAGAGAGAGAGAGAGAGAGAGAGAGAGAGAGAGAGAGAGAGAGAGAGAGAGAGAGAGAGAGAGAGAGAGAGAAACATTTTAATGTGCTCAGAGTGAAACCGGGAAACTGGGAAACCGGGAACCCATGCGTTTCCCTCGCCGTCTTGGTCCGTGTCACCAGGAGAGTCTGGTCCTCCGATTGACAGCTTGTCAACAGTCCCTCCCACAGCTAAGAAAGCCAACGGGTGGAGAGGGGTGGTAGGAGAATTATATGCTGGAGGGTACCTAGCTGTCGACAAAATTTGCCTAGAGCATGTACTGTGTAGGAAACAATAGATTCATTCGAACCGGGTGTACGTACGTCCCTGCTTGCAATTGTCGGAGTGTTATTTCCTGAGTTTTGCTGAGGGATGGGTGAGGGCACGGGAATTTTGGTCTGGTGGTCCGGTAAAATTGAGTAATTTCCTGATAGGTGAGAAGTGGCGTCGGAGCTGCTGTGACCTCGGGGGATCAGTGGGCCAGTTCGCGAGCCTGTTGGTGGGCAAAGTTGTTGCCCGTTACTATCCAAACGATCGCCACTCGGTGAGGTGGACGGTAGTGTTCAAGTTCCCGTAGGGTAGTTGGTGCCACCCGTCCTGAAAGAAAACTGCGGCAGGCTGCTTGAGAGTCAGTGATGATGACTTAGCTGGAGCTTTGGAGGAGGGCTAAGGCGATGGCGAGTTCTTCGGCGTCTCGCGGGGAGGATGCGCATGCAAATAAATGGTTTTTGGATGCTGTCACTGCAACCATGGTTTTGTTGTCAGCGTAGCTCACCGCATCGGTGTAGGACACATCACAGCGATTGCCATATAAGCGGTCGTGAGCTTGGCTGCGGGCGGTCCTGCGCTCGGGATGGAGGTCGGGGTTCTTATTATTTGGTAGGGGTCGTACCGAAATATGCTTACGCCCCTCAATTGACCAATGGGCCAGGCGGGTTGGTTCTGCACAGGGCCAGTTGATGCACTGCAGAACAAAGCGGCCTGCTGGAGTGTGTGTCAGACGGAGGCGCTGGCTTGCGAGATGACCTTCAATGAGTTTTTCGATGGTGTTATGAAGTCGCATTTGAAGAAACTTGGTTGTCGATGTACTCACGGGGAGCCAGAGGCCTTGTTTAAATGCTTTCCGAATGACCCTGTTATGTTTTTCAATGCCAGATTTGGTTATGGCCATGTTGGGGCGATATAGGCAGGGACTCCGGAACCGGGGGGACAGGGGGGGCGGTCGCCCCCCCAACATTTTTGCACAGGGGGCAGGGCCCCCCCACTTTTCGACCGCTTACTCTGAAATCAAAATTTTCACAAAACCTATAGTTAAGTGTTCAAACTGGCGGTTGTGTGGTCCAATGCTTTCCAAAAGTCTCTCTTTGCGAGCTTTGCGAGTCTCTCCCCAGGCTCCAGAGGCTCTCGCACTGCGTACTGCCGCGTGAGGTCGTTCTTCACAAACGACCTCACGCCTCAAGAAGAGTCGTACCGGTACCTTGGCGTTACCTTCAGCGCGGGACAGGATCGGTACTCGGCACATGCAGCCCACGTGCAGCAGTCGGCGCAGCGAGCGTGTCGCATCCTGCGCAAGCGCTGTTTATGGGGATGCAGCCGGTACATGATGGTGCGCGAGCTGTGGAAAGCCGTCCATGTGCCGTGCCTTACGTTTGCCAACGCTGTGGTCTGCTTGCCTCACACAACTCGCGCATGGCTGGAACGTTGCCAAAGCGAAGTGGGACGCGTGGCGCTGGGTTGCCATGGCTGCGTGGCTAAAGAGGCCATTCAAGGCGATATGGGCTGGTCGTCGTTCGAGGCCCGGGAAGCCCGAAGCAAGATCGCCTACGAGGAACGACTTCGGCGCATGGAGGACACACGCTGGGCTCGCCGTGTGTACCGGTACCACCACTTCACTGGAATCCGCACGCAATGGGGCGCCCGCCTCCACGTGCTTCGGCGGAAATTCGGCTTCTTCGAGCGTCCTACCTAGGAACCCGCTGAACAGCAACATGCCAGGGCAGTTCAGAAGCGGGTACGGGAGTCAGAGACCGCCGAATGGAGACCGGCTATGGGCGAAAAAAGCACCCTGCAGTTGTACCGCTACAACAAGACGGCGATATGCAGGGAGGCTATGTTCCACGACAGCACGGACGGCGGGTTGCTCTTCGAGGCCCGAGCGGGCGCGCTGCGGACATTAACGTATCGGCGCCGCTACGAGTCATCCCCTGACGTTCAAGCCGCGAGGTGCAGAGTGTGTGGTGAAGCAGAGGAGTCAATTGAACACATTGTGCTTCTATGTGACTCGCTGCAGCCGAAGCACCCAGATGGCGTGAGTCTGCCAGAGGCGCTGGGGTTCGTCGCTGCAGGTGCCGCCGCCGGTCGCAACGCTGCGCTGCAGGTGACAAAGGAAAGGCTCCAGCGGTGGTTTAAGGAGACCCGCCGGCGAGACTGACATGGCCTCGGGATTGTGAGTGGTGTGCCGTTGACTGCGCTGGTTCAAGGAGACCCGCCGGCGAGACTACCTTCGAGAGTGTGCGTGTTGTGCCGTTGACTGTCGTGCAGTCGTGTTGAGTGATGGGTGGCTACAGCGTACTGGCTGCTCGTGCGCCCTTCGACTTTTGTGGTTTTGGATTTCATAGTTATTGAGAAGTGTGCGTTTGTAGAGGGGTATGTAACACATGCATGTGTGTAGGTATGTATATATATATATGTATCACTATGCGCATAGGACATTTTATCTAATTTGTTCCTTTACTCTCCTTATGTACATACCTTGTTTTATGTTGTTCTGTGTTCTATTTTGAGTGCTGGTACGCTTGATGTATGCATTAGGCTAGGGCATTTCATGTCCGCCCGTTGCAAAGGGAGAAGCCCCATAATCATCATCAGCAGCAGCAGCAGTAAGTCAAAGACCCCCGGTGTCATCCTGTAAAACTTGAAAAAAAAAAAGCGTGGTCGCCCTCCCGCATGAGCCGCATCTGAAAAATAAGGAGAAAAGATCTGTCTGGAGGGTGGGAGAAATGTGCGGCCTCGTAAAATGCACCCCCTTTCAAAATGCGGGAACCGGCCCACTCGTCGCAGCCAACTCGTCCTAGGAAAACTGGTCATAGGGAAACTGGTCAAAGAGGGCATCTCGTTCTAGGTGATCCCGTACTAGGAAAAGTGGCAGCACGGACCTTCTCGTGCTAAGAAAACTCGTCTCGCGGTTCCATTTTTGGCCGATGTCGAGGAAATGGGGAAAGCAAGTTAGTGGCTTCTAATCTTATCATTACTCCCAGGTTGACCTCTTCAGAGTTCTGGGGGTCCCCTGCTTTTGTTAGTTTGCAGGCGGTGGTTGAAATGGTTTTTCCATTCATGATTGGACTTGCGCAAAACAAACAGGGACGAGGAAGGAACGACAAGGACGAGCGCACTCCTTCACACATGTTCCTCTGTCCCCTTCTTATTTCCCTTCTTGTTGCAAAAAAAATCAAATTTTCTTTACTGGGTAAGGGGTTTATTTTCAGGTTTATTTTTTTTTCTCCTTCCAAAAAATATTCCTCATGCTTTTTCTGTGGAGGGGGGGTCGACTTTTCGCAATAAAAGATGCCCATATTCGTTGTGTGTGTCACCCCTGAACCCCTCTCTCCCGTTTCTTACGAACCGGCAAGGGTGCCGTGCCCGTGTTGACTGTACCATGCGGTCCCCACATCCCCGTATGGCGGAACCCCTCCCGAGGACGGTTTTGCAGAAAGAGGCATTTTCATTCTTGCGATTGGGTAATTTTGTTTTGCTGCGTTTATCCCTAGCCTAGGGAACGGTGCTATAAAATGGCAGTGCCGAGGCTCTCCGGACGCAACAACGGCAATGTCTAAAAAACAGAAACGCCTCTCCGAGTTTTGGGAGAGCTCATCATTAAAGCGTCCACGTACAAGCGATGCCTCGACCTGTGAGTCAATTTCTTCAACTGATCTTACTTTACATTGTAACTGATGTCTTGTGTTGGCTGGCAATGTGCACAATTTTTCTGAAATATATGCATGTTGACTTCATGATGTTTACGCGAGTTCATAGTAATTCTGAAGTTCATTTATTTTGCCTCATTTTACTTGTTTCTATTCCACCACTTCCACATTCTTTTGTATAAATATTGTCATTTCCTCTACGGAGAGACATCGCCTTTCCTAACAAACTATTTCAATGGCTTTGTTCGCGCTTTCGTTTTCGTACATGCATTTTGTATTTTTTCATGACACATCGCCCGTATACATTCTTTCGCAACCTGTTTTGCGATGTAAGAGGTTTTTCTCACACTTGTTTGTGTTGATGGACACGTCTCGCCCTGAATTTTTAACTTGAATGTCGTATGTTTTTGTTACACATCGCATAGCATTGTATTTATTCTTTTACTTATCTTTTAAAAACTGCATTATTTTTGCCATTGCCCCGCCACCTTCCCCTAGTGGCTTTTCCACATGAGCGGTGCCATGACTGTTTGAATTAGAACTTTACAATTCTTTTCTGAACGCGATCGTTCAGAAAAATGCCGGGAGAAGTGTGCATGCTAGCTACCATATGTAGGGAGACACCTGGAGATTCATTGTGGGTGGCATTCTTTCCTCAAAGTACACAGAGTACACACAAAGTACACACGGACGAGGTGCCCGTGCGTGCATTGCGTCCAGTATCATCTGCGTGATTACAACTGCGCACGGCAAAATACAACCACAATAATCAACGTCACTAGCATAAGAGACCCGAAACGCGCTTTATAAACCCCCGAGCGGACGGTTGAACCTTAGCCCCCCCCCCGAAAAAAAATCCTGGCTACGCGCCTGTTCACAAGGTATATTGCGCCACATTTTTTTTTGTCGCCAGTTTGATTATTAATGTGTTTCTAATGACCCTTCGTATTTGTGCTTGGGCTGGCAGCAGGAAACAACTGTCATGAAAGTCAACCATATGACCATGCGAAAGGAGCAGCGAATATTGACGGTACGTCTTTGCGATGTTTTTTTTCTACCATGCTATTCATGTGCTTTTCATACTCTTTTGTGCGTGTCGCGCATTTTTAGCAGTTCTCGCTATTTTTTTTCAACGCATTATAAAAAATTCCCCCGCATTTCCCCGAGGGGGAGAATGTGAAAGTGCGAATGCACGGTTGTCGGCCCGCTTGCGGCGCTTGCGCTCGGCCCCCGCAGCCCACCGCCTCGCCACCTTCTCTTCCATCTCTTCCATCGGGTTTGTAGTATCACGTATACACCACGCAGTTATCAAGCCGCTATAACGCCGCTGAGTCGCCAACGCACGCCGCTGACGACGTAGTTTGAATGCGTTAAAGATATAAGGCGCGTCACTAACACTGATATCAGCGTCGCGTCCGTGGCTTGGTCGGTAGAGCGTCGCGCTGCGGCCGCAGAGTCCTCGGATCGAAACCTGGCGCCGGATGCTGTTTCTTTTTTAAATATAGAGGAGCACTGCGGACGCCGCCGCCGCCGACGCCGCCACCGCCGCCGCCGGCGGTGGATGGTTTGGGGTCGCTTATAAAGTGCATTCGCACTTAAAACGACTCATACAGTGTGGATCGACTAATAATTATTTTTATCTCACTTGTTACAGAGACCCCAGAAACGGTTGCACCAGGTGGTGAGGCCCGCTCGGCAACAGACTTCAGTCAGGTAACCTCGAATTGCGGCGCCTGCGCTCCGATGGAAATGGCAAGCCACAACGACTCGCCCCCGCATGTTCGATCACTGCCGCCAAAGAGCTACAAATTCCCAAGCAACCACAGTGGAAGGTCCTGGAAATATGCATGGTTTGAGAAATTCACGTGGCTCTCGTACGACTACGAACGCCGCGACGTCGTGTTTTGCCATTTATGTCAACTAGCATTAAAGGAAACAGGAGAAAAAGACGTTGCAGCAGTGGAACAATGTTTTATTCGCAACGGGTTCAATAATTGGAAAAAGGGTATCGAAAAATGTCAGTGCCATGAGAAGAGCCAATTTCACTGCCTCTCCGCGAGCCACCAACTGTCGAGAGAAAAGGGAATCCGTGTAGTGCAGTTGTTATTTCAACACAGCAGCAGACAGCAGGAGGAAGCCAGGCAGGCTCTGCGCGCAATAGTGAGTTCAGTGCGCTACGCCGCACGGGACAAGCTTTGCAAGGGCAAACCAAGGATGACGGAAATCTTCTTGACCTGCTAGATGAACGATCACAAGACGTGCCTGCTTTGAAGAAATGGCTGGAGCAGCGAGATAAATGGCTCAGCAGCGACATACAGAACGAGCTCATTGAAATCATGGCGCACACTGTGCAGCGGGACATCATCAAAGACATCAAATGCAGTCCATTTTATGGAATCATAGCTGACGGCACTGCTGACGTAACAGGGAATGAGCAATTCACATTTCGTGTGCGTTGGGTAGACGGAATAACACTGGAAGTTGGCGAGGAATTTTTTGGCATGTACAATGCACCCGACAGCAGGGCTGAGACCTTGTATAAAGCCGTGAGGGACATGATTTTGCGTCGTGGCGTGGACTTCCATAACCTAAGGGGGCACTGTTTTGATGGGGCCGCGAACATGGCAGGCAGATTTACTGGCGTGCAGAAAAGGATTACCGAAGCGGAACCACGGTCAATATTTGTGCACTGCAGCAACCACTGCCTAGACTTAGCACTCCAGGAGGTAGCAAGGAACTGCGGTGTCGTCGGCGACGCTCTGAACATTGTAAAGGATGTTTCCAATGCAATCCTGGAATCGAAAAACAGGAAGACTGTTTATTCAAGCGTCGTACTTCCTCCGGGTAATGATGGCGGTGAGCATGCAGGATTGTTCCGGACCAGCACCCTACTGTTACCACTGTGCCCAACGAGGTGGACAGTAAGAGTAAAATCAATGGAAAGGTTCGTTGAGAACTATGAAAGGGTGCAGGCGACTTTGAAGGAACTGCTAGAAGTTCAAAGCTCTCTGAGTGGCACAAGCAAGACAGCCACGAAAGGATATGAGAAGGTATTAAAGAAGTTCGAAACTTTACTAGGGATTAACCTTTCTATAGCACTGTTTGGCCCATGCGAGCAATTAGCGAGGATTCTTCAATGCCCAGTTTACCGCGCGGCAGGAGCCAAAGAAGCAGCAGAAGCCCTTTGTGACCGCTTGGCAAAGTTACGGTCTGACGCATCATTTGACGTCCTATGGCAGCGCACAAACTCAAGGGCAAGAGAGTTAGGTCTAAAGGAACCTAGTGTGACTAGAGTTTCGCAGCCACCCAGAAGGCTTCAGTTCACAGACAAGCCTCAGGAGCCTGCAGCGCTTGACACCAAGTCGTCACAGAGAAAAGAGTTTTTTGCCGCTATCGATCGTATTACCAACGAGATCCGACGGCGATTCGAACAGCCTGGCATGGAGCAGCTGATTGGCCTCGAGCGCATTTTCGCCGACGCTGCTGAAGGTCGATATTTCGCGGCAGACGACCTAAAGGATCTTTTAGAAGTACACGCTGCAGATTTTGACATCAGTAGGCTTTCAGCCAACTCGTGCTTCTCCCAACGCTCCTGCGTGACGAGGGTCCGGCCGCAAGTGAACGCATTCTATAGACACTGCAGGGTAAGACTGCAGATCTGCCAGAGATGATGGACCAGGTTGTCCGGTACCTGCAACTCGTGTGTTCTGTGCTTGCGTCAGCTGCTTCAGGAGAGCGATCTTTCAGTGCTCTGAGGCGAGTAAAAACATTTTTACGCAATCGAATGACGCAGAGGAGGTTGACACACCTTCTTCTGCTCCACGTGCACAAGAAGAGAGCTGCGGAACTGCAATTTGATGCTGTTATGAGAGAGTTTGTGTGTAGAACGGCAGAACGAACCTCAACCTTCGGCCGCCTTTGAGAGCCTCCCCTGCCCTGTCCCTCCCGTGCCAGCCATGAAGCTCGTCTATCGGCGCTAATAGCTTTGTAACTATAGTGTCTACTTTCTTGTTTATTGTAACATTTCTGGAGTTTCGCCCGTTCAAATTTACTTCACTGAAGGAGCGAATGCTGAAATATTAAAAAAAATGTTTCTCCAGCTTTCGAATCCGTTTCATCATTTGCGCAGTCTGCGCAAATGATGAAACTATTCCTTACTTCCTTACTTCTGAAACTATTTTAGTGTATACCAATGCAGAATAAAAGAGGATACAAACATGTGAAATAAATACGAATAAATATAAAAGAAAAAATAATAGACGTCAACAAAATTATACCAATTAATAAAATAATAAAATAAAAATATATAAAATGGCCAAATATGAGAAATAAAAAGAAAACAAAACGTACAAAGCCGACAGACGAAATCAAGAAGCTTGCGGGTATAAATTGGTCGCAGTTAGCACAGGACAGGGTTAATTGGAGAGCTATGGGAGAAGCGTTTGCCTTGCAGTGGGCGTAGACAAGCTGCTGCTGCTGCTGATGATGATGAAAATACGGCAGTACTTGCCCCCCAACTCCCAAAATAGTTCCGGAGTCCCTGGATATAGGTGAGGAGAGATATGACAAAAGCTTGAATTAGTCTCACTGTGTCCTTTTCTTTCATTCCTCGATGCCGGTTAGTTACCCGCCAAATCATATGCACGACTTGATCAGACATATTATGTAGTTTTAACAAGGCAAAGTCGTTTCCGGTATTGGCTTGTATGGCAAGGCCTTATATCTTGAGTGACTGGCTAGGTTTTGTCGAATGGCCATCAAAACATATTTGGATGGGCTCGGCGTGATGTCTTGGGGATCTTTCCGGATGATGACAAGTTCTGATTTCTGCAGTAAACAATCTAAGCAACAAGCCTGGGCGTAATGATTGACTTTACTGGAGCGGGTGAAGTCCTGCAGCGGACCTAACTTGGTTTTTGATGAAGATGACCATGAATAGGCCCCCAATGGTGTTTTTTAAAACACTTTGGAAGTATTCAGAGAAGCCGCTCTCCTAGCTCCAAGAGTGTGGCTCGGAGAACAAAATCGGGATGGGTCATCGTATGGAAGCCAGGCAACCCCCCCCCCCCCTTCTGGAAAAATATCGATTGCACGCCATCACAGACATGTCACCGATCCAGCGACTCCGCATGAAAAGTGTACCAAATACATGGATCTAAACCTACACACGGACAGGCGATATGGCAGTATCAACTTCATTCCAGGAAAGTTCCAGTATCATGAGAACACAGTATACACTGACTCCGGGGCGTACAAAGCAGGAGCAGAAATTGTCGTAGATGACCACTCCGATCATCTTTGTGACTGCATGACCCTCCTACGTATACAGAAAAAAAGTGGAAGTTCGAGTCACCCAGTTGGTGAACCGACAAGCGGATGTATCGAATAGAAGTGTAAACACCATTAAAGACTCTCAAAGGGCGGCTTTAGACTCTTGGATGCAGGGAGAGTACTTAAACGCATCGGTAAGATATTCCCATCCACAATAAAGAAAGTTAACGACGCAACATGGACAATGCGGCACGATGATCTCGAAGAGAACGAGGCACCGACCAAGAGGCACGCGAACACACGTGCCGTGCACATTGCGTTACGACTACGTACCGCACTCGTTTCCCAAAAAACGTTAAGAACGTCGCCTCATCCTAGGCCTAACTGCACGATATTTTCCTGTACTACAAGGGGGTCTAAATGCCGTAAAATTGCAAACTCTGTGGAAGATAAGCCAACAGATGTATCTGCGAATAAATGTGGGCCAAGATGGTCGGTGTGAACATCACACATCATCATATGTCTACTCTCTTCCACGCAACCGACCCATGTTCGAGGCTATGCTTAGGGGATAGCAATTCAAATGTTACATTTTCACATCTATAGAGATATGGGAGGGGTCTTTGACCAGCTCATTACCTCAGGATCAGCGCGAGCGGATTGAGAGGGCAAGGAGAGAAGTTGCTGCATTTGTGGCCTACCATCTGTTTACCGCCCTTTCCTACGCCCCAATTCACTCTCTGTCTCAGCGGAAAAGCAGAAACAGTCAGTCCGGCATAGACATTAGAGATTGAACACTTTCAAACACTTCCACTATCACCTTCACTCTCAAGCTGACCAACACCCCATAGCCACAACCTTTCGCGTTCACATCTTACGCCACAGAAGCACAGAGGGCCTCTACATGTCTCTCCTGGCCCACGGCGATTAAACACCTTAGCTGCCAGACTTTCTCTCCTCGCTTACCTTCAGTGCTCTAAAGTATCGTGAATGCAGCAATTCCATCCGACAACGTACGCTCCCTGAGAGTCGATGTAACGCTATCGCATTGTACATCTTAAGACCCAAACTTAGATGTCCTCTACAACTTTTTTTATTTATGGAAGAGAGTCCACAGGTGGACGTTGCAGAGTCAACTACGTGTATATGCTTGAAGAGGATGTAAAAAAGAGACCGCTTGGCCAAAACTGGCCAAGCGGTCCCTTTTGGGCAGCTTCCTATTTTTGCTTGTTCACTAAAAGTAGTAGAAGCCAAGCAAAGCTGTTCATTGACGGCCTGAAACCCCTTCACATACACAGAAATCATGAAAAAATTCCAATTACAATTCATTGACCATGCAAAAAGATAAGAAATGCAGATGAAATGCACCTTAAATAACTTGTGGATGAAAGCGTCGCTTACTTATAGCACGAAAAAAACAAAGTTGATCTCTTTCACACAACTTATGTACCCTTCCTTTTGCTCCCGAGAAGAAAATAAAGATTTTGTATATGTTTTGACTAGAGAGACATTCAGCACGGAGTGTCCTTCTCACAATAAATCTGCAATACGTTCTGCAGCCTCAGTACATTTAGAAGCAAACATCTACTTTCAGTACTGTTTCCTTGCGTGAAATACCGTCGAATGTCGAGACATAACTTCCCAGGGGTTCGGTATCACTTAAGGCTCCCTTACTAGTTATTCCCAAGAATGACTGGACTACTCCTAATGTGCCGCAGAAGGATGGACTAGGAACCGCAGTGTGGGTGGCTTCCTGATTAAGACCTACAAGCATTACTTGGAAGAACACATCGCCGGTCTCCTTGTTCCGTACGGCGTTACGGCACCGCCTGTACAGGCATCGACGTGAGTAACAGAAAGGATGTCCGTGGAGTCCCTTGCACGCTCTGACTTTAACGTCAGAGCGAATGATGTTTCGTGTGCTCGGACGCTCCTTCAATAACCGCCAAAGGGCGGTCGTTAGTTGATCCCCCCGAGACATTGTGCACAGCAGCAAAAGTATTTGAGTGGCAGTCGAAAGGAGCTTGAAGGGTTAAGTGGGGAAACTGCAGCCGACCGGATGTTCGCAGAAAAGAGGCTTGCAAAAATGTAATTGGTTGTTATTCCAGTGTCCACCTTCGTAGATTGTAGAAATTCCCTCTTTAACCCTGTTCTTGCCAAACTCTACTACTACAGAAGTCGTACAAATACAGTCTCCCATCTTGGGAGACTGTATTTGAATAGTAAAGAGAGGAACCATGGTCACTTGAGTACGTTTTGAAAATACGTTTATTGAGATTTCAAAAAGGAAGTTCGGCGCAGTCCCTCCATCCCATGTTACTGTGCACAAGACTGCACGAAGCGTGGTTAGGGAAAAGGATAAGGAAGGGCCAAGGTAAATATAAATGGTAGCGAAGCTTCGGGCAAAAAGCTTTCAGAACCTATTGCCAGTGACATCAGCATGGGGGCTTATGGGAGTGGCGATTGAAGCGGGACTAGGTGAGGAGGAAACAAACACTAGTAACAAAAAACCAAGTTTTGTTTAACAATAAAACAGCATTGATATTTTACGAACGATATGTATTTCTGAATCACATTTATTTAGGCACAGTGTGCAAATAATTTATGAAAATGTTGTTCATTCTCAAAAACCTTTTTTTTTAGCGCCCTCTGAAGAATGGCACATGCCATTTTTCTGTGATGCAGACTTTGTAGTGCTCGGAAAGGCGCTCCTAAAGTTCGTCTGCTAGGAAGCGCCCCTCGCTTGTTTTGGCGGTGCGCATTTGCATTCGTTTTTCCTTGTTAATTTGGTGTGCACTTAAGTTTTTCTGTGCGAGTTGCGAGGTGCGTTGTATCGTCGGTGAACACGTTTAGTACCGTGCCCGGCGGGCACGGTAAACTATGTGACGATGCTGCCAACGGTTGGAGCGGAGCGCTTTCCTCGGTACCTACGGAAACGATGTGCTGTACAAGGTTGCAACAGCAACTCCCGTACGCCTGGCGTTTTACTGCACCATTTTCCTCTCATTTCCACAGCTAACGCGAAACTATAGAACTGTTAATACGTGCACGGGGGTTGTGTAAGGAGACGTGGTGGTGCTTCGAAAAAAAATGGGTCTAAAGCTTTGTTATATCACAGTTATCTTTTGATTTCACCTTAGGCTGTCTTGGAGCAAGTGGTGTCAATTACTCTAGGACTTCTCAGCGTAGTACCACTCGAATTTAAACGAGTCGCTTTAATTGTCTATATCAGTGCCTCCTCTATTGCATTACAACGCTTGTAGTGATCGTTGCTTCCCGCACTTGTATGCGCAATCATTATTCCCATCGCAGTACTGTGTTGTGCTGCTCCGTGCTGCGCTGCTGCAAGATCTTTCCTGCTATGTGCTTTTACATACTGCTGTCGCTTTCTTTTGCATTGATCCATTTTTCCTCTTTTTACTTATCTGTTGCGACACTTGTCTAACAATGCAACCAGGAAATTGCAGGTGTGAATGCTGAGGGAACTTACTGTAGAAACCCATGTCTACTTGATAAGACGCCGGGACAGCTGCGTTGTGCTCGCTGCACTTTCGTGAATCGGCATTCCTGCGGCCCGGTTTTCTGCGTGAAGAAGCAGTGCCTAGTTCTTTTCTCTTGTTTGGAAGTAGTTCTGCTGTAGACGCTTTCATTGCTCATAATGCTATGTGCTACGGGTAAAGTCAATTTTTCGGCGCGTAAGGAAAATCATAATGCACGTAGTGCCCACGAACATTTTGTACTTATTGTATACGTGCTGATTTTGTGCAGTGTGGTAAAGTTGTTTTATGTTTATCCTGGAATAAAATTCAAATGTCTTGATTGTAGCTTGACTATGCGTTATTTCTTCTCTTAGAACAGAAGTACACAAACTGAGCAAGCATTATATAACCTTGACCTATACTTAAGGCACGCACGCAACCTGCGTATGTGCGGCGCAATTAAACCCAGCAGTGGCGTTGGTAGAAATTTGTATCGGGGTAAGGAGTGGGCACGTTTTTGATATGAAAGGGGGGCCGGGGAGAGTGGTCAAGTGTCATTTTGCGCTCTGTATCTCAAGGCAGAAAAAACAATTCCGGTCGGGAGGGGGGGGGGGGGGTACGTGCCCGGTTCCCGGTTTGCCACCCACTGCAATGAAAATAAACAACCGATTGCTTTTATACAGCAGTGGAAGGCATGAATACAGAATAAAGGTTCAGAGAAAATGCGAGATGTTTTTATAAACACCGAGGCGAATCATACGACAGTATGCTTAAGTACGTTTCTCTAGTCACGAGTCTGTACTAGTTAAGCTGGCGTTGACTTGAAGCACGCACACCAAGGGCTCGCCAACTTGCGTCAGATGGCAATGACATGAGCCCTCAGCGATTAGAGGCCTGCTAAAGCTATTTTGAACTCAAATTTTCGCGCTAATGCCACCGAAATGACGTCACTTTCTGACGGGATCTTGCGTCACATCCTGTTTATTTTTTGTTCCGCCGGAAGTGTTCCCTCCTCACACAGATGGCGCTAAGCCCAATGAGCAGCTTAAGAGCCGCCATTTTCTGAACGTATGGGCTTCTATGGAAGCTTCGCTACATGTTACATTTACCTTGGAAGGGACTCAAACACAGAACTAGAGGTCATTTAACAGGGTAATGCGTGGTGTAAAAGTGAATAGCATGAGGTCAGATCCATAGATAGTTTTTCAAATCAAATCAAATCAAATTTTATTTTCAACAATACAATGTTGAAGGTCACCCTGGCATAAAAGCTGCCAGACGCAGCTTGACAGGGCCAGGGGGCCCAATATAAACTTCAATGACACGCATGCATACAGTGATAATTAAAAACAACAAAATTTGTACAATCATGTGATATACCAAGTTTATTAAAAAAAACATCTGTGTAAAAACAGCATTGAATTTGCAACAGAAGGGGAGCAGGCAATCGCAGACAAAACGTTTCCCGTACTTCACACTTACTAAAAGCATTCAGCAAACAGACCGACAAAATATGCAAATAAAACTCTGCACACAATATTTACCTGTTGACATAAGCATCACGAAGGGCATGTCGCGTAAACCGCCGCCCTGAAAATTCGACGCTGTTTCTGTTTAATATGGATGGAATGTTAGGTGCCAATGCTTGGAAAAAGTAATTAGTTTGGGGAAATGGTACTAGCCACATATCAGGTTTGCGAGTTGAGTAATTCTGGGTCCGGATTGTTAGGCAAGATAATCGTTTCAGGAACTGCTGATTGAGAGCATCAGAAAAGTGGAATTGGAAAAGTAGGCGGTAATCGTATAGATTATCGATCCTTATTAATTTATGCCGTGAAAAAAGTGCTCGAGTAGGATGAAGGTAGTGTACGTTGTCAATGCAGCGAACTTCCTTCTTCTCTAACAACATTAGGGTGGTAATATTATTTTTGGTTGTAGTGCCCCAAACCAACGTGCAATAGTTTAAACGTAATCTAAATATACAGTGGTGAATTTGAAGTTTAATATTGAGTGGGAAGAAGTCCCGGCACCGATACAGTACACCCACAGCAGAAAATAATTGTTTGGTCAACATTTGAATGTGTGCATCCCAGCTCATGTGACGTGAAAGCACCACTACCAAAACTTTGTGTTGCTCTACTAGATCGATCTTAGAATTACCTAGATAAAGCTCTTGCGTAACGGATACACGTTTATTTTTTGGTGTGAACAAGATAGCTTTTGACTTTTTTGTGTTGATTTTTAAGCAGTTTGCTTCGGACCACTCGCGCAGTTTATCTTGTAACAGCATTTGCAGCAGAGAACAAATTGGTAATGCTATCTGAGGACAGAAACAGGCGCGTGTCGTCAGCATATAAGACAAACTGTGAACGGTTATTGATACAAATGAGATCATTCACGTATACATTAAATAAAAAAAGGTCTAAAACACTTCCTTGCGGTACAACGCACCGTATTTGTTGAAATGACGACTGATACCCATTTATCGCCACGCATTGTTCACGTCCGTTGATATAAGATTACATAAGTGAATGCGACACCCCACGAATTCCATACTGATTTATTTTATGATGTAATATATTGTGATTTAGTGCATCAAAAGCTTTGCTGTAGTCAACAAATATTCCCAGAGTTAGTCTACTAGCTTCAATGTTTTTTATTTCTAATTCCTTTTGTACTAAGAGGGCGGACTCGGTCGAACAGCCTTTCCGGAAGCCATGCTGTCATTCAGGCAAAATTTGGTGTTTTAGAAAGAAAGCATTCAAGCGGGACAGAATAAATTTTCTAGAGCCTTTGAAAAAATTGGAAGGACCGATATAGGCCTGTAGTTGGCGGCATCATTCTTGTCCCCTCCTTTGAATATAAGTTATATAACCGACACTTTCGCTCGTTTCATGTCAGCTGGGAAGCATCCGGTTTGCAGGGCAAGGTTATAAATATGAACTAGGTAATAGCAGATGACGTCGAGGACATGTTTGACGGGGCGTATTTGTATATTGTCAACATCGACACTTTTGCTATTTTTGAGGGACTCAAAAGTGCGTTGCACTTCCGAAAAGTCTGTTGGCTGCAAGAACGCGGTATCAGGAATGTCGCACTGAACACGGTACGATCAAACACTGGGAGGTACGGTACTAGGAATGGCGTTGATGTAATGGGCATTGAAGTGTTCGGAGAGAGCAGTATTATTCAGCGCTTGGCCGTTAACAATCATTTCAAATTTATCATTTGGCACTGTGGGGGCATTCAGGGCATCATTGATAATTTTCCAGACGCCGTCTGGACGCGAACTTTGAGCCTCATAAAATAGCTTCTGGTAATAAATGGTTTTCGCCTTGCGCAGCTAAGCGGTCACCCGGTTGCGAATTTTCTTAAAGGAAACGAGGGTAAAAATGTTCCAGGCTTGTGATTGCACTCGTGAGACATCTGCGCGACGTAGACGCATAGGAAGGTAGATATGTACACTAGAAATACCAAAACCAACAACATACCAGAAAGAAACGCATTCCTCACTACGAAGCAAGCATCTTGAAGAAATGAACAGTGGTGCCCTCAGAATGCACAATATGTTCGCACGAGAAACCTCATACGCCTGGTACACGACAAATTTAGAGCAAATGACATTACGTGTTAATGCCATTCGCTTTGGCAGTACGGGTCTACACGGCGAAAGATACGCAATTTGATAATAAGAGCAGTGACGATTAACAAACTGACAGAATGGTAAGATAATCGAAATAGATTGTACATTTATACATTTCTGAAAACAAAACAAGTCAACTTTTGAAAAAAAAAAAGTATCACATTTATAACCGGCATAACTGGACGTCGAATAAAAAAGCACAAATCCGGCCGGTTGTCTGCGCAGTTGTTTCAACACAACACAACATGATAAAAATATACATTTACTTAGTGTTTACGCACGAGAACATATCGATTTACTCAGAGTCTCTGAACAGTGAAACAGTGTTCTGCGGTTTATTATTAAACTTTCTCGTTCAGTGGCACGCCTGCACTGTCGAGACTACTGTAGTAAGCTAATGACATTGTGTTCCAAGAACTCATTCGATTGCCGAGTGCCCTTCCTACTGCATGTCATTTGGTATTGTCGTGTACCGCCACACTAATGGTATCAACAGCAAATGTCATTTGCTGTTTCTGTCTTCAGATTTGCAGTACGTAATAAAATGCAGCGAAAATTTCGGCCTCTTGACAACGCCATGCCAGATAGTCTGACTTTTTTAAAAAGACTGGAAGGTATCATACCTTATATGTGAGCAGGAATCGGTGATTTTCACTGCGTAATTGAAAAAGGTGTGGCCATTAGTCCAGGCATAAATGACGCTTCAGGCGGTTAGCTAGCGCCCGGACGGCCGCTTGAATGAAACTGCGCATGCGCGCGACCATCACGCCGAGCTAACAGTTTCTTCAGTTACTTCCATGAGCCAACACCACTTCGGGTTGGCTAAGCGAAGCTCGAGTGCTTGTCCTCCCAACAGGCTCGCCAACGGACGGGACCGGCACGGATGCCACTTGCGCTTCATGGCTGTCACCGATAGCAAGGCGCGGAGTTTCCAGACGTACACCCAGAAAGTGCAGAGTTGACGCACCCATTGCAGCATCTGCCTTGCAGCTTTGAGGTCTCTCTTCCAGAGACGTGACAGTGGGCCAGGTCAAAATTGGCGAGGAGACTGACTGAATGTGAGGGGGATTGCAGCGGCCTCGCAGGCGACACTTTGCAAACTGAACGGCGTCTGCGGCACTGCTCTCGGTTTCTTTACCGCCCGAGAGGATCACTACGTGAGGAATCAGTGAAGCGGATGCCTGTAGATAGAGAAAGTCTGTGGCGCCCCGCCTGTCCACTTTGCTCCGTAGAACGAAGGTGGCAGCACGATCCAGCATCACGCAGTTCCGGAGGACAATGCGGCTGATGGCAGTGGTAGTCCAGTCGGCGCCCCTCGAGTCGGTCATGGTAAGCTTGACCACGTAGCCGTTGTACGAGAGGCCCCGAGCAAGCATGTTCAGACAGGCCGGCCCGGAGCTCATGCTCTCGAACACCATCGAAATCCGCACCAGGGACTTGTTCCTGCATAACACACCAGACGGTTCACGACAGCTGATCGAAGACGTCATTCATACCATTCAATTTCAACAGGCACAGACATCTCTATGAGAATGATTATGATGGTTTGAAAGCTTAAGGGTACGTTCTATTCCAATTTTCCTCCTCAGGTTTTATTTACGCCTTTAACATTTTATATGCTGCCTTTATATGCGCCTTTATATGCAACCAAGCGCTTGAGTTGTCTTCTCCTGTCTACTGGTGTTTCGCGCCGTTTCACCAAAATGAGTCTGTACCAACTGGCATAGTTCTCGACTTTTTTTAACCTTTAACCTTTTTTAATGTGAAGCAGTATATGTATACCACCCCCAGTTTTCATTCCGGTGAAGCCGCTTTACTCGGCGCCGCTCCGGGGTTCTTCGTCGCCAACGCCGACCTCGGGCCTCTCTCACAACTGTTATTCCCCTCGCCACCATCGATGCCTCTTTCACAAGTTCCACAATCAGCTTACAACGGCGGTAGCGCCGTTATCAGATGATTGCAGAGAATACATGGAAGCGCGAACGGGCGTAAAAAAACGACAGAGAGCCGCCGCCGCCGTTGCCGCCTCAAATCCCGTTTTGCAAAGTAGGTGCGAATACCCCCCGGTCGAAGAAACACTTGCCCGGTCGGAACGCCAGCGTGAGCAAATAATTCTTGTTCAGTTTAAAAGGCTTCCTGAGAAACGTTTTGGACGGTGCATCTCACGCCTATGTATGCGCCCATCACTGGTTGCCGGTTTATGCGTGCAAGAGTTGGGGGTGGAAGAGTGGGGCGTGAACGTAAAGCTGGGCTTCATGTCGCCACCGATGACATGTCCGTTTTGCTGGTGGGAGATTTAAACATGGAAGTCTTATGGTTCAATGCGCCCTTGTCAGCTGTCCGTAATCGAGCGGTGCGGGTCTGGGTTGGTGTGTTACACAGATAGTAAAGACGCCTACGATGGGGGATGGAAACGGAGTCACATGTTTGTCCACCAGAATAAAGCTCGAGGCCTTCTAGGTTTAACTCGCTATGGTACAGAAGCATATCGTTCGCTTGGAGGAAGAAGAACTGAAGAAGCGTCGGCCCAAAAATAAGCGCGAATAAGCGCGAAAACATCAGAAAGTCGCTGCTTACGCCATTTTCGCCTCGAGTTCCAGCTCGTCGAGTAGCTGCGAATTCCTCCCGGATGAACAGGAACATGTCCGCTTGGAACACCGACGTGGGCCGATATTACGGTTTAGCTTAAAGTGTGTGCACAGCGACATTTTCGACGGTTTCTTTCACTTCTAAGCACACGCTCATAACCACTTTCCGGCGTGCACGGGTTGGGAGGTGGGGGTGGGCGTACACGCTAAGTTACAGTTATTCATACGCTTACTGATGACATGTCCGCTGTGCTGGAGGGACGTTTAACCGTGGACGTCAAACGGCCTAATCCGACCTGTCGGGTGTCCTCTCAGTGGTCGAGGGGATCGGGTTGGTGTTTTATACACAAACAGTAAGATGCCTTCGACGTGGAAGTGAAACAAACTACTCCATGTTTGTCCCCGAGACTAAAGCTCCGGTCCTTCCGAGTTTCGTTCCGCTGATTGGCTATGAATTATGCTTAATCGCAAGTCATAAACAAACGTGTTTTGTTTCGTTCCCTCCGTAGACTGCGCCCAGCTTCGCAGTACATCCTTCTTCACAGAGTGGTAGGGCACCAACTTTGTTTTGCATTTTGGAGTTCTAGAGATCATACGACGTTTTTTTAATGCATAAATGGTTTTTTCACAGAGGTTGACCCTGGCCTTTCGGAGTCTTTAATTAACGCTATTTATCTTACGATATCCTACATAATGTGATGATTTAGGCTATTATTTATAATTTTTTTGATTAGGGAACAGCAATCGTACCCACTGCGTGGCGCGAGAAACACACTTTCAAGTTTATTATACTGGACCGAAAATTCTTCAAAGAGCATTAAAAACCCCGTGATGAGCGATGACCTTGCACAGAACGCTCCAGTGGTTAAACAGTAGTAAAAGCCGGGATATCCATTAGCTACAAATAAAACTCGTGAAACGCGTATCGAGGCTGATTCCATCACTACCGGAATATTAAATAAACCTAATCTTTGCATCAGGCTGTTTTCCGAAAAATCTCCCGGATGCCAAAGTTACGGTTTCTAAGGGTGGCGATAAAAGATAGTTTTAGCATATCGTTACCGGGCTTGCGTTACCGTTTACCGTGTTACCGGAAGCCAGAGTTTCAGTTTACCGCTGAAAATGGTAAGACACATTTTAGCACACCCTTTGTGGTTTGCGTATTCCGGCTGCCGTGGACCAGGTAGCGACATCTGCAGAATTAGTCTAAAAGCAAATCACGCATAATTTTGTTGCTCATATTTATTTGCTTAGCTTGACTATTTCACTTTTCGGGTGAAGCGTTCACAAAAACTGCAGTTGTTTTGAGAATACTGTAGCCATCACCTGTAGAGCTTTAAAATGAAACGTGTTGGGGGCGCCATCTACTGGGTAGAGTTAGAATCAAGGTAAAATAAGATTCGCCCCCGCGCTGAATCTTTAGGCAAGAAATGGGTAAAATATGCCGTAGTAATTACTCAATAACCTATACACTACCTTTCCCAGGTCAGTTTTGGAAGCCCAAAAGTACTTTTCGAGATCAGAAACTCATCTGAACTATTTGAAGCGGGCAAGGCTCAGCCCGAGTAGGGGCGGCCATTTTGCTCGCCCATCGGAGAAAAATAGTCGTTTGTCGTTCTCCAGAGCATTATTTAACTAGAAAAACGTAATAAACAGCATGAAATAAGTTCACTTTTATCGGCTGTATCAAGCATAAAGCGCCGAGCGCCCTGCATTTACTGTAATCAATACGCGACGGTACCCTTCGTTGCTCAGGAAGCTCGCTGGCGACGGTAAAGCCTGTGCCGGGAAGTTACCGTTCGTACCTCTCGCGCATGCGCACTCGACTCCCGCAAACAAACACGGTAACGCTATGTTAAACTCTAAAAATAAAGGCTGGGTTTAGGAAAGGATACGAAACCATGGATCACATCCGTGTTGTCAATCAAGTTATAGAAAAATCCGCAGAGTACGCTAAACCCATTTATAGACTGTTAAGAAAGCGTTTCATTCCGTGCTCACTGCAGCCGTGCTAGAACCACCAAAAGACCAGGGAATAGAGGAGACTTACTAAAACTTATAGAAGACACATATAAAGAATGCAAGGGCAGGAAAACCCTCCACAGCAAAGCGATAAATTTCAGATCTGGAAGAAAGTAAGACAGGGAGATACCATCTTGCCAATACTATTCACAGCATGTCTGGAGGGGGTATTTAGAAAGCTGGACTGAAAAAAACATTGGATTGAGGATAAACGGGGAATACTTGAGCCATTTGAGTTTTGCAGACGACTTGATCTTGGTGGGTGAGACTGCAGAATACACGCAAACAATGCTTGAGGAACGACAATCAGGAAGCACGGCCATGGGGCTAAAAATAAATAGGAACAAATCTAAGGAAATGAGGAATAAGTGTGCCAAAAACGTCCTCCGCAGCTCAGGAAACTAAACGCTAGAAGTAAAAGAAGTGAAAGAACGCTAGAAGTAACTACCTCGGACAGATGGTTGGTGTTGACCCCAACCACGAGAGAGAAATCCGGGGTAGAATAGGTGTGTTGGGGAGCACTCGGCAAGCACTCCCAAATAATGATAAGCTACCCCTGTCCCTCAAAAGAAAAATGTGCAACCAGTGCATACTGCCGGTTATCACATGCGGAGCTGAAACGAGGTGCCTTAGTGAACAACTGGAAAGAAAACTTAGGTCGGCTCAACGGGCCATGGAAAGAAGGTTATGAATAACACTCAGGGACAGGAAACGAGCTTCCTGAATCAGAGAACAAACCACAGTAGAAGATATAGTTCAAATAATAATAAAAAAAGAAATGGACTTGCGCCGGCCACGTAGTGAGACGAACCGACAACCGATGGACAGTTAGGGTAGAAGGGGAAGGCCATTCATCCGATAGAGGGAAGAAATAAAAAAAAATCTGTTGACTCGAGCAGCGCAGGACCGGAGCGGTTGGAAGTCAATGGGAGAGGCCTTCGTCCTGCAGTGGACCTGAGTAGGCTGATCATGACACTTGTCCTGTCGCCTTTCTTGCGTCCGTCCATATTTTAGCGCTTCAACCATGGCGCAAAGTTCCGACCAACTTGCCCAGCAGCAAGTTCTTCTTAATTGCCATTCGTACAGGCGTGCTGCAAGGCAGTATTCTAGGCCATGTAATATTAAACTTTTATATTACCGTTTTGCCCAAACCAACGATAGCACCAAGATCATCCTAAATGATGACGATGCAACCCTAATTCTCTGTGGTCCAACAATTCCAGAACTAAGGAAAAAAGCCCAGGACATCCCTGTGCGATTATATTCTTGGTCTCTTATATTCTGCTGAGACCTTGGTCTCAGCAGATCAACGTAGAGCCACTAACTAACAGCGCCGTAGCCGCTACGCCACTGCGGCGAGGTCGCACAAGCGCCAAGAAGCGCCTGATAAACAGACGCGGCAAAATGATTAATTATGTGCCGATACAAAAGCGTAGTATGAAAAACCAAGAATCATATCACGGCATTCTAGCTTATACGCTACAATGACGTGGTACGCTGAAGATCAGATGGGGGGCAATGCGGAGACGGAGGTTCGCTATAGCACCTGTGCAATGAACAAAACAAAAATTTGTAGAGAGAAACATTGCGCATCACAAAAACACAAAGCGCTCGCAGGAAATACAAGGCGGCCCTTATAAGTACTACGCGTCTCGGTAAATAATAAAGAGCCGTGTGGAGACAAGCTTTTGAATTATGTAGCATGGAGGAAACCAAAAAAATGTTCTTGAATGAAAAAGTTGAGATTTTTTTTTCGATAAAACGGCTTCGATTAAACGTCCGTCGATAAAACGGCTTCGATAAAACGGCTTCGATGAGACGGCGTCCGATAAAACGCTTTTCGGATCCCTTTGATGGTTATCTTTATCGCCAGCACCAACGGCTCTGTGTGATTGGCTTTCCGCAGCAGAGACGTCATTTAGCTTCTGCTTTTGTGGCGGTTTTCTTTAAAGTAGCTATCAAGTGAGTTCATTTCTGTGACTGAAAGGAAGCTGGTCAACAGCCGTGATCTAGCTCAAATGACGTCACTCATGTGGTCAAACATTGTACAGATCGAGAAAGACAAAAAAAATTTCCCCGCATTTCCCCGAGGGGGAGAATGTGAAAGTGCGAATGCACGGTTGTCGGCCCGCTTGCGGCGCTTGCGCTCGGCCCCCGCAGCCCACCGCCTCGCCGCCTTCTCTTCCATCTCTTCCATCGGGTTTGTAGTATCACGTGTACACCACGCAGTTATCAAGCCGCTATAACGCCGCTGAGTCGCCAACGCACGCCGCTGACGACGTAGTTTGAATGCGTTAAAGATATAAGGCGCGTCACTAACACTGATATCAGCGTCGCGTCCGTGGCTTGGTCGGTAGAGCGTCGCGCTGCGGCCGCAAAGTCCTCGGATCGAAACCTGGCGCCGGATGCTGTTTCTTTTTTAAATATAGAGGAGCACTGCGGACGCCGCCGCCGCCGCCGCCGCCGCCGGCGGTGGATGGTTTGGGGTCGCTTATAAAGTGCATTCGCACTTAATATTTTGGTGAAGTTCATGCGTTATCTGATGGGTGTGGAGCAGCAGTGCTTGTCTGGGGTACTTTGTTGCCAACTGCTCTGAGCGCTGGTTGCACGAAATGAATTTTTGTGAACGCCACTTGTTGAAATCGCCAATATTTTGGTGTTTGTCGGCTCGGCCTGTTGCAGTCTACGGTACTTTTTACTAACGCCATTTACCGAAGGGATGCGCCTTTCATTGCTTATTCGCAGGTTTTAACTTTAGGTTCATCGTCCCTTCCTATATTGTCTTCAAGTTACTGTAAGATATGCCTCACTGATACCAGCTCTTTCGTGTCTTTCCTTTCTTTCGTCCGTGGGTGTTTGCCGTGTTGTACCATTACATGTTTTTTTTTTTTGCACGGGAATGAGGATGGACTTTTAATCTTATCCTCAATTTCCCTGTTCATTCTCCTCTGAAGTTGCTTCAAGTACGTATTTATACACATAGTATGATGGGACGTTTCCATGCGCAAACTTCTCGGGGAACGGCATTGTGTGCTTCATTGTTCAAAACTTTCACTGTTTATTTTCGCAGACTGTAGGTTGTGGATGGCAGTTTATTCCAGTGTCCAATTACTTAACTTTGTTGATTATTTCTGTGTTTCGAAAGTTAATGTTTAGAATTCGAGCACTTGTATGTTTTTGTTTAATACTTTCTATAGCTTAATACTTTTATTGCGCAACCGACTGGTTGCATTTTTAGCTCTCCTTTTTTATTGCATTCTCGGGGACGGGGAGGAAAGAAGCTTTTTCGAGGTTTGAGGTTTTTTGTTGGTAATTGGGGAGGATTGGCCAGAAAACGCTAAAAAGAGTAGCTGCTAATCGTGTTTTGTGAAGTTTTGTGATTTACTGAAAAACATCATTTTAGGGACCGAAAAAAAAAAGTCCCAGTAAAGGTTGATTCGTTGTGCTTCTTTGATGTTTCGGTGCCTCGCCGATGTAGTGGCGAGAGACAGAAGCCTTCTTGATGATGATCTGCGTTGGTGCCTGATGGTTGCGGCACTGATGACACGAGCACGATACTTGATGAGCGTTTTTCAAAGGTTCCCAGACAGTTTATCGAACGCCGTTTTATCGAAAAACTGCCCGTTTTATCGAACGCCGTTTTATCTAATGCCGTTTTATCGAACCACCTACGTCCGTTTTATCGAAAGTTGGTTTTTGCGGCTTTCATTTTATTTTCGGGTTTTATTTTGTTTAACTGGCCATGACATTAACGTAGCCTGCAGTTAGCTTCATTCTACATTGTCTCTGCCATGCATTACATAAAAAACCCGCCTATATATGTTGACGCGTCTTTGCCGTGTTTTCGATCACATTTGTTCTATTCGATTTTTTTTTGGGGCCTTCATTGATTGCACTCAAACATGTATGTCCCCCTTGCGCATATTACAGAATTTGCCACTATAGTAGCAACCCTAACCCGTGCGCACTATTTCATAGATGTGTATCAGTGTATTTGGGTTGGTGTTGCCAAATATATCCCTTGCCCCATGGTTCATCAATACGGGATCCACACTCCTGCCCTTCCCCAACTTTTCTAGTCACGTGGTATGCACGCGACTCCTAATCGGGCCTTGTGGTCCCATTGTTTGCACCTGGAGAAATATCGCGCGAAGAACTTCGCAAATATTAGTGCTATATGAATGGAACGGGAGGAGGGGGGGAAGGGGGGTGTGACAATGAAAGTGAGGCTCCAACAGCGGCCGTGGAGTCAAGGAGAACTCATCACAAGTGAACCTGTCACAGCCAGCGCGTCATAGGTGAACTCGTCAAAAAGGACAAGTCGTAATAGGCCATGTCGCACAAGTCGTAACGAACGACAACTGGACGACAAAATTTAAGTTTTTGTTAATCATGCTCAAATAAAAAATACAGGATTTCACATAATTCTCTGCTCATACGTTAACATTTTTACGCCCCTCATTCGATTCCCCAACCTTAACACGCCAGACCAGGCAGCGAATTTTGTTGTTTTTTTGTTCGATTGTATAAGCTAATCACATGAGGCCATATTAGATTTTGTTTGTTTATTCTTAATTTTTTTCAATTTCACATTTTTATTTCCAAGTAATCGTGTGACGGCGCTGTATTCAGTAGACCTTCGCAATTTCTCTATTTTTGCTGTTTACTATTTTGATTTTACTGTTCTTTATGCCTTATAATAAAAAGTTAAAAGAGTATGGGCTGAAAACCCCAGACAAGCTGGGGTGCAACGAGGGTGCAAAACGAACCAACCCATTCTATAGTGACTGTTTTCGTAACTAACTTTTTCTCGTTAGTTCTAAGCAAGGCATCAAGAACAGTAGGACAAGGTTTGGGAACGTTTTAGCAACTAAACTCAGTGTCCATCAAGAATGAGGAATGCAGAAATCGGGAAAGTATTTTTCTAGCGTTCCAGTTAGGCTGCTGACGTTGGACCCACAAGCACCAAGAAGTGCCTTACTTATCTAGAACATACGCGGCGAAATAATTATATTGTGTGTCGAAATAAAAGCGGTGTATACAAAAAAATACGAAGCATATCGACGCATTCTAGTCAATACGCCACAATGCCGTGGTATGGATCAGAGGATGGGCTAGAGACACAAGGAAATTCATTATGGCAGTACCACCTGCGCAATGAACAGAACAAAAAAATGTGGAGACAAATTTCGTGGGTCATAAAAAAAAAAAAACGCACGCAAGAAATGAAAGACAACGAGTACGAAGGCTCCAAATTAGGTTAAATAAGATTTGCAAATTAGATCGCGAGGGGGAAACTAAAAACAAAAACATTCTGGAAATTTTGTTACGCACAAAGGCCGGGAAAAACACTTTCGATAAAACGGCTTCGATAAAACGTCCTTCGATAAAACGGCGTTCGATAAAACAGCTTTCGACAAAATGGCTTCGATAAAACGGCGTTAGATAAAACGGCGTTCGATAAACTGTCCGGTCCCCCTTTTCAAACTGTATATTTAAGTGAAAGACATATACAGAATATTTACAGACTTAAGTAGACAGAGTAAGAAATAAAGTGGGGTTCTGGGTCAGCTAAGACTGTGCACGCGGCACCCCCGTCAGCGACGGACCCTGACCTAAGACTACCCAAGTGGTGAGATCCTCCCTAGCCGGACCTGGCTAGCCCGGCAATACGCCGGCCGTGCATAGCACATTAAACCTTCAGGATTCGACCTCGAGACCTCGTGTCTCGTGGTTTGGATGGGTTACGTAGGCTCCACCCCCGATACACAGGCCAATCAGTATCTCCTGGCGACCTGATTGGATGATTACCAAACCCGGGCCTAAACCGCGGTGGGCGACGCCCCCCGTAACCCTGAAAGGCTGGTCACTCTCTCCCACCAGAAAAAAAAAAGAAAAAGATCAAAAGCAAACAAGCAAACAAGCAAACAAAATAAATACGACAAACACTCATAATCCCGCAAAAACACGTGCTGGCGCCCGGGCCAAGATCTTATGCACGCGGCCTGCGTCGCCAGTTCCCACGCCTCGCCCTAGACCGGACAGCCACTCAAGCCGGCTGGAACCCATAACCGTCCATCCTAACGAAACGCGGCGCGCCTCCAAGATTCTCCGCCGTTGACAGGCGATGCCCCGATAATTGGACCCCGCGCTAGAATTAACGCGTAGAGAACACAGGACAAGGCGGCGGCCGCAGGCGTCGCATTTCCCGCATCCACCCCGGGCCGTTACACGAACACCCCCGCACGCTCTCACTGCGCGTTTTGACGGACCAACAAAGGGATAGCTCCAAGCACCCCGTCCCTGGCGGCGCGACGGACCAAATGGTTTTACAACCGGCCATTCCGCTCAACGTACTCTCAGTGGACCACAGAACCAGCTGCCGCCAACCTCCCGGAATGCCCTTCAAACCGCCGGACTACTAAAGTTTTCCCACAGTCGCACCACGCACTCCGGCCAAAACCTCGCGACGACACGGTTGAGGCCCGAGCCATTGTGTCCTCACGCCGGCGGCTTGACCCAGAGGCTGTTCGCTCCTAACAAGCTGGCTGCCATAAAGCCATTAATTCCTCATTCGCGGAACAGCTGCTCCCCCTGCGTCTGACACATTCCGCGTCGCTGGCGCCTGCAACCCTTACAATCCCGGAAGAAATAATCCCTAAAAAAGGTCCCCAAGCTGAGGTAGGAAAAAAAGGATCTCGACTAAATAACAATTTGTTAAGGTTCCAGTACGTTACTTTTTAAACTGCAGGTATATGTTTGTCTATGCTTGTTTTCATATCGTGCATTTTTTTACTAACGGCGTTAATTAAAGGGATTGATTGTAGGGTTTAACTCGCCGACGCAACGCAGGCGATGAGGCGCGCCGTAGTGGAGGGCTCCGAATTAATTTTGACCGCCTGGGGATCTTTAACGTGCGCTGAAATCTCGTACACACGGGAGTTTTTGCTTTTCGCCTCCAACAGAAGGTTTGAGGGATTGATGAAACGGCTCTTAATTTAGGCTTTTTGATTTACATGTTTATTAAATTTCTACTTATACTACCCACATGTTGCTCCATTGATGATCTCTGCGTTATCCTGTGTTCACTTTTCCCGTGTGGTGTGTTTTGTTAGGATGGTGGCTGTGAGCAGCTAATATGGACATAAATATACATATATGGGATCTGGACAGTTTATCGAACGCCGTTTTATCGAACGCCGTTTTATCGAACGCCGTTTTATCGACGGACGTTTTATCGAAAGTGTTTTTCCCGGCATTGTTGTGTAACAAAACTTGCAGTACGATTTTTAGTTTCGTCTTCGCTATGTAATTTGCAAATCTTTCCACAGCGAGTCTATGTAACTGAATTTGTAGTCTTTATAGTTGTCTTTTATTTCCTTCCTTTGTGATGCGCGAAATTTGTCTCCACAAATTTTGTTCTGTTCATTGCGCTGGTAATACTATACCATAAGGAATCCTCTTGTACCTCTATTTCACCCTCTGATCCGAAGCATATCACGGCATTGTGGCGTATGGACTAGGATGCCTCGATATTCTTCGTACTTTTTTGTATACGCCGCTTTTGTAGCTAATCTAATTTAATTATTTCGCCGCGTATGTTCTACATAATTAAGGTACTTCTTGGTGCTTGTGAGTCCAATGTCAAAAACCTAACTGGAACGCTAGCAAAAGTCTCACCCAATTTCTGCATTTTTAATTCTTAATGGGCACTGAGTTCAGTTACTAAGAGGTTGCCAAGCCTTCTCCTACTGCTATCGATGCCTTGGTCAAAACTGACGAAAAAAAGTTAGTTACAAAATTAGTCACCATACTACAGATTGGTTTGTTTTCATCTCTCCCCCCCCCCTCCCCCCTCACCCACCCCCCGTTACACCCCAGCATGTATGAGGTATTTAGCCGGAACTCTTTTACCTATTTATCATATATAAAAAAACACCAAGATAAAAGTAGTAAACACCAAAAATAGAGAAATCGTGAAGGTCTACTCAATACAGCGCCGTCGACCGATTACCTGGAAATAAAAATGCGAAATTGAAAAAAAAATGGGAACGAGCAAACAAAGTCTGGTATGGCCTGTGCGATTAGCTGAACAAAGCACACACAAAGAAATGCGCTGTCTGGTGTGGCGTGTTCCTCCAAGGCCACCAAGGAAACTCAAGGTTGGTGAATTGTAGGAGCGGCGTGAGAGTGTTGACGCATAAGTAGGGAATTGTACGAAATCCTGTATTTTTTGTTTGTTTGAGCATGATTAACGAAAAACGTAAATTGTGATTGGATGGGCAATCGCCCAGTTGTCCTAGGTTACGAGTTTCCCTAGGGCGAGATGACGTACGACGACATGTCATACGTGACGAGTTCACCTATGGCGAGTTGGCTGTGACGGGTTCACTTGTGATGATCCCTGCTAGACTACACCACATGCTTGAGTGAAATCAATGAAGACGCAAAAAAAATGCTAATAAAACAAACGTAATCGAAAACACGTCAAAGACGCGTCAACAGTATAGGCAGGTTTTTTAATGTAATGCGCGGCAGAGACAATGTAGAATTAAGCTATCTGCAGATTAGGTTAGTGCGATAGCCAGCCCATGTTTCGATATTCCATCAAGATCGATGGGAGGTTGGTTCCCTACTCCAGGCATCACAAATTTCTTGGTGTAATCATCGACAGGGACATTTCCTGGAGCGCACATGTTTCTTTCCTTAAGAAGAAACTTACCACCATTGCCCAGATATTCAGATTTCTTGCTGGAAAGACGTGGGGAACATCGGTAAGAGGAATGCTGCAACTGTACTCCGCACTTTTTTTAGGCGCCTTGCGTTACAGCTTGCCAGCAATTTCCAACACTTGTACCACTAACCTGCGGGTAATACAGAGCGTCCAAGCGCAGGCTCTGCGCACGTGTCTTGGTTTGCCGCGTTGTGCATCAACAGTGGGCACCATTTGCATCGCACAGGAACACCCAATAGCAACGTACGTGGCTACTGAAACACTACGCCTGTACATCAGGCTCCTCACGAGGCTGCCTTCTCACCATCTGGCGCAGCTTCCTCAAAGTAGACCACGATCTACTTTTTCAGCCATTATCACAACGCACAGGGCTGAAATCCCTTCAAGGTACGCCCCTGCGGCAACACCGACCTCCCCGTTGTGGTGCCTGGCACAACCTGAGATTCGTCTCAGTGTTCCGGGAATTCGAAAAAAAAGCCTACTTGTCATCATTGGCCCTTCAACAGCTAAGCTTACGCTGCTGTTACTGCATGAACGGTACAACGACCGGAAACATGTGTACACAGATGGCTCCGTAACGTCATCCAGTTCGGCAGGTGCAGTGTTTGTGCCAGCAGATTTTGCAACAATTCGATTCCGTATTGGCCATACCACGAGCTCGACAGCTACAGAACTTGCAGCCATTCGTGAGGCTCTTGACCATATCATCGGAGCTACTCCTCAAAATTGGGCGATCTTTTCGGATTCCAAGGCTGCCTTACAGAGCTTACGCGCAGCCCTGCGCTACGGCCCCCTACACCAACTGGTGACAGAGATAAGAGAAAAATTCCATCAAGCCATCACAGCCGGCCATGACGTAATTTTCCAGTGGCTTCCAGGTCACTGCGGAGTCATCGGTAACGTGCTGGCGGATGAAGCTGCCCGTACAGGCCATGAGAGCGACCGCACCATTCTACTTCCGCTTTCAAGAACCGATGCCGCCAGGACGCTTCGCTCCCTTGCACGCAAGATTACCATGCAGCAATGGAATACACCGGACTTTTCGAATCCCCGACTATATATTCAGGATCCCCTTCTTCGGCGCCGTATTCCGTATGGGCTGTCTCGACCCCAGTCAACTTTACTTTGTAGACTGTGGTTGGGAGTGACCTTCACGAAAGCCTACTCCTTCCTCATCGGGATGGCCAGCAGCGCACACTGTGACGCCTGCGGGGCGGAAGAGACTATAGAACATGTGCTGTGTCGCTGCCCCGAATACTCGTCGGAGAGGAGCGTGCTTGCCACCGCGCTGAGCCGATTGGACAATCGACCATTTACGGTGGAAACTATTTTAAGTCATCGGTCTTCACCATCGACCTCGCAGAAGGCGACGAAAGCCCTTTTACGTTTCCTGAGTGAAACGAACTTGCTTGAAAGACTATAGGCCTCCTGCGCTGCCCAGGGGGCGCTGCGCAAGCGGCTTCCGGGCAGTACTTCCGGGTAGTACAAAGCTGCGCGGGTCCCATAGGATCCCGTGTTGACAGAAGCAAAATGAGCTCGATGCTCCAGATTGTTTTGCGACATGGTCACCAGCCCATCCCCGACGAGTCCGATCTCTTCTGGCGATCAACTTGGCAATTGGGGAAAAAGCTTTGCAGCGTTAAATATGTCTACAGCACCGACGAAAGTGCCGGGACGGTGACGGCGCTCTACCACTCGCAGGTTCACCAATCGATGGTAGTATGAAGTAAAATTTAAGTGAAACTTCTAGTTTAAACTAATACCATTGAACGACTCTGCTAATACTCTAGGTGAAGGATTTTTAAGCAACAGGCAATCAGAAAAGAAGAGTGACGCAACCGGCTATGATCGCGCTTTAAAAAGCCAGCGAGTCCGGCGGACCTCAGGCTCGTCTGCTCCGGTGCGCCGCTCTTTTGCGTACCTGCGCACTATGCGTGCACTTTTGTTAAACAATGCTCGTTTGCGTCGCCGTTACGAATACATGGTGCAGCGTTACCTTGCCGTTTTGTTGCGTGTCTCAGTGAAAAAATTCAGCGAGCGTCAGAAGCGTGAAATCTGTTTTGCGATTCCGAAATTAGTGGCCGTAAAACGTCGGACGAATCGAGAGGCCGCTCGCTTTCCTTGTTTACGCTCACTTTACTTAATTACAGACTTGCATCATATATTCCCAGTTCGCACTTAATAAGCTAGAATAAGGGTCAGCAACGTTTTGAAGTGTAGGGCCGAGTTGCATGCAGCCGACACGGCGGACGGCTGGACGGCAAATCGGGTGGGATGGGGAGGGGTGCTTTGAATGCAAAGCGAAAAAATTCAGCGAATCGCCAATAATAATTGACAATAATCTGGCGAGGTGTGAAGATGGGGGACAATTCAACTGGAAGCGACCAATTTTTTGCTCTTGTCTCGCTGTCTAAACTCAATTTGAGGACAAATTTAACTGGCTTGTCGGCGTTCAGATTGTTAGCGACGAAGATAACCAACAGAGTCAGTGATGAATGTATGTAAATATTCTGGGCCCCGCCGTGTATGCGGCTGTGTTATGTTATGTAATGCAAATATAGAATAACACAGTTCTGCAGGCAGCGGGCGTGCGATTTGGTGATTGCTTTGCGTCATTTAATGGCGATTAATTTGTTTATTTCACGCAATGCCTCACCTACTCGCTAGTATACATGTACCCTGCCGTTCGTAATTCGTGCGGCGTAAAACATTACGCAAGGATCATTTAGTTTGCGAAAATACAAAACAAAATTTCCACTCGTTTTCAAGGCGGTGCCAGGCCAGCAGTGTCAGCTGAGTCGGCTGCGCAATTCTTGGGCTGAAGCAACCTTTTGCAGTTACCTAGCGTTCCGTGTTTATGTTACTCGTGAAATTTTCTTTGTCGACCGCACGCAAGAAGAAAGAACGGTAATCGTCGACAGGAAGTTAGACCACCCGACCTGGCGATACTGTCCCACGCCGCGACGACCGCGACAGCGCGCTCAAAAGAAAGCCGATAGATCGGCTTGTTTGAGCGGAAATTATTTTGTTTAGCCTCTGCAACTACTTTAAGGGCTATTTCATACAGTATTCAGTCATTTAAACGCACCATAAAGCGATTAAACTAAGTACAAACAAGTTTCACTCTGTCTTGTAATTGAAAACGCATGGAGGGCGGCTGGGGTCGTCTGCTTTTGTACTACCCAGAGGCGTCGGCCACTAGGGGCGCTGCATGTCGCCAAAACTCCAGCGCAGGAGGCCTATAGTGCCCGAAACGGGACTATAGTTCATCTCACAAGCTAGCTGCAGCACTGTGGAGGCCAAATTGTTATCAATAGTGCGCCCACTGAGGGCGCCTAATCCGCCGTGAAGGGGGTCCTGAAAGGACACTCCCTTCTCCCCTCTCGGCAAGTGGCACCGCACGGCCCCGGCGCCTTTTGTCGCTTCCTTCGCGGTGAGTTAGGCGCCCTGAGGGGGACAACAATGTAGCCTCCACAGTGCTGCAGCTAGCTTGTGAGATGAACTATAGAGTGCGCGCTTTCCCACTCCTACCTCTTCCTCTTCTCCCCCCCTTTTTATTCCCTGAAACCCATTCCCCCAGTGCAGGGTAGCAAACCGGGCTCTACACCTGGTTGACCTCCCGGCCTTTCCGTTCTTTTTCTTCTTCTTCTTCAGTTAAACAAAATATACTCCGCAAATTACAACGAAAACAATTACAACGAAAACCGCAAAACCACACTTTCGATAAAACGGACATGGGGGGTTCGATAAAACGGCATTCGATAAAACGGCGTTCGATAAAACGGGCATTTTTTCGATAAAACGGCGTTCGATAAACAGTCTGGGAACCACATATATAGCTTTGTGGTAATTTTTCGCCCTCAAATCACTGTTCTGCGCGGGCGTACGCTTAAGAGTATAGTTTCTTTCGTATTCTCTTAGCCAATGCGTCATTTAAATACAATTAAAAAAACCACCAGAGCTTTCGATCAGACTGGAACGGGAACACCTTGCCCGGTGCACAGCAATAGATAGCGCGCTAACCCAGCTAGCGGGCCACCTAAGAGTGCTGGCCATTGACACAGGTAGTGAAAGGTACGAGGGGAACCAAAGGCTTCGGGTGTCGCACTGTTTCGTACCAATATGCAGCATCCCCACTTCCTGGAATATGAAAGAGCTGGTGGTAGTTAACACTTCTGTTTAAGGAAGGGGAGTGGTTAGGGAGGGGGAAAGGGGGAAACTGAAAGGAATGCGAGAGGTCCGGGTCGCCGCATTTGGGGGGAGGGAGTGATTTTGCCGAAGTTTGCAAGGCAGCAGCGGTAAGTAGTCGGTCCGTCAGTCCATGTTGACCCGCAAAACCGCTTGAACGCGGGAAGAAAAATCGCCCCACGGTGCACAGAAACACGAAAGCAGCTGAGGATGGTGGCGTCGCCACTGAGCAGCTGCAAGGGTTTCCGGTTATGAGAAGCATTTGCACACGCCGAAGGAAGACGGCGAGTGACAGCGGGGCCATCGTTTTGATATTGGCACAGTCGTAGCAGAAGAAAAAAAGAAAATACAGCATAAAAAAGAAACTAGGTTTATCCCTATTCCTATGTGTTTTTGTGCAAAAAATTTCACGACCCTAATGCAAGACTTAGCGGTCTTGGAGTGGCACTCGTAAGGGTTCGAACATGTTTTCCCATAATGTTCGTAATCGTCCGCAGTGAGACGCTGAACCGACTGTAGCCGATACCGCCGGAGGAGCGAGCGATGTATTTACGAATTTTTTTTATGTTTTAACAAACGTATACCCAATCTTTGAGTGACATTTTAACCATGTTATATACCTTAAAGGCACATTTCTCATACACATCTGCTAACTTGACCCAATACACACATTTTATTCGCGTTTTTTACAATTCTTAACTGACATATTGTGCCGCAACTGATGTAGATACCAGACTGAGGTCGATGTAAAATAGCAAAGAGTGTCACTGGGTGCTTGTGCCACCCAAAAAATATGTAAGTGATTGAAATACACGAATTCATTACATTGCATTAAATAAGCTCCTTCCTGGCGCGTCGGCACGGCGATTAGTTGCTAGGGGCGGTCTGGCAGTGGTAAGGGCAACCTTAGCAGTGGCGCACGCAGGATTGCATTTTGACCGCGGGGGGATGGGGGATTGAGAGAGGTGGAACAACAAAAAAGAGAAGAAATTGAGGGGGAGAAAAAAAGCCAACAATGAACGTGAAGAAGTAACCCATTCCAAATTAAATCAAAATAGGAATGTCATGGGATGACCCCCTGAACGTTTTGTTTCTCTTTTTTGTTACTCAGGGACATAGCAAACTGGCTGATGGTTTTGGTGGGAGCAGGCGCTGGAGCCGCTAATGTTACGGCGCAGCTAGTGAGAGAGAAAAAAAAAAATATCTGTAGTCGCTCGTTGTTGGCCTGCGATAAGGCCCGTCGCCACATAGCGTTTCGGCATTGTGCGGTTGGTAATATGCCGGTTAGTAATAGGGGAACAATCTTGATAGGCGGGCTGCCGGTTCGGCAATTAGGAAAGTTCGTCATTGGGTTGACAAAATAAATATCTGTGCGTTTTTTTGTTTTTGTTTTTCTGAAGCGCATATACTGGCCTCAGGGAAGTTGATGGGACGGTTAACGACTCAAAATAGGGAAGCAAGGCGGACAGGTAGCACAAACACAAAAACATCAGGAACGAAAAATCTGCGCCCTTAATTGTTGCAGACGTCTTGAGCGTCCTTGAGCCTCACACCGGGGGACGATATAAGTCCTCTCCATGCAATACGCACGCACGGGCGCACACATCCGCGCACATATGGGTTGAGCTGCAAAAACTTAAATCGACTCCAAATATCAAAGTGAGCTTCATAAATTTCATTATATCAGTGGGCACATTTAACTAATAAAAATTTTGTAAGGTGTATTCATAAGCAATTCCGTTGTCATTTATTAGGAAACTGCTTATGCTTATTGGTAAGGCTCCAAGGGCAGTTAACAGATGTGCAGCAATTGAACACACCAACAGAATGTACAAAATGAGTTCTGATGTTGAATCTTATAATCTATACTTCTAGAAAAAATGGTACATGCAGAACGAAAAAAAAATCGTTCAAGAAAATATGCCGTTCGGGAAGTTCGATAAAAAATGAATAAATAAAATGTGACGCAGCTAGGAACCATCAGATCTGAATAAGTAACGAAGGAATTGTTCCCGAGCACTAGAAAAATGATAATAATCGGTAAAAAAATAATAATATAATCCGAGGTGAAATGGTTGAAACAGTTCATAAGAAGCTAGGATATTAATCATTCCTCTGCTTGAATCTCTGTGTACAGGAACGGTCGTGTACCAAAACATTTGCGTACCGAAATATTTGTCCACAGAAGAGACTGTACCGGAACGCCCTGTACTGAAACGTCTCGTACAAATATACCGTAGACGTCACTCAGGCGTCTAGGAAAAAAAAATTAATAGGCGTAAACAGGCAAACGGCGACTTGTTCTCGATCGCATAACTAATGTAAACGTTACTGCCTAGACGTTGAAAACCTTTTAAAAATGATGCAAGGTTACCTTGCAAAATATTTCGCAGGAATCCTGTCTGTATACAGGCCTACCGGCGGAGTGTTGGAGCCGTTTCGTAGGTAGGCTGCAACCGTGCGCAATAGTCGTGCAAACGGGTGAAAGCACCCGAAATATGAGGGAAATTTTTTAGCAACTATGGCGTCTGTTGGATATTCTTAATTCATTCGTGTGCTAGCACATTTGTTATGGAGAATGAGGAGGGGGGAGCTATAGCACGTATTCCTCGGTCACCATTTTCGAAGCAAATATTTAAAACCCCATAAAAGCAGACGTCTTGAAATGCTATCCATGTGCTTTCTGACATGTCCGGGTCATATTCCTTCCGAAGGTTGCCAATTCGCCTGGCCGAAATCGTTTGTGCATGGCGCAGACGGGTGGACACGTTTAAGGGGCGAAAAATGGCTAGTGCGTTCAGGCTACTTCGTTCATAGCTTGTTCGTATAGCTATTTGCTTTGTAGTTCCTCCTGAAATAAATTCTTGTATTGGTCCTTGAAATTCGTCTTTGCACGATTTTGACTTGGTTTGATCAGTGCAAGTTCCAGCAAAATATTTGTTCCTACGTACGTCAAAAAGCAACTCCACCTCAATTATACCCTATACGCCTCGAGCGCGGCCCGTTTCGAAAGCAGGCGAGGGAGTCCCCGGCCCGCTCCCCCTGTCGCCGTTGCTTTTGGGGCTCGTTCAAGACAGCGATTTACCGTTTGTCCGCGTTCGAAATACCGAATAACGTGGAGCAGGCACTCTGTTTGCAAGCGTGGTGTGTTCACGAGAGTATAAACGTTTATGACGCGATCTTAGTTAAATTTATATGAGCACGGGCGTGTGTCACAGGCCGGCATCCCGAAGCCAGCATTTGCATGCAGCTGATTGCAATTCCGCTGCCCTGAAATTTAGTGGCAGTGTCTCCGTAAGCAGTGTTTCCTCCGATGGTCATGTTGCGGCCATACACACTATGATGTAAATCGACTTTGTGCACTTACAAAATCCAGCGGAGCACTCATACCTGACAGCACGCAAGTTACGCCTGCCAATATCACATATTTGATATTGAGCAGTACCATGAACAAGCCAATGCGGCATAAATTTCACAAGCATTGTACCAAAGAAGTACGATGGATAATGCAAAATTACACTCCGGAGTCAACACACGACGACAAATTTAATGAGGGGTCGTCTTGTCCCGAGGTGAGCGCTCGCAAAGATTCATCTGTTACATTTATCCTCCAAGAGAAGCGCGAAGATGGGCTTATAGAGCAATCCGCGTCCGTGACCAAACTCTTCTTCTAAACATCGTCATATAGCACAGGGAGACTGCAGAATCTAGCATAAACCGATATCAGAGACCCTTATCAGATACGACACTCTTCCAACGAGCCCGTGTGTACGAGATTTCGGCGCACGTTAAGGATCTCCAGGTGGTCAAAATTAATCCGGAGCCCTCCACTACGGCGTGCCTCATCGTCTCCGTTGCGTCGGCGCGTTAAACCCTGCAACCAATCAATCAACTCTTTCAAAGACACCTCGTATCGCTTGTGAACTGCCAACCCTGTATTCTTCAAAAAATGCGTCCGCCGAGTGATCAGCCGTTCGTTGAAGGCGAAAAACAAACGAAAAGTGAACACGCAGCTTGTGTGTGTGTGTGGTTACTAAAACGTTCATTCGTTGATTTCGCTCCGCATTTGTAAACAACGATAGTTGAGCGTCCTCCTCCTCACCCCCCCCCCCCCCCCCCATGTCTAGCGAAATATCAGTGCATTTCGCATCTAGTTGGTCTGGTGAATACTACCTTGCTCAAACAAACGTCTTTAGCATTTCAGAAGCTGCACTCATTTTTTTTTTTCATTCCCCTACGACTACTGACTTGTAACCTTTCATTTTCCCGTGGTTTCTTAACATATACCTTGGTTCTTACTATAATGCATGAGTGGGCACATATCTGACAATGCACAGCCTTTGAGTGTACTTAAAATTTTCGCGTGGCTTATATTCCCATAAAAGGCACAAGTTTTTGTCAGCTATTGGGTTATCACATCCCCGCAACATATTTTTCTACAACGTACCTATTCGAAGCAAAGCCGCATTTGTTGTCTGCGCTGCAAAACGAACCAACCTCTTACAGTGCCAATATCAGGTCTAAACGAGGCGATGACTTGTGCTGACGTGTTCGAAGGTGACAGCGGTGATATGCTGCTGCCGTCGCTGACGCCCGCAAGAGCGGCCAAGAAGCGCGCAGAACCGCCTCCCCGGGTAGCTCTTGTTGGCGTTAGAGCGCTCTACCAAGACGCAGCTGTTTTTTTTAAGTGCCCTAAACGTGCAGTTAGCTTACAGACGTCACCATAACAAGTTGTTTAGTGCGCGGAAAGGCAAAGAGAAGCGAAAGAGAACCGAAACACTGCATGACCACCTATCAGGCAGGCAGCGCTAATCCCGCAAACGCCGCGGAGAAGCGGCGGCAGGCGGCGCAGCGATCGCGTATCTCGAGGCGTATAGCTTACAGGGAGGATAGAGTAGCAGCTAAAAAGCAGCAAGTTCCCTACGAATCGTCATTACGCTGCTGGAACGAAAGTTTAGTTCTAGTATTGGATGTGTATATGACTATGTGTCCGAAGAAAACATTTATGCGTATGCAATGACGTCACGAAGAACCATTAAACCACCTATTACCACCCTCTCAGAAACCGGAGGATGAACGACTGCTGTGTACAGTGCGAGGGAACGGCCTCATGTCACATAGACGTGGCTCAGCATTTGAATGACTTCATGAAGTAATTGAAATTGACGTGGATCCCTCCCGCTTCTGTTGAGAACAAGTGGCCACTGATCCCGTCTGACTGAGAGGCGCAACGAGGAGCAGGAGTCCTTAATACTCGGCTAGTGAGATTTATCTTCTCTAAACCACATTGGCATGCTTAGTTTTTCTCACATTACACATTCCGATGGCAGGAGTTCTGACGGTGGACTTTCGGCTACCATGAGTTAGTACTCAGTGCTGTTATTAGCCCATATATTATCATTAGGTTTAACTGAAAATTATCTGAGAGCACACGGTACGGCGAAACAAACGAATGGAGCGACAGAGCACGTGTTTTCCGAAAAGTAAAGTGCCGGTGCTTATAACACAATAGTGAGCCATGACAGTGACTGGCTGTTGAGTGGAATACAGGAAAGCGTCACTCTTGAAAGCAGCTGTTCTCCAGATGGCTTCCATTACGTTGGTGAGTTGACCGCCTTCAACATGTACGCGCTTCACTTTTTGTGTGCGCAGTTTGTGTGCGCACAAAATTAGTGTGCGCACAGACGAGTTTGTGCGCGCGGGAGCTGAGGCATAAAGTCAAGGGCGATGACATCAGAATCATCGTCAAACCAAAATCGAGCATTACAGCAGATACGTGAACGACCTCGGTTTTGTGATTTTTAGGTGCCGTATCTGCATTTTAGGGGAACTAACGTTTATGCCCTACGTTATGAATATTATAATAAACAATGGTACCATATACTCTCCCGAGCTATTTTATAGCCAGTTAATAGTGCCCAATATTATTTACCGCATCTATTTACAGACTTAAAATACTGGTGCTACAAATTCATAAACTCTCGGCTTCATTTCTTCAAGAACCCGCCGCGGTGGCTCAGTGGCTAAGGCGTTGCGCTGCTGAGCACGAGGTTGCGGGTTCGATTCCCGGCCGCGGCGGCCGCTTTTCTGATGGAGGCGAAAAGCAAAAACGCCCGTGTGCTCGAGATTTCGGCGCACGTTAAAGATCCCAAGGTGGTCGAAATTAATCCGGAGCCCTCCACTACGGCGCGCCTCATCGCCTGCGTTGCGTCGGCGTGTTAAACACCACAATCAAATCATTTCTTCAAGAGAATATACTTTCCAGGTGGCGATTTATGAGTGCGTGACGATGTTTGTGACTCTTTTAAAACTAGGTGTTTACATTGTTTTACCATACAGCAACAACTTTATTGCAGAGTACTCACTGAATAAAACACCCATGAAAAAGTGCCGGAAGTATTGTGAACGTGCGCTGCCGAAATTTTAACTACAATTGCAGCAGCGTCTAACCAGCTTCGGAAAAGCCCAATTTGTGTAGATGTTCACAGGGCAAAGAGCCAAGTCGGTACGCCGCCTTCCCACTGAAGGGAGCGTGTCGACGCAAATTTTGGTATGGGGCGCCATCAATCGTCACCCTCCTTTTTTTTTGCGTTCATAATTCGACGAACTACAGCGGAGCGAAAAGGGAGCGGCGGGTTCTCCTCTCCACTCCTTCCGCTGATTATGATGATTGCTATTGGTTCCGCCTTTGTACCAAAAAGGACTAATATACCTATGTTTAATACTCTTGGTTTAATACTAGCTCTGCTTAGGGTAGGCACAAAATACTTATTAGGCAGAAAATACTTTTTTCCCGTTACAGGTGGTAGCTGTCCTACGCAATATTCCCCTCTCTACTTTTCGTCCACCAGCATTCGAGTCTTCTTTTCGTCGCCTCGACAGCCTTGAAGTTGACTTCCTCTGTGCTAACGTTAAATCCTAGGGCTTCTGGAAGCCGAATATTTCCGTCATGTAGATTTGGATGGATACCCTCACATTCTAACACTATGTGCCGCATAGTTGCTGTTCCTTTTCCGCAGACCACGCATACCCCATCATTTTGTGAATACTTACTTTTGTGAATACCCCCAGAGCTCTTAGTTCGCAAGCAACCTGCTCTAGCCTCAAAAAGCAAAGCACGGCCCTGGAAATTATAGTAGAAATTTTCCTTTCTGATGTCCAATTTCTCAGCCCTGTACATCTCTAACGACATTTTGCACCTGCTTGCACCTTGCGCCGCCCCGTTTGAAGGTGGTGTCCTCCCTACCCTGCGACATCCTTGCCCTGCCGGTCGTCTGGTCAGTCTGCGACCGCGATTTTTTTCCCGACTGCTATTCGGTTTACCGGTCTGTGGATGAATTACACTGCACGCGGTGCCTAAAAATTGTTGCGTGCCGCTTTGTAAGTCAAATGCCTCACGAAATCCGGAACTGTGCTACCATGAGCTGCCGTCCAAAGAAAATAAAAATGACCGCGTATCTGCTCCTTTCGTTGCAAATGTCGACAAAAGACGATAGCCTTTCGTCAACATTTGCCAAGTAAATGGCTCCCTTCGCTTTCCCGCTCACCTCTCATGCTGCATGTTCCTCTCCCGTCGCGCTCCTCCCAAGGTAAACCGGCTAGAGGGTTCTCAGGTTAATTAAAATTTACCGCGTTCCACTGCTCCAGGCCGGTGCCTCGCCGATGATGCCAGCGCTGCCGCACGGCAGAGATGCGCGTGAATCGAGGAGCCCTACTTCAACGTTTATTGGCGGTGAGATGTTTGAGTGGCGCCCCCTGGCTCTGACGTCGGCTTAGGGACTTGCGCCACTGTCGTATGCTACACTCCGCTTGTAAGGGGAAGCAGTGCCTGTGCTAGAAATCGCCCGCTTTGATGCTTTTGTGTATTACAAAGCGTATTTTTGGTAATTTAGTTATTTTTGCCAGCTTCTGACACATCTGAATAATTTCAAGCTGTATCCCCCACAAGTTTGCAACACACTAGGAGAGAGAGAACAACTTTGTCAGAGCATCGGTCAGATGATCATGTTTAACTCGTCTTTTCTATACGCCTCGAGCTTCGCGATCGCTGTGCCGCCTGCCGCCGCTTCTCCGCGGCGTTGACTGGATTTGCGATGCGTGGCTGATAGGGGCTCGTGCAGTGTTTTGGTTCTGTTTCGCTTCTTTTCGCCTTTCCGCGCCCCCCCAAAAACTTGTTATGGTGACGTCTATTGGCGAAGAGTACGTTTAGGTCACTTAAAAAGCAGTTGCGTCTTCGTAGAGTACGCGATCGCCTGCAAGAGCTACCCGGGGACGCGGTTCTGCGCGCTTCGTCGCCGCTCTTCCGGGCGTCGGCGACGGCAGCAAGATATCACCCATGTCATCTCCAAAACATCAGGCACAATCGAATTATACTACCGCTTCGTTTAGACCTGATACTGGCACAATGAGAGGTTGGCTTCATTTTGCAGCGTGGACAACGAATGCGGCTTCGTTTCGAATATATACGTCGCAGAAAAATATGTTTCGGGGATGTGATTACCCAATGCCGCATAATAACTTATGCCTTTTATAAGAATATAAACCATGCAAAACTGTTAAGTATATTCCAAGCCTGTGCGTCATTAAATATGTGCCCACACACGCCATATAGCAAGAACCAAGGCAAGTTAATGAAACCGCGGAAAAATAAATGCTGTGAAAGTGCGGAATTAAGAAACATAATAGCTCTAACGGAAATGAAAAAAAAAAACAGTGCAACTTCTGACATGCTAAAGACGTTCGTCGAAACATAAGCCAGGTAGGGTTCACTAGACCAACTATACGCGAAATGCGCTGCTATTGCGCGATACATTGGAGGGGGGGGGGGGACGCTGTGTACAAATGCGGAGCGGAATCAAGCAATGAACGTTTTAGTAATCCCACACACAAATCTCTCGTTCACTTTCCTTTTGTTTTTCTACTTCAACGAAGAGCTGATCGTACGGCGGACGCATTTTTGGAAGTTACAGGGTAGGCTGTTCAACAAACGATGAAAGGTGTCGTCCGAAGAGTGTAGTATGTGATAAGGCCCTCTGATTTCAGTTTCTGGTTTATTCTGCAGGCTCCCTGTGCTATATGACGATATTTCAAAGAAGCATTTAGTCGCGGACGCGGAATATATTCTAAGCCCGTCTCCGCGCTGCTCGCAGAGGATATATGTAGCAGATGAGTGTTTGCGGGCGCTCACCTCACGACAAGACGACTCTGTCGTGTGCTGATCCCCGAGTATAATTATGCATTGTCCATCGTACGTTTGTTGAATATTCCCGAAATTAACACAGACTGGCTTGTAAATGGTGGTGATCAATATATAAGGTATAATATTGGCAAACGTAACTGGCGTGCTGTCAGGTATGAGTGCTCCGCTGATTTGTAAGCGCACAAAACCGATTTAAATCGTAGTGTATAGCTGTAGCATGAACATGTGAGGAACCGGTGGTTACGGAGACACGCCTAGTAAATTCAGGTCAGTGTAACTACAATCGGCTCCATCATACGCCGGTTCCGCGACGCTGGCCTGTGACACACACCTGGCGCTTATACAGACCGAATATACCCCACTAAGATCGCGTCAGAAACATTTACACTCTCGTAAACACACCCTATTTGCGAACAGAGTGACTGCTCCACATAAACATGGATTTCCAGCGCCCGCAAATGGTAAAGCTCAGTCGTGAACGTGCCGCAAAAGCAGCAGCAGCACTGGGGAATGGGGCGCGGACTCCCGCGGCTGCTTTCGAAACGGGCCGCTAGGGGGATTTCAGTGGCGCCTCTACAGGCCGCGCTCGAGGCGTATACTCGGGAACAAGTTAGGAACGGCAATAGCTCATGTACGGTATCACTCCGCCTAAGCGACGGACCCGATTGTCAACGGGCGCGCGCGTTTTGAAAGGAGATTGCTATGAATGCGTGATATCGTCTGCCTTTTCTCACGTAGTTCGTTTGTCGCCGCAATAGTCGTTTATAAGCATATTAAGTTAAAAAAAATCACGGAAACGGCTCGTGCCATGTTCAAAATGTTCCCAGTAATGCACTACTTGCACCGCGCGGAGCAACATCCGGCTGCGGTGACGATGCACAGCGGTAACTTCCATTGCCGTTCTTAAGTTGTATCCGAGTATAGTTTATTCGCGAGCTTCAGTGCTCAGAGCTCCTCGATAAGTACTCAAAATGCGTAGGCTTCCCTACAGTATTTTTGAGATGCTCTTATGAAGACTCAACAGTCTAATGCTCCGTACCAAGCAGCGGGCCCCTACATGGGCATCGTACAGCAGGAAATAAAGCGGCTGTCTTTATTTCATTCGTTGTTGTTGACTTGTACCAGATGAATGGGTTTTTCTGTGCCCGACGCACTAATTCGGCACCGTCACAAACGTCTTATTAGTAGGTTTGGGGATGTTTGGGAGGCTCACAACGTTCGTGTGGATATTTTATTCGGGCTGTATGGCACGCATTCCCTTCACAAATTGGCTTTCGTTATGGCAGCGTACAAGAAGGTGAATATCCGCAGCGTGCGTTGTTTATTCACATGCAAATACAATGAGAAGGTTTGTGCTACGCCACCGCGGTCGCGCCCCAGACAACCTGTCCAGAGTACTCGAAGGTGGCATTTGTGCCCAGAATTTCTATCGTAACCATCGTTATCATAATGAACTTACTCTCAACCAGACTAATTATCACATGAATACGGTGTTGAAGGCTTGATATACTGGCTAACGACAGCAATAAATAGTATAGGTGCATATATTACAAGTATCAAAACCGATGAATATTTCGAAGTAGCTCTGTTGTTTTCAACCATTCTATGGCGTAAATAATGTTGTTGAAGGCAACATCTTGTAAACGTTACGATCATATGCGGGGCAGAAAACAGCTGAAGCTGCTGTGTCGAAGCAGGCTACAATGGTTCGTCGCCTTGTACAGGAAAAAGTGACGTAACAAGCCCAACAAAGGAAAGGGTCCAAGTGCAGAGACAAAGCTTGAGGTCAGAAAAAGCCACACTGCAGCCTCATTATTGGCAAAATGTCAATACAGCGAAATGTAATTTATAATCGTCAAGGTGGCAGAATTTTCGGGCTTGTTAACTGATATCGGCCGCGAACCTGAAACCGGGGTTTTCACTGAAATAGCCAACAAGCTCCTTTGCTTTGTCCCGCGGCGGCTTTCCACGGATTACGTGCCCCGCAGGGTTTTTTTTTTTTTTTTTACCGGGAACCCGAAACATAATCGATCGGCTGCGTAACCTGACGTTCAGTACTGGGCCAAAAGCTGTCGAAGAGGCAGGGTTCCTCATTTTCCGCATTGTCACGGACAACCACCAGACAAACGGTTATGTTTCGAGGCATAACACACTACAGCATGTTGTCCCATATGCAGTACAAAAATTAATCCATTATTCCTCTCTTTACACAAACCACCTGATCAAGAACTTTAGGACGAGTCAGTATTGTTGCTCCTCCGCTGCTCTCGCTTTGGAGCCGCCGCCGTCGCCTCTCTGATAGGAGCGCCACAGGCGATGCGGCGGAGTTAAAGGAAACTATTGCTCTCAGAGCACGGCCTCCGCGATCGGCTGCCGGCGGCGCGCCGTTGCTCCGGCCGTCCCAATCGCCCGGAGAGAGCGTAATTCCGAAGAGGCAGTTTCGCCGTTTCACGCCGCACCGCGGCGCGCGGAGCCGATGGTTAAAACGAAAGCCGGGTATGCTGCAACGCTTCTCGAAATGGCGTTTCGTCAACTTTCGCGCTTCGTATCGCAATAAAAAGAAAGCATAGCTGATGTTATGGATGCAAAGGGACTCATAGAACCTGATAATAATGAATTTATTTTACCTACGATTGCAGCTGTGCGACTTCTTTAACATGTGTCGCATGACGCCTTCGACACATGGACAATATTCCCTACTACCAATGGAAAATTTCTGGTGCTTAAATAACGTCCGGTTCGCTAAAAGGTGATTATTTTTCAGGTATTTATTATGCAGGCTTACGTACTTTACATACTCTGCATGGTCAATGCAGTTCAGTAGAGCGCGGGGCGCGATCGTGTCATACGCACGACGGATGGCTGCGCTCTTCTCCGGCCTTGGAATTAATGCCTGTTGGGTGGAAGCACCCGTCATATTTTTAGGATTAACACGTTTAAAGAGTATTACATTGAGCGATAGCCTCAAAGATATGGCAATCTGTTCTATACATGTGCATTAAGCAAGTTGCAGTTTCAATTTCAGTCGCAACAAATAAAACAACTTGAAGTCAGATGCACCCCGATTTCATTGTATTCTTAAACGTATTTCCGTGACCACAGACAAGCCCAATTTTCCCTATTTTAGACCCAAGACTAAATACATTTAAATTTTCAATTACTGATTTCGAAGCCCATCTATGTGTAAAGATGTAATGATGACAGGTTTCATGTTTGCTTTGGATATGTACACACTGCAGAGGCCCGTTCTTCCATACGAAAATATGCGAGACTTGTCCGTATGAAAAAAAATTGTGGCGACAACAGTGTTTGCAAAATCATTGTAGTGTGACATGTCTAATTGTTAGCTGAGTTGCACGCGCCGCAAAAAGCGAACATAAATTGAAATCTTGTAAATTAAAAAAAAAAAGGCATGTGTGTAAGAATATAATCAATAGGCTGCATAACAGGGGTTGCTTGGACGAGGTATCAAGCAAAAATATACAAATGTTCAACTTCTAGAAATAACTGGCAAAATCAAACACGCCGCCAATATAAAAATGCAACCACTGCGCTCGATTGTTGTCCATAACCCACCCTATGCGGAAATAAAAATATAACTGCTGTTCCAACAAGCGAGCACCCGATAATTCCGTAGCCGAGAAGTTTTCGCACCCAAACATCCGCGCACCTCAATGTCCGCACGGAAATGTCCTGCACCGATCAAGAGCAGCAATCACAGCGCGATTAACTTTTCAGTGCTGTTCCTCGAAGCTTCTGAGACAAGCGGACTTCATGACCCGGTAGTTCGGTTTGTCAGCTCAACAAAAATAAAGCTGCAACACAGTTACACGAATTCCGGCCGTGAAAACACGCAGCAACTCTGGCCCCACAAAGCCCGGTGCAAGCTGCCGAACCATCGGCTAACACCGCCACCTCGCGGCGCGTTGCGGGGTTAGCCAAATTACATGTTTTTGCTGGGGGACGCGCCGAATGGGACGGCCGGAGCAACGGCGCGCCGCCGGCAGCAAATCGCGTAGGCCACGCTCAGAGGCGGACAAAAGCATTCGGCAGGCTGCGCCAAAGGGGGGAAGGGGGAGATCGAGTGGTCGGTATTTGACACTGCTAGATGTGCGTAAAGCAAGCAGCATCCAGGGGCGGTATTCTCATGTTTTGTCCGCTTTGTGTCCGTTTCAAAAGTGTCAGTTTTGAGCAAGCCCTGATTGGCTAAAAGCGAACACCTGGATGTGACGCCTTGCAAGCTCCGCCGTGCTTGCAAGGCGTCACATCCGGGTGTTCGCATAAAAGATAGTTTAAAATAGGTTTGGCCGTTTAAAATGCGTTTACAAGAACATTGCACAAAAGTCAACCCAAAGCCGGCCTCAACTGGAAGTGCGTCACAGTAAAACGGACACAAAACGGACGTTTTCAAAACGGACAAGCACGAGAATACCGCCCCAGATCTTTACTTGTCATTCCTCTTCTTGGCGCCGGTATTGTGCGGCGGCTCTATGGAGGTGGTAACCTACATTTATTCCCGCATACACTGATGCTTTTGTTCTCATATTGGAATTGGAGTCCCCTGCGGCTGTGCTACTACCATTTCGCGTCGGTTCATCCAATAATTGAACTACAGCCGTGCAGATTTACTCCAAACTACGAATTCAGCTCCAGTAGCTGTACGTAACATGACAGTTAGTGCCGTTTGACAAATCACGTCTTAAAATATGGGAGTTATGGATGTGGCCTGTTACATTACCCTTGCACCTGATCTGCCTCTGCCCACGCGAGCGTGTGTTCATGCGCATTTTATGTAATTCTTGTTCTGGACCGCCCAGTTTGACCGACAGAAGCAGTGGATGCACGCATTCAGGCTGGCTTAGTTTTCCTAGACACACCCATAAATGTGTTTTCTTCGCACTGTTTGCCAAATAAAATACAAAAGATGATATTATATTAACAATTAATATTTTTCGGGTGCCCTTAAAGGGGCCATGCAGACAAAACACAAGTTTAGTTCATGCAAAAGATTGCCTCGTTATAATCATACTGACAGACACCACATTTAACGAAAACTTCGCTCATATAAGCGATATAATTAGGAAAAAAACGGAAATGGCCATGCGACCCACTAGCTCATTTCCCGCAACAGAACATACTATGTCATATGTGACAGCTCTGCGATTGGCGGAGGCCGGCAAAAGCAAACGCAAATTAGGCAGGGCTTATAAGCGTGTCGAACGAGCTATTTGTGCTGAAATTTGGGGCGCATTCTTTTTATATACAGTATGACTGGTGGGGGTAACAATTAAAGTTACGAACGAGCACGCAAACACCCAAGCAGTTAGAGCGGCACCTTCCCGGCTGACAGTGCCTAACGCAGCCGTCGGACGCGTCGAGTATAGATTTTGAAAGCCGACCAGCTCAAATCATTGAAGTAATGCAGGAAGTTGCAGTCATGCGCGAATATGAGTCGTTATATCCCACCGATGTTGCAAAAACCGAACAACCCTTGCTCATCACTTCTGCTATATGCGAACATCAAACACAAGGCACGCACAAGGTCGGTCTGTGAAGACTGCCAGACTTGCTGCACAAGGACAACTGCAACGCCAAGACATTGGGAGTTGCGCGACATTATCTTCAGAACAGAAGCTGCAAGAACTAAGGACTGGAAACACAGACGGAAGCTGGACATACAGTCTCATTGTCCGCTTCGCCTTGGCGACGTCAGGCTCTCCTGGAAGATGTGCGACGGTGCATGCACCGCTGGAAACCCACGAGGGGACGTTACGGTTGTGGACCCATTGTTTACCCACCATGTGACTATTTTGAGGGCCAGGGAGAATGTTAATTCCCCAGCCGGGTATGGGCCACGTCGCAAGGAAGAGGGTGCAGCGTTGTGAAGCTCCAAAGAACCAGATCCGCACGTTCAAGCTGTGCCGTAGAGCAGAGGTGTTAAGACGCGTCAAAGTAAGGCAACAGCGCGTAGTGATAAGAGGAGCCGCCCGGACCCTCAAGCTTTGGATGAACTGCAGGATTCAGCGAGCGCGTCGTCGGTAAAGAAACATGATAGGGAACGACGCCGGAACTTGATCCAGATGCGGTTCCAGCTGGAGAAACTAGCCAGCAAGTTTTGCTTGCTGTTCAGAGATTGAACTTAGGTCAGACGTAGTGGGGGGCTGTGAAGTTTAGCGTGGGTATGCGCAAGTCAATCACCACTATGACCATCGCGTAGGCCCCATTTCGAGCAGCCGGTCTCGCTTCCATCGTTCTCCCGTTACAGAGGCCATAGCGCCAGTCTACTGAGCCTGCGCCCGACCTGGCCATAGAGCGAGGAAGTTAGCCTGCGGCGTTCCAATGGACCGCAGAGGCGCATACCTGCACAGGATGTGTGCCAGCCACGAGGCGCAGTCGAAGTCCAGGTTGTCGGTGCGGATTGCGAGCTCGGTGATTGTAGGCGCCGCGGCGGAGCAGCAGGTGCCGCCAACACCGGCAGAGGACGGCGAACAGCGGCAGTGCGGCGCCGGAACCAGCAGCTCCGGGGGCGGGGCCAGACACTGGGCGACGGCGGCCAACACCTTGGCCAAGCAGCTCTCCGGTGCGTGCAGCCCTAACGAGAGCACGGACCGGTTGCTCTGGAGGGCCAGGCCGAGGTCCACCAACCTGCACCAAGGACACAGTTCGGGACACCCTAGCCCACACGTTCAGTTTGCTGCCAGGTGTACCTTGCAGCGGCCCCGAAGCGCTCTTTGAACATGCGCACGCAACCCTACGATTGGAGGAGTTCAATTGGCGAGTACATCCAAGCCGAATATAGCTTTTTTTACAGCGAAGCTGTATATGGAGGGTGCCTTAGCGTGTCTGTATCCGTGGGCAAAAACTCTGTGCTCTATGCGTGCGACACCGGGCATTGTTCTCGCGTATCGTCCAGCCTCAGGTGTTGTTTGCTGTAAGTGTCACGCGCGCTACGCGACGATAGATTGTGGTGCGTCGGAAAAAGCAGTGGTCGGTTTCAATCGAGCCTGAGCGGCAGTGCCGCCAGAACCTAGCTGGGCAGTGTTGAGTATGTGCTGCGATGGGGAAACCCAGTGTGGCTAGGGCACCCGAAGGGCAGCGAGCGTACGAGTATACAACGGCGGGAGTATGAGAAGCGACGGCGTGCGGCGAGAAAGAGCAACGCCGGAGACCGTGCTAGAGATGCCGGCCGTAAGCGGTCGTTCTGGACGCCGTGCTTAAGTGAAATAATAACGTGTTACAGGTACAGTGTAACGTGTGATTAACGCAACCGGGCCGTAGTCACCCGTGGTAGCTTCTCAACCACCTCCACCGGGTGGATTGGCCCGCACTTTTTTCAAGTGCATATCGAATGTGTTCATTGCTGCAGCTGAAGGAAAGCCGGCCAATAGCCCCTGCCCCGCTGTAATGACGCAATTCCAGCGGACCCGCCGCGGTGGCTCAGTGGCTAAGGCGTTGCGCTGCTGAGCACGAGGTCGCGGGTTCGATTCCCGGCCGCGGCGACCGCTTTTCAGATGGAGGCGAAAAGCAAAAACGCCCGTGTGTACGAGATTTCGGCGCACGATAAAGATCCCCAGGTGGTCAAAATTAATCCGGAGCCCTCCACTACGGCGCGCCTCATCGCCTGCGTTGCGTCGGCGCGTTAAACCCTACAATCAAATCAAATCAATCAGCAATTCCAGCGGTCGAAAAATGCCAAGACCGGGAAAGAGAGAAAACGTTTTTGAGCAAGATGGGCATGGAGCCGTCATTTTTGGCTGACTTACTTTGCGAGCCCCTAATCTAAGTACTGGTTTTGGACTATGTTCTGAGAGACTTGGACAAAAAACAGGGCCGATGCGGATGGCGCGCGTGCAGATGGGCTGTGCCGTGGTGAAGCGCTGGCACGGCCGCCGGTATGCGAAAGTACCTCTGTTCTGTCGTCGAAAACAGTTCAGGTGGTACAAACGGGTTAAGGCGCGGTCACACTAGGCCAGCACGACGACGACGCGACGCCGACGTCGACGAGTGGCCAAACCATCGACCAACTGCCGAGTTGCCAGACCGCATTGTCACACTACGCCGAAGGCGACACAAACACGTCGGCGGATGGGAAGTCGCCGCAGTCGCCGTAGTGTGACTGGCTCGCCGACCGAAGACGCCAACAAAACCGGTCGGCCGACCGGTCGCCCGATGCGTCGTCGGGAATCGACCGAGAAGCGAAAACTGCGCCCTGACAACATGCGTGCCGTAATGAATGCGGCTCTGTTCGTTAGTTTCTGTACTGTAATAAACTCAGTAAGGTCCATGAAGCCCATACAACTCAACGCTAGCGCTAATGCGGTCCATATTTTGGCTTTCGACGCTTCGGCCGTGCTCTTCGGCGACGCCGCTACCCCGGAGCTGCAAGCTGCATATGCGTGCGCGATCGGCTCGCCTCTAGAAAATATTAGGTCAGTTTCGTGCAGACGAAGACTTACGTAGGGGTAATTTGGGTAAAAGGGATCAATATCGGCCAAGGTTTCGAACGTAAAACGTAAAAACAAAGTACGGCAAGCACTATCCCCGCAGTGCGAAATCGCAGTCGCAGCCGGGCACACGTATTTTTTCGAGCGCTTTCGCGAAGCAGCGGAGTTGCTGGCGATAAGCTTTTGCGGTGACTTCGGGGTGCCTTGCTGCGCAAGCACACTGTTTAAGAAATTTCAGTTTACCAGCCAGCAATTCTGTAAACCAGCTAGTAAACACCGACGTGTGACACGAAGGACGGGCCTCCATCTAGTACACAGACTATTTGGCGGCAGAGTAGTGGTCTCGAGCGGTACGCACAGTCGGTCAACGTTGGCGTTTCAATTGCCGGCGGTGTTCGCCGTTTTTGTGTTTTTAGCGGTTTTTTTTATTAAGGGCATTGTTTCCGTATATATTCGCGGATCATTTTCTGCGTGATTTTGAGAAGCAACTACCTTTGTTGTGGAAAATTTCCTTCGAAACAGCGAGTGGCTTCTAGGAGCCACAGCAATCAATTTTACTTTTCTTGCACCGCGTTTCTCAAAAATGCGGTACCATGGTGCACTGCAAGGACTTCCCTATTAGAGGAGGTTAAATTTCCGATGACGTACAGGGGGGATTAAAAGATATACGAACGGAGCACACAGCCCCCGATGCATACCGCACCGTCTGGCTGCACTGTGAGTAAACTGCGCTCATGCTATCCATCAGACCGTTTGAGAGTGTGGCCTACTGTTACGGAAAATGCTTGATAAAAAAAAAAAAACGACGCGGTCATTTATTTCGAGGCGTCTTTTTCGGCTCTGCCGCCACTGAGCGTCCTGTTATCTACTACATTCGGGAGCCAAGCGCGCAGCAGGCTGATTACAGCTAGCATGATGCCCTTCAAAGATCATCCTGCTCTGTGGCGACGCAGCGTGAAAAGGCGCCTCTAAATTAACGACCGGCGTCGCTTCTTGATCAAGCATTTCCCATAAATGTATACGCTGCACTCTCAAAAGCTCTCGAATAAGTGCGCATGCACGCAGTTTACTGACTTTGCAGCCAGATGGTGCGGCATGCGTCGGAGGCTGTGCGCTCCGTTGTTCGGATATCTTTTAATCCCCCCTGTACGTACTAGATTATATGCATATTGTACGTGCTACAGAGGACTTTTCGCCGGGGGTTCATCCGTGACATCCGTATTATTACTGCTGCGGCAGCAGCGAACACAGCTATTTTTTTTTCTTTTTTGTCCGTGATCCAACAAGTTGAGGAGTACACACAGTACAAGCAGCGTATACGCGAGTACGCACGAACGGCTTAAGTCGCGGTAGCTGCGACATGATACTCCAAGTTCGGCTAGAGAAAGAAAGAGATCCCCGGCGGAGAGGCGAGGCGGCGGAGTGGGTCGTCGCGCGGTCGTCGGCGTGGTGTGACCAGCGCGTCGAGCGACAGCGCGCAGACACCGACGCCCCGCCGATTTCTCGCCGACGCAGACGGTTGGCCTACGGTCGGCGTCGGCGCAGTGTGACGTGGCCGCCGACAGCTCGTCAACACGGTGTTGGCCGACCAAATCGGCCTATGGTCGGGCTAGTGTGACGACTTTGGGAATAACTGAGAACTGGCGAGGAATAACAAGACAGGTACAGATGGTTCAGTGCTCATTCTTTTCTTCTTTCTTCGTCCTAGCTTCGCATCCCTTGGCTTTGGTGCTGTCTGGCCCTAAATGCCCTCGCACCGTTGAACGACGCATACCACCACTACTTCTTATCTTCTGTTTTCCCCGCACGCCCCGGCACCACCACGAAGCCATTTTGCACCACCACCAGCACAGTTCGGGCGCTCACCCTGGCTCGGTGACTTGCGAGAAGTTCACGGCGAGGGAGGACAGCCGCTGGGCGGAGCGGGACAACGCGCGGCACAGGGCCGAGAAGTTGTCGGCCGAGAAGTTGCCCGTGTCCAGGAGCAGGTGTGCCGGGCACATCTCGGGTGCGGACAGGCAGGCGAGCAGCGCCGGCACGTTCCGGTCGCTGAACGGGCCCGCCAGTTTCGAGGAGAGTACGGCCACCAGCACTGCCTCGCTCAGTTGGGACCTGCAAATGGGAATCACTTGACGGCCCGACCAGGTTGGTTCGAATGGTGCCGCAAACAAGAAAACGGCGGTTGTCTGATTACAGGCCCCATCTGGCACAGAGTTGCTAGTGGACGGTGATTCTGCTGCAAGCACGGAAACGCGATCATCAAATTATTTTTCGGTGGCGCACGTGTGCGTCTGCGCAGTTTTTGCCTAGCTTGTGAGAACTTTCTATTTCAGGGTGGTTTAACACGCTCAAGCTGCACCTGTGCTACTGTGAGGCGCGCCGTAAAATTGGGGCCTAGGCTTAGTTAGGACCACCTGGAACGTCTGCCGATATCTCGCCACCGGGGCGTTTTTGCTTTTCGCCTCAACCTGAAAAGCGGCGAATCGAACCCGCGTCCCTGGACTCAGCAGCGCAAGGCACCGCGGCGGGCCTCTTGTGACCTCCCGTTGCGCTATTACCTTTCAACCGTTAGAGCGGCATGTTCCTTGTGAAAATTCAGAGCAGAATCACCGTGTCCCCATGCGCATTTATTCATCCGACCAAATGAGTGATAGGTTGACATGTTCAGTGTAGACTTGAAATGGTCTTGGCGAAGCTACGTGACGGGCCAGGGGTGTGCATATTTACACCCACACCTACCACACAATACATGGAAAGCACAAATGAGAAGGATCGCTGTTCTGCTGAGCCCAAGGTCGCGGCGGCCGCTTTTCTGATGCAGGCGAAAGGGGAAAACGCCCGTGTGGTCGAAATTTCGGCGCACGTTAAAGAACCCCAGGTGGCCAAAACTAATCTTGAGCCCTCCACTACGGCGCGCCTCATCGCCTGTGAAGCGTCGGCGCGTTACACATCATAATAAAATAAGTTAAGCATCGCGGCTACGAAAACCCACGGACATACGTATGCAATTTCCCACAAAAAAGTTAACCGCACGCCAACAACATTTAAACGTGCGCCTAAATAAATGTGCGCTCCCACTTCATGCAACAATTGTTAGCATTCATACGAGAGGACAAGAAGACACAAAAGCCGCACACGTCAACGCAATAGAGACGTTCGAGGCGTCAGAGCTTCGGTATGCAAGATTTCGCGCGTGAGACGGCTTGAAGGACTATGAACCCGTTAAATCACTTGCCTGTCCTGCACTATGGTGACAAATGCGATGGTCGCACAGAACGTGCTTTCGTGCATAGTTCGCGCGATAGGGGTCATTTCGGAGCATTCCCCCGTGCACCAAAAGCGCGTAACGCATCTGCTTTATATAGCGAGTGCTTTGTAGGCGTAATAGCTAAGCGCACTGGTGGGCGCAATGGGGACGCGTCGTTTGACTACAGCTTTATAAAGGGTTCGGTTCCCGGCCGCGGCGGCCGCTTTTCTGATGGAGGCGAAAAGCAAAAATGCCCGTGTGTACGAGATTTCGGCGCACGTTAAAGATCCCCAGGTGGTCAAAATTAATCCGGAGCCCTCCACTACGGCGCGCCTCATCGCCTGCGTTGCGTCGGCGCGTTAAACCCCACAATCAATCAATCTACAGCTTTATAAATAGCGTCCTGCCCATAGAAGCCGGCGACGATGGGAGCCAGCCATGGAGCCAGAACACCGAAAGAAAATTCCTGTGTGGGGACGGCGCGCTCCGTCAGGTGGTGCTAAAATTAGTCCTCAATTTCGCCAGCTTCCCCTCGTTTTCAGTGTGACATGCGACCTCTGATATAAAATGTGGCGGTTGCATCAATCAATACCGACCCTACAAATCAGTAACTATAACTCCAGGAAGCACGTCAAATGTACAGTCGGCAAAATAATCGTCTATAACACTCGATCGGCCTGCTATTTGCTGATAGCGTCTGGTTGGGAGGCCGCTAGCATGTGAGCATGCGCGGCCCAATCAATGCGATCGCCGTCTCAATTATCGCTTCGCCGGCCGCCTGGGCTTGTGCAGCTACATTCGCCGTGAGGAGCGCTGTCCGCGGTGCTGCGCGCGCAGGGACAATGGGGATGAGATAACCCGTCACAGCGCGCGCTGCCCCGAAATTTTCGCGTGCATTACTTTTTGTGCGCATCCAATCCACTGTGCGTGTATTCCGTGCACCGGCGCTGGGATTTCTGAGCAGGGATTGGCTGCCTAATGCAATTTGGTGCACGCAATGAAATTATTTGCATTGTACTAGCAGCAATTATCTGGTATTTATTAACGCGCGAAATAAGTGAGCAATATGGTTTACCACGACTATTGTTGCTCTTTCTGAGAAAAAACAAACCTCTTGGATTGAAACTGCGTCTTCAAACTCTGTTGTCTGTGCCTTTGTCTGGATTTCATCTCTAAACAGCCGTTGTCTGTATCCTCTCCTGGCATGTTTTCGTCTATAGTTTTGCGCGGTTGTCACCATGGAACCGTCCCCGAACATGTTCAGAAAATGCTGAAAAAGAAAATGCAAGAGAATGTGGTATACATAACCCCCATAACCCTAACACCCGCCGCGGTGGCTCAGTGGCTATGGCCCAAATTTTAAAACCTTCCTTACCTTACTAAGGTCGCCTTAGAACTCGCAAGGAGGCCTTGGTTCAATTTCGGAACGTTCCCTACTGAGGCGTCCTTACGAAACGCTCCCTTGATGTCTCCTTACTGCAAGGTCGCTCGCAGGCTACCTTGATGCGACCTTACCCTCTTCTTTCAACTGGACGCACACTTCCCCGCAGCACTCGGCACACGCCTCGTTAGGCCGCGCGGAACGCTGGGAGCTCCGTACGGCGGTGCTGCGGGAGCGCGGGAGGAACGCGACGGCTGTGGCGTCCGAGTTTATTGCTTCGTACGACAGCTGGGCGGACTTTGCACGGTTTTGCCTGCGGGTGGACGACTTCATGTGCGGCGACGTGTACAGATATCCATCGCTCACGATGAGGCAGCCGCGAGACCTCCTCAACCCGATGCAGCTGTACAACGACGACGAGTTTTCATTCCGCTATTGTTTCTCCAAGGCAGCAGTGATGAAAATGCTGGAGGAACTCTGCCTGCGCGAGAACTCAGACAGAAGGGGAGCCCCACTACCGACGTTACTCAAGTTATTAGGCAGTTCTCCAAGACGTTAAGGGAACCCAAACGCAACGCGCTCGCGCGCGGCGAGTCCCCTACAGCCCACAACCGGCTTGCGTTGCTCGGCTCGGCTCGGGTGTTGGGAACTTTAGGCGTAGCATCGGGACGGATATTTGATTGCCGCTATCTGTGCAACTGCAAATGACAATCCCTAACGCAACTTTTCACCACACTGTCATCCCTTTTCTCGCATGTGAAAGTTTATTTCAGCTATAATTGCCGCTTGAGCAATCGGTGACCAAGACTTCTGCCGTAGCCTGTTTCGATGCTTCCGCGCAGGTAGCGCCATCTTTCGGCCGCTCGGCGCACTGCGCGCCGCGATGATTGACAGGTCGTACCAGCGAACCTCCGCGGCCGGTCAGCGTAGTGTTAGCAGTGGTAGCATCGCGGCAAATATCTGATCGCCGTTTTTAAATAAGCGCTGATAACGATCCCTAGCACAATTTTTCATCGCACTAACACCTACTTTCTCGCATGTGGATCTTCTTTTGACGGTTGACGGTGCTCGCGATCTCGTCAACTTTTCGCAGCCCACGGTCAGCAAATGTGCTCTGGGAAGTTACGCAGGCGGTGTGCTTGCGCCTGTTCACAAAGTGCGTGCGGCTGCCAAACGCAACGAAGAGGAAACGCTTATGACGCGGAGTTGTTTTACATTCCGCGGGTGAATGTTGGGCATGCTGCTGCATTCGTCGCAAAGCCGCTTCCGCACTTTAGGTTTCACTCGCAGCGACTCGGCGTTGCTCTTCTTGCACTCCACAAAGTTTTTGTATTTTCGTACTAGTTCTTGGAGAAGTTCTTTTTTTTTCTTCTATGTAATCCACTTTCCCGGGCATGGTTATATTGGCCCTACGCTCGCACAAAACGTTGGCTGGCACGTTTCGACGCTAAATGCGATGTTGACAAAAAACGTGAGACTGTTGCCAGACTAGATTTGACCTACCAGCAACTGTAGTAACCGACCGGTACTACTTGTTTCAAGAACTGCGCAATAAGCAAACATTAAATATATATGCCCGTATAAATGTAAAACACGACAAATTGAATGCCTATCGCGGCTAATAAAGGCACATTTTAAGAACAAACTGCGCTTACCCTCGCACCCATGTGCACGAATGGCTTCCTTGACGGGAGTAAGGGCGCCCTTTGGTAAGGGAGGTTGAGGGAGGCTTTAAAAATGCGGATCGGAGCTGCAAGGTCGCCTCACTGTAAGGGAGCATGAAGGGCTCCTTCAGTAAGGTGAGGAAATGGGGTAAGGTAAGGAAGGTTTTAAAATTTGGGCCTAAGGCGTTGTGCTGCTGATTACGAGGACGCGGGTTCCATTCCCGGCCGTGCCGGCCGCTTTTCTGATGGAGGCGAAAAGCAAAAAATTTAGTGCCCTTCCACTCTGTGAAAAAGGATGACCTGAAAAGCAGCCCGTCCTCTACGGAGTGCACGAAACAAAACCCGTTTGTAATTTACGATTGGGCGTACTTCCTAGCCAATTATACCTGAATGCAATTTGGAAAAGACCCGAGCTTTATCCGAGCGGAAAAACGTAGAGCAGCCTCTTTCCCTCCCGCGTCGTAGGCATCTTACTGCTTGTGTAACACGCCAACCCAATCCACTCTACCACTCCGGACACCGGACCGGTCACATTGGGCGTTTGACGGCCCCGTTGAAACCTCACGCCAACACAACGGACAAGTCCCGTGTCACTGTATATTCTTGTGTCCCCGTCTAGTGCGCTTTTTACCATGTCGATGTCATCAGTAAGGGCATGGAACCCTTAAAGGAATACTGTCACTAATTTTCGGCGTTAAAGGGGCCCTGAAAGGCGTTTTTAGCACACTAAATGAACTAGTGCAATCGTTAGATTGGGTCGTCAACGACAGCTGTGCCAAGTATTACTCTTTTACGCGCAGCGGAAAGCTCACACTTTTGTTGCAAAGTTTGTCGCCCTTTTCTCACCCTTCCCTGCGTGTTTTTGGACGCCGCGATCTTCACATGTCTACGTCATCGATTCCCAGATGTTCGTCATGAGGTAGACATCCTGCTATTGGGCGGATTTTTCACGAACTTCCGGCAAAGAGATGTGTCGTCCGCTCAGCGTCGGCTTGCCGGCTGATCTGCCAGCGGAGTGCCGGAGGGCTTGGACATTTCACGATAAACGAAACAAGTGTAAACAAACGCTTAACCGTTTGTATTGAATGCAACACGGTCATAACACGACATGGATATTATCTTACGTGAGCACGTGCCATAAAGAAAGCGTCGAAGCCCCGTGGCACTTCTTTCGTGCAATCGCAGAGAACGCCCTGAGCCGAATGCCCGGGTTTGACGCATACATTTTATTCAACTTCAAAACAATACAGAGATGCGTTTCGAACGAACACAATGTCACAACATGCGTTGCAAGTCTGAGCCGCGATTGACAGACGATCGGTTGCCTCCTCCTGCCCGTCGTAAATTCGGCACTCACCTCGCGCCCGGTTTGCGGGGACGAACAGCAAGTCACTTAACCCTGGTGCGCAAGCCGAGAAGGCTTTTTGCCAGGCCACGGCCTCCGCGATCGGCTGCCGGCGGCGGCGCCGCCGGACGCCGATCGCGGAGGCCGTGGCCAGGCACACTGCACATACCCCATGCGAGGTTGAGTCGTACGTCGCTCGAGAAAGATAATCCAGACTATGGGAAGCACTATCCACCCGCAGAAGTACAACGTCGCATTTCATCGCGAAGCGAACGCGTCCACAACACACAGGAGGCGATGCACACACACACACACACAGCTTCGGTCGCTGCCTTGGCTTAGCTGCAAGCTTCGTTCGGACAGTCAGCGATGTTACGACGATACAGAGCTGCGTGAGGGCGACGTGCTAATCACTTGACGTATTGAAAAACACAGGGGCAAAGAACTTGGTTCATCGGGAGCAAAAAATCTTTCCTCCATCTCGCGGCCTCACGTACGCACGCTATTTTGCTGCTAATAGAGAGTTTTAGTACAGCGTTTGTTGCCTTTGCACACGCTAAACGCTAAATTTTTGCGTCCCGTTACGTAAACGCCGCAAGGGGAGATTTAGTAGAGCGGCTCATCAGTTTCGCGTAGCGACACGCTAATGCATACACGGCGCCATCAGTCGAATGTTTTACGAAATGACTCGCCGGCTGATCTGCTAGCGGAAGGCCGCTTTGCTTGGGCATTTTACGACTATCCAAAAAAGTGCAAACAAACGCTTTCCCGTCAGTGTTTCATGCGACACATGGATGCAGCTTGTTAGAACACGGGTGCTCGCTGCTCGAGTGCGGCGCTGGTTTGCTTTGCGCCTTCCCATTCATCGCCACTGATAAAGTGATCCGATCCGGCGCGCTCTGTACACGGGTTCTGTGTCGGTTTAAGATGTCTTTTTCACATGCCGCCGGTAGGAATTACGACCGCCGCAAAAGGGGCCACATCTGAGTCGGAGCTTTTTGGATAAACAGTGCGCGATGCATCAAAGGGAACGAGCGCACGATTCTCCCCGTGCGGCTGCGAGTTCGCCGCCGATAAAATTCACGTTCCGCCGATAGCAACTGCAGCAACGTACACTGCAAAAGGGCAAGGCCAGGCCGCACACATGCGGCCAGGTCTTTCGTTCGTTTTCCAGCCTTGAGCAGAGTGCGGGATCCATGTCCATGGTGTCAACAACGATCAAAAAGCCGAAAGAGCTTGCCCGTAGCAGACGGAAGTCTGAGGAGCGCAATAGCGGAAGTACGTCACCGCTGAGGAGCGCAGCATCATGGGAGAGAAGGCTCGCGTGCCGTGAACAGCGAAGAAAAAGTTGAAAGGAGGGGGAAATACAGCGCGACGATAATGCGCCGTTTTTGGTTTACGATTTCTCAGCTAATACTCATCGCTTTAACAAAATTCTTGCAGGAGGAGATTGCTAATACATTGCTTTATTTGGTTGCATGTACATCCATGCATCGGCGGAAGGTATTTCAGGACCCCTTTAATATTATTGCACAGTTCGCTTCCTTTACTTAACAGAATACCCTGGCTGAAATATGACCGGCCTGCGACGTGAAAAACATACTTTAATTGGATCTCATTTATCGCGCTGATGGAACAGCACGCGGAGCGGCGCTCAGCAAATGGACATCGGCGTGGCATCATCCCGACGTAGCCAAAAGACGTGACGCGGGAGCATTCGTCAAAAACTTGTGACATCACTCCACGCGCGCGGTCCCGCGAGCATGCCGCGAGCGGCGACTGGGCGCTGGCGCATTCACAAAACGGGTGCACGTAGCCAGAAGTTCCATACACGGGAAAGGACGCGATAATATAGCCCGGAAGCGCAATAGAAGTCGTCATCAGGACTCTTATTAAAAGCGGTCATCGAAGTTCCGCAGCAATGGTTCCGCCGCCTAGGACCTTCAGGCACTCCAGCCGTTCAGCTCCGGCGGCGGCGCAGCCGAAACAATGCCCCCACACCCATTCGCAGTGTTATGACGTCCGCACAAAGCGATGAGGTCATGCCGGGATACTGTCATATGCGCCGTTCTGGCTGAAAGCGCGGGAAATTGAAACCAACGATTTTCAGGCCGTTCAATGTAATTAATAATTGCGCGCTCAAGTATTTAAAAACTGGGTCCTAAACAGTATTGCGATTTTACGTGCGGAAAAGCTGGAGTACAATCCAAGGAACGCCCTGCCATAAAAATGGTTTAAAGCGTTGAGTATTAGCCGATAGAGTTATCGTTCCTTAAAAAGGGCCAGCAATAAGGCCTGGAGATCTTCCCCTCTCATCGCGACTCCAAAGCACTGTGGAAGCGGTGACGTCACCGACCAGGCGCAAGGCCACCTAAAGAAACAGGGCAAGGTTCGAGATGCGCGCAGCCATTGGCTCCGCTCGGCGGTACGTCCCGCTTTTTTTAGCAGCGCAGGCTCCTCCTGCAACTGTCAAGCGGGGCCGGTCGGGCCGCTCGAACCTCCCGGCGACCGTGGTCGCGTCGGCACGTCAGTTTTAGAATAGGGGAAACGAGCGCTTAAAGCCCAGGTTGGCGGTCCCAAACACATGCTCGCTCACGACAGTAATTAAAGATTCACACCGACGACTAGCGACACGCTAGCGTTTCCGCATGCGGCACTGTCGCGGCCAACACGTCCCTCCAAGGCCTCGATGCTCGGAAAAGGCTTAGCATCGCCGCAGTTCTACAGTCACCGCTTTACGAAGCCGCACCGACGACGATCAGCAGCGCAATCTTTCACTGCAATATCAGCCCCTCTCATGAATTTATAAACTGATTGGAACTCAACTTACTTTTTTTTTGCGCCCCATAGACCATGTCGGCAGGCTTTACTTGCGAGGAACCGGCAAGGTTTCAAAAACTGTTTTACCGTCTTCTTACATATACTGTGAATCGTAATGCCTTCTGCCAAAGCCAACAGCCCTGAAGGCCTGAAATTTGTTTTGGTCTTGCATATTCGCTGCTGTATGTCACTGTCCTCTGGCTGTTCTCTTTGTTAGGAAGATTCCAGAATACAGAAGCTGACGCCTAGCTCCGACTCTTCGTGCTTCGCACAGGGCCGGCTTCGCAAGGAATTGGGCGACGCCAGCAATGTTTCTTCCGGAGCGGTAACAAACCGCTCCGGAAGAAACATTGCTGGCGTGATCATGCTATACAGGCGTGATCACGCCTTGACCTAAAGTATGCGATTTTAGATCTTTTATTATGATAAAAAGCGACGCATACGCAAAACGTGGAGCGTACAAGCATCAAAAGTCAACCGAGTGCAAAGAAAGAGCAGGGATAGCGAGCCCGACTGAAGCAGACGACAAATGCGAGAATCCCTAAGCTGACGTCACGGAAACGTAGGGTGCCTCGATGCGCGCCCGGCGCGCATCGAGGCACCCTACGGAGACGCACTTCTCAGCGCCGCTCGTGGTCGCACTCACCGCCAATAGTGTAGCTCTGCCGGGCGGTGACAAGTTTTAGCTGCTGCGGTGTATGCAGTATCGTGCATACACGGCGCAGTGGTCTCCTTGTCAGCCGTGCAGGCATCTAGATGCTTGCTGCGGTAGCGACCGCCAATAGGGACCGGGCAGCTGGACGGGTGACGCCACCACTCGGCACACCCCCCGTCAGTGGAATGAACCGGTGCATTGGACAACAGACTCCCGTTTTTTTTGTCGTGTTTGCTTTGGTGCTTTGAATGTTTTGGTGGTAGTGTGAGCGGACATGTGAGATGAAACGAAGTCTAGACAGGTGTGTTGGGTTTTTAGATGCAGTAACGGCTAGTAAACTTGTCAGACGCTTCTAAAGTTGGGTGGCGGCTACAATGGCATGAGCGCTTTTTGCAGCGATCTACGTTTGGCTCCACCCGTTCTGAGCGCGAATAAAACTACTATTATTAGTATTCATTTCTTCTTAAATGAACTAACGTCTACATAAACTTATTTTACGCTTCTAAGTTTGGGAACGGGCTAGACTGACATGAGTGCTTTTTGGAGAGCTCTGCGCATGGCTCCGCGCGATCTGAGTATTAGGAATATTAGTCTTCATTTGTACCACTTTAAATTATCTTCACTGGTTTCAATGACTACGGTTTCCACGCCAGCCTTAGCGCTGGGATACCTCGATACATGTGCTTTGAAGACCAAGGCACTTGCGTACGAGATGGATTACCGTGTAGCCGTAGAAATGTCGCGATAGTTTAGATTTTTTTTTCTGTAACCGTGAGCTTCGTGGCTTCGGTTTTGGTGAGCGACACTGTGACAGCATGGGAGCCTGAAAGCCGAAGTGGAACTCCCACGTTTGTGGGTGGTCATTTCATCAAGAGCCAAAGTTATTCACCCACCCAACAGCCCGAGCTACAAACCATCCCTCCTCCCCTTCCCGTTTTACCACCTGCGTGGAATAAAGGCTGGCACCGATAGTCAAAAAATGTGACAGCGTTAACGTCAGCTGGTATTCTTTAATGCTAAAGTATTCTTTACAGAGTACCTAACAAAATCGTGTAATGCCTTGTAAAGACACCAAAAAAGCGCGCGCGCGCGCGCGCGCGCGCGCGCGAGAGAGAGAGAGAGAGAGAGAGAGAGAGAGAGAGAGAGAGAGAGAGAGAGAGAGAGAGAGAGAGAGAGAGAGAGAGAGAGAGAGAGAGAGAGAGAGAGAGAGAGAGATCTTTAATGAAGTCTGGCGATGTTAGCTGAGCTAAAATGCCTAACTTGCTACGCCAGTTGATGACATGATGAGGATGATGGCGATGATATTCAAGAAGTTGATGCGTACATATAAGGCGAGTTATTCACAGCGGCTGGTCTAGACCTGTGTGTTGCAGGTACTCTATCAAAGCTTTGGTAGCCCGTAAAGCACGTTTGGGACAAGCCCATGGTCCTAAAACGTCCTTTAGCTGCATGTCCACGGAAAGCGGCGATTAGTTGCCTCAAATATGGGTGCATCAGCCCGATGAGTCCCCCAGCACAGACACATTTCAGACACACTGGAAAAAGTTTAGATTTGGAGAGGGGTGCATAGAAGTTCAAAATTAAGCCAAATCATCTAGCCCTCCGTCTAATGATTACGATGGTTGAACGCAAAGCTTTCTTCGTGCGAAATCGAATGGGAAATGGTCAAAGCCAGAGACGCTGCAATCAAAAGACCAAACTGCGTGCTGGTCAAATTCAAAGCTCAACTAGTCAAAGTTTAAATCCAGAAAGCAACGAAGGAAACCCGCACGAGGAAGCTTAGCTACAAGCCATCATCGTCGTTAAGCGGAGGAGTGCATGCTTTTTCAAGCGTATGTGGCAGCTCGTAAACCGCATTCAGTTGTGAAACTGAGTAGAGGTTTCGGGCACCCCACCCTCCAGTATCGCGTCCTTCAACCACGCAGGAATTGGTTTTTCAAAAACCAATTACCAACTAGCCAGCAACCATTGCAAGTCTTGTAAAGCAATGCTTCACCACGACAACCAATAACGTTCTACTATCATGCGATATGTATTCTGTAAACGATTCCGATGCCTGTAGTAAGAGCATTTCTGTGAAATTATACACGTTTCAGCCGTAGTTAATGAAGTTACGGAAGCGTCGTCCATCACAATTTCTGTTTTGAGGTAAATCTTAGAAGGCGCCCCCCAACTTTTGTCTTTCGCTTGTGTCCGACGCCGTTTCGTCAACAACTGCCAAAGGTCAGCGCCGCAGTATTCCTGGATCGGTTGCACACACCGGCTTTGTGGGATCATTTAGCTACAATATGCTCCTCGATACGCGAAACTGCATGCAGGCATGAAAAAATTGCATGAAGGAATGGACTTTCACTTCCAGCTTGACTTCCAGCTTGGCGCATTGAGCGTCGTCTGCTATCTGTAAATACTAAGTATGGGCGTACATCACACACATGGCATGCCTCGTAAAGGTCACATCCACGCTCAATATTTACCGATCTGAAAAAAAGTCATTGGGGTTATGTACGCTTTGCAAGCCGCACCGCAGAAAAATGATAGGAAGCCATGCACAATAACGCTGCGCTGACCGCCACCGGCATTCCACTGACGAGCGGTTTTCCACGGGCGGCGCTGTTCGCTGAAGCGACGGTGGTGCCATACAACGGCCGCCCGGTCCCTATAGTGTCGCTCTGCCGGGCGGTGACAAGTTTTAGCTGCTGCGGTGTATACAGTATCGTGCATACACGGCGCAGTGGTCTCCTTGTCAGCCGTGCAGGCAGATGCTTGCCGCGGTAGCGCGTGTAGCGGCGTTTCCGCCTGCGGAGAATCTCCGTGTTTTTCAGCGTTACTCATACCTTGTAAACGACGCGCTACATCTACAAACTCAGCTAAGCTCGTGTGACGGATAGCGACGATCGACATTCGTCCCTACAAGGATGCGCCGTGCCGCCGGTGCCGGAGCGCCACTCACCGGGACCGAATACGCATTTCCCCCAGAGCCGGGAACGCTGATTGGTTAAAGGTGCCCACCAATAGCGGTTTCTGTTGAGAAGATAGTGGCGTGTACGCTCATGGCTCTGCAAGAATTAAAGTTAGGACCATGAGCGCCGCAAGACACCATAGTTGAAGTTTTCGAAGCACCACTATAAAATTCGGCCCATTTATATTTATCCTGCAGGGAGAAGAAGTACTGTAGAATCGCAGCACTCGGAACTCTGCTTTTATCCATTTTCATAAAAGGAACATCACAATAAACAGCCTGCAGTTGCCATGGTGGTATAACGTCAAAAAATGATGATGTGCATACATCTAAAAAACCCAGCGGAAAGACCTGAAGCTTCCTCTCTCACCCTCAGTGAGTAGGGCAAAGAAACAGATGGACGATTTGAGAATGACAGGTCAACGCCATGTTCAACCTGCAGCAAATAACTCCAGGCATATACTTGTTCGCGACTCCACTGAAAGTGTTGGAGGAAATGCTGTCCCCCAGCCTCCCGCCGCATCTACAGCAGTATTCACTCGCGCGCCAGATACCCAGTTGGAATATAATCTCCGCACAGTTTTTAGAGCCTAGCAGAGCATCTTTTCAGTGGCTGTTGCGCGCAGGAACCGTCTTATCTTTCCCACACGGAGGCAGGCCCCTGTGATTTCTTTTTGGTTTTTTTTTGCGAGAGTTTGGCTTACGGCATAACAGTTATATATACAACATCACATTGGTTTCACGCAGAAACGTCAGCAGAGACCGGTACTGAGGGCCCCATATCCATCGCTGTAGACCAGGGGGTATCCCAGGATGGAGCCCTGTGCCCCGGAAGTGTTGCAGGCGAGAGGTTTGAAGGGCAGGGCAGGTCCATAGGAGGTGGCTCGTGTCGGCTTCGGATGCAGGGACCGTATAAAAGGGGCAGGTGTCCGCAAACGGTGCGGGATAGCGGGCAGGCCAAGCGTGGGCTACTGCTGGCGATAAGGTCACCCCTACTCGAAGCCTCCGCAGCAGGACCTCCTTCCAGCGAGCGAGCCCACTGGGGAGGTCAGTTCCACGCGGTGGAAGTAAAGCACGCGTGGAGCGGCGGAGGTTCTCCTTTTCCACTAGCAGTTCTTCTAGGGTGGACACCGGAAGAAGTGGTTGCGGCCGTGGAAGGTCTATACGGCGACAGGCGCGATCCGCCGCTATGTGGGCAGGAAACATGTCCCAGCGAACCCACAAAACACGCACAGGGCATGGGTATGTGTCCAGGATCGCGTGAATACGTTCCGACATGCTGGTGCTACGCGCAACGCGACGTAGATCACGTATTGCTGTCGTTGAGTCCGTGTAAATTTCCAGTTTCACGCTGGTAGTTACTGTCGATGCAAGCGCTTGCAGACCATCCCGAATTGCAGTAAGTTCTGCCAACAGGCTTGGTAGAGGTCGGAGGGTCTCGTAGGCGCAGCACTGGTTTAAGGTTGGGTGAGAGGGACAAGCCAAGGCTGTGGTTACCAGGCAGTCGTGTGCCCCGGCGTCCACGAAAGCCTGCATGACTCGTGTCCTCGTCGCAGGCGCCCAGTGACGGAGGTGAAGGAGGGCTGCATCCGGAGGTTGATGAAGGCCAGTGGTTCAGACATGTAGCCTTGCCAGAGGCTTGTTGTCCGTCACTTGATGGTAGCAGGCGAGCGGAACGACGCTGATGGGTGATCTCATCTAGCGTGTTCAGCTGAGCTTCGGCTTGTAGCGGTGGGATTGGTGCTGTGCGAGGGAGGCCAGTAATGGTGCTCATAGCGGCACTGTTGATGGCCTCAAGCCTAGCCCAGTCCGCTTGCGTCATGTGCTGGAACTGGGGCTGATACACAAGCCGTGGCTGTAGTATGGCGCGCTCTAGGAGACGGGCAATCGTCCAGCAGGCCCCGCCAGACTTCTGAGCGATGCGGCGAACGAGGTGGAGCATCTGTCCGCGGCTTTCTGTCGAGTACATCGGAGCCACTGAGCTGCTGACCCTGATACCGATATTTCTACTCCTAGGACCCGAAGACGGTCAACTGGAGGTATGTCGTTTCCATTCAGTTGCAGTGAAATGGGAGACACTGCAAGGAGGTGGCGGCCCCAAGCGTTGGCCACGGGAAGCAAAGCAGTCTTCTCTTGCGAGAGAGTGAGGCCCGCATACTCGCACCATGCATCCCTGGCAGTCTGTTAGTGCTTGCTGTAGGCACTCGGCTTGTCGTGACAGGTCTGGATGCACTGACCACACCGTAATGTCATTCGCGTGCATGAGGACATATAGATCTCGGAATGGGCGCACCGCCGCTAGATCCACGTTGTACTTTTCCCACTAACACGCGAATTATTCCTCTTTCCTGTACTGACGCCGCAAATACCATTGCGGCGAAAGGTATTCTTGAGCGCGAACCCGCTGGCTCGCGCCTCTTTCATGCAGGCAGGTGCATGCCGTGCAGAGAAGACGCTCTGTGGAACAACGGGGTGAAGTAGTGTCACTGTACGAACTGAAATTTTTTTTCTCTGCTAAAACAAAAACTGTTCTCATTAAACCTTGTGAAATAAACTGCGATCATCTGTACTAGTGAATGGCTTGTATATGATATTTTTACTACGAGCACAACAATGCGCAATTTCAAGGTGAATGTGGGCCAGAAAGGAGATTTGAGAAACGTTTTCTCGCACATTTCACCTTTTTTCAGTGTAAATATAGTTTTTACACATTTTCCACAATTCTGAGATACAGGTACAAATGCTTCATTGACTCAGAGAATGTGCTCGTATTTGCTAAAAATGTTTGAAAATGAAGGCATCGTGTATTTTCTGAATGACGTAATCACAGCAAAAAAAGGAAAAATATCTTAAAGATGCGGCATAGACCAGCCCAGGGCGTCGACATGATGTTCACAAAAAATGGTGGCCATTGTAAAAGAAGTTACGTTTTCATGAATTTTTTCACAGACGTAAGTTTGCTTTAAACCCTGGAGGTAAAAGGGCCACTAGAAAAAGAACAAATTTTTTTTTGGACAAATACACTTTCAGGGAGCATTGTGGGCCATGCGAAGATGACCCACAATTTTTACTGAGCAAATCCGTGATGGTCGATTTTACGGCTGGGACATTTGGCATGGTATGACCCAGCAGAGTAGCCCGCGCCGCTGGGGGTTCGCTGATCACGCGAACACTTCCTGAGACGCAGCAGAAATGCGCCGTGACCGAGAAGATTGCAGCTCGCGCTGCCCACAAATTTTATATTAGGGAGTATTCTAATGTGCCGCGCATTTTTAACGCCTATTCCTGCTTCTGTTTATTTTTCGCAATCATCTGATAACCGCACTACCGCCGTTAGCTGCCGACTGCGCAAGAGGTGTCAGCGGGGCGAGGAGGAGCCCCGGAGCGGCGCCGAGTAAATCGATGACACCGGAATGAAAACTGGGGTTAGACATATACTGCTTTGCAGTAAAATTCGACACCAGAAACCACACTATTACCTGCATGCTTTTTTTCGTACACTTATTAAACACGTTACTGCACACACATACCAAACGACGGGCGGCGGCCATTCCGAGGCATCGGCCGCCGCTCGCCCAGGCCCGCTCGGGGAAAGGCAGCGACCGTCGGCAGGCGCGAAAGTTGGGCGAGCGTCGGTTGCGGCAGCTGCCGGGGAAAAAGGACTTCAGCAGCGCCTGCGACGTCACAAACCTCATTTCTCCCCTCACCACTCGTTGCCAGGGCGATTAATGCAACGGTTTTTTAGACGCCACGTGCCACTAGGGGAGGATTTGGCGCTGTTGGTGCGAACTACGTAGGGTGCCTCGATGTTCCTCCTCGCCCGGAACATCGAATCACCCTAGAATTACGCGGGACCACGGTGGATGCTACAGAGGCCGCCCCGTGGTACAGCGGCGAGGCCTAACAACGCCGTGAGGCGAAAAAGAGGAAACACGCTACTGTTGCGTACAGCTTCGCTACCTTCAAGTCTTACGCATTAGTGTGAGCTTCCATCGTTTTCTTCATCAACGAGCACGGACTGCAGCATATTGATGCATCAGTTACCAACATGGAGTTACCATTTCGGCTGGCGTTTAGCGTTTCGGCTGGCGTACCCGAATGGTTGCCAGGCCAGGGTGTTCTCTCCGCTAAAAGAGCGAAGGCGAAGCAGTGAGTGTTATTGCTCAAGCATACGCACCGTACTGTTTCTCTACAGGTGCTACTTCTTGTTCTTTAAGCAATTTACTGCTTCTTGCGAAACTTGAAACTAATAAATAGTAGCGCTTGCACGGATTACACTGACGAAATAAAACACAGGTGAGGATCACGCATTGCTGTGGGTTATGAAACAAGCTCCTACGTGTATGCTCTGCGATCAGTGTTACAAATACTTTGTAGCCGTTTTAAGTTTAGTTGGGCTTTGTGATCAGGCGAATGTTATAGACATGTTAAAAGTGTTCTATGTGTTGTGCAATGTGTATGTATCCGTGTCCTACGCTTGCACTGTTGTCTATTGCATGAATTGTGCGTTGGCAATGCCCCCAATAAAGTGTATGTGGCTGTGTTGTGCTATGTTTCTTCCCAATCTGTGCCCGCCAATGTTCGGCCTCTGTAATGTTGCCTACGTAAGCCATCGATGTAAACGCCCACTGACAGTGATGTTTAGTAGCTGCCACTCCCCGCTTTACCCCTTTTTAGCGTTTTTAGCGTCATTTATCGGTCATTTATGAATATTCACGACTGGTTTAATTCGAGATCGCTAGGTGGCGAGCCGTGTCATCTAGCGTCACTCGCTAGTGTCAGTGGCGTCCTCGTTCCGACGAATGCGGCTGTTGGTCTTCACGCCGCCTGCGCCAACGTTTGGCGCCTTTGCGCTGATAAACGCGATTGCAGACCATCTGCGTGTCGATGCATCGGTTGTATCAAGGTGAGGGGACTAACAACGACTAGTTCTCAAAATGGCCGCATTGGATGTTTGTGATGCCCAGCGGATTACGCCGCACGCGGCTCTTTTTGCGCCGCACGAGACACCCTGAAATTAATCTAACCCCTCGTATTCAGCAACGTTTGCATGTGTTAATTTTTTCAAAAAAGTAATTGCTTCTAGCGGACCTACGGGCTTTTAGGCCGCTGCTGATGCTTCACGCATGTTGCTACGGGGGCCCGACCACCGTTTCGTCCTCGATTGCCGCGCCACCTGTAGCGGATGGAAAGAGCGGATTCGCTCTTTCCAGCGACGCTGGGGCGGTATTCTCGTGTTTGTCCGTTTTGAGTCCGTTTTATTGTGACGTACTTCCAGTTGTAGGCGGGCTTTGGGTTGACTTTGTTCTTGCGAACTGCTCTTGAAGACACGTTTTAAACGACTAAACCAATTTTAAACTATCGTTTATGAATTCATTGTTCTGACAGCGAACCAACAAGGTGACGAAAAATCGCCTGCTCCGAGAAGCCGCGCCTCATATCTCCACCGTGCTTGCATAGCGTCACATCGGGGTGTTCACTTTTAGCCAATCAGGGCTTGCTCAAAACGGACACAAAACGGGCAAAACATGAGAATACCGCCCCTGGTGACGCCGCTGGGAATTGGTCCGAAGAAGGGAGACGGTGATCGGCGGACTGGTCGTTCAGGCAGAGGCGGCTGGCGGCATCCGTGCGGCTACATCGCGGCCTTGCATAAGCGGAAGGAAAATAGTATTCGCAAGTATACGAATCGAAAATGCCGTATAATTAAATCGGAAGATATGCGCTACACAAGCGTCCATACTGCCTCAAGTTTCTTGAAGCTGCGGAAGCTACGGGTAAATGAAAAGGTTGTGGACCCCGTCGGTGCCTGCTGCGGGAAAAAAAAAACACAAGTCTTTTGGGTACATCCATACGTACGTGGTGCTTAAATTACTCTCCACTAAATTACAGCTGTCAACTAATAGTGCTTTGCTGTGAGGGGGCCGATTTTTAGGCGTTTTGTATAACCTTGTGATCGTCTTTTTCGGATACTATTTACATTCATTGCCGCATAACATGTCATCCGATCTTGGCTTACGTGTTGCTAAATTGTCTCAATTCCACCGCTTTCAAACACATAAGCAGCAGAGGCTGTCCGATGCGCTTGCTGTAATTTTTTAAAAAGAAACAGATGAACACATTTTGCACGCAAATGCGAGAAGCGAATGTGACGATGCGTTCATTGATTAATGACTGGATAGTATAAATACTTAAGCTGAAGCAAAATGCTTTAGCAATAACAATAACTTTAGGTCTGTTAGTTCAAATGCGAGGTCTTGAATGCATTTGGTAACCCCCGTTTTTGTTTTGGTGATAAGCATAGACACACTTAAAAATATTACCAGCAGTCAAATCAACATAACGTAATTTTAGCCAGGAGATTTCTCTTAAATTATGACAAGCCAAAAGCGTATCTGAATGTGTATTTTCATGTCCGCTTCAATGTCACACGCCAGTGCATGCTGCATGCATGCGTAAATACGTATGCTAACATTTTAGTTTGCTTACCACTTGATACTACGTAATGGGAGCCTCCTCTTCGCGGTTTTGCTGCCCAAAGTCACAACTGGGCTTTACTGTACTCAAGAAAAACTCCGCAATACGCACATATCGCCCGCACATGGTGCGCATAGTGTTCTGCTTAGCAGGCACACAGGAAAAAAATAAATACGCCTCAAGTATAACGTGCACTGTGATGACGTACAATGCAAACATGTCCCCCAAATTGGCGTTGCATATTCTATAGCAGGTTGTTTTCCCACTAAGGCGGGATTGTTCTCAAACCACTCCCGTGCGGCCTGAGCCGTGCACAGCGGATTGCGTCTCACACGGCTTTTTCAACACCGCACCAGACACCCTGAAATGAATCTAATGTTGTCTCGCATTCAGAAACATATGCATGTGTTTATTTATTTTCAAGAAAGTAATTGTTTCTAGTAGAGCTGCGGGCTTTCAGGCCGCTATTGATGCTGGCGCGCATGTTGCTACGGGGGCCCGATCACCGCCTGGTCCGCCATTGCCGTTTTCCGCAGCGCCACCTGTAGGGGCTTGAAAAAGCGGATACACGGGCCTTCCGAGGACGAGACCTCCGAGCCTCTCGTCAGTTTCAGGGAAATTACCCTGCATTACCTCGTCCCCCGCCGTACTACCCCACCACCGCACCACCACCTATCCTCCGAAGCTGCTCGCATGTGGCGGATACTACAAGAGCAAACCTTTCCTCATCATGCTCAACTAATACATACACATCCACATCAATTCCACACAACCGACGTCCCCAAGTGCCATCAGCTGGACACTCTATATCACCCTCTGTGCGAGTGTCCTGATGACCCATGCTCCCACTCGCCTTCTCATCCCACCGGAAGCAGGCCCTGGACAGCTCTGGGGAGCCCAGCCAAGTGCTGGTTACCCCCCGAGGTATGGCGGTTTTCTAAATAAAGTTTTGTTCTCTCTCACGCAGGCGCCCCCTTTCCTGCTCGCGGCATCGCTCATCGTCAGCTGCTCCCGGGTATGACGCGTGGCCTACCCATTTCGAAGTAACGTGCGGCCGCTGCTCCGCCCGCACCGCCGTGGTTATTGAGCTGTGCTTCGGGGAGCAGCTGGCTGCGCCCACGCTCTGCTACGACAGAGACCTTTTTCGTTCCCTCTGATTACACCTGCTAGATACTTCTGGTGCTCTGATGCATCTACCACTGTCGGTAGATGCGAGAGTGTAGCTACGTCACCTATAAACCCAGCCAGCCTCTCTCCCCTAACTTCTGACCCCTCTCCAACCTGTTTTTTTTTTTCACGCATGCGTACACGGAACAGCAGGATTTGCCTTTCGCCTAGCCGTTTAAAGCTTCGCTTTAAAAAACAAAATGATGTGTTCCTTATTACCGCGCTGAGGGAGTTCAAGTTTGAAGAATGAGTGAATCGGCGAAATCAGCATGGTTTTACATCACCAGGGGGAAGCGTTTAGCTGTCATTAACGCATCACGGAACCGATGTTACGACCTTCTGTTCTGTTGCCACTGCACGAACGGCAAACGCCGTATTGCAGCGGGCGATATCCTGGTGGCGGTGACGGCCGTGGAAGAGAAAACGCAAAATGAAATTCGGAAGTCGACATTAAACAGATAGCTGTTGCGGACCTCGGAAGCTTGAAAAACTTGCCAGAATACATCTGCTCAAATAAACTCCGGTTAATGAACCTTCACCACGAGGAATTTCCCCACAAACATCATGCGCCTGAAGTTCTGCAAATGACACTCAAGGACATCCTAGGCTGCTTCTCTGGACTCAGTGTTGTCATGGGGCAGAATTTGCAGGAAAGACTCAGTAAAGCGAAGGCCTTTGAAAGATACACTGCTCAAGAACTTCAAATTGGCGACTTCGTTCAACGCTACCTCTATGCTCTGGCGAGATAGCATTCGTACAGTCGGGAGATGTGGACAAAATTCTGGAGAACCGGAAGGTATGAGGCCAGAGGCGCTTCGGAAGCCAGGCGTAGCGTCGGCGCGTAAATGCCAGATTGGAACTTTAACCCCAAAGCAACTTCCTTGGTTGAGTACAGAAAACGGACCCCACCTCCCTTCTTTTTGTCCCCCAGTAGCTATTGGCGCGTGCGCTACTCCCGTACCTAGCACCCGTGCTGTCTGTCCACCATCCTTTTCGGGCGCCCCGGGCAACACACGGGCGCCTTTTAAGCTTGCTGCTAGAATAAGGCGTCTACGAGTGCCGCTGCACTTTTTTTTTTTTCATTCCTGCTTCTTCGACACCTCTCGACGAGTTCGTACGTGCACCCCCGCCGAAAAAAAAAAGCTCGTAAATGAAAGCGGGAAAATGTTTGTGGCAAACCACGTAACTGGCAGTCAGGGGGTCACAAAAACAAAACGAAACAAAACAAGAAAGGTTGGAGAACATTGCAGAACAACAACAAAAAAGCACCCAGCGGAGGTTTCGAAAAATCCGGAGTCCCTCCTTGTAGCAGTGAAGTCGAGGGTTTGACGGAAACCCGTCTGGTCGGGAAGCGTGCATGAACTTTTATTCGCCTCATTGTGAACAAGGCTTCAGTAACGAAGCCGAAACGTCTTGTTGTTGTTTTAAAGTTTTTAAGTTTATTTTGGTCGGTGTCTCCGTTTCCACTCCACTCCTTGTAGCAAAGCTGAATTCATTGCGTGTTAAACAGAAATTTCTATTGGATAGTTCCTAAGCCTTTTTTTATGATCGCAATGTGTCAGTCATCGAACGAAATGAAATGCGTGAGCACTCTTACGTTTGCGTCACGATATGGCCCTCTGAACCGTATATTGGCGAGCCAACTGTTTTTCTGGTCCTCACAGCCGTACGGGTATGGGCCGTTTCAGACTCCTTCAGAATGGTGCCCCGCCGATTTATTTCTTCTTACCCCGTCATGGGTTCGCTCAGCATAAACACCTGAGAACTGTTTAAGCTGCGTTTGTTTCGTCCTGTTCCCCCTTGAACATGCATTCCGGTCTTCATTTTTCTCCGCCCAACAATTTTGCGGGGTTAAAATCACGGAGAGAAGCAACACGATACTATGCAAGAAAGAAAAAGCGAAAAGGAAATGAACCATGTAGCGCGTGAAAAATACAGCAAACTAGCTTCGTGCTTAGGAGAGGTAGTGGTTATGTTGGGCTTTCCAATCGGATTACCCGTATTGCTCCTGCTTCTTACTTTTTGGGCTGCGAAATAGAATAAAATGCCTCTTTCGTACCCGCGAATGCGATGAAAACAAACAAAAAGAGGGGGAGAGGAAGAGATTGCAGGGCGAGGAGGTAGTTAACGAAGAGGGAAAAAAAAAAAAAAAAGCTTGTGTACATTAGGCGAAGGTGTCACATAAACTGGTGACCGCCTTCCGCCGCTCTATTAGCGGTGGGGGCATTCGTGGCCTGGCAACCGTAGTAGCCCGGCGGGAAAATTTTCGGGTACGCCAGCCGAAATGATACCGAATAAAAGGCCTCTTGAGGACTGCATAAGAGGGATTAGCTCCCAGGCTGAGCGTGTGTCTCTCGGCAACCGTCGGTGGAAACACATAATAGCGACTACCAGTCCCCCTGCCGACGACAAATAATTTAAATATCGCGCCTATGGGAAAGTGACACCGCAGCGTCTCCTTCCGGAGTCCCGCTACATTCCTTCCTAACCGCGACCAACCACAGAGCATCGTTTCGGCGTACTCGATCTACAGAGAAGCCACGTTCTCTCTTCGCGGCGTGAATAATGCAGGCTGTTCCCGCCTCCGGCGATTCAGGAACGGACACTGTCGCTTGCCGCCTGAGCCCAAGGCGGCCTCGGCAACCCCCTCTCCCCCATCGGCATTTCCACGAAACGAAGACGCTGTTCGCGATAAATGCGGGAAGCCACGCGAAAACACACGGTTCCGTGCTGCTTCTTCACACCGCACTTTGTCGAGACAGGGTTAAAGGGGTACTGACACAAAATTTTGAAGGCGAGATAACTTCGGAAATAGATTGGTGTGGACACATATACATCATCTGCAGAATATCAGCGGCGAATACAGCCTAGAACATATTTAAAATTAATTTTAATGTGTGAGAAATGCAACCGAGCAGCCAGCAGAGGACCACGCGCAATCGACATCCCGTGGGTATTTTGTAAATAAACATGGAGGAAAGAATAATTTCTTTCCTCCATGTAAATAAACAACATCCACACACGTCACGAGTTTGTGTTTGCTGCTTCCGCACTGCCGGCGCTTTTCGCCGGCTCGCCGCTCCAATCGGAGGGCCGGAGGGCGGAGCTTCTGCTCTCGAGAACGAACGACCCGATCGTTGGCGGCGGAGGCGCAGTGAATTCGTCAGCTCATCGGGCAGCTTGCCGCGACCAAAGTTCTACAGCGATTCCAGGCACTCTGTTTCTATTACTTTTGATTTACATTGGACGCGAAAACGCGCCGGAGACACAAAAAGCCCACTGAGCGAGCCGCATGGTCGCTGTGCAGGCGGCGGCCACGGCCGCGAATTGGCCCAGGCCGGCGCCGGTAGCTCGAGTGATAGCTTTTACAGCTGCACGAAATTGCACCCAAGTCCCAACCACGGCAGTTTATATGAGAAAGGAGTTAATGATGCGATGGCGGGTTGCATTAAAAATTGTCATCTGCACCGCTTACTAGAGCGGCAATCGAATATCCGCCGCAGTGCTAAGCCGAACACATCTGTAGGCGGACCTGTAGGCAGACCGCCCGGCTGCTCCCAGCGCGCGTCGTTCTCTTGCCGCGGCAGCATTTGCACTCGCAGCGCCTGCGTCACGTCCACGGTCGCTTTTTAATTAAGCGGCTCACGAGATCAGTACGTCGGGGCATTGGCAGAAACTGCCGGCGACACGGATTCGACAGGGCTACGGCAGCTTTGCTGTGTGATATCCCTCCGACGGTCACGTGGTCAGCTTTGTGCACACAAAATCAATCATTTCGCGGCACCCGCTGAAACCGAAACTGCGACTGGCCGCATTGAAAATTCCTCTAATTAAACAACGGTTGCACGCTGAAGCAAACGAGTTTCTACTGGTGATAAGTAGGTCACTAGCTACTTATCGCAAAAAAAAAAAAAAAAACAAGATGCAAAATTTTTGTGTCAGTGCTAGACTACAGGGTTTTGTAGCGTAAGCTACACTGGCCGAGGTTGAGAAGTTTCGCGTGTGCCGTGAAGGGCCGTTCTGCGCAAGCGCGAGGGGCATTGAACTGGCTTGGATTGTATTGGATTAAAGTGGATTGTGTTACGTCATAGCCGCCGCAGACGAACTGGCGCCGGCACGTGCCCAGGGGCCCCATTCTCGACTGCACAAATTGCCGGCAATTCAGGCAATTTTCCGGAAGTCTTTTCTGATTGGCTTTCAATTTTGGTCACGTGCTTCTGGTTGACAAAGCGGTTGTGAGTGCTGTCTTCATTTTGACGTTTCATGTCGTCTACGGACACCAGTTCTAAAGTTTGCCTTATTTCTCGTTACTAAAGGAGCATAATTCTTGGCTGGCAATGAAAAACCAGACTAAATGCAGCGGACATGACAACGTAAGCCTGTCTTTGCTATTCAACAACAATACTGCTTGTAATACACACCCCCTCTGGGATTGGCTGAGAAGGCGTGACGTAATTTAAACAGTTGGCGGGAACGACTACGTCATGCATTGGCAACTTCAGCCTGCGTAAAAGTGACGTAATGCTACGTAACAGCTTGAAAATGGCGGCTGTTTTTGTCGCAAAATACAAGCAAAATAGGGCACAATATTGCCCCGGCTTAGGGCGCCGCGAAATGTGCGGCAATTTGCAGCAGGCGCAGTTTCGCATGCGCGCTGTTTAAAGCATGTTTCCTACTGAAACAAATTATAGTTTCAACTGCTTCCAAGTCAGCGATCATGGAACCTACAAATAACATGCAGTATTTTGCTTTTATGTTTGGCAATGAAATAAAAATTATTTGTTTGGCGTAACCGCAACATAAGAGGGCAGTACAAGCCTCTCCATGACAAAGAAAACCCAATGCATGGCATTTGTCCATACTTGTCCTAGTAAGTTGTTGGGTCACATGATCGAACTCAAGAGAAAAATAACAATGAAAAGTGACTATTTAGTTCATTACAGCGCTGATTGCAGTCGAGCTTGACGAATGAGTGAATCGGCGACATCGGTGCGCTCCGCGGTTATCAGGCGTAGCGCTTCGCTGCTCTTATGTGTCATAGAAGCCATGGTCGCGGCCGTCTTTTTCTGTGATCAAGCCATAAACTTGTAACATAGCAGCAGACGATGGCGTGGCGGCGGTGGCGGCAGGGAAGGTGATAACGCAACAAAGCTCGCATTGCAGCAGAGAGCCCAGCTATGTTAATAAAAGCGATTGAAAGAAATAAATAGATACGGTAAAAAATTGCGTGATGTTCTTAAGCTCGACATCCGCCTTTCGCTCGCTTTTGGATCAACGTTACTCGATTGCCTTGTGGTGTTGGCGCCAAATTTGACCTCCAGAAATGTGTTTTTCTTCTCAGCCTCAGCTACCGTCTTAATTTGTATAGTACATGCCAAGTGTTTTTATATCTTTCTTGCACAATATTTGATACCTTGGTAGCGCTCTTTATGAGTGACTCGTCAAATTACACTGCATGTCGTCATAGCTATAGGTGCAGCACGTCACTGATTGCTTACGTCGTGCTTACGCAAAACAACATGGGCGAAATGCCGGCAATTTGTGCAGTCGAGAATAGGGCCCCAGGTGTGCGCCTCCATTGTGCAGCAGCCAAGTCTGACGCTGCACCGGAGCCGCTTGATAGCCGTTTCGCGTGGCTCGTGAAGAGCCGTGCTGAGCATGCGCGAGGAGCAGTGACTGGATAGGACTGGACTGGATTGGACTGGAATGCTGAACCTTAGCTCACGCTACGTATATCCTGGCATAGCAGAGCTAAGCCACTACTAATTTTTGTTCAGTGGTGGTCTCCGCCTGGCATACTGCCGCTTAATGGACCTTTTTCCAGTACCGGTCCCTCTAGCGGCCGCCACGGCGAACTAAAAATGGCAGTAAGGCACACCCCCAAAAAAGTTTGGCTTTCGGAGAACTCGTGCACAAAATATCCTGGTCCTGCTGCCCCTCCCGCACTGACCCGCCACCCCCACCTTTCACATGAATGTCACGGTAGCAGGCGAACGTTCTCGGGACTAATCTGCCGTGTTGGAAGCGCCCCCCCCCCCCCCCCCTGTTTTTTTTTTTTTTTCATTTTCGTAACCCCTCACTGGCAGCCACGAGCTTGCAGCGTGGTCAGTCTCAAGCGTCTTCGCCCATTTTCTTAGAAAGCCATTATTGAATGCACGTACGAACCCACCACGAAAAGTCCAAAGAGAAAAAAAAAAAGAAAGCGTGCAGATTATAGCAGCTGCCTAAGCAGAAAACCGAGGGGCGCACTTTTGTTTATTTTGCCCGAGGCGCCAGCCAAGAATGGCGGACCGGCAGCCGCGCATGCGCAGATCGCTACTGGAAAAAGGTCCATTGTTTCAAAGACAGCGTAAAGACAAAGTATGCGCAACACAACGGAGGAACAGCGCGCTAGACAGCGAACAATTAAAGCGCAATTGCGCCGCAGAGGCCTTTCGGAGTGGACAGTATCGTTTAAAACCAAGAGCACAACTCTGGTCAAAGCGCTCGGGGAGTATGCCGCGACAATCCGCGGAGCTATCACGCAGCAAAAGTTGAAGGCCCACCCAAACCTAGGCCTTTGCCCGTACTGGGGTTCCAGCTTCGATTGCGGTACATGACTGCCATGATTCTGGCAGACGCTAAAAGCAGTGTTAGCCCTCGAACTTCCCCGAGGGACATCAGCAAACAACAAGCAGACAAACACAGATCTCGAAGCCTTCACACGTGGGGCGCAGGCTTGTCACTCGTACTGTGAGCAATATCAACGAATTGAAGCGCGCGCAAAAAAGCGGGGCTCAGTCTAAGTTTTTCCCAACGGGACGTTACATGACGTTAAGCAGCGGAGCGCCGCTGAGTCGCCGCAGTTCAAACCACGGACATCTCAGGGTAGCGGTGCTTTTTCGCGCCAGAATGCGACGCAGGACGAGTCCTCGTTAACCCCGTATAACTCAAAATAAACTCAACGGCCACCGGAATGCGGCCGCGTAACGAATTTTTTAGGCTAGGCGAATAGCAGCAGTGTATTTCTGAACTACGCAGTACTCACATGCCGCCGCAGGCGCGTGCCATCGGTGTTCCCAAGTCGGCGACCTCGTGGACAGTCGTGCTCCCTCCCGCCTCGATCGAGATTTGCAATGAGCAGGGCGAAAACTCATTCAGTAGGCGGCGTTGCTCAGCAGCACCGGCATGCGGGGAGACGTCCCGAAGCGCCTTTTTGCAACTACTAAAACCGGATGGCTACCCCGCTTTCCCTCCCTGTGCCTTGCTCCTGCGCGCGGGGCCAAAAAAGCGCCTCCAGCAGGGCGCCTCAAGATTTTCCCCGAATGAGGGGGGAAGGTTCGACTGCCGCCAATGCCGCCCGCCACATCGCGATCGGCAATCCCTGGAGAAGCAACGCGTCTGCAGCCACGACCTTTGGAACACGCTCCGTCACCCGTATTCACGACTCCCGGTTAACGGGTATGTTAAACGCCAATTATTTCGGGTGCGAATGCGCCGACGTTTCGCGTCCTGCTGCCTGAAAACGGATGAGATATCCTGGGAGAACCCCCTTCTAATAGACGCACACGCAGGAATCTGGCATCCGATGAAGGTTGTAGAGAAGGGGGCCAGGCCTCTGCCCGTGCCCTCGGGCACGGGTCGTTTGTTTTGCCGAAAAAACGTGGTTTGCGTGTTTTTACAGGTGAAATAAACATGTTTTCCGAATTCACCGTGAAGAACAAATTTTTTAGAAGCTTTTCAGCAGCCCTTTGAGTGTTTAAATTTTTGTTTTACGCGCTGATACAACAAGTGGGCACTAACGATCGCCGTTGCGGAGAGCTGTAGATCAATTTGACTGACATGGAATCGTTAAAGGAGTAGTGACACTAAATTTCAAAGCTGATATAACAATGTAAAATGCTTCCTTTTTATCAGGAAATATCTCCCATCAAGTTTCAGCAGCAACCGTTCAGCCTAACATATTTTAAATCCATTTTAATCTTCGTCCTCACGAGAAAGCCCAGAGCGGGCCGACATGACATCATCTGCTACTTGCCGCAAACTGCCGACGTCGGGGCTGCCGTGACGAAACCGACGGGCTGGCTGTGGTTGGCGAGCTCTGCTCCGGCGTGTGTACACGTCATGGTTTTGGAACTGACGTCATGCTGCCCGGGCGCGCGGGGACGGTAAAGACCTCGGCCGGTCTGGGCGTGCGCTCGCGCGCGCGTCCCGAGCGGTACGGCGTTACGTGATACATCCAGTCATGGCGTCCGCTCGGCGTTCGTTTCGTCGACAATGAAACGAACACGAATAAACGACGCCGTGAATGAATGTTTACGCTGCGCTCGACCGTCTAATGTGTCATTCTAATATCTATGATTGGTGGGCTGGTAGGCACGCATAGCAGCGAAAAAAAAAAAAAAAAAAACGTAACGGTCGCTTTTGTTTCTTCGCCTGCGTCAGAAAAATGTCCGCCGTGACTTCTACCTGCGAATTCGTGCTCACCATAGCGCCCAGCCTCGGCAAGATCGATCGCAGCGGCTCGCATAATACCGTGGCTCGGTTTCTCAGCAAGGCATCCAGTGGAGTAAGCAATCCACGCGGTCAACAAAGCAGATTTGCTGTGCAAGTTCTGGTGCCACAACTAATGACCAATTCATGGGATGGTTACTACTAGCTATAGCAGTAAATAATGCTCAAAGAGATTTAACACTGCGAATTATTGCCGGATGTAGGAATTTCGGGGCGCGGGGCGAACTGCGTCCTTGGGGCCCTAATGACGATGGTTATAATGATCATGAAGAGGACGAACGGTTTAACGAGCTGAATTTCTTCAACATGTTAGCTCGCTGAAAGCAATAAATATACATCCTTTTTATGGGCGCGCGAAATTAATTTTCTGGATCAACTTCCAATATCATGTAACGATTGTTATCTGGCTTACACGTTAGTACATTTTCATCGCGAGTCCATCCAAAATCCACACCTAATCGAAGCGCCGCATTGGCGTAGTCCACAGACCAAAGAATGGAATAGTACTTTCTTCGAAACAAAGAAAAATTACGTTAGGCTTCGCGTTCGTCATAGAAATAACAATACAAATCATATACGACGATTTTACTTATAAACCAATGTGTACATTAAATACAATAAGCAAAATCAAACATGTAGGACTCAACTTCCTCACTAGCGACAAAATAGGAACAAAGAGTGACTTGGCCAAATTAGGCCGAACCAGAGCCTTATATATACAAGAGTTCGGTCAGGGGGAGGAGCCTGTCGTGCTGTGACGTAACGATTAGGAAGTACATCACGAAAAATTGTTGTCCCACCGCCATATTTACGCACAACGTCATTAAAAATCGTTGGTTCCGCCATATTTACGCCGCGCCCACAGAGAAAGCATGGGAGTCGCCGCCGGAGGCTCCAGGGGAGCGTTTCGCGGAGGAGGGTAGCGTAAACGAAGTCTAGGTGGTGTTTTCCATAAGCAGCCGGGAAAGGAGGAAAATACTCTCAAACCAGTTCTCTCGGCGGCCGACCAGCGTTGCCTGAGCGCGCTGGGCTGCTAACATCGGATATTTCGCACCGTGTGCTTAGTTTTTGCGGAACTTTCAACTGTTTTAGCCAATGCTGCGATGCCGTTCAAGGCGCAAACGTCGCTTGGTCAGCACTGCCCGGTGGTGGGTTATTGAACAACCAGAGAAAGCGAGAAACAGTCGCTGACAGCACGCATGTGCATGACACTGCCTGGAGAAAATGCAGTGCGGTTGCGGCGTGTTTTTGCGGCATCGCTTCCCAACGCACACCGAGTTGAGATATCGGTGGATTCCGTTGATAAATCGCAACGACTTTGTACCAACGACCAACTCAAGGGTTTGTTGGGTGCACTTGGACGGCAAGCAGACGGAGCAAAATCCATTTATCACACGCAAAGCTGCGACAGGGAACGGAACCCCCTGAAATGTTAGAAGCAACTTTATCCTTTACAATACAGCATTGATTGGTTGGTTGATTGATTGATTGATTCATTCATTATGGTGTTTAACGCCCCGACGCTTCATGGGTGATGAGGCGCGCTGTAGTGGAGGGCTGCGGGTTAATTTTGACCACTTTGGGATCTTTCACGAGCGCCGATACAATACAACATTACAATAACTTCTGGTTACTTGTAGTCAATTTAAAATACCATATATTGTTTGGTCATTACAACCGATTGGCATTAAACAATCCCCTTTTCATCTAATCTAACGTTTAAAATCACGGCGTTTTGTTTACTTTTTTTTTAGGCCAACGCATTACACTGCCAAACGATATGAAAGGATAACTTTCTCCATCGCACACTGCTGGTCGATAGCAGGATAAGCAGGCAGCCAAATGTGGAAACGCAGCTCGAGATACGCGTGAACGCTGCATTTGGAAAATAGCTCAACCTGTTCACAACGCTGTCAAAGGAAAAGCTTCTAATCCTTTTGCGTTGCCACGGAATCTAAAGTATTACAATTACAAAACAGTTACTGCTGGTCGCGTAAAGCATTTGCGGTGCAAGCAGTGGTTTCACAAAGGTGGGCTCCGAGCGACAGGCCCCATGCGCTGCGCAGAGTTAGGTCACTGATCATGATCACGATCATGATCAACCAATATTAACTCGCCCGAACGTCAACCCTTTTGCTCAACCTTCGAATAGTAATTTGACTGGTTGTGCGGTCGTGTTATTTTTCCGCCCAGGTAATTTCGTTTCGTCAGTAACCGTCATAAGTCTAGTTAAGAAAGATTATATTGCATTGCAATGTCAACAGCGTAGCAATCGCCTCGTCGAAAGTTCATCGCGAGCACGGATCACCGTGACCCACATATGCTGTGCGCGCTCCGCATTCGACGTCCGCGCTTCCGTAAGTAAACATGACTAATCGGTGAACATAACAAGCACGGTGACATTGAAAACACGTATTTACTCCCCGATATCGATTTCTATGTCAGTCGGTGCCATACCGGTACGTTTGCATCGCGGAACTGCGGAGCACCACCGGCACCACCACCACACTGCTACTGCTGCTCGCAACAGCCGGGGTCGGAATTTCCCGCTCTGGCAGCAAATTAGGACCTAAAATCCGTCCGCAGATGATGAAAACAAAAAAAAAAATTTCGTCATTCTTGCGTGTTTCGCTTTGTTTACAAAGCAAGAAACGCAAATGCTTGCGGAGTTGTTAACTAACTAACTAACTAACTAACTAACTGACTGACTGACTGACTGACTGACTGCAACGGCTTACTTGCACGAATGCTTTGCTCTGTGGACAGCCAATGCACTCGCCATTTGTACAAGTGCGGCACGCACACACACAGCTGGCTGGCGCCGCATCTTTTCAAAGTGCTACGAGTTGTGCCGTGCCCCCGCCAGATGGCGCCACGGGTCCCGTGACCAAGAGAAGACGCAGTGAAACATCCCCCTCGCGAGGGGCACGATCAAATGCAGAGCATTTCCGGGGGCGCACGACGTTAAGTAGTTTGCGTTACGTTAATGTTGTTGCACTTGTAGCAACTGCTGACGAGAGAGCGCTCGTCTGCAGTAATTTGAATGAGTCAACGATATAAGGCGCGTTCGTAGCGTCCCATTCTGTGTCGGCTTAGTGGCGCAGTGGGTAGAGCACCATGTACATTGCGTTCCGCCCGCAGGGTCGAGGGATCGAAACCGGGCGCCGGATAGTTTTTTTTTTTTATATAGTAGGGGCAACGACGGTGCGGACTACGGACGTCAACGCGGGTGACATCGTGAGTTACTGAAATGCACTGCATTTAACAGAACACACACACACAAGCACTGCAACCGCTAACTTAACGCCAAACCACCACGGTTCACTCGGTAATGCACGGATACCGAGCAGACGGACGCAAAGAACGGCGCACTTAACAGCCCAGCACGGAGGTTTCGGCGGTCGCTTCATAGACGGCGCTAGCGTCTGGTCAGAAAAAGCAAATGGCGGCGCCCACCTCTATCAAGGAAAATGGTGTATACTCGGTGACAACTTAAGAACGGCACCGGAAGTTGCCGCTGTGCCTTATCACCGTAGCCGGATGTTTCTCCGCGCGGCGCAAGTCGGGCGTTACTGGGAATATTTTGAACATGGCGTGAGACGTTCCCGTGATTTTTTGGACTTAATATGCATATAAACGACTCCAGTGACGACAAACAAAGTGCGTGAGACAAGGCAGACGATATCACGCATTAATAGCAAACCCCTTTCAAAACGCGCGCGCACTGACTTCACGGGTGTGGCGCTTTGGCGGAGTGATACGCTAGATGAGGTGGTGCCGTTCTTGAGTTGTAACCGAGTATAGGTCTTTTCGGTACAGGGCGGTTCGGTACACGGACATTTCGGGATACGGGCGTTTCGGTACAGGACATTTTGGTACACGGCGGTTCGGTACAGGTCGTTTTGGTACGAAAACGACCTGTACCAATACTAGCGAGCGTTTGAGGCAGCATAATTCGCGTGCGTATTTAACATGGGAGTTGCAAGCACGCAAATCGAACCTGTTTCTTATAAAGGTTGTTGCTCGTATTTCTACGTTATTTTGGCCACTAAAAATTTATGTGGCCATGCCAAGAAATGTCTGTCTATTTGCATAGCAGCAGCCAGAAAAAGTATAGCTCGTTCATTACTTCGTCTCTTTAGGGACAGTGTCATCATGTATTTTCTCTCGCCTATTTTATCAATAATCAGCGACTGTAACTATTTTTTGGACTTTCCAGAAACTACAATAACAGCTGCGTAATTAAGCGCCACCTCAGGGGCAAGAGAACCTGTATCTTTTCAACGGGGAACCGGCCCACTCGTCGCAGCCAACTCGTCCTAGGAAAACTGGTCATAGGGAAACTGGTCAAAGAGGGCATCTCGTTCAAGGGGATCCCGTATTAGGAGAAGTGGTAGCACTGACCTTCTCGTGCTAGGAAAAGTCGTCTCGTGGTTCCATTTTTGGCCGATGTCGAAGAAATGGGGAGAGCAAGTTAGTGGCTTCTAATCTTATAATTACTCCCAGGTTGACCTCTTCAGAGTTCGGGGGGTCCTCTGCTTTTGTTAGTTTGCAGGCGGTGGTTGAAATGGTTTTTTCTATTTTAACACATGTTCCTCTGTCCCTTCTTATTTTCCTTCTTGCTGCCAAAAAAAAATCACATTTTTTTACTGGGTAAGGGGTTTCTTTTCAGGTTTATTTTTTTCTTCTCCTTCCAAAAAATATTTGTCACACTTTTTCTGTGGAGGGGGGGGGGGTCGACTTTTTCTTTCTTTTGCGTTATCTTTTGAAAATTTTTGCCTGCTTGTGTATATATCTATAAAAAGGGCAAAATATTGGCCTCTTGTTTGTTTGCAGGTGGTGGTTGAAATTGGATTTTCGGTTTCATCACAACTGCCGGTTTCTTTTTTTGCTTTTCTACTCCTTCTAAAAATATTTTTCACACTTTTTTGTGTGAGTGTGTTTGTGTGTGTGTGTGTGTGTGTGGGGGGGGGGGGGTTCAACTGTCAAGTCCAGCCTTGACTTTCGCTCCCATATATAGTTGATATGAAGACTAACAAAACTAAAGTTACCCAGCTTGACAATCATCGTTTGTCAGCAGGCATGAAAACAAAAGACCAAAATACTAAAAAGCGAAACCACAGAACAAAATCCCAATCCCAATACAGCGCCGTCACTTAATTACGAAAAATAAAAAAAAATGTATTAGAAAAAACAGAACGGGCAAACTAAATCTAATATAAAAGGCTCACGTAATTAGCTGCACAAAGAAAACAAATAAGATACTCTGTCTGGCTGGCGCGTTCCTCGAAGGCGACAAAGGAAAGGGTGGTGAATTGAAGGAGGAGTGTAAGAATGTTTACGCATAAGATAAGAATTATACAAGCTTTTGTACTCTTTCATTTGAACATGATAGACGAAAAGCGTAAATTGTGACGAGATGGCCGAGTGTCCAGTTGACCTAGGTTACGAGTTTCCCTAGTGCGAGATGGCCTATGACGACTTGCCCTATGTAACGAATTCACCTATGACAAGTTGGCTGCGACGAGTTCACTTTTGACGAGTTCTCCTAGACCCTTTTCAACGTAATGACGAAGAAGATCTTACAATATTTTGGCATTCCGTATTTGCGGGCGTTGCTTTCTCCTGATAACGCAATGCACATACCGAGTCATTATCAACCCATTACCGAAGGCACCTGTTGTACCTTGTCGCACGCTTCCGTCCGGCCTTATCGTAAGTTAGTTAGCAGTTACTATGCTGGGTTTACTGTTTTTTTGTGAATTGGAGGTTGAAAAGGCTCTTGTATAATATTCAAAGCTATCTGCAATGTTTTCTGCAACCTACATAGATATATTTTTTGCAAAGACTGGTCGCTTGTGATTTTCAGATGGTTCTGCCGGAAATTATACTTGTCATAATTTGGTGGGGTTTTATTTTTATCAGAGATACATGGCTGCCATCAGTATTTTTTAAAGACGATAGTCTTTCTTGGGCTCATTCATCACGGATAATTTGGCCTCTCTGTACGTCTGTTTGTCTGCATGTCCCTCGATTCAGCCGCTCGGCCAAGGTTATTGCAGAGGTTGACCGATACGTTTATATATAGCATTTTATAAATGCGTTGTTGATTAACGCCTTGTGGCTGTGTTGATTAGCTCGCATCATACATTCGCGGGTACTTCAAACGTATCGGGGCCCGTAAAGACCGCGAATCTGTCAGTGCGCTCTGATTACAAGCCCACATTAAACAGTAAAGCACGACATTTTCACAAATCATGGCAAGAAGCTTCTCTTTTTAGTATTTTCTAAACCTTCGCAACCCTCCCCCCCCTTACCCCCTTTTCCCCCCAGCTACAGAAAAACTGTCCACCTATTAGAATAACCACCCCTATGATTTTAATGGTCGGAATTTGTGTGAGGCCTTTTCAAACTTTACTTTCGTTGAACTTTTTAAAATTTAATGATTCAAATGAACAGCCCCTATCTTCGAATCTTCAAACAGAGTGATTGTTCGTTGATTTTCCGCCTTGCACGTCTTTGCGCTCTTCGGGGTACGCGGCTTCCCGTCGACAAAGTGAAATGAGGGCCATGAAGGCCGAAGTTTGAAGTATAGCAAAAGTTTATGTGCAGTTATTTACATTCCCACAAAGTAATAAAAAGGGGGGGGGGGGGGGGGAAAGCGTTGGGATTGACTACCAGGGAACGAATCCCTCTTCGGCGAAGCCGATGGGCAAGCGCACTGTACACAAAAACACGGAAATACTCAAATATTCGTCCTCTCGAGGGGAAGGATTTTCCCCATCCGTGTTTCCCATCCACGTGGTCGCCTGCGTGATCGCTTTCGCTTCGGCGCATTCTGCGAAAAAAAACGTGCCTTGGCCCCCCGAATGGGTTGCCTTGGCTAGCTGAAGGTGCAGCGCGTAATTAGCGCCACGAATGGCAGCGGGGGACCGATCCAAGGGCGAGCGTTTCAGGCGAGCTTCCGCGAAAGCATGCTTCGTGCACGCTCATTGCCCTTTTCGTGCGTCGAGAGGGATTCGGGGAAGACAGGTGGCTGACCCCCAGAGCGAACGTCTATCCGGACTCAGCAGCCCCTTCGGTCCAAAATCGCGGTCCAGAATAAAAAAATTAACTCGTCAAATCAGGCAGGCTGTCTGTCATAGGCCATCTCGCACTTGGGAAACTCGTAACCTAGGGCACCTGGACACTCGCCCATCTCGTCGTAATTTCCCATGTTCAAATGAAAAGAATACAGGAATTAATTTTTCCACTTGAGTGGGTGTAAACCTTCTTACACCCTTTTTTGCCCAATGTTTTCTTAATGGCCTTGGAGGGACATGCCAGACCAGACAGCGCATTTTGTTGTTTTTTTGTGTGCTTTGTTCAGGTAATGGTTCCCAGACGGCTTATCGAACTCCGTTTTATCGAAAAAATGCCCGTTTTATCGAACGCCGTTTTATCGAATGCCGTTTTATCGAACCACCTACGCCCGTTTTATCGAAAGTGTGGTGTTGGGGCTTTGACGGTAATTTTCGGGGTTTATTTTGTTTAACAGGCCATCGCGTTAACCTAACCTGCAGTTAGCTTTATTCTACATTGTCTCTGCGGTGCATTGCATACAAAAACTTGCCTATATATGTTAACGCGTATTTCCATTGTTTTTGATCACCTTTGTTTTATTAGAATTAAAAAAAAAATTGTGTCTTCCTTGATCGCAGTCAAGCATGTATGCCCCCTTTGTTTATATTACAGAATTCGCAACTATAGTAGTAACTATTATAGCAACCCTGTGAGCAATATTCCTTACATGTACAGTATCGGTGTATTTAGGTTGGTATTGCCAAATGCCCTGCGCCATCGTTCATAATTACGTGATCCAGTATTGTCCTTCCCCAATTTTTCACATGGTTTTCACACGACTCCTACTCGGACCATGTGGTCACATTGTTTGTATCTGGAGAAATATCGTGCCAAGAACTTCGGAAAGATTACTGCTATATAAATGGAACAGGGGGAGGATGGCGGGTTCCGATAGTGAAATTAAGTGATGCCCCAACAGAGGTGGTACAGTCGAGAGAACTCGTCACAACTGCACCCGTCACGGCCAACTCGTCATTTTTTTCAATTTTACTTTTTTATTTCCAGGTAATCGGGTGACGGCGCTCTGTTGAGTAGACCTTTACGATTTCTCTCTTTTTGGTGTTTACTGTTTTGATCTTAATCTTTTCTTATGCCTTATGATAAAAAGGTAAAAGAGAATGGGCTAAGAACCCCAGACATGCTGGGGTGCAACGAGGCGGGAAGAGATGAAAACGAACCAACCTGTAGTGTTGTGACTAATTTTGTAACCAACTTTTTTCTCATTAGCTCTAAGCAAGGCATCGAGAACAGTATAGGACAAGGCTTGGTAACCTCTTAGCAACTGAACTCAGGGCCAATTAAAAATTAGGAAGGCACAAATCGGGAAACACTTTTGCTCGCGTTTCAGTTAGTTCTTTGACATTGGACTCACAAGCGCCAAGAAGTGCCTTACTGAAGTAGAACATACGCGGGGAAATAATTAGATTGTGTGTCGACACGAAAGCGGTGTGTACAAGAAAGTACGATATCGAGGCATTCTAGTCTATTCGCCGCGAGCTCGACATGTAGGTGGCGACAGCGTCGCACTGCTAGTGTGGATGCTCCGCTGAGCGGCCCGTAAGAATGCACACTGTGGGCGCGCTTCGTGCTTTTTTCCCGCCGTATGTGCGCACTAAAGGTGCAAACAAGAGTGGTATGCTGTAGTTCGGTTCCTCAACGTTCAATGTATAGCATGGAAGCGGCAGTCAGTTTTCATTACTACGCCAAAAAAAGCGACGACTCATCGGGAATCTCAGAATGGCCGTAATTGTGACAATGAACTTGTACGCTGTGGCTCATAGCAAGCTCGATCTTTCCAGACTATGGCTTTGAGCCTTCAATAAAAGCATAAATAGAAACAAATCAGGAAGCATCGATCTCTGAAATTCAGTTTACAACGGCAATCTCAATGGCTTTCACTGGCAGCATGACGCATTCTTGCATTTGTGGGATGCCCTGAAATGGTAACATCACCTATCTGCCCCGACATTTAGAAATAGAAATAGAAATAGAAACTTTATTTCCCTCTTGCTGTGGTACAGTAGAGAGAGGACGCATGGAAAAAAGCTGCATACAACGCAGCTTGAAGACCCTATACGCCCCACCCGACAGCTTATTTTACATACATTTCGCTTCGTACATTGGCCAAAGCACAATTTTAACGTCTACGTAATATGTCGGTCGCTCAGAACGATAAAATAAAATCACAAATCACACTTGCACGAGAACAAACAAAATAAAATAAACACAGGCATAAAAATCATAGCACATATCTTAAAAGGCACAGCATAAAACATAATTTTGACCACCTGGGTATCTTTAATGTGCGTGCGCCAAAGTCTCGAACACACGGTCGTGTTTGCTTTTCGCCTCCATTAGAAAAGCGGACGCCGCGGCCGGGAATCGAACCCGCTTCCTTGGCCTTAACAGCACGACGTCATATCCACTGCGCCACCGCAACGGGTAATTGTTTGTTAACATGTTCCGTTGTCGCTTTTCACGGTGGTAGTAGTAGTCATCGTCGAACAGCACACCCCCCTCCCCCCCCCCTTTTGGCTCGCACGCAAATGACAAGATGTCAACGATCGCATCGCGAAAATCCTGGCTGATCACGACAGCGGGCCCCAGCCAACACGCTTCGGAGTATTGCCCGCAACATCCGCTTCTGAACTGATCCAGTGAACAACGTCGGAACGTAGCGTTGAAGACGCCTACACAATCAGACAGCAAGGCAACAGTGCAAATAGTACAACAGTACAAAGCGAGTGCAATAAACAATTTTTTACCGTATTTACTCACGTACTGAACGCCCTCGCATAAAGAACGAACCCCGAACTTTAGTCATCAAAATTATGTTTCTTTTTTCCCCCTGGGTAATAAACGCACCCTTACCATTTCAACCCTGAAGTCCCACGAAAAACAGCAAAGCTTTCCTACTGCACTCGCACCCGCTGGTGATCGCGCATGCAACCTAAAGCCAACTCTCGGAGTAAAAACGAACGAACACCCCGGCGCGGCGTCTTGGGACCGCCAATCACAACGACGACGCTCAGTCGGCTCGGGAACGAACCCACTCGTCACAAGCCCACTCGTCACCGGAAAACTCGTCGTAGGCCAACTCGTCACGCCGGCCTTTTCGTACAGTGCCATCTCGAGATAGGAACTCTCGTGCGAGGTGCCTTCTCGTCACATGGATTTCGTTACACCTCGGCCGTGTGAACAAAAGCCTAGAAGCCCTGACCGGAAATTGGCGTTTAACGCCGGTCTGAGGCTGGTTTCTACAATGGTAAATTCGTTACGGCTGTTTAGGAGGGCGTGCCGAGGTCTGTGTGTGTGAGCAGCAGGTGTGCATAAAGAGCTGTTTTCTTTTTTTCTTTTGCTAGGGAGGGGGGAGAGGTCAGCGCGATTTGCACTTCTTCAAGTGCTGATCGTCAGCGGTGTTGAGGTGGTGTACGTCCGTATTTTCGCGCGTATAACCTGCCCTTGCATACAATCCTCTCTCCCCCCCCCCTTTCAGTCTGCGAATAAAAATAATTACGCCCACCTCCCCTCGCGGGAACCCTGGTGTGATGCGACGCTGAGGGGGGTTCAAGCGCATCCGGAGAGCAACCGTCGACCGAAAGGCCGGCGGAGAGCGGCACACCGGTTATATGCGCAGTGCGCCCGAAGGAGAGGAGACAGCGTAGAGTGCCGTGGCTATGACGCAACACAATACAACACAATCCACTTTAATCCAATCAAATCCAAATCCAATCCAAGTCAAGCCAAGCCAAGCCAAGCCAAGCCAAGCCAAGCCAAGCCATTCCAATCCAATCCAATCCAATGCCCCTCGCGAGAGAGCGTTCGCTATCGGAGAGGAGAGAGGAGGGGCTGCGGACAACAACGGACGCACGCGGACAACAACGGACGCACGCAGGAAGGACAGGGCCGCCGACTAAAGATGCTCTGAGCGTCGCATCTAAAAATAAAAATTGGCGAAGCTTGCACCAACTCGCGCAAGGCTTGAACCATACCTAAGCTGGAGGATTTCTTTTTATGTAAACACTGAAGGACACACCACCAGGCATTGCATTAGGTTTGAAATTGTTTATTTGTTGATTTGATTGATTATGGTGTTTTAACGCGCCGACGCTACACAAGTGACGAGGCGCGCCGTAGTGGAGGGCTCCGAAATCATTTTGACCACCTGGGGATGTTTAATATGCGCGCGTCGAAATCTCGAACACACGGACGTTTTCGCTTTTCGCCTCCATCAGAAAAGCGTCCGCCGCGGCCGGGAACCGAACGCGCTTCCTTGGGCTCAACAGCACAGCGTCATATTCAGCTGCGCCACCGCGGCGGGCAATTGTTTTTAAATAATAATAATCTTTATTTCACTGCACTGAATGCACATTCGGGCCAGCGCAAGCCAAAAAATCTTGTGGGGCCTTTTGTTAACCTGTTCCGTTGTCGCTTTTCACGGTGTGTCGTGAAAGTCGGAGTCATCGTCGGACGGCACCCCCCACGGCTCGCTTGCACATACCAAGATGACAACGATATCATCGCAAGAATCCTGGCTGATCACGACGGCTGAGCCACAGTCAATGCGCTTCGGAATATTGCCCGCAACATCAGCTTCCGGTACTGATGAAGTGAACAACGTCGCAACCCAGCGTTGAAGACGCCTACACAACGAGACAACAGTGCAATAGTACAAATAGTACAACAGTACAAAGAAAGTGCAATAAACATTTTTTTTATTTTATGTACAGCCTGTTCACTGCGTCATTTATAACAATTTGTTTACTTTTTTTGCGTGCCATGTAATACAAATTTGCAGGCTATTATCATTTTAATATACCTCGGTACGGCGGCATATTTACCTAACTTCCTGCGTTAAAAACATTGAAAGAACCCTCGCTCGCCTACATCATTTTGAAATGGGCGACGTATATATAGCAGGCGGAAACATAGCTTTAGAAAACAAGCTCGTAATGCGAGTTTTCCGTGTGACGAATATTCCGGTGATACGAGAATTCCTCGTACGAATTGCCCTGTGACGAGTTGGCATTCCTGACCAGTTTACCTGTGACGAGTTGGCCTATGACGAGTGGACTTGTGACGAGTGGGCCTAGACCCGTCGGCCCACTCTGCTGAGTGTGTAGCCCTACTTTTCTTCGTGATACTATTGTTACTTACTTGGTATTCTGGTCGTCTTGCACCTATCACTCGGCGATGCCCGAATTGTCAGTTGCACGGCCAGTTTTAAGGTAAAAGCTCTGGAAAACGCAGGTGAATATGGAAACCCTGCTGTAGGTAGAGATTTCGGAATTGACGAAGTGAAGCCTTGACAAACGAAGACGACTGGAGTTAAAAAAAAAAGGCTGTTTGTTGACCAATTGTGTACGCGTATTTTTATTGCGAAAGGTATGTTATCTAATGCATTATCTTTTTTCGTTGCGGCCTTCTTCCGTCACTCCGAAAAAATTTCCGGAAAATTAACGCACCCCAAACTTTGCTTGTGTTTTACGCGAGAAAAGTGCGTACATATACGAGTAAATACGGTATTTCATGCACAACCTGTTCACTGCGTCATTTATAACAATTTGTTTACTTTTTCTGCGTGCCATTTAATACAAATTTTCATGCAATTATCATTTAAATATAATTAACTTGGTATGACGGCATAAGCACCCAACTTCCTACGTAAAAAACTTTGAAAGAATACCCGCTCACCTATTCGCTCTTTCCAGCGACGCTAGTGACGCCGCGCGGAATTTGTGCGAAGCCGGGAGACGGTGATCGGCGGACCGGTCGCTCCGGCGGAGGCGGCCGGCGGCATCCGAGCGGGCTCGCAGAAGCGAAAGGAAAATAGAAAGCGCAAATATAGTCGACAATGCCGTATAAATAATCGGAAAATATAGGCTGAACGAGAGTTCGTATTCTCTAAACTTTCTTGAAGCTATAGAAGCTGCAGGTAAACGAACAAAGCGCTTTGGGACTCATCGGTGTCTGCTACGGAGAAAAACGGAAGTCTTTCGGACCCTCGCCTGCGTACGTATGGCCGTCATTATTCTTTACTGAATTACGGCGGCCACATTTAATAGTTATTTGCTGTGAGGACGCCTATTTTGTAGGCTTTTTGTATAACCTTGTGATCGTCCTTTTCGGGTACTATTAACATTTACTGCCGCATAATGTGTCAGCCGATCTTGGCTTATCTGTTGTTAAATTGGCTCAATTCCACTGCTTTCAAACATATAAGTAGCAAAGGCTGTCCAATCCGCTTGCTTTTGCACGCAAACAAATTAAACAAATTAAAACTTTTTGCACGTACACGAACGCGAGAAGCGAATGTGGAGATGCGTTTATTGATTAATGACTGAATATATAAATAATTGTGTCGGAGCAGGATGTTTTAGAAATGACAATATTGTAAATGGGTCTGGTAGGTCAAATGCGAGCTCTTGAGGGCATTTGGTAGCTCCCGTTTTTGTTTTGGTAATAAGCATCGACGCACTTAAAAATCTTACCCGCCGTCATTTCAACACGTCATTTCAGCCAGGAGATTCCTCTTAAATTAATTATCACAAGCCAGACGCGCACCTGTAAAGCACTGCCTGTATTTTAACAGTGTACACTTCAATGTCACACGCCAGCGTATGCTACCTGTACGCGTAAATACGTGGGCGTACAGTAATTATTTTTTTCATATAATGCTAACTCGATCGTTTGTATACAACTTGATATGACGTAATGGGTGCCTCGTCTTCGCCGTTTTACTGCTCAATGTCATAACTTTAATACACCCAAGCAAAACACCGCAATACGCACATATCGCCCGCGCATGGTGCGCATGGGCTTCTGCTTAGTTTGCACACACGGAAACGAACACGCCTAAAGTAAAACGTACACTGCGATGACGTACACTGCAATAATGTCCCAAAACTTAGCGTTGCACATTCTCTACAAGGTTCTTTGCCCAATGAGGTGGCGTTGTTCTCAAACCACTTCCGTGCGGCCGAGCCATGCGCAGCGGATTGCCTCGCACACAGCGCTTTTTCCACCGCAGCGGACACCCTGAAACAAATCGAATGTCTTCTCGCGATCAGCAACGTATGCCTGCGTTTATTTTTCAAGAAAGTAGTCGTTTCAAGCGGAGCAACGGGCTTTCAGGCCGCTACTGATGCTGGCACGCATGTTGCTACCGGGGCCCGATCACCGTCTCGTCCGCCATTGACGTTTTTCGCAGCGCAACCTGTAGGGGCTGGAAAGAGCAGATAGCATTTTTATATGGGCAAGGTATAGCAGGCGGAAACATCGCTTTAACGTTCCAAAACAAGCTGGTAATGCGAGTTTTCCGTGTGACGAATATTCCGGTGATACGAGAGTTCCACGTACGAAATGCCCTGGGACGAGTTGGCATTCCTGACCAGTTTACCTGTGACGAGTTGGCCTATGAAGAGTGGACTTGTGACGAGTGGGCCTAGACCCGCAAACACTGAAGGACACCCCACCTGCAGGCATTGCATTAGGTTTGAAATTTGTTATTGTTGATTTGATTGATTAGGGTGGTTTAACGCGCCGATGCTGCACAGGGGATTAGGCGCGCTATAGTGGAGGGCTCCGAATTCATTTTGACCACCTGGAGATCTTTAATGTGCGTGCGCCGAAATCTCGAACACACAGACGTTCTCGCTTTTCGCCTCCATCAGAAAAGCGTCCTCCGCGGCAAGGAATCGAACCCGCCTCCTTGGGCTCAACAGCACAGCGTCACATCCACTGCGCTACCGCGGCGGGTAATTGCTTGTTAACATGTTTCGTTTTCGCTTTTCACGGTGGTAGCAGTAGTCATCGTCGGACAGCACCCCCGACGGCTCGCACGCAAATACCAAGATGTCAACGATCGCATCGCAAGAATCTTGGCTGATCACGACAGCGGAGTATTGCCCGCCACATCCGCTTCTGAACTGATGCAGTGAACAACGTCGGAACCCAGCGTTGAAGACGCCTATACAACGAGACAGCAAGACAACACTGCAATAATACAAATAGCACGACAGTCCAAAGCGAGTGAAATAAACATTTTTTTTATTTCATGCGCAACCTGCGTCATTTATAACAATTTGTTTACTTTTTCTGCGTGACATTTAATACAAATTTGCATGCAATTATAATTTTAATATAATTAGCTCGGTGTGACGGCATATTCACCTAACTTCCTACGTCAAAAACTTTGAAAGAATGCTCGCTCGCCTACATCATTTTTAAATGGGCGACGTATAGCAGGCGGAAACATCGCTCTAACGTTCCAAAACAAGCTCGTAATGCGAGTGTTCCGTGTGACGAATATTCCGGTGATACGAGAATTCCTCTTACGAAATGCCCTGTGACGAGTTGGCCTATGACGAGTGGACTTGTGACGAGTGGGACTAGACCCAGTGTTGTACACGTTCCTCTAAAACAGGAACGAAAGCTCGTTCTTCGTTGCTTCCCAATTTTGAAACGAGTTCCCGTTACAAGTTCCTTTATTGCGAAAGGAACGCGTTTCAGTTACACTTCGAAAATTGGAACGTGTCGTTACATTAACGTTACAGTTCATTTTTAAAAATTAAAATATGGTTTCGGATAACCGTGAGGAAAGAAAGTTAAATTTAATTTAAAATTTAATTTAAAGAAATTTAAAATTCACACCGAACTACGTATATTATACGAATATGAACACCGCTGGCAGCAGATTATGTGGAGATAAAAATAATCCAAAGAAACGCTCCTAGACGAATTTTTTTTTCAGGGAGCACCGGACAAACTCCAGACATATCTAACTATGATTTTGTGCTCCTCTATTATGGGTGTAACACATACGGCACTTTCCACTTCGGCCTTACAAATGCTGCAGTTAGGTTAGTGCGCTTCAGATGTGCAGATAGAAAGTTACTCCCATGCCGAACATCATTAAATTTCTTGCTTAAGAAACTGTTTCGAAAGGAACAATACGTAGGCGTTTAATGAATGATTGTTCAATATTGCAGTTTATTTAAACGGGATCCGGACAGTTTATCGAACGCCGATTTATCTATGTCGTTTTATCGAGCGCCGTTTTATCGAAGTCGTTTTATCGAAAGTGTTCTTCTCGGCCTTTTCGAGTAAATTTGCAGTACGTTTTTAATTTCCTCCTCGCTATGTAATTTGAAAATCTTGCCTCAACAGCGAGCCTATTTAAAAAATATATATAGTCTTTGTACTAGTTGACGTTTATTTCCAGCGTGATTTTTGTTTTTGTGATGCGCGAAATATGCCTCCAGAATTTTTTGTTCTATTCAACGAATCTCATTCTGGCTCTATTCCTCCCTCTGATCGCAAGCATATCACGGCATTGTGGCGTATTGATTAAAATGCCTCGATATGCTTCGCACATTTCTGCATACACCGCATTTCTGTATACACCGCTTTTGTGTCGACACATAATCTAAATATTTCGCCGCGTATGTTCTACATAATTAAGGCACTTCTTGGCGCTTGTGGGTCCAATGTCAAAAACTTAACTGGAACGCTAGCAAAAGTCTCTCGCGATTTTTGCATTCCTAATGTTTAATTGGCCCTGAGTTCAGTTGCTAAGACGTTACCAAGCCTTCCACAACTGTTCTCGGTGCCTTGTGTGAACTAACGAGAAAAAAGTTATTTACAAAATTAGTCACAACACTGCAGGTTGGTTCGTTTTCACCTTGCCCTCGTTGCACCCCAGCATGTCTGCTGGGGTGCACGCTCTTGTCTTTTTATTATAAGGCATAAAAAACAGTAATATAAAAATAGTAAACACCAAAAATAGAGAAATTATGAAGGTCTACTCAATACAGCACCGTGACCCTATTACTTGTAAATTAAAATGGAAAAATAAAAAAAGTGATTACGAGCAAACAAAATCTAATACTACATGGCCCATGCGATTACCTGAACAAAGCACACAAAAAACAACAAAATACCCTGTTTGGTCCGGCGTGTTTCTCAAAGGCCACCAAGGAAACGTAAGTTTGGTGAATCAAAGGAGGGGCTAAGAGTGTTGACGCAACCGTAGAGAATTACACGAAATCCTGTATTTTTATTTGAGCATGATTAACAAAAAACGTAAATTGTGACGGGATGGGCAATTGTCCAGTTGTACTAGCTTACGAGTTTCCCTGGTGCGAGATGACCTCTGACGACTTCTCGTACTTGACGAGTTCAGCTATGACGAGTTGGCTGTGACGGGTTCCCTTGTGACGAGCTCTCCTAGACTCCACCACCTCTATCGGGGTCTCACTACCCCTGTCGGAACCCTCTCGTTCCAGTCATATAGCACTAATCTTTCAGAAGTTCTTGGCCCAATATTTCTCCAGATGCAAATAATGTGACCCCAAGGTCCGAGTAGGAGTCGCGTGCAAACCACGTGACCACAAAGATTGGGGGGACAAGACATTGGATCACGTAATGATGAACCATGGCTCAAGGGATATACTTGGCAACACCAACCTAAACACGCCGATACACATCTAAGGAATATTGCGGACGGGGTTAATAGGGGCAAATTCTGTAATATAAACAAGGGGGACATACATGCTTGAGTGCAATCAATGAAAACTAAAAAAATAAAAAAAATAATAAAAGAAAGATGATCCAAAACACGGTAAAGGCGCGTCAACATATATAGACCCGTTTTTTGTGTGTAATGCAAGGCCGAGACAATGTAGAATGAAGCTTACTGCAGGTTAGGTTAATGAGATGGCCAGGTAAACGAACTAAACCCCGAAAATTACAATGAAAGCCGCAAAACCGCACTTTCGATAAAACGGACGTAGGTGGTTCGATGGTTCGATAAAACGCCGTTCGATAAAACGGGCATTTTTTCGATAAAACGGCGTTCGATAAAACGGCGTTCGATAAACTGTCTGGGAACCTATTTAAACTTCTTTACAGGCCCTTTGCAGGGAATTGAGTAAGGGGGTTACAAATCTGAAGCTTTGCGGATTATACACCAAAAAATTTGCGAGTAACAAAACACAGCAGAACAAGTAATGGCTACGAGGTTCGCAATACATGTTTAAGTGGGAAGATAACAAGAAGAAAAAAATAAAATCCAAAAGCATAGTCACACATGAAATCTACGCGCAAGAATTACAAAGTATACCGAACACAATCAGGGTACTAGATAAAGGAAACAACCACAGATAGCCAAATATGTGGACGTGACGCACAAATCAGTTGCTGTGGTTAGAAATACGCGTAAGGGAAAAGCACAATAAATGACGCGGAGACCAATCACGTGCGTAAAAAAACATTTACACTATAAAAAAATCAAAGCACAGGTTGAAACCGACACACTAAAGAAACTCTGAACGCTGGCCATCCACGTTCGGGCGGCCTCTCTCAGGTATTGTCCATACGGTGCGCGACGAAGTTATGCCCAACAATGACGAAATTCCTGTGCTTTTGCAACGCGATGCGTGCAATACAAAAGAACCTGGCACTCCCGTCGACCAATTCCCACCAGAACGGCGACAGACTGCGCCGTGACGAAGTGCGTGCGTACTCTGCAACTTCGAGCAGTCCAGCATCCTGAGACACTGCTGCACGCCCAGCCCTACTGATAGCCGTTGACCCTTCGAATGATCTCACCGCGAGCGCAGCTCCCAAGACAGCAACGCGCCCGCACCTCAAGCGCACTAATGCGGTGACAATATACACATATATGGTGGTTTCACAAGGGCCCTGCAGCGCCGCCCCGCAGGGCAGAATTCTATCGCCCAGACGCGCATCCTGGCCTCTCCAGACAAACGATGAAAGGTGAAAAGCCTTCTCGCGGCTGCGCTATTCACCCGTCGTACGCCGCGTAAGCTTAACCGGCATGAAAGCAAGCACAAGCTGCTTCATTACTAACCATTTCAGTCACGAATTATTATATTCACTGCAGAAAAATTCCATACATGGAGGTTTAGCAGTGTCAAGTGTCTAGACGTAAGAAAAAAAAGTTCAGTCTCTCTAGAATATTTATTACGCAAATGGCGTCACGTCCTCATACGGAGACACCATTACTCAAACCTGCTTTTCCCTATAAAAAATATTAAATATCTTGAGGCAGTTTACAAACAAGGAGGAGAAATAATAATTTCTGCGCATGAAATAGGTGTTTTTAGCCTTTATAAATGATTTACGCCGGAGTAAAAGAGAACTTAGAAGGGCAACACACCGGAGAGCCCACAAAACTTGGTGGCCACCATTCCACATCAGATGGTGCTAGCTTTCACTTCCGTAGGTTTCGAATATAAGCCGCACCACTCTGCAGCATGACCTCTTTTCGTTTTCACAAGGAAAACGACGAAGAAAGTCGCGTCTCCATATGGAGACACGGTGACTGAAAGGGCTAAATGAACACCACTTACTAAACGAACACAGAAAGGACTAAATATAATAAAATACTAAATATACCAACCAAAATGTAGAATGCGCACACGTGCTGGCTTCTCGCCGTCTTTCCAGGTAACATCCTGGATGGTCCCTTTGAGCTCGTTCAAGGAGCTCTCGTCCTCATTACTCGAACTCCCACTGCTGGATCAACCAACGCTCGGACGGGTAAACGTCCCATTTTTCGTCCGTCAGCCATTTCAGCAACACGTGGGTCATCGCAAACCGCAGCCGATGACAGCAACAACTACCGCGCAATGTTCGCAACAAAATATAATAAACAAAAGTTATCTGCCTGGGTGGCCTGTTGGTTGTTTGTATTTTGGCTAGCAAGGTCTAAAATTATGAATGTTTTTACTGTAGTCATTAATAACTTATAAATCATTACGTTAGTAAAATAAACAACTTTAATTACTAATTACTAATAAGTAAAGCCAGGTGATAAAACAGATTTGTTTGGAGTTTTTAGAGCAATACAAAATTTATTTTTTGCTTCGTTTTTCGTATTTTGTGTGTTTTTTGGTATCTGTAGCGGCATAAAATGGGTGGTACTTGGCCTAGCTAGTTCTGCTAGACACTCCCCAGAGACACTCTCTGGAGAAGGGGATACAATATCACCACAGTTATTTACAGCCTGTCTGGAGGGTGTGTTCAGAAAACTTAGGTGGAGAAGAACAGGGGTGAGAATAAATGGGGAATATTTCAGCCACCTACGGTTCGCAGATGACATTGTTCTGTTCAGTCAGAGCAGGACGGATTTGCAGCACATGCTTTGCCAATGGCGCTCAGCAGGTATGATTTCAGGCTTAAAAATAAACACGAAAAAGTCCAAGGTAATGTCGAATCGGCACGGCAAGGTACATAACTTCCAGGTAGGCAATGAGGTTTTGAAAACAGTCGCTGAATACGTATATCTTGGGCAAGTCACAGCTGCAGATCCAAACTATGAACGGGAAATTACCAGCAAAATAAGCATGGGTAGGCTGCGTTTGGTAAAAAAAATTACGCCCATCTTCCCGCGAGGGAACCCTGGTGTGATGCGACGCATCGGGGGATTCAATTGGTGTTTCCGTTGGGTTGATTCTCTAAATCGCGTGAAACGTGTTGTGAACGCGTATGATGCATTTCCATCACATGCGGGTGTTCCTATACGCGGGACGATGGGCGTAATTGTTGTGTCACACCACTCACTGCAGGGACCGTCGCTTCCATCACGTCTTCATCGGAAGAATCAAGTCAAGCACGAAGTAATCAAGCAAGGTCACGTCAAGTGCGAGAGCGAGCGCTTGACTGAACCGCCGGAGCGCGATACCCGCTTTATATTCACAGCGCTTGAAGAAGAGGAGACAATGGAGGAGAGTCGCGCATGCGCCGGAGCAGTTGTTAATGCAGCGTTACGCAGCGAAGCGCGCCCAAACAAGCACGCCAGCTGTGGTATGCTATTGAGCCGGAGTGAGAGTGTTGCACACAGCTGTGGGAGAGAAGAACGGAGGAGGGATGCAGACGGACGGCGCGACGACGACGCCGCAGGAGGGACATGCCTCAGAGCAAGAGATGCGTCGCATCTAAAACTCCGACATCCTCACTGGTAAGCTTCCCCTGTCACTCAAAAAGCTTGTGTTCAATCAATCCGTTCTTCCAGCAATGTCTTATGGGGCATAAACTAGGGGTCTCACTAAACGACTTGAAACCAAACTTCGATCGGCACAACGGGCCATGGAACGCCGAATGCTAGGGGTGACTTTGAGGGACAGGAAAAGAGCCGCATGGATTAGGGAACAGACCAAGGTGGAGGACATTCTAGTTCAAATTAAGCGAAGGAAATGGGGATGGGCTGGTCACTTAATGCGAATGAGGGACAACAGGTGGACCATCCGTTTGACAGACTGGCTGCCAATAGACCGCAAACGGGTATAGGCCCACTCGTCACACGTCCACTCATCATAGGCCAACTCGTCACAGGATAACTGGTCAGGAATGCCAACTCGTCACAGGGCATTTCGTTCGAGGAATTCTCGTATCACCGGTATATTCGTCACACGGAAACTCGCATTACGAGCTTGTTTTGGAACGTTAAGGCGATGTTTCCGCCTGCTATACGTCGTTCATTTAAAAAATGGTGTAGGCGAGCGAGTGCGCTTTCAATGTTTGACGTAGGAAGTTAGGTAAATATGCCGTCATACCGAGTTCGTTATACTAAAATGATAATTGCATTCGAATTTGTATTAAATAGCACGCAGAAAAAGTAAACAAAGCTCAGTGGCTACGACGTTTTGCTGTTGAGCTCAAGGAGGCAGGTTCGGTTGCGCCGGCGCTTTTCTGATGGTGGCGAAAAGCGAAAACTCCCGTGTCTTCTAGATTTCAGCGCACGCACATTGAAGGTCTCCAGATGGTCAAAATGAATTAGGAGCCCTCCACTACGGCGCGCCTCATCGCCTGCGTAGCGTCGGCGCGTTAAACACCCACAATCAATCAAGTCATCAAATAAACAATTTCAAACAACCAATGCAATGCGTGGTGGTGTGTCCTTCAGTGTTTACTATGAAAAAAATCCTTCATCTCAGCTGTGGTTCAAGCCTTGCGGGAGTTAGTGCAAGCTTCGCGAATTTTTTTTTTGTTCCTCGCAGACTGAAAGTGAGGGTGCGGGCGTATGCAAGGACACGTTATACGCGCGAAAATACGAAAGTACACCACCTCAACACACCTGACGATCAGCACTTGAAGAAGTGCAGGGGTCGCGCTGACCTCCCCCCTCTTACCCCCCCCCCCCTCCCCAAGAAAAACAGCTCTTTACGCACACCTGCTGGTCGCACAGACCTCCACACGCCCTCCTAAACAGCCGTAATTTACCATTGTAGTAGCCAGCCTCAGACCGGCTTTTAACGCCAATTTCCGGTCAGGGCTTCCATGCTTTTGTTCACCCGGCCACGGTGTAACGAAACGCATGCGACGAAAAGGCGCCTTGCACGAGAGTTCCCATCTCGAGATGGCACTGTACAAAAAGGCCGGTGTGACGAGTTGGCCTATGACGAGTTTTCCGGTGACGAGTGGGCTTGTGACGAGTCGGCTCGTTCCCACTGCAAACACACTAGGGGTCGGCCGAGAACTCGTTGGCGAGATCAGCTACGAAAATTTGGGGGAAAAACATGGACTCAGCTGGCACTCGATAGGCGTGGATGGAAATCTTTGAGAGAGGCTTTGGGAGAGGCAGTGGACACGAACACGCTTATGATGAGGATAATGATGATGACAAAATTTATTGACTAAGTAAACCAGCGTGACAGTTACCTGGATAGCTCCATGCCAGGGGTAACACTGCAAAAAGTTTGCTTTTTTCTGTTCCTCACGAAATAAGTCACACAAACAGGCTCATGATGAGGATAATGATGATGACAAAATTTATTTAATAGGTAAACCAGCGTGACAGATAACTGAATAGCTCCACGCCAGGGGTGACACTGCAAAAAATTTTGCTTTTTTCTGTTCCTCACGAAATAAATCACACAATCAGGCAATATTTTCAACCTGCACTGCTACAAAATAGAACTGAGATGGTTTTTGGTCATTTAAAGCAAGCAGACGTTGCAAAAACAGCTACAATGTGATTTTTTGTGGGGCTGTAATCGCATAATGTGCGCATTGGGTGGTGCTGGAGGGTTTCTGCACTAAGACGAAAAGCGTCCCTGATAGCTTTCTTTGTGTTTCAGCTGTGCGTACGAGCCGGGGGGCACGTTTTGAGCCTTCGACGCGAATTTTGTTTATGACAAGGCCATAGGCTTTACAGCCACCCCAAGCGTTACCTAGCTTACAGCCTACGTGGGAGCTGAAGAGCCGGTGCTGCTCTATGCGGCCTGCGTGTCCGCAATGCCGCCGAAAAGATAGTTCGGCAAGTACCTGTGGGACCCTCAAGCTGTCGTCCCTATGCGTTCAAAATAAAGGTTTAAGCAACGAGCTTCGCATGACGCCCCATCCAGCTCGAGGGCTGTCAGTGATGAAAGCTCTTCCGACAGAAGCAGTGAAAGTGGCGATGAGGACACACCTCGCTGCGCCAGTGAAGTCGTTGCCACTGATTGCAGCGAAGGAAGCTCGTCTGAAGGCAGCCCGGAAGGAGCCGAAAGGGACCTGCTGAGCACTGCGCATGCGACTGCAAATGGCGTGAACCACTGCAGACACTGGGGGTGAAACGTCTGCGGGTGACAGCACCGACTCGGAATGGCAACCTGACATGAATTACAGCCACACAGAGCAGCAGTGTACTGAACACGGGGCTGATGAACTGGTGAGCACTTTGGCTTCGTATTTCTAGACTTGTGTAGACTTGTGGCTGAGACGCCAGCATGTAAACGACGGTTTTTTTTGGTGGGGGGGGGGCACAAAAATTTATTAACGCGATAAGGCTCATTGCTCGATTTTCCCGTGCCCGCTAGCCATCCGCTATCAGCCGTGCTCATCAAGTGTCCACGGAAATACGTCACCACTGCCAACTGGAAACTGCGACTGAGGCAGACAGATGCACAGAGTAACTGGAGGGTGGGAAGGAGGACAATGATGCTTCATAGTGAAAATTTAAAGCGCAACAAATTTAGACACAAGACGAATGACACAGGGACAAGCGCTACTTCCAACTGGAAATTTTATTTACCAAACAACATATATATACGAAAAGGGTGAAAATACAAAAAAATACAGCGCATGTGCGCATCGTCCTAAACTAGAGTATGTGCGCACTGTACAGGCGCGCACACGCTCCTCATGCCATGGGCGTGCCCAGGAAGGCCAGCTCTTTCGCTGATAGCGATACCGAGGTCGTGCTTACACAATCTTTGCCACCACGATGTATCTCAGCCGCCTCCACAATCTCCCGTGTGCGCTGATCGGGATCGCGAAAGACGACTGTACATTCATCAAATCGAGGCGAACACTTGCAGGTCTGGCAACGAATTGCGTCGGCCACCGCTACAGTTGTAGCGGTGGCCGACGCAATTCGTTCGAAGCAAAGACGGGCTGGCATCGGGCAAGGCGACCAAGGTAACCAGGCGACCCACCAACCTAACAAGGTGGTGGTTGTTCCCTACCTACACGGCATTTCACACAATCTTAAAAAGATTGGTGGAAGGGTTGACGTCAAAGTTTTGATGTCTGCTCCGGAAAAACTGTCGCGGCTTTGCACTGTTACGTGCCCGGTTCCGAAAGAAAAGAAAAAGTGCGGGGTGAAGCACCAAAATCAGTACGTCGATTGCACTGCGGGAGTGGTGTATAAGCTCCCATTGTCTTGCCATAGGGCCTACATTGGACAAACAGGACGGTGCCTTAATGAACGCCTCCGTGAGCATGCCAATCGAGCGAAAAAAGACACGGGCGGGAACCTCGCCAGTCATTGCCAGACCTGCAAGTGTTCGCCTCGATTTGATGAATGTACAGTCGTCTTTCGCGATCCCGATCAGCGCACACGGGAGATTGTGGAGGCGGCTGAGATACATCGTGGTGGCAAAGATTGTGTAAGCACGACCTCGGTATCGCTGTCAGCGAAAGAGCTGGCCTTCCTGGGCACGCCCATGGCATGAGGAGCGTGTGCGCGCCTGTACAGTGTGCACATACTCTAGTTTAGGACGATGCGCACATGCACTGTATTTTTTTGTATTTTCACCCTTTTCGTATATACATGTTGTTTCGTAAATAAAATTTCCAGTTGGAAGTAGCGCTTGTCCCTGTGTCATTCGACTTGTGTCTAAATTTGTTGCGCTTTAAATTTTCACTATGGAGTACCAACTAGCTCGAACCCTCACGTTGTTAAATGATGCTTCGGCGGATGATATGGCCGAAATGGTGCGTGGTTCATAAAACGTGTCGTCTGCGCAGTGAGTTCCCACCGTTGGTGTATGTGCCGATGAGCCATTGTTGACGTGATACCGTTACTGGGATCATTCGGCGACTTTCCGTAAAGACAAACTGTCTGCTATCAGCCGCGCTTACCAATGACTACGGAAGAAAGTAAAGAGTTTTAGCTGACCGTTTCTGACGGTCCGCTCCGCTCCGATAGCTAGCGGGAGCGCCATTGTGCATGCTTGGCGCGCAAGGGCGCTAGCGGCGAGACCGGAGCGGGGCCTGCTCCGTTAACCGGGGCCTCTTAAGCCCGTTCTACATGGTGCGATTTTTCCTGCGAATTTGCAGATGCGGCGCCGCTCGTGCGGCAAAACGACCTGGTTGCTACGGTAAAGTGCCAAATGTTTGGAACGATCGAGCATCCCAGGCGAGCGCTGCTCGTGCGGCGTGGAGGTGGTAAAGGGGCCGGAACTTGCGGCCAATAGGAACACAGCTAGGTGAATGTCACGGGCACGTCACGACATCACCATTTGCGCGCTTAGCAACAAGATGGCGTTGCTTCCATACGCGCGCCGCGGCGTAGCGCGGGTGCACCAACACGAACGTACGCGTGTTCACAACACGATGTCGCGCGCCGTTTTCAACGAATGCTTAATCGGTGTCCGCGTATGTCGCGGACATCACAGCAATTCGAATAAGTACATAAGAACCGCAGAAGTATAAGAACCGCAGAATATTCTCACGTAGTCAAACACGACGCAGTTGACTCGAAGGTACAACAAGTTTATTGGAGCGCATTTGTGCTCTCCTAACAACTCAAAGAATACACAGGCGCCCAAGCAGCAGTGAACAAAGTGGCGTGCACAGGCGAGTGTCGGAGAATCGAATACCGCGGAATCGGCTCTGCGGCGTTTAGCTTTCGGCGCCAGTGCTTTTCGAACCGTCGAATTACATCCAGAACGCTGTAGATAAAGGAAGATTATTCTAGGCTGGTGAGGTTAGTTAAAAACACCCTCCCTATCAAAGGCGATAACGATAGCGGCATAAAATATTAGCGCCAATCCACCCTGTGAACGTAGTTGGAAAGCAAAGCTTAAACGCACTCAAAACGATTACCCATTCGACGTCACTTAACTGCACGCGCATCGCTCTGCAAATAGTCAAACCAGAGAGAAGTGAAATGCACTTAACCACACCCTCTATTACTTCAAAGAGATATTCCTGGTAAGGTCAAATTAATGCATGATGCATGAACGGTGGTTGGTTGACTTCTGTTGGTGTAGCACATCAGTGAAAACTCTTTTTTAATAATAAAGCTCAAACCCGGTGTTAGACGATCTCACTTCTCCGTCTCTGCCGTCACGGATGGAGGCGACGAGATCGGATGCAGAGACGGCGGACGGGGAGAAGGTAATACTTCTATTCGGATTTCTGAACGGCCCAGAGTGCGGCCCACGGGAGTGGTTCCTTCTTCACTGTAGCCCATATTCAGTCCACGCCGCCTGTGCTCTGTACACCAGCTGAAGCTGGGTAGGCAGAGAGGGGCTGGACAGCAGCATCTCCCATTGCTGTTGTTCGGTAGTTGATGGAAAAAGAGGAGGGTGATCAGTGCTAAAGTCTCACACCCCGATTATGTGGCGGAGTGTTCCTACTTCTGAGCAAAATTTACATTCAGCGTCGAAGCGAATCGGGTGCGTTATGTGAAGACTCGTCGGGTGTGGGAATGAGCTGGATTATATTAGCCGAAGGGTAGTTTGTTGTTCTATGGAAAGGTCAGGGTAAGGCGAAAGTACAGTCTGTCGCAGAAGGCGATAATGATGGGTTATGTCCCTGAACGAGACAAGAGGGTGACTGTCATCGTACAGCTCCATAGCACGGGGGGTAAAAGTGCAGGCTTGGTGGGCGTATTCGTTACCCTCTATGGAAGCGTGAGCGGGTGTCCAGATGACCTGATTAGAACCATCTGGGGACCGGTTTTTAGCAAACGCAGTGCAGGTCTGGACACCGAACCCGACTGGTAATTCCGGTAGGCTTGTTAGGAATCGGTGACTACCTTGTGAACCCCTGGTTGAGGGGGAGCCAAGACGATGGCTGCCACTTATGCTGGCGTCATATCTTCGGGCTTGAGTGAAGCACAAGCAAGGAGGTTGGTTCTGGAGGTAGCCACGATGATGGCGTGCTGCTGCCCTCGGTGTTGGGAGGCGTCTGTGTAGATAACTGCATGATCGCCACCGAGGATGGAGTTGAGCGCTTGAGTCCGTGTTTGTTGCGACTCTCGTCGTGTGAGGGGTTCATATTTATAAGCAAAGGGAGCATCTTTAGTTCTTGTCGCCAAAAGTCGAGGAGTACATCAAGCGGAGTGACATTCTGTGCTGTCCAGCCAATCTGGTGAAGGATGCGGCGACCCGCCGCAGTTATGCTCATTCGGAGCTTCTGGCCAGAAAGATGGCCCTCTATCAGCTCTTAAAACGTGTTGTAGAGCCTCGTGCTAAGCAGCCTCTCTGTGGACACACTCATGGGAAGACCAATGGCTTGCTCAACCACCCTACTAATCATCATATAAAGCATCTTTATGTCCTCCTTGCCGAGAAGCAGACAGGTTGTTAACGTAAGTGATTTCGAGAGGACAAAAGCTTGAACTAATTGAAAGGTATCGGATTCCTTGAGGCCTCGCTTCTTGGTGGCAACTGGCCTTATCATGTGTATGATTTTATTGATGCTTTGTTTAAGGCGCTGCAAGGATACGCCACTCTTGGTGTTGGGCTGAAGATGTAGGCCCAGGATCTTGCTGCTGGGGCTTGGAGTGAAGGCCTGGCCATCAAGGAGTATTTGAATGTGTTCCTTGAGGTGTCGTTTGGCTTGAGGGCGGGCGACAAGGAGCTGGAATTTTTTACGTGAATACTGGAAGCCACAGGCTTTAGCACATTGGTGTACGAGAAGTGGGATGCCATGGGTGCGTGTGAGCTTCCTTTAATCACTATCGCGTTGCATTCAGTGAGAATGCAGGGGTTTAACCCGTAGATGTGCTTGGTGAGAGCACCACTTGTCTTCCCCGTGTTAGCGTGGGCTCGTAGCTAAATCGGTAAGACAGGGGGTCTGGCCTTGTTACTATATTAGTTTCAGGTTCCATTCCTGGCGGCGCCAGTAAATTCTTTTATTTGTTCGCGGAGTTTTCTGTTGACACCAATGGTCGCGAAAGAACCCTTGGGGGGTAGTGGTAAAAAGCTTTGCTTTAAAAACTGCGTAGAAAAGGCCCCGATTTGGCACGTCGACAGACTATACTCTGTTACAACTCAAGAACGGCACCACCTCATGTAGTGTATCACTCCGTCAAAGCGCCAGACCCGTGACGTCAGTGCGCGCGCGTTTTGAAAGGGGTTTGCTATGAATGCGTGATATCGTCTGCGTTGTCTCACGTAGTTTGTTTGTTGTCGCTGCAGTATTTTATAAGCATATCAAGTCCAAAAAATCACGGAAACGGCTCGGGCCATGTTCAAAATACCCCCACTAACGTCCTACTTGCACCGCGCGGAGTAACATCTGGCTGCGGTGATGAAGCACAGCGTCAATTTCCGGTGCCGTTCTTAAGTTGTCACCGAGTATAGCACCTACTCGCACATAAACCTATTACACGCCATCTACCTGGGCCAGTGCCCCTCAAACGGATGCAATCGCTGCAACAATGAATACAGATATCTTTACCATATCACATGGGCGTGACAAAAACCGAATCGGTCTCTTCAATTCCCATACACCACTTGAGAAATGCAAGTCGCGCGGACCAGCTCGGACCTGAGCGACCATATTATGTCGATCGGCAGGGCTCGAGCAACAGTGCAAAATTTTGGTGCCTTAGACTAAAGGCGCCACCACCCCATGAAGCAAGATTTTTTCCAATTGCAATAACAGGTGTTCCTCGTCCTCCTTGGCTATTTTCCTCGCTCCCTCCACTCCCGCTTCTCTTCAGCGCATCATAACCTTGGTTACCACGTTTTACAGTTACTGTTTATATGGACGAATGAGAGTTCATCACCGTGCACACCACACCGATGAAATTCGAAGACCAGGTCTAGCGTCGGAGGTAGCTGGTTTGTTGTTTATGTGGAATACGGCGGTGGTGCCTAGAGTTTGGCCGGCGCCTTCATGTCGGCTTTGACGTTAGGTGTGCAGTGGTGCGACGTTGCCGTCTGACTCATACCATCATTATTTTTCCTGTCCGTCTTTTGGAGCACAAGCTATACTACGCTACCTCGGGCAGTCTTCGCGGGGTGACCAGTTTTGCCCTTCAGCGCCAGAGGTCAAGCCACACCCCCTTCCGCAAGCGCCCGGCACGGAGCAGCGGCCCGATGGCGGAGAAAGATAGGCGAGGAGGGAAAGGAGACGTGCGCGGGACACGTGCAAGAGATGTGGCATATGCAGGCAAGGAGGCCGCCGCCGCACCGATACTTTCGGGCCACAAAGGAAGGCCACGAGGACACGGGCGGCGCAGAACCGGCGATAGAGGAAGACGAACCTCCAGCTGTGGTCCCTCGTACAGCGGCGAGGCTTAAACAACGCCGTTAGGCGAAAGAGTAAAAACACTACTGTTTCGTACAGCTTCGCTACCTTGAATTCTAACGCATTAGTGTGAGCTTCCTTAATTATTTTTTCATCTTTTTTCCTACGGCTGAGGGTCTTGCCCAATCGTCATTGTAAGAATTAGTAGCGGCTACTTGCATTTCTAGTCGCTAATTGCTACTTTAGGAAATACACGCTGAAAATACTCCTCGAGGTCTCAGTGCATGTCTATGACAACGGTTCTAAATCGAAAGTCAGAGACGTATTCGCTATGTCCATTGTTTGTTAGCCAGTATCATCGAGCTGTGGCGGTCCAGAGGTGCCGTGCTCGTCTCAAACTCCGGAGTGCCCTCGTTGGAGTCCCACGGGAGCCACATTTATCCTCAGTTCTTTTCAAATCAGCTATTTTTTAGGGAAGCTTCCCTCAGCAATTGGCGACATTCCGGGCATTCGTTGACCAGTTTCTTGATTTTCGAGTACGCAGCCATTTTGTCGACCAACCGGGGGTCCTTTTGTGGGCCATGGAGGCCGAATGTTCAACTTGCATGGACGAACCCCACTTCAACATCAAAACCACAAGATCGCGAGGCATTGCTTTAGGAATACGGAAGCACTAGTCTCCTATTGGCGAAAGTGTTCTCTCGTTGCCGCCATCCACTTCCCATTTGCGTGTTTTCCTCGTCATCGGTTGCTACATTTCCGGCTTAGCATTGCCGAGCCAAAAGAACACTGAGCGGGAACGTGCTTTGCTACCCGCTTACTTGCTACTTCTGCCAGAGCATGCAAAACTGTTTCCTGATGCGTGCTCATCTGGGCCATTTCCAAATCAAAGCCCAAAAATAAATTCACTCTGTCAAATTTTATTCAGACGACGACAGTGAGCTGTTTTGTTATTGCGGATGTGAACTCGTATCGCATTGCCTCGAATTTTGATTCCAACCCAGACAAAAGTTTAGCCGATTTTCTTTTCAACTCAAGTGCGTTAGTTTGTTTGCGGGAAGTTCCGCGAGAACTGTGTAGTCAGGCAGATCATTCTTTACGCTTAATTTTTTTTTGTTTGCAGCTATTTTGCGTTCTACCAGCGGCCGTTATGTGTCATGTCTTAGCGACGGCGATGTGGGCTTTGGACATACCGAGGTAACTCATGCTTCAGTAAAAAAACAAGCAAAATTGGATGTACAGATCTCCAAATAAAATAAAGAAGGGGATAGCGTTGGTCACACGGAGCAGAAATAGTGTACTGATGCATACACACACGCATACAAGTACCTGCCCACACACACGTATAATGCATGCAGCAAGGTTGTAACGCCAGCGATCCCAAGCCCCAGGGCTAGCGCGTACAGAACTACTCGTAAGAAAAATATACAGATGCTATAGTGTAAAACTACTGCAAAAAATTGATGATATAAGATCATTTCCTTGGCATTGAGATAGGATACAACAAATATGCACTTTCGCGAGACGAAAAAATGATTAAAGTGTATAGCCGAAGCTCGAGAACGCCCTACAGCAAAAGTAAAATTGGAAAGAAAAAAAAAGAAAGATGCACAGCAGAGACCAAGCAGCACAAGGGAAAACAGGGGCTGCAACAAATCCAGACTATTCTGAAGGTTGACGGCAAGGTTACTGCGGTATATCATTATTAACGCTTAATTGCGGGGCCACAACCGCACGCATTACCGGTTCTATCTTTGAGAGGGGGATAACTTTCGAGTCTAATGTAGAAGGATTAAGCCTGATTTGTTTAGTATGATGACGCTAAATGAAGGTACATTGGATAACTTTCGAGTCTAATGTAGAAGGATTAAGCCTGATTCGTTTAGTATGATGACGCTAAAGGAAGGTACATTGGATAGGTTGCGCAAGGAATCGTGCTTGTATAAGGTTCCTACCTTACTGTGATAGCGGGGAGTGAGGAGGTTGTGGTGGCAAGAGTACAGTGGAAAAACTTTATTTCTTCAAGGAAGGGGTCAAGGGAAAAAGGGGAGTGGGGAGACCTGTTGGCAGTTGACGCATGCAGTACCGGTTTTGCTTCACAGCTCTTACAACCCTGCAATTTCACTTTTGCAGTCCGCACGTGACATCATGAACTTGCAATATCACGCGAGGTACTGCTACGCCCTGAATTCGCAATACGTGTATTGTTTAATTGAACGCGAAGAGGGAAAGTTAGCAGAAAGGCAAAAAATATTTCCGGGAATCGTGTTGTTCGGGCGAGAGAAACATTGAGAACCAGTTGGGCTTGTTGGTACATAGTTAAAATGGTTGTTTGTTCCCGTCCCGTTTGTTCCTCACTCGTCCGTCGTCGTTTTTGCGCTGCAACCATTTTAGAGAAACATCCAGTTATTTAGCATATGCATCGAAGGTTACAGGCCTAGCGATGGTGTAACGTACATACAGATAGACACTAATCAATAAATATTGAGCGAATATGACGTCAATTCCTCGGCCATCACACAAAAATAATCCAAGTGTAAAGAAAACAGCTTGCTTGGTGGTAGGAGATACAAGACTCGGTAGTTAACCAACGCTACTCGATCGGGCTCGTGCGTGAGCGCAGCTTGCAGTGTGCGTATCGACCGTAAAGGTGGCGCGATATCCTGCCCCGTGCGCCCTGCTAATTAATGGCATCGCAATCCTTATTGATTTTTTACCGTGCTCTCTTAATTACTTCCTGCCATCCGGCTAAAAACGCACGCGAATAGCATGAAAGTTTTTCAGGGGTTTTGCGCTATGCACGGATAATTAATTTTATTCCCTAGGATGAGTTTTTTTCTTTATTTGTGGCAGTTATTTTGTGTTTTTGCAGCCCCTGCGCGATAACTTTTCCCCTTAACACCTCGTCAAATTTAAGTTGCGCTGAGGCTCCCAGGAAGGGCAACTTTCCCTCTTTTTCGTTCGAGCGATAACTTGGGCGTTTTCTTACATTGTTGTTTACAGTGTCACGCGGATGACAGAGACCTCCTTTCGTTTTATTTCGACTACAGCTGCTCTAGGGGATGACGAAATGTGATGTCATCCACCTGAATGATGATTCCCAATCTTTTTGCCATCGTTCGTGCTTTAAAAATTACAAAAGAGATCCCAGAGTTCAATGGCTAGAACTGATAAAAGGAAAAATGAGGGACTCTCTCACAGGTTGAATCTTATCACCTCTAGGGAAAGCTGATCATTAAAACGGTTGGCCCCTCGATTAGACATTTATTTTTGTTTCTTTCAAGTGCACATTAGATAATAAATTTCTTGCGCTGCATTAGGCGTTAAATTATTCGCTGACACAATTTAGAGCTTTCGCGCGAGGCGTTTAAGCTTCGGTGGGACTGAGACTAGCTGTATATATTTTGTTGACTGGGTGTAATAGCTGTGCACCCACAAAGTGGCTATTCTTGGTTCGGAAACATTCAAATTTTGGCATATCTTAGCCACCAACAGGTTCCCAATGGATGATTTTTGATCAGTGTCTAGGTCGGCAAGATGACAATGCAATGACCTTTTCACAACAATAAAAAATCTTCCGCGGAGATCTCATGGTAAAAGCGAAGTACGATATATTTACCTCTAAAATATTAATTGGTTGTTATTTCAGAGCATAGCCATGTTTCAGTGGAAAAATGTGGTTGATCCTCCTTTCACAGGAATCGGTAAAACACGAAATTGAAATGTGCTTTCACAGGAGCAGTTGAATGTTTATTGTGCATCGATGTGAACTTGAACTTTGCTATTTATATTTAGTCGGCATGTCGCCGTTAGACGCATCAGCATTATACACTGCATTGCGTAAATCCGATTGAAACCCCAGGCGCTCGCAAACCTTGAGAACGAAACCGAACGGGTTGTCAGTGAATCGTTTGGTCAAGTCACGGTCCCACGGTCCGCTACATCGAAAGGAGCATGAATTGCGGGTCGGCAGCAGTCTTTATGCGTGTGCTTGGCGAGCGACGACCTGCTGACGGGTCGCTTCGGCCAAGGTGCGACCATTTTGGTCCTGCTCCGTGGCGTGTGCGCCAGACGCTTGCGTTGCGATGAGCTCAACTTGTGGAACGCGACGGCGGCGTTCCAGAAGCTGAGCGGCGTTCCTCATAGGCGGCGGGCGGATAAACACAGCAGCTTCCGCAACTATACGCTGCCCTATCGAGGCGCCAACTATCGGCGCTCATTATCTTCATGACGCACTTGTTCGCGTCGCGTGTGCTAAACGGTAGTACCATCTGAATAGAGAAATTAGAGGGAAGGACATAAGGTGCGTTCCTACAGCCGTGCGGGCTTGACATCAATGCCCAATTGCCAGAGCCTTTCACACCTCCAAATGCGGCCAAAGTGATCGTGGGGTCAAATCCTAGCGCCACCGCATCAATTGATAATTCTCTGGTTATGTCATTTCCGTGGCGGATATGACGTCGGTGGGGTTTGTGTACCCCCGGCATAAAACACTTTCGTGTTAAAAAGTTGCAGGTGTCATCTACGTTTAAGTCTTAAGAGGTATGAAGCGCTAGCCTCACTTCGTCGTTAAAGGAACGTTTTGGAACGGAGTTTCTGCGTTTACCATTTATGCTTTCCAAGTAATGAAGTTCAGTGACGAGAGGTAGGCTGGCCGCAATGGTTTTAATCACCCCGGCACCGGAAACTCAGAGGGCATGTAGGCATGCGTGGATTAAGATATGGGCGTGAAAAGATGCGGCTGCGGGATGTTGGTCACTACGAGAGGGAAAGCGACTGCGTCAAAGTTTAAAAGTGTTTATCGTGGTGGGTTTCTATAAAGCAGACAGAAGGAGGAGGGCGGGAGTTTAGAAGGAGGGAGGGAGGAAAGGAGGAAGCAAAGCATCTTTGTTGGGTAAGATTTATTGAAAATTAGGGAACAGTGGAAAAGAGATGGTACCCTGTAAGGCGAAGCGAATTCCAGGGCCCCAGAATCTATTTTCAGGGGACAAGCTGGTCAGAACAGCCCATCATGTAAAACAGGAGCACAAGGTTTTAGCTATTATCTTCGATAAAGAGCTCACATTCATTCCACACCTCAAACAAATTAAACACAAATGCTTAAAATTTATGAACATCCTGATGGTCCGGTCACACCAGTGTTACGGTGCAGACAAAAAAATCCTCCTGCGTGTCTATTCTGCCTTGGTGGGGTCTCAGGTTGACTATGGCAGTGTTGCGTACGGGTCGGCCAGGAAAACAGCACTGAAAATGCTGGATACAGTGCTGCACGCCGGGCTTCGCGTTGCCTCGGGGGTTTTCTGTACTAGCCCAGCGCAGAGGGTGTACGTCGAATGCAAAAAACGGTGCCTAGAACATAACGAATATACATGGATTTACTATACGATTTTAAGATCTCATCAACAAATAGTCCCCCGTTTAGGTTTGCTCTTAAAGGTACATCATCTGTCCACACTTTTAGTAATTCGCACATCTGTTTCTCTGCCTTTTTCGCACAGCGTAAGAGGGGAGGCATTGGCTCTCACCATATCCTTTTTAGACTCCTACACGTCATCAATTACTGACATTTTGTCCCCATGGCAGCTTCAGCCTGTATCATGTGATTTGCCATTTATAAAAATAGATAAAAACAGGGTTCTTATAACTGCGATTCTGCAGCACTTATTGTCCCAGCAACATAACTTTAAATGTGCTGAATTTTGCACTGATGCCTAGAAATTTTAACGATGGTGTCGTGTGCCGCTCATGGTCCTAACTTTAATTCTTGCAGAACCATGAGCGTACACACCACTATCTTCTCAGCAGAAGCATACGGCATTTTATTGATCGCACAGCACATTCTTAAAAAACAAATTCTAAGTCAGTCATCTTTACAAAATCTTTGGGTATTACGCGTTCATTGTCATTACACAGACCCAGAAAAAAACCACATGGTCAATCTTGTTTTTGGTGCCATAATGTCTGCATATGCTAAACAATTTTGACCTAGTCTTGTGCTGGGTTCCAGGCCATGCGGTAATCGCGGGGAAGGAGACCGCGGATCGAATGGCCGCCGCTGCTGCACTAACAAATACAGTGGACGTAACAATAATACCCTAAACCGACTTCAGGTCACGCATAAGACAACACCTTCGCATATAATGGCAAGCCGACTGGAGTACACAGACAGACAACAGTTACGCGTGGTAGAACGACACTTAGGACGACACACTACTGACTCACACAACAGTTTCATCGAGGTTGCCCTAGCTACATTACGGATAGGCCATACACACGAGACCTACTCCCATCTGCTCACTGAATATCCAAGACGCTTGTGAAGCAGGTGTAGGGAGGGCCTATCCGCAATTCATATTCGAATTACATGCGAAGCACTCCACACAAAACGCAAATACTTGTTTTCCAAAACGCGTGGCATTCCGCCGGATCCAGGCATTCAACTCCACGGTGTCTCTATTCCTTTAAAAAAGGAACACAAGTTCCTTTTTTAAAGTTCCTCTATTCCTCACAAGTTCCTCTATTCCTTTAAAAAGGAACACAAGGAACACAAGTCTTCTCTCGATCTGTTTCGTCCACTTCAATTTGCCAGTAGCCGGTCTTTAGATCCATTGATGAGAAGTACTTCGCGTGGCAAAGGTGGTGGTGGTCCAGGGCATCGCTTATTCGTGGCAGGGGTACACGTCCTTTTTCATGATTTTGTTCAGTTGGTGGTAGTCAACGCAGAACCTTAATGTGCCATCTTATTTCTTCACGAGTACGAACGGCGGATGCCATGGGCTTTTCGATGGCTGTATAATGCGGTCGCTGAGTGATTTCGACTTGTGTCCGGACGGCTTCACCCTCGTGTGAAGACACGCTGTACGGTGACTGTCAGGTAGGTCGGGTTCCGTCTTCGGATATTCGGTGCTTCGCGAAAGGCGTCGACGTAATTTTGAGTTCGACGAAAAACACTGGCTGTAGCGACGCCGCAAAGCGAATAATTTGTTCCGTTTTTCTTACAGCAGTGCCCGATTCACGTCGAAGCGAAGCTGAAGATTGGAGGCATCATCGGGTGCGGGTTCAAAGTTGGCGACCACGATCACGTCACTTGCTTCGTGCGTTTCTTGGAGGAACGTAATTGCAGCGCCCTTGTTTAAGTCCTAGTATTCCTTGGTGAAATTAGTGACCAAAACGGGGGACTTGCTTTGCGCAAAGTGCGCGATGCCTCTTGCTACGGAGACACCACGGTCGAGATGCAAACTTCGGTCACTCGCTACGATGACGTCGACGTGCGAGACAACTTCTTCACGGTAGACGGTGATTATCAAGCTTGCGTCGGTTGGCAGGGTGATATCATCGGCGACCCTTAGTATGGTGCTGTGAGCACGGTGCTTGGCGTTCGGTTTCGGCGTCATGAAGTGATCGGACGAAAAAGTTATCTACTTGGTCTGCAGATCAACTAGGCACCGTTGTGCGTCAAAAAGTCAATTCAGAGAATTATGACAAGGAAGCAGTTGGGCAAAATGAACGCCGCAGGGTACGCTGTGCCGTCTATGGTGACGCGCGATGTGCACGTTCCGCTTGGCGCTACGAGATGGCCTCCTGCTCTGCGGATGTGCGGATCGTCCAATGTGGTCGTAACTTTCTTCAGCTTAGACGTGAATGATCCACTTAGTACTGAGTATTCGGCTCCCGTGTCTCTGAGGGCGACTACATCAAAGCAGTCGATTGACAGCTGAACGTCGGACGCCACTTTCCTCGAGTTTCGGGTGCGTCGGGGCGTCGTATCTCGGCTTGTGCGTGTTGGCGGTGGGGCACAATGCGTCGTCGTTATCGTCGTCTTTTCAGGAGCAGGCTCGGTCAAGTCGGGCACGCGTCGCGCCATGTGGCTATCGTCGTATTCGGGAGTCACGTCCGGGGTAGATCTGGTTGTCTGGCTGAGGCCATGTCGTGAATCACAGGTTTCGGTGAATCGTGGTGTCATTGGAGGGTTTTCGTTTTTCCGCCGTTGTGAAACCTCACTTCCAGAAGTTGCTGCTTCTAGGTTATCCTGCGTGGGCTAGAGGAGCTTCAACGTGCGAAGTCAGCATTTATACGGCTGCTCGGTGATTGGTATGGGTAGGGCGAAGGCGAATGGTTGAAACGGGCGTGGCAACGGCTGGTCGGAGATAGATACTCGTCGATCTCACGTGGTCGTTGGCTAGGGAGGGGGAAAGGTGCGTCGACGGAGAAACCTCGCAGTCCGAGTCACGTGATTTCAGAATCAGTCCAACGGAAATACCAAGTGAACCCCACGATGCGTCGCATCTACACAGGGTTCCCCTCGCGGGGATGTGGGCGCAATTTTTTTCTTGGGCTCTGGTTTTGCACTACAGTGGGTCGGGCGGGCGACAGTGGATGGCGGTTCGGCGGGACCTCTTGACAATGGGTTGGAGCTGGGAGGGGTCGATGAACAGCTTGGGCGTATGCCGCTTGGGGCTCACGGGGTGCTTCCGACGGCGTAGAAGTTCCCAGTGTGTGTTGAACTTCTCGGATCCCGTCAGTCAGGGAGGCGACTTGGGGTTGCGCCGCTGTTGGTAAAAGCTTCCTCAATTCTTCTCGAACGACGGCACGGATTGTTTCCCCTAACTCTTCCGTCGCAAATTCAGGGGCGTTGACTGGGTTCGTCAAAAAGCGTTGAGTGGTCAATCGTACTGCCTCCAACGCATCTCCACGGTCCTCTCGATCAGGGAAGCCTCAGTCCCGAACTCAGAGACGGCTTTTGGGGGTTGCAAAAGAGTCCAGCGAAGACCTCTTGTTTAACGTCCCGCATCAGAAAGCGCAGCGTCCTCTCTACTGCCATTTCGGTGTCATCTCGTAGTAACAGCATCTTCATCCCTCAACGAACGCTGCAACACCTTCGTTGGGGTGTTAGATTCACGTCTGCAACAATAGCTCAGCTCGTTCTTACGCACGACTGTTGTAAAAGTTTCCAAAAACTCCGTTTTGAAGATGCTCCATGATGTTAGCGAGATATGGTTTTCAAACCAGACTCGAGCAGAGTATCCGAGGTAGAAAAACACTTGCCTGAAGGTTTCTTCGTCACCCCATCAGTTTAAACTTCGGAAGGGCTCCAGCTCCTCCAGCCACTCTTCCGGGTCTTCACCAGGGGATCCTCGGAGTATTGGGGGCTCCCGAGGTTGCCGCAGAATGACGGGAAGATTTGCTTGGTTGACCATGGTGCCGGTGATGACGTGTTGCTTCTTTACCTTCTCCGGTAGCTGACCGAGCTCGGGTGCGAGACCTTGCTGTCGGCGGCTGGTACGAGCGGGGCTTGCTTGGCGACTTGCAGAGGGTTTAGCGTGCATGTATATTGCACCTCCACCAGATGTCAAGAATCCAAAGATGACGCAGTTGTATTGAAGAAAAAACGAGTTTATTGGAGCGAGCTTGTGATCCCCCAACCACTAAAAAAATACGCCGGCCGGGAAGCAGCAGCCAAAAAAGTGACATCCACAGACGATTGTCGGCGAGTCGAATGCCGCGGCGTCTTTTCTACCGGCATTTATTTTTCCGCGCGGGTGTTTTCCGAACCGTCGAATGACATCGAGAAAACTGTAGATCAAGGAAGACTATTCTAAGATAGTGACGTTACAGTGAAATATTCTCTGCATAAAATGAGATAACCGGTGCGGCGTAAAAAAAAAAGAATGCAGCACGCACTTCACTGTGGACACAGATAACACAACCCAATGCAGCCGGGCAGTAAAAACAAAACATAAACAAACCAATGCATGACTAGTGGCAATACAACCATCGAATAGCCCTTGGGCGGACCCAATTGTGCCCGTGAAGAAAAAAGACGTTGCTCTGAGGTTCTGCGTTGACTACCGACAATTCAACGAAATCACAAAATTACGCCCATCTTCCCGCGAGGGAACCCTGATGTGATGCGAAGCATCGGGGGGGGGGGGGGGGGGGGGGGTTCAATCCGCCTCTTTCATTGCGGTGTGCTGCCACCTAGCGTGCCTAGCGGAAGTTGAAGCTGTAGGGTTTGCCGGCGTTTCCTCCGGCTGCGTTCTCGTTGTATGCACGGCAATCCCACATTACGGCGAGGAGCAGCCGAAGTTTTTCTTCTGTGTTGGTGTTATAACGCCTTAAGATGACAGCCCCTGGTCATCACATAATACCAGGCGGCTTTTTATCACTGAATGAGGGCTGGCAGAGAAATCTCGGACAGATCCGTGTGCCGTCCGAGTAGCAGAGCGAGCCCGATGCGCGCATGAGATGCGTCGTCGGCGTCGCTCCGCCCACTGTTTTTGCTCCATGGTTAACTACGATGATCGCTGAGCTGAATTTGTAGGTTCTGCGCGTTTGTTCGCACGAAATGGATAAAGCAAGCAATCGTGAAGCGTTTTCTGCCTTCAGAAACAGTCCGCGCACACGCCAGCCGCGCCTGACAGCTCGGCACGGCACACTCAGCGGCTCGAACCGGCGCAGACCACGGTAGCAACCGCGCTTGTCGCTGCTCTTCTGAATCAATCTGATCGCTAAAAAGTTCCACATGCGAGAAAGTAGGTGTTATTGTGGTGAAAAATTGTGCTAGGGATTGTTGTCAGGGCTTATTTTAAAAGCGGCGATCAGATATATCTGCCGCGATGCAAGCCTACGCTGACCGGTCGCCGCGGCGCGCGGTGCGCCGAGCGGCCGAGAGATGGCGATACCTGCGCGGAAGCATCGAAACAGGCTACGCAGATGTCTTCGTCACCGATCGCTCAAACGGCAGTTATAACAGTTCCACATGCGAGAAAGGGGGTGATAGTGTAGTGAAAAGTTGTGTTGCGGATTGTCATTCGCAGTTGCACAGATAGCAGCGATCAAATATCCGCCAGGATGCTAAGCGTAAAGTTCCCATCACCCGAGCCGACGCGAGCGACGCAAACCGCCGTAGCCGATCGCGTGCGGCCGACGGGAAGCGATAGAAGCCGACACCGTTCCCTTTTCGGCACTCCGAGTTACAGCGGAACGCAGCACAAGTTGTGGGCATTGTTCCGCGCACAACGAGCACACACAAAAAATCAAACGATGTAAATACAACCACGACCCCTTCCCGCTTGTGCGGGAGCTGTGGGGAATGTCGTCTGCTGCCCCTACTGGGCTGCTTAGGGACTTGGCCGCCAGGGGATTGCGCATTCGCAGTGGGGTTGTGAAAGAGGCGGATTGGCGTTTCCATTGGGTTGATTCTCTAAATCGGGTGAAACGTGTTGTGAACGCGTAGGATGCATTCCATCACATGCAGGTGTTCTCATACGCGGGAGGATGGGCGTAATTTTCATTCTTTTACTGAGAGAGAGACTGGTTGCCGTTTTTCGAGCGAGAGCTTGACTGAACCGCCGCAGCGCGCTACCCGCTTTATATTCACAGCGCCAGAAGGAGAGGAGACAGTGGAGGAGAGTCGCGCATGCGCGCGCTTGCGGCGCCGGAGCAGGCGCGAGCGTAGCGAAGCGCACATGCGCAGCTGTTATGCTAATGAGATGGAGTGAGAGTGTTGCATGCAGCTGTCGGAGAGAAGAGCGGAGGAGAGGCGCGCATGCGCAGGTGGCGTGCGGACGCCGCCGACGCCGACGCAGGAGGGACATGCCTCAGAGCAAGAGATGGGTCGCATCTAAAAAAAAGGGACCCCGACATGCCCCCGCGGGAGGGGCACGAGTAAATGCAGAGCATTAGCGGCGTTACGCGCGTGGCGGTGGCGATGGGTGTTGTAATGGTGGTGGTAGGGTTGTTGTTGTTGTTGGTATGATTGGGAAGAGAGAGAACGAGACGAGTATTAGGTAACGTCAAGTGTTATTATGACGATGGCACGATGTCTTGAACTGGTGCCGCGACGCTGAAGTTGGATTGCGTCGCGGTACTAGTTGAAGGTCTTGCTTCCATCGCTTAGCAACTGCGACAACCGCGACGAGAAGAGAGCGAAGCAGAACTGGAGTGCGGCTGACGCGCCGACACCCGGGTTTACATTCCCAACGAACGCAGTAGAGGGAGAGGAGGCGGAGAGAGAGCGCGCTATCACGCCACCGTCACGCCACGACGCGCCCGCACCTGCTGTTGCTACAGTGCTTGCAACGCCGGAGCGCGCGCTGCACCAAGCGTGTTGAGGGCGAGGAGGAGTGGGGGAGAGGGCGCAGCTGCTGTGGTGCGGACGCCGAGTTACGGACGCATAACATCGTGAGTTAAAGAAATGCTCTGCATTTAAAAGAACGTGTGCCCCCTCGCACGAATCGACGACGCCCGGCGATGGACCTGAAAACAGGGTACTGGAAAATCGAAGTGGACGAGAGGGACCATGAGAAGACAACGTTTATAACGCCGGACGGACTGTACGAGCTCAAGGTATACCGTTTGGACAGTGCACGGTACCAGCGACGTCTTAAGAGTCATGCAGACTGTGTTAGGTGGTCTAAATTGGCGCGCCTGCCTCGTCTACCTCGACGATGGCACCGTATCCTCCCGGAACTTCGGCGAGCACCTTGAAAGGTAGGAGTCGGTACTTGAGGTGACCCGAATAACAGGATAAACCTGAATCCTGAGATGTGCCGCTTTGAGTACGAGGTACGGACATCAACGCCGATGGAGTTCTTCTTGACCCAGCGAAAACATCAGCCATAGTGAACCTTTCGAGGCCGAAGAACAAGGTAGAGGGGAGAAGATCTTTCGGACTGCGCGCGTACTAACGCCGCTTCGTTGTAAACTTCGCACGCATTGCAGAGCTACTCACGCGCTTGACGAAAGGTAGCCCCCCTTTCTGCTGGGAATGCGCCCAATAGGAAGCATTCTGGGAGCTGTAAAAAACTGCTCGCTCATTTAGACGAAAATGCCTAAACGGAAATGCACACGGACACCAGTGACATAGGCTTTGGTGCCCTCCTCGCCCAAAACCTAAGCGGGTACGAAAAAGTAATCGGCCATGCCAGCCATTGTCTTTCAAAGGAAGAGAAAGGCAACTCAGCCTCTGAGAAAGCGTGTCTTGCTATCATATGGGCAATTTCTAAGTTCCGCCCTACGTGTATGGCAGACCATTTGAAGTGGGGACAGGCGATCATGCACTCTGTTGGCTCGCAAATTTAAACGACCGTTATGGCCGCACAGGCGATGGAGCCTCCGCTTACATGAATTCGACGTGACCATCGTTTACAAATCGAGGAGCAAGCACTCGGGCACCGACTGCCTGTCACGTGCCCCTGTCGATCTACCGCCACCGGACTCCCACGAAGACGCCGCGTTTCTCGGCATCGTGACGGAACGTGACCTCCTAGGCACCCAGCAGCTTGCCGAACCCGAGTGGCACGTCATGATCGAACATCTCGAAGGACGCAACGTCGCCATGCCAAGGGCTTTAAATGCAACTCCGCTGCATATTACTCTGAAGAGTTCGGTGGAACTGAAGGAGAATTTGGACCCTACGAGGAGAACGATGTACGTTTTCGTCATCCCCGCTGGCCTCCGCGATGAAACATTGAAAGCATGTCAGAACAAACCATCATCACGGAACTTCACCACGGCACGTACGCTCGAAAAGATCAATACGAAATATTACTGGCACCGCCTTACGTCCGACGTAACCCGCTACGTCCGGAGCTGCCGGGACCGCCAGCGGCGAAAAACGCCGCCGACGAGTCCTGCCGGACTTCCGCAGCCGATCGCCGTCCCATCGAGCCCTTCGAAGAAGTCGGAATGGACCTGCTGGGCCCTTTCACAACGTCATGAACCGAGAACAAGTGGATTGTCGTAGCGACCGACTGCGTGACACGCTACGCAGAGACCGCCGCTCCTACGAAGGAGATTGCACAAGAAGTCGCGAAGTTTGTAAAACAAGTTGTACTGCGAGATGGAGTCATTGAAGCCCTAATCACGGACCGCGGAACAATCTTTACAGCGGAGCTCATGCATGGAGTTTTACTCTACAGGAACACCAATCACTGGAGAATGACGGCGTATCATCTCCAAACGAACGAACTAACCCAACGTCTGAACAAGACGATCGCCGATATGCTGTCTATGTACGTGGACGTTGAACGTAAGACGTGGGACGAAGTTCTCCTGTATGTCACGCTTGCGTACAACACGGCTATCGAAGAAACTACGCAGATGACACCGTTCGAGCTTGTCTACGGAAGACGGCCGACTGCGACGCTGGACACTACGCTTCCGCACGTAGAAGACGACGACGTCAACGCCGACTTCCAAGGATACGCGTTCCTCAGGGAACCCCCTGTCACTGGGCACGGTGGCACCGTCGACATGCGGCTCACAAATTGCCCGTTCGTCTACATTTTTCAGGTGAGAAAGCAATATGGAAAATGCATCCGCACAAGTGACCGTTTCTTGATGGTGTTGCCGTGCTCATGGCAGTATAGCGCTGTGTGTGAATCATGCATGGCATATGTAAAAAAACTACTGTTGATGGGTGGGATATCGAAAGCAATCCCGGCCCCGAGCTCGAAAATATCGCCAAACAACTGACGGAAATCGCTGCAGATATTAAGGATATCAAAGAAAAGCGGCTCTCGGATATTGATAACAAGCTTGACGTAATTACAAAACTTGGGGCTGAAGTCGCGGTGTACCATAAAGAAATGGCTTGTATGAATAGGGTAATCAAGGGTCTCGAAGCAAGAATAGACGACTTGGAAAACCGCAGCAGGAGGTTGAACATAATCATTATGGCATACCAGAACAGGAATGAGAAACAAGTGAAACCCTTGAAGAGGCAGTAAATGAAGGAATAATTACAAAAAACTCCCACCTCCCCTCGCGGGAACCCCTGTGTAGATGCGACGCATAGGGGGTTCACGTTGCAGCGTTGGACAGCGGAGGAACGGCGCTGGAACGATGGAGCGGAGCGGCGCAGGCACCGCGTAGGGGACGCGCCGGCGCCAGTGCGTCTGCCGCGGCTATGACGCAACACAATCCAACACAATCCACTTTAATCCAATCCAATCCAATCCAATCCAATCCAATCCGAGCCAAGCCAAGCCAAGCCAATCCAATCGAATCCAATCCAATGCCCCTCGAGAGAGAGTGTTCGCTATCGGAGAGGAGAGGGGGTGAGCGGCGGAGAGCGCAGCTGGCGCGGCGAGGAGAATGGGGGAATGGTGGACGCCGACAGCACCGGATGGATGCAGGGACAAGGCGAGTGAATGAGATGCGTTCGCATCTAAAAATCCTTGATCTTGAACCTGTGGCCATTGAGCGCATTCATCGCTTAGAAAGAGTTGGACCAAACAAGGCAAGCACAGTAATACTTAAATTACTTGATGCAAGAGAAAATAATGCTGTACTGAAAAACGGCTTCAAACTGAAGGGCACAGATTTCTAGATAGGAGAGGATTTTTCTCAAAAACTCAGAGAAACCAGAAAAAAACTCTGGGATGGTTCCAAGCAAAACCGCGAAAATAAAGATAAAGTGTCGTTAGCGTATAACAAGCTGTTAATTAACACCTGTGTGTTCATCTCGGATGATAAAAAGAACGAAAGGGTAGAAATAAAGAAGTACGACAAAGTGGAACAAAGAAAAAACGAAGCAAACCCGCCCGCAACGCACCAAAGCCAGCGCAAGAAAAAATAACGTTATTGAACATAAACGCCCGCAGTATCTTGAATAAGGTACAGCCATTTGGAAGCCTACTACTCGATCGAGAACCCGATATAGTGGCAGTTACTGAAAAATGGTTATCAGCACCCATGTCGAGTCATGAAGTTGCTCCCCCAAATTATGTTCTTGTTAGGAAAGACCGCCAGTCACGGGGTGGAGGCGCGGCGTTAGAAATAAAGAAATCAATCCCACTAATCATTCTTCCAGAAGTAGCAGATGCTGAAGCAGTTTTTTGTAAAATTAATACCAAAAGCACAAGTATAGTTGTTGGCTGCATCTATCGAAGCCCCCGATGTGGGCACGAATGCATAGCTGCCATACAAGAATATTTGCAGCAACATGCTGGAAAGTGCCGGGTTATTCATATGGGTGATTTTAACCTTGCCGACTTTAACTGGGCTACCAAGCAGAACACGACCAAGGATTCAGAAGCACTTGTCGATGTGATGCTAAGTTTTAACCTGCGCCAAATTGTGGAATGCCCGCAAGGGTGCAAGGCGAGTGTCACAGTGTACTCGACTTATACTGGCTGAGTAACAAATTTCTACTAGAACAAACGCTGGTTGAAATAATAGAAGGAATATCAGATCAAACAATACCAATATGTATTTTACCACTAGATTGCCCAATGCCGATGCAAACCGTAGCGCAAACCATAATCAATATCGACAAAGCGAATGACGCTCCCATACAAACATACTTGGCTCATGAATTCTCAGTGTTTTCGGAATTGGCCTCAGATCCTTGTCTGACGTAAACCATGTGTGGTTGCGTTTCAAAGCCATAGTGTCGCACTGTGTAACAAATTTTATTCCGGTGCAGTTAAAAAAACCGTTGAAAATCACCCATGGATTACACGTGAAGTAATACATGCAAAACGCCAACTCAAAAGGATTTGGAAAGCAAACAAGGCCGCAGGCATCAACCCATCTAACGCTTCTAGGCTAACGCTTGCAGCGAAAAATTTAAAACAGAAATCCAGATAAGCGAAAAGCCATTATTTCAACACTATACTCCCCAGTTTCTTAAAAAACAACCCACATAGATTCTGGAACCACTTCTGCCAAAAAAACACACTCACAACTAAGCTTTCGTCCAGTGAAACAAAAGATAAAGGCAATGGATACAACCAATTCTTCCGTTCGGTTCTTCCTTAAGACAATGGTGTCATGCCGGACTTACATCCGCGGCCTGGTTCCACTATCGAGCCACTCGTTATCAAAGACGCCGGTGTTCGTAATCTTCTGCTTGGCCTAGACACTAAAAAAGCGTGTGGTCCGGACTATATACCAAATCAATTTTTTAAAAGATACGCACAGTGGTGCAGCAAATACCTGGGCCTTATTCGGAAATCCTTCTCAACATTCAAACTACCCGAAGATTGGAAAATAGCTAAAATTATTCCAGTCAGGCGAATCAAATTTAAGACCAATATCGCTAACCAGCACGACATGTAAACTGCTCGAACATATTATTCTAAAACACTTAACGGTTTTTCTTGAACAAGAAGGCATTCTGTCCAATAACCAGCATGGTTTTCGCCGGGGTTTATCCACCGTAACACAGTTAACCAAAATAATACACGACCTCGCGCTAGGCATTTACAATCACCGCCAAACCGACATAGTCCTACTGGATCTATCCAAAGCATTTGATTGCGTTTGTCATACAAAGCTATTAACTAAATTAACAAGCCTTCTCGGAGACGGAGAAATTGTTGTTTTGTTTAATAGATCTCAGTTTGCTATTTTCGAACATTTTGCATCAGACACAGTACCAGTGACATCAGGAGTGCCCCAGGGCTCTGTGCTTGGACCCTTGTTATTTCTCGTGTATATAAGTGACGTAACTACTAATATAGATTGTAAAATAAAGTTATTTGCAGATGACTGTAATATTTATAGAGAAGTTAACAATGAACAAGATCACCACTCTCTTAGCAAGTCTCTTAACACCATTGCAGAATGGTGTTCACACTGGCAGATGACAATCAACGTAAAAACATCTGCATGCACGACGGCAACACGGAAAGAACAACCCTCTAACTTTCGCTACAACATAACTGGCGCTGCTCTCACAAATGTACAGAGACTTAAATATCTAGGTTTAACAATAACATCACATCTAAGGTGGGACGCGCACATTGATAATGTTACTTCTTCTGCCATGCAAAAACTATTTTTTATTCGCAGATCGCTCCATCTGGCACCCTCCTCAACAAAACTACTAGCGTAGAAAACATTCATTAGGCCGATCCTTGAATATGAAAATACTGTATGGTTTTCATGCCGTGACTAGCATAAAGAAAATAGAAAAGGTACAAAGGAAGGCCATAAGATTCATACATAACAAATTTAAACTGGCTGATTCACCCACTACCCTTGTAGCTGTTTCTGGGCTTCCCACGCTCGAAACACGGGCGAAGCAGGCACGTTTAAAATTTCTTTATCAACACTTACATAATTATTACAAAATAGACATTTCAAAGTACGTTGAATATTCGCAAACACGAGCTACCCGGCACAAACATACATATACTTTATTAGAATATAAATGTAACAATGATGCGTTTAAATACTTCTTTTTTTTCAGTTGCCATCCACGAATGGAGTTTGTTAACCCCTTTCACAACTAATGGCGAGTCATTGTGCGATTTTTTATCAAGAATTGAAAGTAACGTCCCTTAGCGTCTTTGACATGCAGTTGCGCTTCTCTGACATGCAGACCAGCATGCACGTGTGCTTGGTGTAGATAGTTGTGCATATAGTGCAGTATGTTAAGTTACCATTGTTATTGTTTTCATGAAAATTAGCATGTACTTGTAGCACTTTGTGTATGGTGTGCATAATTGCTGTTGTTTACCAGTTATTTACCTTTTTACGATCCTTAGAGTGGGAAGTGTTCTTTGTAACTGTATATTGTAGTGCCCACCTGCTATGGTGTCCCTGGAGACTGGCAGTATTCTAAATAAATAAATAATTAATACCTTCAGCGTGCGGAGGAGGCCCGCCAGCTCGCTCGAGTTCGTACAACGGACCAGTAGCTGGTGGATGCCGGCCGCTACAACCTCCGACGCCGAGACGCCGAGTACCACCCTGGGGATCGCGTTCGAATTTGGACTCCCATCCGACCACGCGGACTCAGTGAGAAGCTTCTGCGATTGTATTTCGGGCCTTATCGGATTCTACGACGCATTGGCCACCTTACCTACGAGGTGATCCCCGACGGTGATTCCGGCACATACCGACGACGCTCGCGGTCCGAATTCACCCACGTGGTTCGCGTGAAGCCTTACTACGCAACCTGAAGGTCTTTTCATTTTTTGTTTGGACTGTCGTTTTATTTTTTCATCAGTTCGATGGAATCTTCGAGGGGGTAGTGCCGCGAACCATGCATTGGGTATATGTTTTGTTCTAGCGCGCAGCCGCGCCAGGCTGTGTTATCTCTGTCCCAAGCGAAGCGCGTGTTCCATTTGTTCGTTTTAATGCGGCACAGGATATCTCATTTAACAGGGATAGTGTTCTGCCCTCTCGTTACTCGACTAGAATAATTTCCTGGGATCTCCAGTGTTATCAATGTACTTCGATGGTTCGAGAAACAATCACGCCGAAAGATAAATTCTCGCCGAGCAGATGCCGGGGCATTCGATTCGCCGAAACTTGTTTGCGCACGTCAGTTTGTTCAACGCCGCCTGTAAAAACAGTGCCTAACGCGTGAGCGAAAAATGGCCAAACAGCCACTCTCCTGTTGCTCTCTCCTACCCTTCCCCGCTCCGTAGCCTTCCAGCGTGCTTTCGTGTCCGCCAGCCAGCGCCGCTTCTCGGAAACTATGCAAAATAGTGGAAAGTTTGTTTAGCGTTCCCGAGGCGGCGCTCCTACGCCTTGTCTTTCACCAGGCCTGTCTGTCTTGGTCTGTCACTGATAAAACTTCCTTTGTCACGAAGCAAAATCCCTAGTGCTGCCGCTGGCTGATGCCGGCTTTGCGCGCTTATCTACTCGGATCACAGGCCCTGAAATTTTCTGAGTGGGGCATCCCACCTCTATCCCCTCCGCATTTAGGTATTTTTTTGACCCCGCTGTTCGCACTCCGCATCGGTACGCACTCCTAAAATTGAGGGCTGTACTGTAGACGCGCCCGGACAGCGTGGCGGGATCCCAGCTGCTTCTCCTTTTGTTTCCTATAATTTTCTGAAGTTTACAAGCACGTGATATTATTGGAAAGTAATCGTAGAAGTGAGCGCCTGAACAAAAAACGTGCACGCAATTTTTTCTTCTCTAAATACTCCAGAAAAAAAATTTCAGTAAAATAATGGCTGCCCCATCCGAAAATATCGTTTTTCTGTTAGCTATATGTCTACCCGACAATCAGTATGTTCTTACACTATTTCAGTCCGCCTCCGTCTTTATCTTTGGAAAAATGCAGCAAGTATGAAGCGAGCGACACGTTGAACGAGATCCCCAGTGCGTCACAGAACTAGCGCCCCGTCGCGGCTAAGATGTAAGCGAAACGGCCCTTCAAGCCCAACAGGCAAGCTGACAGTAGAAGTGGGTACAGCGTTCGCGACTCGCGAGCAGTGACGTAAGGCGAGATGTCCGCCGGCACGCGCCACATAGCGGATCAGTGCCTGAACTAAGCGTCCCTACCCTTCCCATTGAAAAGCGCGCGACGCGTCAGGCAATGTTAATACACGCGGCGTTGGTTTGTTTGACTGCTGCTTTGTCGCCTGTGTATATTTTGAGTTGGTACGGGAGCACAAGTTCGCTTCAATAAACTTCTTTTCCTTCAAGAGAGCTGCGACGTATTTGGCTATGTGATAGTATGCGATTGCGTGTCAGCACTTATGGTATAATTGTGAGTTTAAATTATGCTTGTGGTTTAGAAGGTGTAGTACGTAGTGCGCGTGTTAAGTTACATGAACAAGGTAATTACGTTTGTTGATGGGAAACTGAAAAACTGATTGTAAGACATGCCGGATAAATAAATATTCTGTCTTGATATTTTATTTCATTGATGGCATTTTGTATGAAACCGATAAGAAATGGTCATTGTACAGGATCTGTAAAAATGATGCAAGTGAGGTAGACATAGCAGAAACTAGACACTTCCGGGTCTTCAGCATGTATCTATAGCTGTGTGATAGTTACCGCACTACTTCTTGCTTTGGAAGTTTGTAATCGCCCTTGCAAAATGACACGATGAAAGAAGCATTGAGCTTGACTCTCCATAGAAGCAGCTTTTTAAGTCGTTGGGGACGCTACCAAAGAGCAGTAGGATTATCTAGCCTTTGATGTGGTATTTTAGTCTATTTTATTCTCTAGCTTTCTGTACTGGCTGCCATATAAAGTTTTGTACACGTTTTCCCGATCAAATGCAGAATTTACAGGGTATAGGGTAGCTTTTCAGTTAAATGTGCAAGCTGGCACTGTAGGATACGTCGTGATAGTATTGGTTGGTTGTGCCCAAAAAATGAGATAATCCTGTAAACAATCTTTCAATTTTTGAAGGCCTAACATGCGACATTTTATACCACCATTTAGGCATTTGTTCTGCAGCGTATATGGTATGTTTTTAGCGTTTCGTTCATTTCATGCATGCTCGTTAATTATTTTACCCCCTTTATGAAATCGAGGGTTTTCACGGATGGATTAAACTTTTCCTTAAGAGCTAAGTGTCATTATTTTTGGTGTCATGTGTGACCGTTATGTGTGACTTGGATCAGAACAAATTTGAAGTGCGTTAATAAGTGATATTCATGGAAGAATGGCTCTTATGCAAATCAATTCCCACATGTTTTTACTTCTCAACGCATCTAAAACAAACGCTAGGCGAAATTGTTTTTGTGGACGAGACCTGTGGGCAGCCGAAAGCTTTTGCCAACATTTCGGTCCGCTGTTTGTGGAGGCTTTGGCACTCGGCCGGTTCACGCTTTTGTTTTCCAAGTAAGCCAGATGCAGAAGGTATTGGTTAGAAGAAACAATAAAAACGGGCCATAATAATTATAGAAGATAGTCGTGAAGGACGATAAATCGCGAAGGACGACAAGCTTTTCCTAATCAAAGAAACAAGGTGGACATTAAATTCGTTTGAACTCGCTCAACAACAAAAAATTTTTCCAAAGGCATCTTTAGCGGTACCTTTATGGTAACGAAAATTCAGACTTATCATTTCGAGAAAAAAAAATTCACGAGAAAAATGACAAATATTTCAATTATAGTTATATTATCGCGTGAAGAAAATACAAATGCACGCGCCATACATGTGGTTAAGACCACCCATATAATGTTTCAAATTCTTGCTACTTTCAATGATAAAAAGCAATATTATTGAAGTGGGAGTTTTGGTGAAGTCCCATCGGTAAGCATAATTGGAGTAATCTCTGTGGCTGCTCCTATTGCTCAAATATGGTGCCACAGAATCGTCACTGAGGCAAACAACATATTCAGTGCACTATTTCGGAGTAATGCAGAACGCTAAATGTTCTATACAATAGAATAGAATAAAAGAATATTTCATGTTCTTTACAAGACACGACGGGGCGAGAGAAAAAGCTGCTGTGGACAGCTTGACGAGCTCACGTGCATGAATGAACAAATTGGGTGTGTTTACGTGCATGAATTACAAAACATTATTAATTTTTGTCAGCCTTTCGCAACTTTCCGGATCAAGCATGGGTAAGTGTGTGTGCAGGTGACCTCTTGCTCCCTTTTGCGCTGTCTTGGCGAATTGGGGACTCCTAAACTGCCTTCTCTGCTATCCACGAAATACGCCCACAAAAAACGACCAACATCGTTTCGGCCCTTCTGCAGAGTGTGACGTCTTCGTAACAATGTAGCTCCTGGTTTGTGAATTCTCATTCATTCCGCTGGTTCATTATTGAAAAAGAGCACATAGGCTGAGCAACGAATTAGCACTGGGTCATAAAAAGTAGGTCTCGTGCCATTCTCTGAGTGTGCTCTCTTCCTCTGTGTGTCCTCTGTGGGATTTTATCTTCATGATTAGGAGAGTGTGTTTAACAAGGTTTTCTGGACATGCGAAATCTGGCGACGTCCCTAAGGAAACGCACCTAACTACACATAGTTGACCACAACTCGTAACAACCGACAGCCTCATTCAGTGCCTCCTATTCACTCCCTTTCAAGAAAGATAAACTTCTCAGGTCTTCCCTCCCAAGAGGTATTTTAAAGACTTCTGACACTGGGACTTCATTTGACCCTTCGATGGTGACGACTGCCGCCGTCGCTTATCACCAAATAAAGAAGACAGATTGGAATAAAAACACGAAAGAGAAGAAAGGAAGGGAACCAGAACAGATAAAAGATAAAAAGGAGAAATAAACCAGAAAAAGCTTGCTATGTAATATTGGCGCCCACTCAAAAGGGCAGAAGGGGAGTGAAACAGCTGCAGATTTGTCCGCGGGGTAGAGGGTTTTCGCTGCGTATCCCGATAATAACATTAGATGAACTTGAAAAGGAAATGACTCAGTGGCCACTTCAATTTTAGCAGCGGTGGCGCTGCGAGTGGGGTGTTCAGCACTCCTGCTCTCTAGGCTGGTAAACTGAAATAAAGGTTGATGTACAGTAGGTGCCCAAGTGTAGTTCAGGTCTATGGGTCTTTGACGGTGAATGGGGAAATTCCGGCCGCCATTACGGATAACCTGCTAAATGTATAATAAAGCTGGCGCTGGGAATCATGGGTCTCAAGAGAACGCTGCCCTAAAACAGCAATAAACCAAAACGGAAGGAAGAAAAGGGAACATATAAAACCAAGTACGTGGAGTAACAAAGAATTATTTGGAGGACATGGAACGAAACAAAGAGGCGATATGAATTACGAGGACAAAAAAATGGAAACGATTGAAGGAAGAAATGGCAGACTAAAGGGGGGCAAAAAGGAAGACAGAGAAGACAAAATGCTGAGTGAAAGACTGAATGAATGAATCAATAGAGGAAGGACGGAAGGAAATAAAGAAGGAAGGAAGGAAGGAAGGAAGGAAGGAAGGAAGGAAGTAAAGCTCAACGAAAGATGGATACAAATAAATGAGAACGCGTGGTTAGAAATGGAAACGGAAAGATTGGGGCGACAAAAGACAAACAGGAGTCTTACTGACCTATGCTTCCATTCGCGTTCTTGGGTCGGCTAAATCCCGCAAATGGATTGTCGTCGTCGTCGTCAAAGACAAGCCGAGTGGATGTAAACGCCAGCTGGGACCAGTAAGATCCCGCGGCGGACGTATGTTAGGGCATCGGGAATAACTTGGGGAGAAGCCCGCTTTTTGTCGGTAAGAGAAGCAAAAATGCGCCAACATTTGTCGTAATGGAAGGTTGCGTGATCCGCAATTGCTTTTTGAGCCCATTTGTTTGAAAAGTGCAGGGAGACGGTAAACTTGTCCCACTTGCTTTTTCGGTTCCCGTGACTGGCGTAAAAGGATTCTGCGCATTTCAGCGGGCTGCAAAGCTCCTATCTGGGTTATGTTAACCCAATCTTTGTCTTAGTATTTTTTTTTTGCCTTTCATTGTCCAGTCTTAACTTGCATCTCAGTAACCGAAACTCGTTGTAACATTGCTTTTTCCATCCTTGTGGCGTAAAATCCGCTTTTGTTTCAGCGCAGAATGAAGGGTCTGAACTGTTTTTAAGCCTCATCCATGAAACAAATGTCTTGGAATTATTTCTGTTCTTTGAAAGTTGCACTTGGGGTCTATTATTCTAAAGTTACACCACCGCCGTGGCAGGCTACGCATTATTTACACGCAATTAGGAATATTTAATGGCAGCTGTGTTGTCTACACACGGACGTTTTCACGTTGCGCCCCAACCGTACAAGCGACACCAGCAGCAGGGAATTGCGTTCATGACCGCGTGCTCAGCCGCGTACCGCCTTAGCCACTGAGTCACTGAAGTGGATTGTCGCGTGTACGAAGCCGGCGGCGAAATGGTTTACTCCCGTCTATATTTTTGGGAAGAAGTTCGTGATTGATTGATTGATTTTAGGGTTTAACGCGCCGACGAAACGCAGGCGATGAGGCGCGCCGTAGTGGAGGGCTCCGGATTAATTTTGATCACCCGGGGATCTTTAACCTGCTCCTAAATATTGTTAACACGGGCGTTTTTGCTTTTCGCCTCCATCACAGGGAAGAAATTCTGTTTGGCTTTTGCGCTGGAGTTAATTTCGTAAAATCTAGAGCATAAGTTTAACGTTCTTCTCATGACCTGATGGGTAACCACGACTTTAGCCTGCCAAGTAGAAAAATCAACATCTGTTCGCACAGAACTTTATGGGTAAATTGCGGCTTGTGCTTCAACTTCTGCTTTGTAGTAGTAGTAGTGGTAACACACCCTTCTGGCATCTCAAGCATCCACGGAAATCTTGCGCATGCGGGCGTTCGTGCTATTCGCCTCTAATAAAAAAACACTTAAGCGCCATTGAATATACACCACGAACTTGAGGGCCCCTTCACAGCAACCTCAGTCACTGAGCCACCATGGCGGGTAGGTCATCTACAGCCGCAGGGTCTGCCTGTCCTTCCACTCGTAGCAATGAAAGCTAAATAAGTAGGGTAAAAGGCAAAGAAAACGAGGTGCGAAAAAAAACTTTTGCGAAAAAAAAAGGTGCGAAAAAAAAAGGTTACCTAGTGAGAGCAATTTTCTAGCTAGTGGCGGAGCCTCTAGCTGTTTGTTGCTCCCAACTATGTTACCTCTGAAGTTTGCTAGGGTTTCTATTTGTTCAGGAGCACGGGCGTTTCTTTCATCATCATCATCAACAGCCTATGTAGGTCAACTGCAGGACGAGGGCCTCCCCCACTGACCTCCACTCGCTTCTGTCCTGTGCTGCCCGAGTCCATTCTGTGCCTTCTAATTTTCTTATTTCGTATCTCCGTCGAGTTAATAGCCCTCCTCTTCTTCGAGTTCCGTATCTCGGTGTCCATGCTGTCGCCCTTGCGGTCCACCTGTTGTCAGCTCGTCGTGCCACATGGCCAGCCAAAGTTCATTTCTTTTTCTTAACCTGAGCCATGATATCCTCTATCCGAGTTTGCTCCCTAATCCAGGTTGCCCGTTTTCTGTGCCTAAGCGTTGCACCTGACATTATTCGTTCCATAGCACGTTGGACGGACCTAAGTTTGCTTTCTAATCGTTTAGCCAGCCCCAAGTTTTCGCTCCGTGTCTCATCACCGGCAGGACGCATTGGGTGAATACCTTTCATTTTAGGGGTAGAGGTATCTTTGTTTTCATTATTTGCGAGTGCTTGCCGAATGCACCTCAACCCAATCCTATTCAGCACCGGATGTTTTCTCGTGGTTTGGGTCAGCACTGACCATCTGGCCAAGGTAGTTATATTCCTTTCTTTGGCTGGCCTAAATTGTAGAACCAGAGGCTGGATGTCGCGCATTCGCAGATAATGCCGCGAACCATGCATTGGGCTTGTTTATTGGTGTTTTGCTTTGGGACGAGGACGGCACCCAAACCTATATTGCTGGCGTCCCTGTGCATTTCCGTTTCGGCGTTTTCGTCGAAAAAAATAGTAGTCCGTCATCGTGCGTAGAAAGGTTTTGAGAGAACCACGTGGACGACTTCGGGCTGCGTGCGTCCTCGTGATGTTCCGGAATCACCATCGGGCATCACCTCGTAGGTAAGGTGGCCAACACGTTGTAGAATCTGGTAGGGTCCGAAATACCTTCGTAGAAGTTTCTCACTGCGTCCACGTCGTCGGATGGGAGTCTAAACCCACGCATGATCCCCTGGGCGGTACTCGGCGTCTCGGCGTCGGAGGTTGTAGTGTCTCGCATCCACCACCTGCTGGTCTGTTGTGCGAACTCGAGCGAGCTGGCGGGCCTCCTCCGCACGCTGAAGGTATCCTTGGACGTCGGCGTTGAGGTCGTCTTCTTCCACGTGGGGAAGCATGGCGTCAAGCATCGTAGTCGGCCGTCTTCCGTAGACAACTCGAACGTTGTAATCTGTGTGGTTTCCTGGATAACCGTGTTGTACGCAAACGTGACATAAGGTAGGACTTCGTCCCAAGTCTTATGTTCAACGTCGACGTACATAGACAGCATATCCGCGATTGTCTTGTTCAGGCGTTCCGTTAGCCTGTTCGTTTGGGGGTGGTACGCCGTAGTTATTCGGTCATCCGTGTTGCTGTAGCGTAAGAATCCTTGCATAATCTGCGCAGTGAAGGCCGTCCCGCGGTCCGTGATTAGGACTTCAGGGGCTCCATGTCGCAGCACAATTTGGTTTATGAAGAACTTGGCGACTTCTTGTGCAGTGCCCCTCGGAAGAGCGGCGGTCTCTGAGTAGCGCGTCTAACGCCGCGAACCATGCATTGGGCTTGTTTGTTTGTGTTTTGCTTTTGCCGCCCGGCTGCCGGCCTATGTTATCGCTGTTGTCTCTATGCGCATACTACCAGCTCTACCATGCGCTGTGTTGGCTCGCCAATTTGAAGGACCCCTCTGGCTGCCTTGGGCGGTGGAGCTTGCGCCTGCAAGAGTTCGACGTTAGAATAGTCTACAAATGCGGCAGGAAACACTCCGACGCCGACTGCCTGTGCCCCGGCCCCGTCGACCCACCACCACAGGACTCCAATGAAGACAGCGCGTTCTTCGGAGTCATGACAGAGAGCGACCTAGCCGCCCAGCAGCGTGCCGACCCCGACCTGCGCGTCATAATCGACTACCTCGAAGGACACAACGTCGCCGTGCCTAGGGTGTTCAAGCGGAACTTTCCAGCATTCAGCCTCAAAAACTCCCTCCTCGTGAATAGAAATGTCAGCCCCCGAACGAGAACGAATTATCTACTTGTCATCCCTGCAGACCTTCGTGACGAAATTTTGGAAACGTGCCACAACGACCCATCTTCCGGTCATCTCGGAACAGCTCGCACTATTGCAAAAATCAAGGCGAAGTACTCCTGCCCCGCCTTACATCCGACGTCACCCACTACGTTCGGAGTTGCAGTGACTGCCAGCGACGAAAAACGCCGCCGACAAGAACCGCCGGACTACTGCAACCGATCGCCGTCCCGTCGAGGCCATTTCAACAGATTGGAATGGACCTTCTAGGGCCGTTCTCTACGTCACGATCACAGAACAAGTGGATTGTCGTAGTGACAGACTACATGACGCGCTACGCAGAGACCGCCGCTCTTCCGAGGAGGACGGCTCAAGAAGTCGTCAAGTTCTTCATAAATCAAATTGTGCTGCGACATGGAGCCCCTGAAGTCCTAATCACGGACCGCGGAACGGCCTTCACTGTGGAGCTTATGAAAGGAATCTTACGCTATAGCAACACGGATCACCGGCTATTAATGCCGCCAACCATGCATTGGGCTTGTTTATTAGTGTTTTGCTTTTGCCGCCCGGTTGCGCCGGCCTGTGTTATCGCTGTTGTCTCTGTGCCAAGGGAGGCGCGTGTTCCGTTCTTTCTTTCTGTGCCACATGTGTTATCTCTTCTGATAGGGAGAGCGTTCCGAACGAATGTGAACAGCCTAGATAGGGTGATTTGTGTTGGTGTAGCGTAAGATTGCTTGCATAAGCTTTGCAGTGAAGGCCGTTCCGCGGTCGGTGATTAGGACTTCAGGGGCTCCATGTCGCAGCACAATTTGGTTTATGAAGAACTCGGCGAATTCTTGTGCAGTCCCCCTCGGAAGAGCGGCGGTCTCTCAGGAACTCAGGAACATCAACTGTTTATCGTCAACAGACGTTAAAGGGTCTAGCAAGCTGTCTCAGCCTCTGGTCTATGGAAGGTGTCTTAACATTGACTATTCGCCACCATGTGAGGATAATGTCAATGAAAGGAGCGGTAGACTCCGCTTGAGCAATCTTGAACGTGGAACAATGCGTCCTGAGTGCGTTTGACACAAATTGACTTACAACATCTAGAACAAGCTTCACATTCTGCCGCTCCAAAGAGGTTAAATTCACGGCATTTGCATTCAGTCTGTAGCTGGCCTTCATAAGCGACGTTTCCTCTGAAGAATAAAGCTGCCGCACAGCTGCAAAAGAAGCAGCTTTCATACGAAGAGGCCCTTCAGACATTTTCCCACTGACGTTCATTTCAGGGTAATAATGACATGTTCCAGGATTTTTCCGGTTAATCCAATTTTTCCTGACGCACTTCAACAGATGCACAGGATCGACAACGTAGAAAAGAGGGTGAGTGTTGCCTGCTGAATGGGGATAAACAATGCCCACTTGAGGGTTTGCAGCAAAGAAGTACTTCATCTCGCGGTTCAGAGCATTGTTGTCAGTTATTACAGCGATAACTTTAAGCCCTATTTTCTCAACACTTAGGATTGTGTGTTTGGCACGCTCGTGCAAAACGTCTGCGTTTAGTTTGCTCACAGGTAGTATGTGGATGACGTGCTTGTTTGGAGAAAGCAGCGATTGTATCATGAACACATGGAGTGTGGTGGCTGGTTCCGTGGAATGGCCTGACGATCCCACAATTGTGCCCCCTTTGTAGTTGAAGTATGGTTTGATATGGATCTCATCAATCAAGGCCACTGTCTTCTCGTGATCTTTCATTGACTTCACTTACACTCGGATATAGGAAAAGCAATGCATTTCACTTTGCTTCGGAAGGGGGTCAGCGTCGTAATTTCAGCAAACACGACGGAGTGTGGAGGGATGGGGAAAATCATCATTGATGCAGCTCTTGTGAAGTTATATGCATGAGGAGAAATCGAATGCGTATTGCTGGCAAATACCAGCAGTTATGCACTATGCACGGGCTGTTTCGCGAGGACAAGCTCTATCGGCTCAACAATAAATTTCAGCAAATCTGTGCGTTCTTTCACCGTGTCACTGTCTTCAATTATGTCCAGAAGAAGCGAAGTGACAAACTACAATACTTTGGTCACCTTGGAGCCTTGTGTCACTCCAGGTATATCACAGAAGCCTTTCTCGAACTCCTCTAGCAGCGAGGACAAACTGGACGCATCGCATACTTGACCTGGCGGAGCACTGCCAGAAGGAAGCAATTGGCGCTTCACCCCATTCAGGAAAACAGGAAGTGAGAGATCTGGGAGAACTATCAAAGCGCATTTCACACCAGCGGAAGGATCGTCCTCAATGAGAAGAAACCTAACGCATTGCTCATTTACAGAAACCGTTCAAAATTTTGCGTTCCAAATCCCGGACAGCTTAGCTTTCAACTCTTCATCCGATGAAACTTTGTTTCTTTTCTGTTCAAGTTCATTAGATTCAAGCGATTGTCGAATCGCCTCCTGCTGAGCAGCATTTTCCCTCCTTGCTTTCTTGGACTCGGGCGACTCGCTGCGAACTTGTGTTGACGATAAGTATTTCGGGCAGTTAGGGAAGACAGAAGGCAGGGCACCTTTCTTCAAGTTCGGTCTGTCCCGCTTCACCTCTATTGTTCTGCCTTTCTGTTCATCTTGGTGAGACAATGTCGTCATCTTCATGGAAATGCAGCTCACACACCTGCTCACGGAAAGCAAACATGCATAAGGTATATTGATAAGTGTAATCATCAGCTTATACGAGCTTAAATGTGAGAACGACCTTCGTACTAGCGTCCGCAGAACTATACCTGTCAGTGCATTAATGTATCGCACAGCCTGATGCATCCACGCAAATAAACGCTTGCTGACTGACCCACACGTTAGTTATAGCGGTGCTTCCATTGCCTACGAAGCGTGCATTCTCGGCAGTCACAGCTCACAACAATCGCTACAGCTCACATCTAAGAAACCTCCTGGCTCCTATGCAACAAAATTGCAGTGCCTTACCCTCGAATGCACTGTGGGTGTGAAATCCTTCCGCGGAATGGCCAGTAACCACGCTTTATTTAGCACTTTGTCTCTCGGGAAGCAATAAACGTGCACGCTGGGGCCAGTGTCATAGTTCCCGCGGCACCCGGCAACACAGCACCGGCCCACGTTTCACGAAGTTTCCCTAGTTGCGACACAACAGGTGTTCAGTGTTCAATTCCGGGGACACTTTTCATTCGAAGGCTTCTGCACGTACGCGCGCCACAAAAGGAACAGGACAGACAGACGCGGGCGAGTAATGAAATACTGCACGAACAGCATATTGAAAGACAAAGGCAGCGACTTACCGCTCACCGAAAGGCGGAGTTTTCTCCAGAACTCGCCCGGGCGAGCCGGCCAGAGGAAACAAACTAACAGCGACAACAGAGGGAGCCGTGCGTGCGTGCGGGCTCAGTCGAGCGGTAGGACACATAGCGTGACGTAGCACGTGTGGAAAGGAGGGGATTGAGAGGCCTGAAGAAAATTGAGAGGGCATTGGTTCTAAATTTTCCATTTTCTCACAACCTGGCCGTCGCTTCGCCCGCGCCATGCACCTTAGGCGAATTCGCCGTGAAGCAAGTTGCGCATGTGCAGGCGGTGTCAGCTGCGGCACGTGGTGGTCAAGCTCGAGCTGGACGAAGGCGGCAGTCCTGGATGTTCCTCTGCGTCGTCAAGGGTGCCGCTGCCGTCACCACCGCAGTCTCCGGACCTGCAGTGGGGATTGGCGCTGGAAGAGCCGCCAGTGGCGCAGCAGCTTCCCCCAGCCCGGCCACCCCCGACCCTCCTACTCAAGGGGCATCACGTGACCAGGATGAGCAGTTCTGCTTGAGCCTGGTGGATCAAGCAGAAGCTTAGGCGCACCCCGTCAAGGGAGCGCAGTATGGCCAGGGTGAAGGTGCTGCTGGCCCGGCACCAGATCGAGTTTAGCCTGGCGGAAAACTTGGAGCCCCCGGCTCTGGTGCCCTAGCCACAGCGTGCGAAGGCTTGGCCGTCGGATCCGAATACAGCGGAAGTCACAAACAGAAGGATATCGAGCAATAAAAGAATTCAAAGGCGCAAAGTTCCTCTCTACTGTCAAAGTATCTGCATACTTCTGTCAGTTAAACATTTTTAGCACGCCTCGGGCCGCATCCCAGCGGTGGTTAGAAACCTCAAACGCGACATATGGGGCAGCATCTTGTAGTGAGGAACAACGTCGTAAATGACGTCCCTGGCCTTTGGTTTGTTTAAGTTCCCGGTACAGATTCATTCAATCAGTTGGATACTGATTCAAATGACAAGAAAACGTACGCGCGTTCAGGGATATGCGGGCAGGAATCTGGTTGAGCAGATCTTTGGTGGGTTTCAGTGAGACGGCTAAGGAATTGCGCACGCGAGTAAATGCGCACTCGAAACTATGCGCAAATTGTTTCATCCCGAAATAAGCAAAAACTCGCAGAAAAAAAAGTCGACCACATTGCTTTCTCTGGCGCTTCGTGCTGCGTCCTAAATCTAGTACAACTATTCAAACGATGTTTTTTTGCGGGTGGCACGGCCTCACTCCGAAAAAGTATCTTTGCAAGAAATACGACTAAAAATAGTTTTTTTAGTCAGTTAATAATAGTTGACGCCCGTAGTAACGGGTCACATCTCCCTGCAACTTAGGAGCACTACTTCTGTATAGTGATGCCAAACAAAAAGGAATGTTCTATACCTTCAATATTAACTTGCGATTAAACTCTCACTGACAAACTTGCTTGCGTGTAATTGCCCTTGAAAGTGCAATATGATGTCAGAAAAAGGTAGACATGTAATCCGAAAGTAGGCCTGGTTCTGCGTAACCCAGATTAGCCACTCTGAAAACAGTTTTCGTCGTTCTTTTGAAGGAATAGGTAAGACCTAAGAATATACAGGGTGTTACGCTGATAATTGGAATACTTTAAAACATTTTCCTGAGCGAACCGCTGCTCGGTTCGGCTCAAACTTCCCACGAAGGTCGCATTTTGGAGTCAATTTTGGTTGTCACCGGGAACAACGGCGGTACTTACATGTTTACTCGGAAAATAAAAACGATTTTCGCCTATTGCAAAATTGCGGGAGATTTCGACGGGCAAATCAGTGGAAGCTGATCGTGGAACGAAGGCGCCACCTGCGATACGTAAAACAAAACGCACGATAGGGATTCACGGTAGTATGGTCCCTAGAAATTTTCTAGGGACCATAACGGTAGGAAGGAACCAAATGGCCGCGAGGGCCACCACTTGAGAAGCCGGCGCTGCGATCGTTTTGGCGTCACTTGTAGGATACCCGTTCCTACCGTGCTGCGTAGTTCACTTGACGCTTCATTTAGGACGCGCCTTCTAAGTGTTCTTTCGTGTTAATTTTCGACGTTTGAAGTTAATGATCAGTGCGTGAAGAAGCGTAGTTTGACCTCATGGGAACTTTATAACCGTGTCAAACGTGGTAGGCTGTGATTTGAGCGTGGCGGTGTATGTGGACGTATGCGACCGAACCCAGTGTAAGCGTAATCTGCAGCTCATTTCCCCGATTAACATTGTAGGCTACGACGATCGCAGAGCTAAATTTGTGGATTTCGCTTATCGTTCGCAAGAAATGGATGAAGCCGGAAATCATGAAGTGTTTACTGCTCGCAGAAACGCTCCGCACGCACGTCCGCCGTGCCTGCCCGCCGGCGGCTCGAACCGACGCGTGTCGCGGCAGCGACACCTTCTTGCCGCTTTTTAAAGTCCCACTGATTGTGGAAAAGAAGTTCCACACTCGCGAAAGTGCATGTTAGTATGGTGAAAAATTGTGTTAGGCAGTGTTATCAGCTGTGATTTTCAAAGCGATGCTCAAATATCTGCCGCGATCTACGCTGACCGGCAGCGGAGGCCTGGCCCGGCAACGCCGGCCCGTTGACACACGGCCGAAGGATGGCGACACCTGCACGCAAGAATCGGCCGAGGCCGTGGAAGGTATCTTGATCATCGATTGCTTAAATGTCAATCACCGGGGATGCAAAGTTCCATACTCGAGAAAGAGCTGACAGGGTGGTGATAAGTGGTTTTAGGGGCTGTCATTCGCTACCTTAACGATAGCGGCGATGAAATATCCGCCGCGACACCAAGCCTAAAGTTCCCAACATCCGACTCCGCGCATCCGAAGCCGGTTGCGAGCTGCTGGACAAGACCATCTGCTAAAACTCGCCGCACGCAAGCTTAGTGTAAGCAGACAAAATCCCGCGTTGCAATTATAAATTCCCAAGGCGTGGTCAAATTAAAAGAAAACATAGGCATGTCTAAACCTGCTGGAAGGCGTTGAAAACTCGTGTTAATACTATTCATGCATTGCGGACAACTTGTTCCGAAAAGTAAACATATCAGCTCTAGAGTACTAGTGATCGTTAATAAAATCGGGGCATAAATATAAAGAGTAAATAATTGAGGGGACATAGAGAGAGAGAGAGAGAGAAAGCTCTTTATTAGAGGAGAAAGCCGAGAGTTTTGCCGGAATCGTACCACCGACATGCTACTCGGCGGGGGAATGGGTAGGGGAGGGTAGAAAAGGCCCTATAGATACAGGGCAGAAGAAAGAGAAGAGAAGAAGTAAAAAAAAAAAAAAAAAAAAAAGAAACGGGCATCATGTAGTTTGTGCGAACAGTTCGACGAACGTCATGTTCTCAGTAGTTTAAATCAGTTCAGTGACGCCGATCTCGTCCAGGTATTCAAACAACGCCTTTAGTGCTTTGCGTTGTGCTGAAGGAGTGTGCCAGGGGCCAAGGAGCACTTGTAGGCTGACTGGTCCTGGGCGTAGGTGTTCGATCTTCTGCTCCAAACGGCACCTTGCGAGCATGTAAGCGGGGCACTCTAACAGTACGTGTTCCACGGTTTCTGGCGATCCGCAGTTATCGCAGTAAGGATTCGAGGTGGCGCCAAGTCGAAACAGGTAAGTTTTTGTAAGCGCTGCATTGAGTCGTAATCGGTGATACAAAGTTTCTAGTCGGCGCGGAAGTCGCTCTGGCAGCTTAATCCTCAGCTCGGGGTCTATGTATTGCAAGAACGGATAGTGGTGCTCTGGAAGAGACCAGAGACGGTTCCGCTCCATTAAAACAAGTGCCTTCGTCATAGCTGAGGCATCGTGTTTGGTGAAGAAGACCTTCCTCATATTATGCATTTGAAGGCCCCTGCGAGCTGCTTCATTTGCCTTTTCATTACCTGGAACACCACAGTGGCCTGGTAGCCACTGAAATGTCACTTGGTGCCCAGTGTCTTTGGCCTGGTGGTGCAAGTAAGTTATTTCACGAGAGGCGTGTTCGTGAATGCTGAAGCAGTCGTTGCGCAGTAGACTTTGGAGGGCTGCCTTGGAATCTGTGAAGATGGTCCATTGCCCCGGCGGTTGGCGGAGAATATACCGGATGGCTTCCTTGATGGCGTGAAGCTCGGCTGACATAGATGACGTTGCCCGCTCGAGACGATGAGAGAACGTCTGTCCAGTGGACGAGATGAAGATCCCGGAGGAACTGCGGCCAGGCGTACACGACCCGTCTGTAAAAATTTGTTTTGTGCCTGAGTATAGTCGGCAAATGTGGCAGAGTGTCAACTGTAACAAGCCGCTTTGATTCATATTCTTTTTAGAGTCGATTCCCGGGATGTTGCATCTAATATGCAATGGCGATAGGGTCCAGGGCGGGAAATGAGACGGCATTGAATTTGGTGCCTGGGTGGGAATCGAAAGGTGCAACGACTTCAATGTTTGACCGAAACTTGAGTTCCCATTTTCTATCAGTCGGGTTATTGTACGGGTTTTGGCGTGCATCCGATGTCGCAGGTGTATCCGCACGGTTTCTTGGAGCCGAATCACGTCCAAGGGCAGACAGCCAGCTTCAGCGACAGTACCCAAGCACGACGACCCTCTGGGAAGTCCGAGGCAGATACGGAGGCAATTGTTTCTTGCCGCGTCTAGCTGTTTCCTGCTTGTTGGTGACAGATTTTGGAGGACAGGGAGACTGTAGCGCAGTATGCCATCGACATAGGCTTTACAGAGTAGTATCATGGAGCGGCAGTCACTGCCCCATCGACTACCGGCAAGATACCCGACGATCTTTGACATCGCAGATATTCTCGTACGGAGCCTTTTAACCTCCGGAGCCCACGAAATACTGCGGTCTATTAAGATTCCGAGGAATCTTTGAGTACGTACATATTGCAGGGTACGGCCTCCGAGGACTAATGGATATTGCTTCATGTTCTTGCGAGTAAAAGCCATCGAAACACTTTTCTCAGAGGATAAATGCAGTCCTATTGGCGAAAGGTATGCTGATATTTTCGCAAGAGCTTTCTGCAGTCTTTGTTGTGTGGTGCGACGTGACCGCGCCGCACTCCAAATGCAGATGTCGTCCGCATAGAGTGTGATATGTACGCCACCCGGGAGGACTCGCTTTAGGTGGATGAGTGTCAGGTTGAACAGGAGAGGGCTCAAAACGGCCCCTTGAGGCACTCCTTTTTGTATGGCGTAGTAGGACGTTGGGCCTTCTGGAGTGCACATGAAGAGTTCTCGCCCCTGTAGGTAGTTTGTTATCCACGCATAAAGTTTTCCCCCGAAGCCAAGAGCAGCAAGAGATGTTAGGATTGCATCATGGAAAACGGAATCGAATGCCGATTTTATGTCCAAGAATACTGCAATGGGGATGTATCCGTTATGTAATTCGTCTTCTAGAGACGAAACCAGGGAAATTACGTAGGCACTGCTTCAGCTAGACCGGATATTTTACCAGCACTTTTAAGCATCTGCGGAGAAGTAATCCGCTCACCGTTCTAACGTAGTCATTTATTTACTAAGGAATGCGCGCAGTACGCGCGGTGATATAAGAACTGATTGGCAAGTTTCCGTCGCTATTGCAAGGTCTATTCTTTGCACACACAGTCCCGTAAATATCAGGTCGCAAGTACTTCATAATCAGTTAACAGCGTACTTTTCTCGGCATCAATTGCATCGTCCTTGGCGTTAGCTGGCTGCGTACGAGCAGTCGGTGGTGACGGTAGCAACTACCTACACGCGGCGGTTTCGCTGGGAACAAGCGAGTCCCTGAATGCTTGCCCGGATTATTCGGTCTGTAGACAACTTTTTTCTGTAAGTTCCATCAAAACCGCAAGTATACAGGGGTTCACGGTGGCGCCCTCCTCTATTCCGGGTCATCTCCACTAACGTGAAACCTGAGGAGGAGTGAAGCGTGCCGTGTATAAGTGTATGTTTGGCGCCTTGGCATTTTTGCCAGCGCAGATGAAACCGTTCGAGGCTAGAGGAATACAGCTTTGCTGTAAAAGTCTCTTGTCTTTGTAGCACGAAGTTCTCTAGCGCGAGGCGTAAACGAGTGTCCGTGTGTTCTGTCTTAGTACGCGTTAAGTTCTTGCGCGAGGCGTAAAGGAATTTTTCGGTGTTTTAGTACCGTGACTACATGAGATGAATGACGATTACGACGACGACGGCGTCGACAGGAGCCGCGAACAGCCCCAGACCCTATGGGGCTTCGCCCATAAAACATGCGGTCACATAAGCGCAGGAAATGTGTTCTAGCTGACGACAGCATAACCCGGCGTTCTGCAAGTGACCTCACCTCGTAGGTGGCGCCACGGTATGTCCTCGAGGCCAATAGCTCGCATTTTGAATTTTACAGATACTTAACACTTGATATACATACACACCTACAGATAGCTACGTATAAAGGTTACAAAACAAAACAAGCAATACATGTACACAAAAACAAAATAATACATATGTACAGAACCTGTGTACACAACCAAGAAATGTGAATTTATGTTGTCACGCATGAGCAAAAAGTTCGCAAAAGCAATGTTATATACACGTATGTACATACACACATATCTGCACATACCTAAGTATCCATATGAATACATAGACACATTATCGGCGCAAGCAATCTACTGCACGTCTGTATGCACCAGTGCGCAGGGTACGAAGCCAATAGCCGCTAAATCTCCATAAGCAATAATTAAAGTAATTTTTGCCAAACCAAGGTACACGCGAGAGACAATGCTTGATGTATTGCAAATTAAAAAAGAATGTATGTCTAGCAGTAAACGTTTCCTGAAATCTCGCTTAGAAATTGAGGAAGAGGTAAATAGACCAACCGAGGACGTTTATTAAAAGCGGTCCCAACGTTTCGGAGCCTGCGGGGCTCCTTTATCTTGGGTGACTGCGTATGACAAGAAGCAGCAGTTATATAAGGTGTCTTTTTCTTTTTCTTTTTACTCGCATCTTGCCTTTGCCAGTTGGAGGCTGTGGACGTAGATGGTGGGAAGGGCTTCAAGGTATCTATTCAAGCCTTTCCGGTTCACTTGTATGTGCCACGACTGGAGGAGTATTCTTTCTGAGTAATTGGTTTCGGTGCCAACCCCTGCGGGCCGTCCAAGTTAAACCTGTGGTCAGCTATTTCGCAGTGTTCGGCCAATGCACTGCGCTGAATGTTCGTACTTGCGAATGCAGTTTCTGGGTTGTCGGAGACGTTGAGGGAAGTTCGTGGTCTCGCCAACGTAACTAGCGGGGCATTGTGCGCAAGCAATTTTGTAGGCGACCCCTTGGGCTTCTTCTTCTGGCGGACGCTCTTTCGGTCGGGGCATCAGCCGTCCAAGAGTTGACACTGGCTTGTGGGAGACAACAATGCCTTCCTTCCGAAGAGTGCGGGTGAATGCTTCACTCGTTTCTTTATTAGAGGGGAGGGAAATACGGGCGGGTCGTCGGGCGGAGAGGGTGTGGGTGCAGAAGGCGGAGGCAGGAAAAGGAATGTTGACCGGCGGCGTCAATAGAGCAGAATAGATCGGCGTCAACAGAGCGCAGCCTGCGGGTAGTAGGCACGCACCGGGTGTTAAGGTGGCATGGGAAACGAAACGTTGCGTATGAAGAACGAACAACGCCGGGAGTTCGCACGCCGCCGCCTTTCCGATAGCGCAAGGGTCCACGTCGGCTCGACCTTGAAGCCAGTCCGTTGATGGTGGTGTTGCAAGCCGCATGGGCGGCATATAAATAAAAAAAAAAAAATTGGCTCCACTTCGCGCTGTGAAGGTGATTGGAAAGCAAAGCTTTAAACGACACCCACAGCAATCGCCCATATGATGTCACTTGATTTCACACATGTAGTTCTACAAAGAGTGAAGCCAGAGATTCTGCAAGCCGTTACCTGAAATTCGCGGGGCCGCGTCCCGCAGCAGAAGCGTCGGCCACTGCCAGGGTAGAGCGGCGGATGCCGCCACTGTAGCCCGGCCGTGCGTCGGCAGAAAGAAAGCAGAGGGGTGCGTCTTTCGAAGGGTGAGACAGCAGAACCTAGCAATCGTGATGTGCTAGCTGGGGGCTACACCACAGCGCCACACAAGCGCAGACACCGAAACGATTCGGCATGTGAGCTTAGTCGTTCTCATTTATGCCGATTACAAATATTTAGTTTCGTTAGCCTGAGAATTGCGAGAAAGCTGAGGGAAGTCTTATAATCACTATTTATCAGCTCCAGTTGCTCTTTTCGCCTTTTGTAATACCTGTTAAAACACAACCGAATTGGTATTCAGCAATTCAGAAAACTAAGTCCCATTCGTGGTAAGCAGTGCGCAAAAGGTAGCGTTCCTCTAGCGGCCAGATGTCTGTATGTGATCTCTACATTTTGTTTTCCCGCCCTGCAAACGAATCCTTAACATATCTTTGCTGTAAGACCACTTAATTCCGTAGGGTCCGGGTTACCCAGGAGGTGCTGTCGGACAAATTAATCAAGCGGTGCGAAGGAAGCGCGCAATGAACGGGAAGCTGTGCCAAAACAGGCCCAAAACAACCGGCGCTAACGCAGGCTACAAAGCCATACCGGCGACGCGCCCGCGGGCGAGCAGGCACCTCCGCGGGAAGAACGCTGGGTAAATTTGCCGCCCCGTCTATAGTGTTCTCCGTGAGTAGAACCCTCCGCCGCCTGCGCTGCGTTGCGAGTTTATTGTCTTAGACGCCGCGAAAGAACCCTTGGCTGGTAGCAGTAGAAAGGTTTGCTTTAGAATCGTGGTAAACCGAAGCAAATAGCGTTTATGTTGTCATTGGTAGGCATAAGGGATGGTATAAGTGACAAAAATTGCGTAATCCAGTTCAGAAACATATTAATTGTCTACGTGACTAACCTTAATATAAACACCATGGCCGGCCCTTTTCAGCTTCGTGGGTCAAAATATCCACAGGTTGTAAAGGCCGAACATTTTTTTGTTGGTAATCCAAATGCATTGCATACTCTACCTCCCAAGGGGATTAGAACATTCAAATGTTTAGTTATTATGCAGTTTGGTGAGGATTATGTCAAACTCAAACTACGCAAGGGGTCACCACGTGGACATATAGTAAGGAAATTTTACCCAGTCTAGCAAATATAATTGTTCCTAGAGCAACTGGTTCTTGATTTGTCGGAGGGTTCTTCTTGTAGGGTCCAACCGACTCTTCCAGAATAAGAGCTGCTCCTCTAGGGTACTGTGCTCTTGTAGGAGCAGCTCTAGAGTACAGCTGCTCCTATTGTGTACAGTGCGCTCCGCCGTTCCTCTTAATATAACATAATGAATTAGAAAGTCTGCTTATTTACGATTCAACGTTGTATCCTGCGGCGCAATTATAATAGGATTAAATGCTAAAACGATTTTGTATCTGTCGTCAGGGTTTTAATGAAATCCCTCTAGTTCCGATGACTTATCCTTTTTTGGTGTGGGTCGTTTTCTGCGTTTAGGTGCTATCATTCTGGACAGTGGTTCCATTTCCCGTTCAAGTGATTGGTGCCGCTCTGTGGGTGACCGATAAGTCGGTAAGACAGGCGTGACGATTGTTTCAGTTTTGCCCTTCTGTGTGTTCTGTTCTGCAAGGTATTTCCCAGACATGTACGTAAGGCGTTACAAGGAAGGAGATACTTCTACCTAGTTACTGATTTCGGTAACGAGTAGCATATTTAGTTTTTTTTTAAATCAACGGGTTCCTATTTAGTTCCTTTTTAAAACAAGTAACGAGCAAGGGTATCTCGTTACTTCTCATGAGTAGCGTATGCAACATCACTTAAACGGCCTTGTTTTTATTCTAACCTTGGGCAAATTGCGCTGATGTCCATGGGCAAATTGCGCTGATGTTTGCCTCGAGACTAGCAGCGTCGTTTCCTACATTGTGGTGATTTGGGGCGTCATTTCTATTGCGAATCATGCGCCGGGCTCTTGTCGTAGCATTGAATTTACGCAACTGTCGGCGCATCGCCCGAGATAGCAACAGCCAGGATTATCACGAGTCGACCACGAGCAACCACATAAAGAGTGCCAGATGGCCTTGTGCCGGAGGCCTTGTGCCGGATGTGTACTCGCTGACCTCAATGAAGGTACAGTTCCCGAATACTCACCAGCTCTTTTTTAAGCATAACACTTCCACTCCTTCGAGCGCGTCGGTAGAACGATTCTTCAGCGTCGCCAGAGATGTATTTTCGAGGAAGCGGGGAAACATAACCGATGAAAGCTTTGAGAGGCAGCTACTGCTTAAGTGAAACGACTACTAGAAATAAAAAAATGCACAAAACAGTTGCGCGTTGGGTCGTCACAGTAACGTAAAAAGTAACTCGTTGCTTTTCAGGTAATTCACGCGTTCCTTTTGAGAATCGGTAACGCGTAACACACTTAGCTACTTTTTGAGCGAGTAACGAGGAGCGGTATTTAGTTTCCTTTTTTCGGTAGCGTGTACATGTCTGGTATCTGTTTGAACTGCAGCGCCCGTGCGACTAGTTGCACGGGAAGCTTCATAATTTTCTTTCTCTGTACAGAGATTACGGTCACAAAATTGCTGGCAGTGGACTAAATTTTGGAACCTTCTACTTCGTAGACACAGATACCGCGGGCCTATACATGGTTCTTTTTTACGCTCCCTAATATTTTTCGCGAGTAGACGGGAATGGCAAGGTCAGTGAGAAGTTTCTACAAAACTATTGACACGACCCCAATGCTATGCGCCAGAATACCCATCCTCGTCCGTTCATGGCTACAGCCGGCGGGATGAAGTCGCACGGGTACTTTCCGCTCACACAGATTCTTTGTAGGCCTCGATACTTCTGATTCAGCATAAAAAGAAGCGGGGTCCTAATACGTACGTACCAAGCAGTTGCTTTTCGGAGAGGCGGGTGGAACAGGAAGAAACGAAAAACAAACAAACATACAATCGTTTGCAAGAAAAACGAACAAATTCTCTTTAGCGCAAATCTCATCAGCCATTTCTCGACCGTTGGATCGGAATAAACGTTCAACTATACGTCAACCATCGTCGTCGCTGTCTTTTGAGAAGGACTGGAACAAAATGGAGAGAAGGCCTGGCCGCAGTACTCAGGGTCACCCGCTCCCCGGCACTCGAATCGCGCAGGATTTGTCCCGCGCTGGCACTGCGCCAGGCGAGACCGCACGATGGGATTCCGCCTGAACGCCACGAGCGGCGCGGCTGTGACGCTCTCGGCTCGCAACGCTGCCCCACGATGACACGACATTAGGGAAAATTGAGGGAGGGAGACGAAAGAAATGGGAGTGAGAGGAGCGGCAAGAAGGGGATTTTGATGTTCGACGCAGTTGGCGCACGGGGTTCTCGTAGGAGATAGCGAGCGTACAGCTCCAAGTTTGAAGGCAATTAAGCGGAAAAAGAAAACCGAGCCGACCAAAAGAAGAAGAAAGTTTACTATATCGGAGTTACGCTAGCTACCATGCGTTGTTGAAGGACCTACAGGGGTCGAAAAGCGGGGAAGAAGATGGCGGTGACAGACTCTGTGGCTGTGAAGTGGACGGTATAAATTCATGCAGCATTATTTTTCAGATGACCGAAAAAGGCAGTGTTCTAGCAGGGATTCACACATACATTCCAGAAATCACAGGTACTTGCACAGGGATAAATGATCTATTTTGTTTTAAAGAAACTATGGGGGCGGTCCGATAAGGAAAGATATGGGTAACGTATACGTGTCGCTGGTGGTTGTCGTTCAGTGATAACCGCTATCTGGCCGTGCAGCTGTCATATATACGGACGCGACAGCGGATTAACTGCTCCCACCGTCATCGCTTAGTACTTATATTTGTCTTGGTATATTGCGAAGGAAGCAGCAATTCCTGATTGATTGTAGGGTTTAACGCGCCGACGCAACGCAGGCAATGAGGCGTGCCGTAGTGGAGGGCTCCGGATTAATTTTGACCACCTGAGGATCTTTAACGTGCACCGAAATCGCGTACACACCGGGCGTTTTTGCTTTCCGCCTCCATCAGAAAAGCAGCCGCCGCGGCCGGGAATCGAACCCGCGACCTCGTGCTCAGCAGCGCAACGCCTTAGCCACTGAGCCACCGCGGCGGGTAAGCAGCAATTCCTAGTGTCGTAGAAGTAGCTACTGTTTGAGCAGACTATATACTTTGTTTTAAATGCGGAGCATTTTTTAGGCTCGCCTGGTCCTCCGTCGTTGATGGCGGCGCCGTCCACACGCTCACTGCGCATGCGCAACTGTCCTCCTTACACCCACAGCTCCACGATACTGCACTATATAAAAAAAGAAATAGTTAGCGGCGCCCGTTTTCGATCCCACGACTCTCTGGCCGCAACGGGAGGTACGCGGTGCTCTTCCCACTACGCTACAAATCCGGGACAGGAGCAAGTGCTACGAATGCGCCTTATGTCCTTGACTCATTCAAACTACGTCAAGAAGCTACTGATACAACGAAGGCACGCGAAGCTGAACGTCAACGGAAACGACGAACTGAAAACTTTAGAGGGGGATGCTGAATTTCCCGTGGGAAAGCTGTGGCGGGAAGCGCCACGCGCCTTGCAGCTCAACCAGCCCCGTCCGCAGCGCCTCTGAGGCTGATTGTGGCAGGATGCCCCTAGGGATTGGCCAACCAAAGAATCCATCACGAGTTAGGTTCGCATTCAACCACCGTCGTCATCTTCCCGTAGGGGAACCGCCGAAGAAGAAGAAGAACGAGAAGACAAAGCTGCGAAGAGGAGGGCGTGTACATTGCTCTCAGCCGGTGCACCAATGTCAACAATCTTTACCTCACCAAAGCTGACGGAGACTACCGATTCTACCACAGAGACAACATCGACAAGAACATGATGGACGAGTTTCGGCGCCTCGAGAACCACCGCCTACTCACCGTAACAGAACAGCACTTGCGTGCCTTTGCCACCGGTGTGGACCCGGACGCGGAATTCCCTCTGGCGCTAGTAAAAACCAGATCACTCAACATAACGGCAACACAATGGAACCACACGGAACCGCCACGATGCTTCGCATCCTCATCAGGGATCCCCACGGGAAGATGGTGTAATTTTTTTTCTCTCGATGGCGGTCCTTACACGATAATCACCACGTATATTACATTCTGACTGAGTTTGACTTATGCCTGTGCTACACGACCGTTTCAAAGGCCTTCCGAAGGCCGTTGAACCAATTGTCTATCGAGTGCCCCATTGGAAATACGTAGGGCGAACTTGTAACTGAGCATTCAACTGTCAATGGAAAGGTACCGTGTAGCACAGGCATTAGTGACCCATGCGCTTTCGAGAATATTCCGAGCAAGCACCATAAAACAAGTGTTACCTTGAGCACTGAAAAGCTGCGTTGCTCACATCGGACCCCTAAGACCACAACAGTTGGTACGACGGGCCACGTGTGCAGGGAGAGCTAAAGGGGCCCATCCTTAAGCAAATCACATTCCCTGGTAACCAGTGTAAAAGAATGTAATCCATCCTCGTCCTCCTTCACAGAAACCAGGCTCCGTTAAATAAGGCGAAACAGCGAGAGGGGCAATCCTGATTACACAGTCAGTGTAAAGCATACAGGTAATTCGTGGTAATTGGTTCGAAAACGTGCAGTGCGTCTAGGCTCTATACGCATTATAAAGAAAAGGGACGCGAAATAGAAATTGTCTGGTGACCCATATCCACTTGGCGAGACCGTTCAGCGTGTGGAGCATAAGGGGATCCTGCGTCCTAGCCGTATCGCGATCCCTAGGTTAGCACCGTTCCGCAGTGCTTTTCCCCCTCTATCCCCGAAATGCCGGCTCGTCTAGGGGCCACTGTGAAGCAGGGAGCAGACTTATCGAACTCCTGCCTAAGGTGACGGCTGTAGCGACCGCTGCGGCGATAAAGCAATGTCAGACAGCAGGTACTCCGCCCTGGTAGAGGGCTAACCTCCCCTCATTGGCCCATTTCAATATACCCGAACCGCGCCCTCCCCCCCCCCCCCCCCCTTTGCCGGGACGCGCAGCGCGCACCCTACGCAAGCGACTGTGGGGGAGTCAGTGCCAAGCACACCCAAGGCACGTGACGCTTTCTCTACCCTCCGGCCGCAAATCTGTTGCGCAAGTATGTAGCTCCTGTAGCTCCGACCCGACGCTTACTTGTAGGCGGTACTTAACGCTTGACGATCACGCCGAGCGGTACGCGCCTGTGAGCGAACGGACCGCGTCTCTCTCACTGCTGCGAGCCGATCTGGCCAGCTCGGTGATTCGCGCGCACAACGGTGCACTGCGCCCGGATTTTGCCCTGACTGTGCCCACTGGTTGCGCGGGGCGACGGCGCGCACATTTGTGCGGTGCGCCCTATCACCCTTTTGACCCAAAGGGAACTATGTACATGTAACCATTATAACTGGGAGGTTTGCGTAGAATAAACGTCTTGCCTCCATACCCTGTGGATATTCCTTGGTCGCCCCCTACTCCACCTGGTCGCCCCCTACTCCACCTGTTGGGTTCACACGATGGCGTTTCAGTCTAGTGGGCGGACTCAACTAGCTCTAACCCACGGTGGCTCCTCGCAGTGTGTGTGCCTGCTATGCTCTGCAATGCCTGGCTTGTGCATATTGTGAGGAAGAGAAACCACAAGCATCACAGAAATGTGCTCCTCTTGAGCGCGTGAATGGCGCTCAGCTACGGCGTTGCTGAAGCCGTGCCTCACTCGTCCTACTTTCTACTATTTTACCAGCACGTTTTCCGTTTCCCCCACTTCCTACACATAATGTAGGAATTCCAGGCGATGCATTTTCTGACATCAACCATGATGGCATCAGCATGTTCTCTATGATTGTCTATATAGATGTCGTACAAATATAGTTTAGAGATTATTATGGCAACAAGATATTGCGACTTCAGGCTGGACGGAATTTTAGATCGTACCTGTGTCCGAAATACCCTTCCCAGCGCAGAAAACAATTGCCTCACTACAAATAGCCAAGAAAGTGGAGTGGAGCCCAGCCCCGCCGGTATCGTAGTGGTCATTGCACCAGATGCGTATTCTGGAGGTCGTGGGTTCGGATCCCACCCGGCGGGCATGTTTGTCTCCACTTTCTTCCTTTCATTCAAAAATCTGAACCCGTTTAAAAAATAATAACATCCCTACTGCATTCTCCTCTTTGCTTTACTTGACTGCCCACCATTATTTCTGTATAATTCAGGGAGCCACACATTTCCCCTTCTGATGAATATATATATATATAAGGTTAGTAGAGACAGAGAGGAGAGGACCACTCAGAGTACCACTCTGAAGAAAGGGAGTCCTCTCCCTGAAACGTCAGTAAACTTTTATTTTTATTTTTAATGTCCCTCTCGTGTGTCTCTGTCTCTACTAACCTTATTTTTTCGCGCTCTGTGTGTGTGACTTTTTGTTTCCAGACTATATATATATATATATATATATATATATATATATATATATATATATATATATATATATATATATATATATATATATATATATATATATATATAAGGGTAGGCAGTCAAGAATTCCAAAGCAAGGAAAGCGGAGAATGCAGTAGGTTATTTACTATCGTTGAAACGCAGCAAGAATGTTAAAAGAGGGAAAGAAAGTGGAGGAAAAATGCCCGCCGGGTGGGATCCGAACCGACGACCCCAGAATACGCGTCTGGTGTGATGACCACTATGCTACCCACGAGGCTCTTCTCCCCTCCACTTTCTCGAGTATTTATGTTAAGGTATTTGTTTCGTGCGCGCGGGAGTTTTAGCCACCGCCACTCGGACTACTCGGGGTGAAGGGGACCTTCTATTTAACCCCCCGGCCGTGACTCGAGCGTTTGCAAATAACGAGAGACGTCGACCAGCGCTGAACCCTCTTTGTGGGTGCCTCTTGGTCAGTGCCTTGTACTCTTCCATGCCCTTGTGGCCGGTTTTCCGGGTTGCGTCGTCGTAACTTTCTTTATTGTGGATGGGAATATCTTACCCATGCGTGGCTTCAGCCTACCCACGCCCATCTTAACCATGCGTGGCTTCTCCCTTCAGCCAAACGTTTAACGCCCCTTGAGAGCCCATAATGGTGTTTACACTTTATTCGATACATCCGCTAGTCGGTTTGCCAACAGGAGCTCCCAAACTTCGCTTCTTTTTTCCTGTATACGTAGGAGGGTCATGCGGTAAGAAAGATGATTGGAGTGGTCGTCTAAGACAATTGCTGCCTCCTGCTTCTGTGCGTCCCTGAGTCAGTGTATACTGCGCTCTCATGATAGTGGAACCTTCATTGAATGAAATTCATCCTGCCATATCGCCTTTCCTTGTGTAGGTTTGGATCCATGTTCTTGACAGAGTTTTCATGCGGAGTCGCTGGATCGGTGACATGTCCTCGGTGGCGTGCAACGGATACATTTCTGTGAGGGGAAAGGGGGGATGCCTGTCTTCTATACGATGACCCATCACGATTTTGTTTTCCGGGGCACACCCTTGGTGCAAGGAGAGCGGTTCCTTTGATTATATTCAAAGCGCAAAAAAAAAAAACACCATTGGAGGGCGTATTAATTATCATCTTCATCAACAACCAAGTGAGGTCCACTGCAGGACCATCACCCCCCCGGTGCTGAGCTTACCGAGTGTATACTTTGCCTCCGGATGTTCTTATTTTCTCCCTCCATAGCGTTAAAGCCCTTTCCCTTCTTCTCGACCCGTCTGTGGGTGTCAATTCTGTTACCCTGGTAACCCACACATCGTCAGTTCGTCTCACGGTAAAATTTCCGACGTTATTGGCTGCCTTATATGCTATTCTGATGATGGCCTTCATTTGTTTTTCTTTATGCGTGTAAGTTTGTGGAACGGCAGTCTCTGAAATATTCAGGTCATGATCAGCGACTGCATGAGCCTGACCATTTCTTCCCTCGTCCTCGCTCTTCTTTTGGCTGGGCGTGCAATATTGCGCAATTGTTTAACGATTTTGTCTTTTTTGCGATTGAGTGATCGACACAGCCGCTTTATTCTAGAGCACGCCGAGCATTTTTACGTGACTGTTCTCAGGGAAGACATCTTAGCTGTTTTTAGTGTTACTTTCAACTTGGCCGTATGCGCCATCCGTCGCTTCCCAAAAACAGCCCAGGGCGCAAACAAAACCGGGGCAACATCGAAAAGTAGTCGGGAAATTTATGTAATTAAACTGTGAAGTGGTTTACTTTATACCGTTTCTGCTAATAATAAATGCCTTCCTTGATTTTCGCATCGCTGGCGTTAATCATTTGCTATGTGCTTTAGTTTGGTGACCTAACATAGGTGCCCGCATCAGTTCGGGTAGAAAACACGCCGTGGTGGCTGAGTGGGTGAAGCGTTGCGCAGCTGAGCTCTAGGACGCCGTTCGATTCCCGGCAGCGGCGGCATTTTCCTGATTGAAACAGGGAACGGAAGCGTCTGTGTCGAGGTTTCAAGGCAGGTTAAATCTCCGTGCTATCGACATTCATCCGGATGCCTACCTTACTGCGCGCCTTATATCGCAGGTGCTGCTTCGGCATGTGAATAACCGAAAATTTAATTTTTTTTTATCTTGCGGTGGAGAGGCGCTTTGGTGAGAATGACGCCAGTGTCAGGCACGGCAGGCGAGTGTGTCTGCCGAGCATGCTACCACCGAATGTGCGCAGGATGAAGTACACTCCGCAGGCATGGTACCCGCTGAAAATGTGTGTCGTTGCTTTCTTCTCCACCGGGGTGCCATTTTCCTCTTTTCCAGACTTCAGTTGCCGCTGTGCCGTATTTCAACTGATTCCAGCGCGATGCGAGGGGCGAGGCCTCGAATCTTGCTTCCTCATAGCTTCCGGGTGGCAGCGATGACGTTAATCCGCGGATGGTTGATAAGCATGGCTGTTAATGGACGGCTAGCAGCCATGGGAAAATAAAAAAATAGCAAAACGTGAGAACATCAGTCAAACATACCTATATGCACAGTCGGGAGTCGAGGAATCGAATAGCTTGCGAACGTTCTCGCCGGAACCAGAATAATTTCTGCGAGTAACAAGAGCGACACCCTTCCTCCCTGCCAAGAGAGTGCCGGGGGAAGCCCTATACAATAGGAACACGCGCACATTGCTCTGCTTCCAGTGCAGGATGAGATTACAAAGAATGAATCACGAGGATTGTTTGTTTACAGGAATTTGTTTACAGGAATTTGTTTTTCTACCGAAATTTTAAGCCTAAAGCCGGAAGTGGCGCATAATGCGATACACCGTCGTTGTAGTTTTCTGGTATTGTAAATAAATAAACAAAAATGAACGCGGCTGTATAGCGTCAACAAAACACATTTGAGGTCGCACGCAATTTGTACACAGTCACTGCAGTAGCAGTCCCATCCGCTACAACTCCGCTAGCTCCCTACGTTGCCTTTGATGTTTGATTGGCTTAACGCGTCGACGCTACACAAACGACGAGGTGCAGCGTAGTGTAGGGCTCCGGTTAATTTTGACCACCTGGGGATCTTCATCATGCGCCGAAGTCTCAAACGCGCGAGCGTTCTTGCTTTTCGCCTCCACCACGAAAGGGGCCACCGCGGCCGGAAATCGAACCCGCGCCCTCGTGCTCAACAGCCGCCCGGAGCACGAAAATGTGCTCCGGCTATCACTCCACGTGCGGCACCTCTTCTTTGTCGTTTTCCGGGGCTCACTTGCGCGGCCAGTCTCTCGCCTGGCTATTCATTACAAATTCTACCACGTCTGTTGACGTGAACAGGGCATTCCGACATAGTACGAAAGAAGGAAGAGTACCACTGAAGTGTATTTCACTGCCCTCTCCTACCAGGCAAGGCGTGCGAACCCCCGTAGAAGCAAAAATGAAGCGGGTGGGGTGTAGCGTTGTTCACAGCCTAAAAGATTTCTGACCCTGGTGCTTCATAACTCGAAAACAGTTCTTATTGAAATTGAAATTGAAATTGAAATTGAATTTGAGCATTTTGGGTCGCCTGATTAAGGTTTTCCCCAAATGTGATCAAACTGTTTGGCGGAATCGAGTAGAAGGGCTTCTTAGCGAGTGAACCACCACTGGCGTATAACTTTCGGCTATTTTCGGACAACTCCTTTGATAGCTGTTTTCGCTCCTTCTTTACCAGTTGAAGTCACATCGTACCCTACCGCGGTATTTCGAAACATTCCAGACAGCGACGCTTTTATGATTTCTAAAAAGCCTCATAACAATCACAAAGACGTAGGCGTGAGTGTTTCGCGGCCGAAGTACTTTCCAATAGAAATCAAAAGGGAATGTAACAATTACTAGGCAGGATGTATTTTTTCTTGTTTCGAAATAGCAACTTAGCAACTTAATGGAACAATCTTCCGAGATTGTTACTTGGATCGGGTCCAGATACAGTGGCCCCAACATGGTCAGCGTTGCTGCAGTGAACACGCGGGCAATTTATAAGAACAAATGCGCTTTTAAGGGGGCCTTTCCGCCAGAGTCGTCTCGGAGTCGTTTGGGGACATGAGAAATACGAAGAAAGTAAAGGCCTTAAAATGGAAACTTAGGGGAGAACGCCAGTTCCATTGTCCGCCCTAAGAGCGTTTTTCTTCTGTTTCAAATTAGGGACAGCGACCTAACTGCGCCGCTCAGTTGTTGCTTTCAGTTGGTAGTACTTTATACGGTGTTCAATTGAGGCGCCATCGGTGGTATTTGCCAAAACCGAGGACAAGCGTCACCCTTAAAGCACATGCAGAATTCATATCCTTAATTCTTTACTTACATTATATAGGAGTGACTTCAAATCTCTTCACTTGATGTGAACGCTTGTTTCGCTCCATTGCAGAGTTATTTATAGCGCGTGTAGCTCCCGTGCGCTTTATTTACAATGCTGCGAGGTTTCTAAGCCACATTTGTCGCACACAGTAAATGAGGACAAGCCGGATGGAAAGTTCCACTGGGCGAATTTTCCAGAAAATACCCCAGCAGTACAACGTTCACTCCGTACTGCGGAGTGTGTAAAGAAGTATACGCGTAAATTCTCCATCGACCAAGTGACGGTGTAAATACGACGTAATAACATAACATTGCTCCGACCGAGAACCGAGTTAAGCGCACTAAATACAAAAAAAAAAAAAACTCCGGCTGAGGAGATTTATGCCGGGAAAAGCTCCGTCTATGAGCGGAGTTTAAGAACGAGCTTCTCGCGGGATCTTGGCGCTACCGAAAGGACAGTCGTCAAAATGGCTGGGGCTCCCGGTGGATATGTGAAGGCAGACAGTGAGCTCTGATACACAAAACATCTCCTGCCGCATGCATTTTCAAAAAAGCGGCGGCTTTGCCGCATACCAGATACAAGGAGAAAATATGTGCCAGCAAGATCAACCAAGACTCTTCCGCAAGCATTGTGGGGTGCGGGCGTTCGCTTGACGGTGTTGGAACGTGGTGTTCTGTGCGAGCGGGAACACGAGCAGGACACTTCAACTTCTGATCGGAACAACAACCAGCGTAGGACTCGTGGACGCATGAAAGTGTTGCGTTGTGAAAGCAACCAATCTTCCTACACAGCGAAGTGGATGTTGAAAATGGTAGGGTGGCGTCCTGCAGCCTATACTTCGTGTTTCGGTAGGAGCATGCTCGATGTTATCAACTAACGCCCTGATGTTTTTCAGTCTTGAATTTCAATTTTCATTTACAGATGCAACCGTCGCTGACTTTGACGCAGCTGTCGTGGCGTGAAATTGAACGTATTTATGTTTGGAAGCAATCATTTGTTAAAAACCACGCGCCAAACCTCATTAATTGTCACAAATAGATATTCCAGTCGCTGCACTGTGTTTCAAACTAGGAACAGTCAGTCACGGAGAAGCTAGTCCTTTGTGCAACATCCCCATCATTTGCGGGGTTCAGTTTACATGCTTTAGGCGCTTTTTGGGGCTGGGGCTGCCGGCGTCTCATGTTATAATTGATGTACTCATGGAGCTAAAACACCGAGACAATCGTTTACGCCTCGCGCTAGAACGTCGTCGTCGTCTCCTGTCGCCGTCGATGTAGTGACGGTACTAAAACACAGGGACAATCGTCTACGCCTCGCGATAGAACGTAACGCGTACTAAAAGAACACACCGCGACACTCGTTTTCCAACGCCTCGCGCAAGAACGCTTCGTGCTTCTCAGACGCGATACTTTTACACCCCCCCCAACAGTTTCCTCTTCTTTGGCAAAAATGCCCAGGCGCCAAGAATGTGCATATACAATGCATGCTTCATTCTGCTCCAGGTTTCGCGCTAGTGAATATGGCCCGGGGTTTATTTTTTTTGTAAACAGCCCAGGATTGTGAAAAGTAGCTGTACATTCTTATTATTATTTTTATATGTTTTTTTCCTCCCCACTCCCCCCTCAATATCCCGGAATTTCCTGTGCCAGAAAATCTCTCAATGTGCCGTAAACATGCTGCCAATGTGTTGCTTCAAGCAGACGTCACGGTTACCGCCCATTACTCGGGAAGAAAATCGCCCCATCCTTTTCTGGTAAGGTTCACGAACGTCGTACCAGTGCACACCCAGGCACTGATGCTCGGCCCCGCTGTTTAGCGAAAGCGATTTAAAGGAGGAGGAACGCACGTACACATAGCAAGTCGGCTGTCACGAAAAACGTGTGCACTTTACGCAGGTTCCTGCGCGCATTCCAATGTCGTCATCGTGCTTACATTCTCATAGTTGAATTTCTCTTTCCTATTGTTGGCCAGTGGGATATTTTACATTTTCGCCATGTCTGAATGCCCTGCTTATTTTGTTTCTTTTTGTGAGTCCTTGGACGTTTTTTGGCGACGTCAATTGTGGGTGGGGGGCTTCTCTGTAGATGTTTTTTCTGATGGGGATAGTCATAGCACTCCTATGAACTGTGTTACAAAGTTGGTATTGAAGATACTCGCCAAAAAAAAATTCTGCAGAAATTCAGAGAATTTTCTAGTAATGCGTAGCTTCTTATGTCGCCTGTTTTGAGTGTGAGTTTTTTCCAGTGAAACTCGTGATAGCTAAGAAACATGGAGTCAGTAATAGCCAGATCGCCGGAGTGTAAAATAACCCTTTAATACAAATTTGTGCTCCTAAACGAGCACAACGAGGTCAGTTTAGACAGGCTAAATGAGAACCTAACATCGGCAATCAGTGAACCAGCAGAAGCTGTACGAAAAACAACACGTAGGGAACAGACTGAAAAAAAAAAAAAAACTAAAAAAAAGAAAGAGCTCATTGCCAAACGTAAGAACACGAAAGAGGCAAGTACGGCAGGTCATATTGGATTACGAGAGCCGTCGTATCTCATTAAAAGAAGTAAACGAAACAACATTTGTGCATATAACTCGGCAGTGATCGAGGAAATGATGCAAATTGGAGGAAGCTTGAAAGCGACTACGAGAAAGCTAGCCATCTGCAAGAACGCACTCATAGGCAATCAGTGAACATATGGCACAACTTGGACGAGAGAATAAACGCATGAGAAATACTGCACACCAGGCTGTATGCCAGCGGCATTAGACCAAGGGAAACTACTTTGAGTACAATCTCAACTTGCTATTTCCCACTAGTAATTAAAGAAGTCGAAAAGGCTCTCAAAGGCATAAAAGAGGAAAACCAGAAGGTGACGATGGCATAACCATGGATCTTTCGAAGAACGGAGGGGATAATGAACTGGAAAAGCTAGCTGTACTTTTTGTGAGAAGGATTTGACTCAAAAAGTCCCCATAGCCTAGGCAAACGCCAACATTATTCTGAGTGATAAAAATGTAGATCTCCAAGGACCTCAGGAATTACAGAGCCATCAGCCTACTCTCGATTGTGTGGAAGCTTTTTTACCAAAGATATAGTTAGGGGCCGATGTGACATCCTGTATTTCCAAAAACCCAGAAAGGAAGGTGGGTTTAAAAAAGGGTACTCAATCATGTATCGCATTCATGTCAATGAAGTGGTAGAAAAATCCGCCGAATACACTAAACCCATTTACATTGCATTTAGAGACTATGAGAAAGCGGTTTATTCCGTACTGAACAAAGCCAGGCTAGAAGCACTAAAAGACCAGGAAATAGAGTAGACCTACCTAAGAATTGCAGAAGACACATATAAGGAGTGCACGGGCAAGGTGGCCTTCCACAAGGAAAGCGATGAATCCCAATTCGAAAGGGAATAATGCAAGGAGGTACAATCTCGCCAAAGCTATTGACAGCATGTCTGGAGGGGGTGTTTAGAAAGCTTGACTGGGAAAAAATCTCCCACCTCCCCTCGCGGGAGTCCCTGTGAATGTGCGACACATAGGGGGTTCACGTTGCAGCGTTGGACAGCGGAGGAACGGCGCTGGAACGATGGAGCGGAGCGGTGCAGGCACCGCGTTTTATAGCGCGCATAACGGTGAGGGGACGCGCCGGCGCCAGTGCGTCTGCCGCGGCTATGACGCAACACAATCCAACACAATCCACTTTAATCCAATCCAATCCAAATCCAATCCAAACCAAGCCAAGCCAAGGCAAGCCAAGCCAATCCAAGCCAATCCATTCGAATCCAATCCAATGCCCCTCGCGAGAGAGTGTTCGCTATCGGAGAGGAGAGGGGGTGAGCGGCGGAGAGCGCAGCTCACGCGGCGAGGAGAATGGGGGAGAAGCGGACGCCGACAACAACGCCGACGCCGGATGCAGGGAACAAGGCGAGTGAATGAGATGCAGTCGCATCTAAAAACATAGGATTAAGGATAAACGGGGAATATTTGAGCCATTTGAGGTCTGCGGACGACACCGTATTGCTGAGTGAGACTGCAGAACTCCCGCAAGCAATGCTTGATGAACTACAGTCAGAAATCACACTGCCAGGCTAAAAATAAGTATGAATATATCTAAACGAATAAGAAATAAGCATGCCAAAAACGTCCTCGCCTGCTTAGGAAATAACACACAAGAAAAAGTCCAAGAATATACTCCGACACATGGTTAGTGCTGACCCGGACCACCGGAGAGAAATCCAGGGCAGAATAGGTATTGGTTGGGTTGCACTCGGCCAGCACTGCCAAAAAAGAAAAGTAAGCTACCCCTGTCATTAAAAAAAAAATCTGCAACCAGTGCATACTGCTGGTTATGACATATGGAGCTGCGACTTGGCGCCTTACTAAACAACTAGAAAGCACACTTAGGTCGTCTCAACGGGCCATGGAACGAATAATGTTAAGAGTAACACTCAGGAACGGGGAAATCGCTACCTGAGTGTGAGAACAAGTTAGAGTGGAAGTTATCATAGCTCAAATAAAAGAGAAATAGACTTGCGCTGGCCATATAGTGAGACGAAGCGACAGCCATTGGACAATTAGGGCAACAGAGTGGATACCAAGAGGTGGGTGCACGAGAAGGGGGAGACCAATATTCCGATGGAAGACCATTATTCGGAAAGAAATTCGGGGGTAAGCTGTGGCCTTGAGCAGCGTAGGAGAGAATCAGTTGGAGGTCAACGGGAACGGCCTTCGTGCTGAAGTCGAGCTGATTGGGCTGATGATGATGATGATGGTTCCACGATAAATCATACTATTAGCACGAGGGGCCAGATTGCAGACCTCTTGTTCGCGGAGAATGTTGGCGTAATATGTGGCTACTTCTATTCAGCAAATATTTGTATTTCTCCGGTACAGTGTCACGTTTAGGCTCTACAGGGCGGCCGCCTTTGAGATTTCAGAAAGTGTGAGGCCACATTAATATTGTTTCCGCCAGTATATTAAGAAACTTTTCGTGGTTGCTCTGCTATATAAAACTCTGGTTGTCATATGAGCTAGAGGACGTGAACTCCACAAAAAAAATTCACGCATCTCCACAAAGTCAATCATGACGAGTGGGCGAAGCAATCTGTTACCACTGCAAATTTGAGAATTAAATTACGGACTTCACAAGAAGGCAAATCACTGAAATATAAACCCTGTCTACATTTGTTTTTGGTGCGCCTTTATTTTTATGCAGGAGAATAATACAAGACTAATTTAACTGTTGAAACAACTTTCTGGAGAACGCGTTCCCGTGTCAGATAATATATATTCTTAGAATTATGTGTACACTTAACCTTTCTCACACCCTTTTCGGCCGAAAAGGGTGTAAGAGTCTTGTCCCATGGCGAACAACTTTAAAGGGTGTCTTGGCTAAAAAAGGGTGTACTGACGAAATAAAGGTGTTGTGTGAACACCCTAAAAAGAATGTAAGGTTGCCTCAACACCTTAAAAAAGGGTGTGGGCAGCGGAGCTACCCGTCACAGTGTGGATGGGCCGAGAGCGCACTATGATATACAGACCCCTTCAACACGCAGCAAGTCACACTTGACCATCAAAGGAATTTAGCACGAAAACCATGCGGACAAGGAAATGAGGACAGTGAGTACATACTTCCTTTGAGATACATCTGCTCTTGCTTTTATAGCCAGCCGAAGAAAGGTCTCTGATAGAGTCGGTGGGCTTGTTGCAAAAGTATGATATTTCGGCGCTAATTCCCGAATTATGCATTTGAATGTGAGCATATACAAATCAGAATGTGGATTTTCAAAAACGTTTAATTCGCGAGGTAGCTATTATTATGTTCAATAACTCATAGACTTTTATAAATATCAAATGAATATTCCACGCCATCTCAACACCCCTCAAGAAAGGGTACGTTTTTTCAACACGCTTTTTCCCGAAAGGGCGTAAAGCTACAAATTAGAGTGTTAGATAATAAGAAAAAGGCTGGGAAATAAGCGTGTAAGCAAAAACCATCAACTGAGAGAGAGAGAGAGAGAGAAACAACTTCATTGAATCGATCCGGCAGTTCAGGGGGAGGGGTGTGGGAGGAGAGACTCTTGCGTGCCCGCTTGCCCCACGGAGGCGGCGGCCGTGCTGCGAGCCCGAAGGCGAGCACCGGTCGTCTCACGCTCCTAGGGGAACGTGGCACGTGCTGGACCTTGTCTCTGTGGGTAGTCTTGCTGCTTCTTCGTTGTGGTGTTCCATGTCTTCGTCCTAGCCCCGCGTTCACCCTATCCGTTGTCTCGCAAGCGAGACGACGTCCCGGGTTTCTGCCGGTCCAGGAGCTCGAGGACGTGCTGGACGACGGCCGGTTGATTACCGAGTTCTGTGCTGATGAGCTTGCTGCAGATCTCGTGTGGCAACTCGTTGTCTTGGGTGTTGGGTGCAGGGGGCGAGCATTCCCAGAGTATGTGGCTCTGGGTGGCTCGCGCCTTCTTGCACCGTTGGCACGTGTCTGTGTGATATATCTCCGGACAGACGTGTTTCGCCCATACCGGAGTCCATATCGCTCTTGCCTGTAGTTGTCGTAGGGTGGTCGCTTCTTTGCGTGTTAGGTCCCGATGAGGCGGTGGGTATCTGTTACGGTTCGGTCTGTACCATTGCAGAACTTCCCCGTACGTTGTGATGGCATACTCTTAAAAGGGTGTAAGAGACTTCCCACTATGGAGGTATTTCATACCCATTTACACTAGCGGACAGAACATTTTCGGAAAGCAGAGTATGTTTTGTACCTCACGATGTTTCACAAAATATAAATTGGTATAATTTATGTCTAGTAAAGCTGTTTAAGCTTGAACTAGGTTCGGTGGCGATATCAAAAAAAGAGAAAAAAGAAGATATGAGGGGTGCACCACCGCATAAAAGGTATTATAACAGTGAAGCCGGCTCTGGAGCCTGTTCGAGTGTGACCCCAGAAGGCGCAAGCGTATGCGCACATCTTACTATACCATTTCAAAGGGACTAGTCTTTTTGGGATTCTAAAACGGAAAACAATTGGCGCAGCTTGCAATGGTGGTACAAGGCTGGAGAGACAGCATAGCTGGGAATCGACCTAGCTTGTTTCGCCCTTGGTTCCGCTGTCGGTGTGGGGCACACGCTGGAACAGCCCTGTAAAATCCGGTTAAACTTAACCTTACTCCTAAGCGCTTATCCTAGCTTAGCAAGAACTTCGCATATTTTAGCAAACGTAGCAAAACTTAGGAACAACAGAAGAAACTAGGTTGAACCTCAGCTCCGCTGTTCTTTTTTGCTACTGAACACCTATTGTACAGAAACACAAGCGTGTGGCAGTTGGTCAAAACCCTTTTCGCTACATAACTATAGTCTTCTTAATTTTGAAGGTTCAACTTTATATTTCACGTGCCAGAGCTAAACTTGAGGTATGGGGCACACCGTATATGAAAATTAGTGATCATTGCAGACGAACAAGTTTTTGTGCTTTTGAACATTTCGTACGAGTAGATGAGGGTATTAGGAATGACTTGTTCTTTACAGTGAAATCATACATCTACACCTTTTCTACACCCTTTCGACACCCTAAAAAGGACCAAAGGTGTTGAATTTGATCAACACCTTTTTTTCACACAAAAGGAGTGTAGAGCTAAGAAAAGGGTGTTGAGATTCAAGTAAAAAGGTGTAATAGGCTCCCAATATCATTTTTCAACTTATGCTACACACTTTTTAGCAAAAAGGGTACAAAAACGTTTAATGTGTAAGCATCACCCTCGATCCTAAAAATATCAGTTTTACAGTCACTATGAAGTTTTTTTTTGTACCTTGAAGGAGTTCTTCTTTTTCTGTCCCTTCCATTCGATACTTTAGCTGCTCATTATGCATGTTCCGATCCGTTTGTCAGCGCCCCCAGTGATGAACCTAGGCCCTTTTTTTGTAGTCCGAAAGACGTGGCATGTTTCTCGCGGAACCGTTCACAGAAGCAAGATCGTTAAGGCTTAAATCGAGACGAAAACCTTGTTTTCAACGTTCCCGTCTTCTGGAAGTATTTTTTAAGATGTTGAGCAAGAACGACGTTCCGCGCCAAATCTTTCAACAGGGAATCAATCATTGATCACTGGACGCTTGAGGGAGTTTTTCGTTAACGAGCTGTGCAGACGAAAAGAGCGACATTTGAATATTTATGAATAGAGTTATATTTATACTCATGTTACACTTCAATTTCTTTCCGCAACATTCCTGATTTCGGCCTCATTGCTGGGAAAAGTGGGTGCACGGTCTCTTTGAATAAGAATGCTTTTCTGCTCTACATGGTAAGGCTAGTAAACAACCGAAGACGCGCACTTCATTAAAATGACTTTTCTTTAGGTTTAAGCAAAAGAAGAGATAAGGAATTGTGTACCATGAATGCGCCCAAAAGGTTTCGTCTTTAATAGTCGTTTTTTAAATGCTAAAAACGTGTTTTTGCTTCGTGCGAGTCCCTGAAAATGGTTCGGAACTGCAATCGTTTCAAATGTATTGTGGATTATGATTATCGAGTTGTCCCTGGAAGTTTTAAGCTGTGCGCTCACAGAGCGCCGGGTGTTCACGGGTGTTCTCGGAGCGTCGTGAAGGCGCGGTAATGTAGCGCAACATTCCCGTCCGACCGACAAGAAAGAGCGAGCTGTGAAAAGCTCGGGGAATGAATGTCAGCGAAACAAAATTTATAGATGTCGCTCGTTCCGGTTGCACATACATAAACGGAAAGGGTAACACCCTCGTCAGTGCAAACTACGGCGAATTCCGATAAATTTAATTTCGGTGTTGGTTACTCTCTTCACTGCTACACGTAGCCACTGCGGATTTCTTATGAGTATTCCGCAGCGAGCACTTTTTGGTGAAAAAAATTGGCCGCTACGCACTGAAAAGCGGTCTGTATAAAGCAGTCTGAGGTGAGCCTGAGAAGCACCCTATGATGGAACCCATGACGGGGCGACAACGTGACACCAGACTATCCCCTTCACATAATCCCTGCCAACTCATTAGCTACGAGCCGCCACATTCAATCAATCAATCAATCAATCAATCAATCAATCAATCAATCAATCAATCAATCAATCAATCAATCAATCAATCAATCAATCAATCAATCAATCAATCAATCAATCAATCAATCAATCAATCAATTATTTTAGAGCAATCATTTTACAGACAGCGCCCAGAAGTATGATTTCGTCACTGTTTTAGAACATAGCTAATAATTATAGTCACGCAAACTCATGCCCTCTTTCAACGCTTCTTTTCTGACACCGTAAGCATAGCTAAAATCCTTACCGAAAAATGAGTTACTGGCAGCTTTACATTGTTTTTATGTAATCCTTGCGAATATCACGTTCAAATTAGGTATAAAGAGAGTCTAGGTGTTGTTTACCTTGCAAAACACACCCTCTACGACGAAGGAGAAATGCCCTGCTTTTGGAGGCGTTTGATTTGTCAGGAGCGTTATAAAGGGAATGGACGGGACTCTCCGGCTGCGATGGCTGTCGGAAGCATTAGAAACGCTTGGTCGGTAGTGGCGCTTGCTTTTGTCCATGATCAAAGTCGGAATTTAGTGTTTGCACGTTACTTCACTTTCATTAACTAACTGAATAAAATTTCGTGCAAGTGCCTTGGAGCTTTGGCTTTGAATTACACAATGGAGAACCGCAAAGCTGTGAGTTCCCATTGCGTTAGCTGACGGGATTCTTTAGAACACATCTAAACTCGCCACCAGCACAGAGGCTTATTGCTTAGAATGACGTAAAGCACGACCTCAACTATCTGTGAATGTGCAAGTATATTTTCAGCGCATTTCTTTGCCAGAGGGCATGCGTGAACTGATTAGATGAAAATGAAAAGGCTCGCTCCCCAGATGAAGTCTATGAGGAGTCAATGATTCGGTCCCTCTATACATGCAATGTTTGCAGATGCGTTGTGTACAGGATGTTGCATCTTCGTCCCACGAAGATGGTGTATCTTCTTCAGACGCAAGGTGAGGAGGACCACAGTAAACGGCAGAGGCCAGTGACGGCATCACTGCGGTGGCAGACTGGCACCAGGAGTTTGAAAATAAAGCAGCTTCACTCAACGTGAACGCTTTCAGGTGGGAACAGTGATTCGCCAAAGGGGATGTGTTTCCCTGTCTTGAATAGTTGCAGTATCACCCCCGCGGTGATACCGATAGTAGTCAAGAGAGGGCGCCGCAGCCCATGAAAACGCCAATAACGAGACACTGGATTAAGTTTTCATTATTTGTGTTTATAATAGGTTAATTCATGATTTTTTCCTCATTTTATAATATTTCATACTTATTGGGGGCCTAGCAACGGCAGCCTTCGTGGCAACGGCGAAGCGCGAAGATCACCCCAAACACTTAGCATATAAGTAACGTGTGCCTGCGTACTGCAATGGGTTTGGCATGGGCTTTGTAACGCGAGGGGGCCAGCCAGGTTCTATCCGAACAGGGGGAGTGTTGGTCTTTTCGAGTCCTTTGTTTGGGTGCGAGACGCCCCGTGACTACGGTGGGTAGACAACATGACCCCCTACGAGATACGACGAAAAGCCGGGCCCTTCAAGTTCTCCGCACTTAAAAGAACCTTAGAAGTGAGGTCATTAGTGGGCAATGGCGGGAATGAAGACCATCCCTGCCCGAATCATCGTAAGTGCCACCTCCTCGGCCCCGGAAAGAACCGCGTGGATGGTGAGAGCGCACTGTGGATTGAGAGGCCATGTGCGGCGCTGGAGGTGTTTCTTTCTTGTGAGAAGGAGAGTGGCGTCATCCAGTTCTTGCGGAAAAGTTGAGATCAAATGGAGGCTGCTAATTGGGCTGCTTCGCCTGCCTGCCTTGCAGTGATGTGGGCGTAGTTCGCGCGAATCCATTCCACTTGGATTTCCTGATCACTTTGTGTCGCAACTTGTTGAACATTCTGCGCCAGCATAGATCCACGAGAGGCTAACCGAAGCAGACGAACTGCTTGAAGGGCATCGGTGCGAATCACGATCATGCTCCAGTTTATAAACCCATTCCGATAACCGTCAGAAGAGTGCCTACATGGCCTATAACTTCCCCGCTAAATTATAATGGAGGTTTTTTGAGGGCTGTGTGGCTGGTAGAATGAATGGTGATGGCAATCCCAGCATCTTGAACGCTGGCATCTGTACATAATATAGTGGAGCCAGGTGAAAAGGAAGGAAGGAAGTAAACTTTATTTTCCTAAGCACCCTTAGTCCAGGGCGCCGTCTTGGGAATCCGTGGCCATGACTTCCTCTGCTCTGGACGTCAGCATGGAGCTGTGTCGCAGCGCTGGGGTCAGCCAGACTTGCCTCCCAGGATGTCAGAGTTGGATTCGGGATGGGGGTCAACTTTGGATGTCGATCACAGGCCCATATTGTGTAGAATATGTTTGGGTAACCTCCGCAGAACGAGCAAGTAGGGGTGCCGGGTAAATTTCGAAAGCGATGTGTGAGATGTTCAGTGGATAATGTGTTAGTCTGGATTTGTCGGAGGAAGACTGACTGCCGCCTTGTGAGTGTACGATGTAGGGAGGGATGTACCTTGCGCTGCACGCGAAAAGACTCAAGGTATTCGCGCGGGCTAAAAGACGGCTGTGCATCGCTTAAGGACGGCTGTGCATCGCTTAAAGTTGAGGAGAGCTGGTCAGGTGCCCGGTAAATAGTTGCTCGGGCGAGCGTATGTGCTCGCTCATTTCCTGCGAAACCCTCGTGCCTAGGATTCCAAATAATGTGGAACGTGTACGGTTAGTAGTCGAGCGCGTCTTTGATGAGGCGGGCTGTGCAGTGGTCCAGATCATTTCTGATCAATTGTCTGCAGGCGGCTTGCGAATCGGTGGCGATGATAACGGGTGTTTGCGGACGAACTGTATGGGTGGTAGCGGCGTATATGGCTCGTGCAATAGATCGAGTTTCTAGGTCGTCGATAGCATGTACGTCTGGTTCGATCGCGACGAGTTCGTAGTTTAGGGGTCCGACGACAGCCGTCATGCCTCCCTCATTGTCCCCAGGATGCGCGTCAACGTAGTAAACGTGCTGGACGGGGCCGAGGCGCTGCAGCGTTTTCGAGAGGACGTTGGTCCGGATGTGACGCCGTTTAGCATGCCGGTCAGGGTCCATGTTCTTTGTCAGGGGAGCGATGGTGATGCGTGCTCGGTGTTCAAGGGAGAGACATCTTTAGTCCTGCGCTGCGGATGGTGGTGGGCCCGCAGAGTGGCAGAGATCACGCAGGATGGCCCGGCCTAGGTCGGTGCTACGGATTCGGTGGAACTGTCCTAGGCGCTGCGCACTTAGGAGCTCCTCCAGTGTGTTGGTGGCTCCGGTGGCCTGGAGCGCTTGTGTCGATGAGCGCTGCGCTGAGTCGCACAAGGTCGGCCTCTTGCATTCCCCTGTGCCGACTGGCTATGCGGCGGGTGGTGATCCATTTCGGGGATGCGTTTTAAAGCAAAGCTTTCTACCTCTACCAGCCAGCGGTTCTTTCGTGGCGCGCGGGACAAGAAACTCCCAACGCGGCTGGTGAAGCGGAGGGAGCTTTCCACTCACGGATCACAGTGTAGATGGCGCGGCTATAGGGCGCTATTACCAAGCGTTCCCCGTGGTCTCCCCGGCGGGCTTCGGTGGAACCCTTCCATTTGCTTTGTTGTCTGCTTGAGCGACGGTGTTTGGCCTGTTTTTGCGCAGCTTCGCGTCCATTGCACGCTTACTTCGCACACCTTTATTAACTTGTTCAACAGCACCTCCTGGGTAACCTGAAACCGACGGAATTAAGTGGCTGCACGGCAAAGATACTTAAAGTATTGTTTTTCAGGCCGGGAAAACAACATGTAGACAGCACTTACAGACATCTGGCCGCTGGAGAAACGCCACTTTTTGCGCACTGCTTGTCACGAATTGGATTGCGTTTGATAAATTACTGAATACCAATTCGGTTGTGTTTTAACAGGTATTACACATAACTAATGGAGCAACTGGGTTTGATAACTAGCAATTATAAAAGTTCCGTCAGGTTTCTCGGAATTTTCAGACTTACGAAGCTATTTAGTTTAAAACTGTCTAAATGGGAATCACGCTCCTCTCCGTATTCTTTCTTCCGGCGCACTGCCGGGCTACAGTGGCGGCGTCCGCCGCTCGAGCGCGGCCGTGGCCGACGCTGCTGCGTTCGGGACGGTGCACCCGCGAATCTCAGGTAATGGCTGGCAGAATCTCTGGTTTCACTATTCCTAGAGCCGCTGTGTAAATTCAAGTGACGTCGCATGTGGAATTGTTGTGGGGGTTGTTCATAGCTTTGCTTTCCAACCGCATTCACAGCGTGGATTGGAGCGAATTTTTTTGAAGGCCAGACGCCGAATTAGTGAACTCTGGGAGAACACGGTCAGTTGGCTTTTTGCCAGCTAAATGTACAAACCCGCAATGCGTAAGAATGCGCTACGGTAAAGGTAATTTTACCCGGCGGCTTGTTTGTCGGCCTGTCTTCCAGTGGTTGTATACTCAGTTTAAGCCGTATGGGTCACAAAGCAAATTTTTGGAGGCCCGAGCCGGTTGCCACGGATGTATATACTGTTTTGCTGGTTGAAAGCTGAAAGCCTACCGAAGAAGCAACGGCTGCGGTGAAATCGAGGGCTTAATTCAGCGTGGTCGCTTGAGTTTCTATGTGATTGTGAGTGCTCTACGCGCTGATGTCACCGGCGTCCACCAGAAATTTAACATCTGGTACACAGTGAAGGTTTATGTCAGCGTGATTAAAGCCATATTACAGGGGTGGGGTGTAATACCGATCCCTAGGACGCGCTACGTACAGGAAAAAGGCTTGAATAGATTCTCCGTAAAGGCCATATGCCTTGTCTTGAACAAATGACTGGACGAGCTGCCACAACGGCATGGACAGGTGGCGCCTGTCAGTCGAGCTCAGGATAGCCGTGTGACTAGTGTTACGCGCTTCATGGATTGTACTAAGAGGGCTAAGAGAACTAAGCACTACACATTTATTGGAAGGTTTTAACGATTACATTTGCAGCAACGTTGATAATAACAAAATGGTAATTTGGCTTTTCGTCGATTTGAGAAAGGCATTTGACACAATTAACCACCAGTCATTGCTAAGGAAATTAGATACCTTTGGTTTCAGAGGACCCTATAAGCAGTTTTTTAATAATTACTTTTCCGATCGTGCTCAATGCGTCCGTATTTCAAATTGCAGTAGTAATACGCTTCCCATAGACCCTGGAGTACCACAGGGGTCTGTGCTGGGGCCTTTATTATTTAATATATATGTTAACCAACTGGGCGATCTTCCTTTGAAATCAAAAATTTTTCTTTACGCGGATGATACAGTTCTTGCATTGGCCTGCGACACATACGATGATGAAGCTCGAATTATTCAAGAGGACATTTGTGTTTTGGTCGACTGGTTCAACATAAACAGTATTTTTGTTAACACATCAAAAACAAAGTTATTATGTTTTCATAGCCCGCATAAAGCCCCAACTCGGACTTACTCTGTGTTTCTCCATGGTACTCAATGTTTCGGTTGTTCGTGCTCTGAACTTGATCTTGTACTCAATGTTAAATACCTTGGTTTGATCTTTGACGAAACATTATCTTGGAGTCGGCAAATTGAGGAGGTGGCTAAACGGTTGCGTTTGTTTTGTATATATTTGTATTCTTTGAGGTCGTGCTGTGACGTTTCCGTTAGAAAAATGGTGTACAAATGTCTAGGTGAGTCTATTATCAAATATGGTTTGACTGTTTATAATTTTGCTTCCCCTTACAAATTAAACGCTATAAACCGAATATTGAATAAAATTGCCGTTAACCTTGCGTATGGTACGCGATACCATGATTACGATCTTCAATCAATTATGTATTCATTTACATGTTGTCTGGGCACCAGCAGTGTATTTTTGATGTAATAATGAAAAATTATTTTGATGATTCATTCAAAGTAGTAAACATTAAAGTAAAGCCGCTACGTTACACTGAACGATTCATCCTACCTCGTGTGTACACCAATTTCGGTAAAAGAAGTCGCCGCTCCTATATTCCATTTTATTTTAATAAGCTTTACTTTGACCCCAATATCCCTAACTTCACCACAGTGAAACACTTGCTTCGACAGTGGTTGAGCACAGACGCATAAAGTTTCCCATTCTTCCGTTTGTAATTCTCACTGTGTTTGAACACCAAGCTTGCGTTCCTTTATGTAACGATTGTATTATTTTCTTTCTTGCGAAGCTTCCTAATTGCAGTGTTTTCTCATGTCTTGTATGTTCCCACACTCGTGTTCCTATTTATCGAGCTTGTTTTCTTATGTTGGAAATCTAGTACTTGGTTGTAAATGGGTATATGTATATTTATTATGTTCAATCACAAACTGTGATTCGCTGGGCTGCCCAGCCACGCACACAAGCGACCCCCACACGCTTATGCGGGCTGGATCATGTATTTGCATATGTACAGTGAATAAATTATTATTATTATTATTATTACACCATTAGTGCGGGTGGAAGACAAGGTTGATTCTTCTAAAAGGCCAAACCCATCCTCCGTGCCTATTGATGGATAAAAGACGATTTGGGCATGTTGTTCAAACCACTAGGCGGGCGAGTCTCTGCAAGCTTGCTAACCATCGCCGTAAGTAATATTGGCCCAAGCTTTTCTAGAAACAATGGTTTATTCTCAGGTTTTGGTATACGGACCCCTTCGCTGCCTTCCAGCTGGCAGGAACGACGTTATTCAGCCATGGTTCGTTGATTGAATTGATTACCCAAGGAAGCACATCAATGTTCAAATTTTTGAAGGTTTCGTAGGAAGGGCTTCGTAGTCCCGACTAGTCATAGGGTTCCGTTTAGAAGAATGTATTGCCGCAAGACATTCTGCCCTGGTAAGTACTGTGCCAATATCTTCGACGTCAAACGGCAATGGCCATTGCAATTTCCACTTGTATAGAGGCATTGGAGCCCGCTTTAACTAGCTCGCTATCTCAAGATAAGCGCTAGCCGATTCAGAGGGCAAGGGAAGGAGATGCTGCATCTGGGGCCCTAGACTTAAGGTTCCACTCTTGAGGTCCCTACCATTTGTTAATCGCCTTTTCCTCAACCACAATAATTTCTTCCTCAACAAATATCGCCACTGTTTTTGTCTCTCCCTCTCTCCGAGCAAAAAGCAAAAACGTTGCGTCCCGAAACGAAATCAGAAAACAAATTCTTTGAAAAACTGACACCATCACCTCCTCGCTGAAACTTATCAACACCCTTTAGCCCGCAAGCTTTACCGCTGACATCATAAGCTAGCGAAACGCAGATAAAATCCATCTGTCTTGGGACACGACGATTAAAAACGCCTGCTGCTAGCCTTCCTCTCTTTCACCTTCAGTGCTAGTGATGTATAGATCGTAGATGCAGCTACTACGTTCCAAAACTCTCCCTGGGCGTCGAAGTAAAGCTATCGCGTCGCACATCGTAAAACCTAAACATCGATGTGATCTTGAACGTTCTTTACAGAAGCCTTTAAGAAGCTATGCGATAGCCGGCTGAGAAGTTGGCGTGAAGATTCTGGTAGTACAGCGGTCGATTTGCAGTGGCCTCTGTCCAGCGCAAGAAGCCTTACGGCCGGCTGGGGTCGCTGTGTGACGGAATATTAGATGCGGAGCATCTCATGCTCGGGGCTGTGTCCCTCCCTCCCTGGTCATCCGCCGTCCGCACTCTACTGCACCTGCGCGTCTCTTCAGCCCCGTCAGCGTTTGGGCTGACGTCAGTGCAGTTCACTATAAAAAGAAACAGTTAGGCGGCGCCCGGTTTCGATCCCACGACTCTGTGGTCGCAACGGGAGGTACGTGGCGCTCTTCCCACTGCGCTACCAACTTTTTTTTTTTTTTTATTTATTGCAGACTGCGCTACCAACTGAGACAGGAGCACATGCTACGAACGGGCCTTATGTTTTTCACTCATTAAAACTACGTCAAGAAGCTACTGATACAACGAAGCAGGCGAAGCTGAACGTCAACGGAAACGACGATCTGAAAACTAATGGGATCTTCAGTCGACCCCATGGCTGGTTCGCATACTACTCAGGGTTCCCCTGCGGGAAGATGGTGTAATTTTTATTCGCACTTCATTAGAGGCGGGAACGGCGCCCACAGAAGAACATTAACAGACATGACACAATGTTTTGCTGTGACGTATAAGCTTTAGGAATAATCCCAGCAATGGCGCCTGGCGCATCGACATCTCTACTTCCATCACCAGCTTATGTACCCCAATTAGTCGTTTTTTACTGTATATGACGTGATGTTCGAGCTCAGAATGCAACTTTTTTGTTGACTTCACAGACATCGCCTATGCCGAGGCCTGCCAAGGTGACGTCTGTAGGGAACGACCTGTGTAGCCGCATCTGCGCATGCACAATCACTCTAATACGACCAGTTCGTCTTGGTTCGTATTTCTTGACCGTCGCTGCTACAGAGGTAATTTGGGACAAAACACGCGCTGTTGGTGTCACTGGTCGTGAAGCGAAAGTAGACCAGCCGTTCCTTCGCGCGTGTCGTTGCTGTTTGATAGGTCATGCCGTGTCACCATTAGGTAGTTTTAGAAAAGGGTAACCCGGCGTTGGGGGCCCGCAAGAAGTGAAGGGAAACTAAAAGCAACGAGCTGGCCCGCGGCGCGTTTCAGAAGAGGTGCTTTGCCAAGGGCGCGCAACAGCCTCGCGTTGCTCGGGTCGGCTCGGATATTGGAAATTTTACGCTATCTGTACAACTACCTGATCGCCGCTATCTATACAACTGTGAATGAGAGTCCCTATCACAACTTTTCACCACATCGCGGGTTCGATTCCCTGCCGCGGCGGCCGCTTTTCTGATGGAGGCGAAAAGCAAAAACGCCCGTGTGTACGAGATTTCGGCGCACGATAAAGATCCCCAGGTGGTCAAAATTAATCCGGAGCCCTCCACTACGGCGCCCCTCATCGCCTGCGTTGCGTCGGCGCGTTAAATCCTACAATCCATCCAATCCTTTTCAACACACTATCATCCCCTTTCTCACATGTAGAACTTTAATTTCGCGATACTTGCCATTTGAGCGATCCGTGACCAAACCATCTGCCGTGGCCTGCTTTAATTCTTCCGCGCAGGTAGCGCCATCTTTCGGCCGATCGCTGCACCACGCGCCACGCTGCCGGGTCGGACCGTCGAACCTCCGCGGCTGGACAGTGTAGTCTTAGCATCGCGGACATATCTGATCGCCGCTTTTAAAATCGTCGCTTATAACAATCTCTAGCACAAACTTTCACACTAACATCTACTTTCTAGATTGTGGAAGATTATTGGACTTGAAAAAATAGTAGTCTCATCTGCATACATTATGAGTTGTGTTGAATGAGGTATCCAAAAAATATTGATATATGCAAGGAAGAGGAAAGCTGCTAAAATCGAGTGCTAGGGCACACCCCGTTAGAACATTATTTTGAAGACATTGTACCATCAACGCTCACGGTTCGGTAACGGTGATGCAAGTAGGACATATTAAGTTTAAGGGCAATTCCAGGTACACCACAAATGGACAATTTTTTAAGTAGTACGTGATATTCTAGGGAGTCAAAGGCCTTATTAATGTCTAAAAAGAGTCCAAGCTTGTATTTTCAATTTTTCATGTTAGCTAATAATGCATCTTTGATAAGAAACAGCGCCTGCTCAGTTGAACCCACTTTTGAAAAGCCATATGGGCTCTGTTATTGTAACATTTCCGAGAAAGAAACGAGTCTATTGAAAATAGCACCCTCAAACATTTTAGTTAGTATTGTTCGCACAGACATTGGGCGGTAATTTGATGGGTTTTCTGAATCACCACCCTTAAATACACGAGTGACTTTTACAACTTTTAACTTCTTTGCGAAGACACCAGTGCTTAAGGTAAGGTTTATTACGTATGCCAGAACTTCGGAGACAAACCGTGCAATTGACTTTATCTCGTACGCCCCGTTGTCATTAATTCCTGCTTTAACGTTTAGTTTCAGTTTTTATCAAAGATTCTGGAATCAGCCGGCCTTAAAAAATTGCCTCGGAAATACACGTGGAAGATTTTATAGTTTGAGTATTATAGTTATCGACCGTGTTGTTATATGAGCCTTCGCAACAGCTACAGCCTCCCTACATACTACGCTCCTACCACCTAGTGTAATTGTGGTCATTTTGCGATGTTTTTATTTTCTGTGGTTTGCCTGTTGACTCGTCCCACACCTTTCTTGGACCGTCATGGACAACTGCATAGTTTGGTCGAGTAACCTCATTGTTCATAATATCTCTTGCTAACCAAGCTTCAGTCACGGTTAAGAAATAGGGCAAAGTGGAAAAACGAGCTAGTTAGCGAATATTCATCATTCGAAATTAAGCGCGAACTTAGCGACAAAAACGTGAAAGGACACAAACGCTAGTGTCGTTGGCCTTTTGTCGCTAGTGTCGGCGTCGTGTCAGTTCGCGGTTAATTGTGAATATCGCAATTAATGTGACTCGAGACCAAGAAATAATGATTCCAGTCGGTCATGTTTGTCTTGTACACTCCGGGCATTGAATGTGCAAAGGTTACTGCTGCCGTGGTTGTGCGCGACGAGGGCCGGCTGCTGGAGCTTCGTCTTGTTGGATTTTTATGGAACAGGGGCAACGGTTTCAGTACTAACTTTATCGCCGACTTCGTCAGCCCAACGCTTGGAGCAAGAATATATACAGGAAGGGAATCAGCCCATTGCGGCCGGGGCGGGCGAGCGACCGGATAATGTCACAGCAGTGACTCTAGTTGAGACAGCGAAGGAGAGGGTACCGGCAACTGGTGCAAGAAATGATAATGGCCACAATTCATTCTGGGGCTGCGCAGGCAAATGCCAATCGCGGCGGCCGCGCAGTTCCTTCTCCCGCGATAGGTGCCGCTAGCTTAACGTAGGGCAAACGGTTGTGTCATTATCTGGCCGCCCTAGGAAGCGTCGTTTCCCGCCCTGTCTTGTTCTTGCTCTGTGTCCCAACGGTATACGACACTATTTATACACCACCGCTTACTGTGAACTTACACGACCACACACTGTATTATGCTTTGCGAAATAGGCAAATTTTTATTAGTGCTCGACTCGAGGCGAAAAATCTCCGCTCATAGAAAACTTCTCAGCATTAGTGCAAGAGCATTTTTTAAATGCTGTACAGAAGTACACGGCAGTACAGAAGTTGGAACGTTATATGCCATGTCCGACAGCTTTACCATGTGAGGGAATCCTTTTCGTGAACAAATGATGCAATTGAAAGATTAAATATTCCTTGTACACGGCTTACATATCTTTACGGACGTATTTTTATTCTGTCCTCCACTCCATGGGTTCCCTCGAATCAACTGAGTGAAGGATACTACAATGCTTTTACATGCGAAAATTGATTTCAAGGATCTTTTTACTGGCCTCGAGTGTAGGAGATTCACAATACGACGATGAGTATCTTATTATCTCAGGAACATTATAAAAGATTGGTTTAGGTGTTCTTGAATCATTGTTCGGTTATCGGATTTGAGTAAGAAGGCTGTCACTACTTTTAGCAGTTCGCCACTGGTCAATGCAGATGATGTGTGCTATGGATTACATTGAGATATTATTGTTTGTTATCGATTAGAGTTAACCGTACCTGTTAACCTTGTTGAAATTCTTTGAGATTTCTTAGAGTGTTTTGGAAAGCTGTTCCATTTGTTGTCGAGGGTTACATTTCATGATGATGATGGTTGGATGTAATGGCGCAAGGCCAACTAGGTCAAATAGCGCCAGAACATTGGTTATGTAAGAGAGTTGAAGACGTAAACTCTAAAATCGCTCAATAAAAATTAAAATCAGTAAAATACAATGAGGATGGCTTATGTAGAAGGCGAGGTCGTGATTTTGTGGGGAATGAAATTAGGCCTGAAGAACTACGCGTGATAGGAAATCAGGTGTAAAAATTTGATTTCGCTAAGAAACTGAAAAGGGCGTTTAGAGGAATCATGCGATCATCCGCTCAAAACAATGCTGGGTATAGTGGAATGTGTTGTCTGTATAGTTCAGGGAAGTGTTTGCGTCTTGTGTGGAGGGCTTTGCATGTAATTAGAATATGAATTACAGATAGGCCCTCACCACACCTGCTACACAAGAGTCTTGGAGATCCACTGAGCAGATGGCAGTGTGTCGCGTGTTTGCGGTCTATCCGTAATCTAGCTAGGGTAACTTCGATGAATCGGTTGCGTGAGTCAGTAGTGTATCGTCCAAAGTGTGGTTTTATTATGTGTAACGTGTTGTCTGTCTGTGTACTGCAGTCGGCTTGCGATGTTTTGCGAACTTGCTGTCTTATGTTTGGCTTGGGGTCGGTATAGGGTATTGTTATGTCCACTCTATCCGAGGACTCCGTCTCCGCTGCTCCAGAATGGCCTGGAATCCGGCACAGGATTAGTTGAAAATGTTTACCATATACAGATATTATCGCATCAATAACTAGATTGACAATGTGGTTTTTTCTGGGCCTGTGTGATGACAATGCACGCACAACGCTCAAAGAGTCTGTGAAGGTGAGACGTAGGAGTTTGTTTTTTAAGAATGTGCTCTACGGTGAGTAAAATGCCGTATGCTTCTGCTGAGAAGATAGTGGTGTGTACGCCCATAGTTCTGCAAGAATGAAAGTTAGGACCATGGGCGGCGCACGACATCATAGATCAAGTTTTGGAGGCATCACTGTAAAATTCCGCGCATTTACATTTATCCTGCAGGAGCAAGAAGTGCTGCGGAATCGCAGTTCTCAGTACCTTTTTTATCCATTTAATAAATAATAAATGACATTATACATGCTGAAGTTGCCCAGGTGGCAAAATGTCAGTAAATGATGATGTGTAAACGAAAAGGCCTGAAGCTTCCTCTCTCACCCTCAGTGGGAACAGTAATGAAACAGATGGACGATTTGAAAAGAGCTGGGTTGTGGATGTATCCTTGAGGACAGGTTTAAAAGGATGGTTATTCAATGAAGAAACATAAATGGATATAATAAGTTTATGTACATTCGTTGATCTTCTACGCACAAGTTTTTTACATTCAACGTACAGACTCTGGGCCGGACTAGAGTAGAACGCACCCGACGCAATGCGAAGGCCCAAGTGGAGCACTGGACTAAGCATCTTCAGTGTTGTTTTTGGTGCCGACCCGTACACAACACTATTGTATTCCAACCGAGACCCGACTTCGGCGGGTCTTGTTCTTTGTCTAGTTCTTTGTCTGCACCATACGATTGGTGGGAGAGAACCTTCAGAATATTTGGTGTTTTGAGGCAATAATGTTTAACTGCTTTGATGTGTGGAATGAACCTGAGTTCTTCATCAAATATGACACCTAAAAAGTTTTGCTCCTTTTTTACAGAAAAAGATGCACGATTAAGGGTAATGGTTCGCATTATTCCCGCGCTTGCGGAATAACACAACGCAAGTAATTTTGCCCGGGTGCAGATAAAAACTGTTAACGTCCGAACACCCACCAACTTGCTTAACACCAATCTGTACTCAGTGTTCGCAAATTTGTGGGTTACAGGATTTAAAAGATATCTGAACATCGTCTACATATATGGAACAGGAAATTGTTGGAAGCAATGCCTTTCGGAGGAAGTTCATCTTAACTATAAACAATGTGCAGCTTGAAACTCCACCTAGCGGCACACCATTTCCCTGCACATGTATCCCACACAGCGATGACCCAAGCTTACCACGAAATGTCCTCTTGGACATGTAACTAGAAATAGAGTTCGACATGTTACCTGACGCACCAAAGGACTTAAAGTCACTAAGGATGCCGTATCGCCAGGTTGTATGGTAAGACTTTTCAATATCACAAATGCCATAAGACAGAACTGGTTATGTACAAATGCATTTTTGATGTAGGAATCCAACGCAACAAGTTGATCATTGGTAGATGGCCCCACCTTGAAGCCTGCCTGGCAGCTCTCAAGAAGACCATTGTACTCGAATTGATTGAATGTGGGGTTTAACGCGCCGACGCAACGCAGGCGATGAGGCGCGCCGTAGTGGAGGGCTCCGGATTAATTTTGACCACCTGGGGATCTTTATCGTGCGCCGAAATCTCGTACACACGGGCGTTTTTGCTTTTCGCCTCCATCAGAAAAGCGGCCGCCGCGGCCGGGAATCGAACCCGCGACCTCGTGCTCAGCAGCGCAACGCCTTAGCCACTGAGCCACCGCGGCGGGTAAGACCATTGTACTCCAGAAAGTAGACTAGCCTCCGGTTTATCTTCTCAAGAAGCTCGTACAAGCAGCTAGTCAGGGCAATAGGTCGATAGCTAGCGGGAGAGGAATGGTCCTTCACCTCTTCCAAAAAACCTACACTACAGCCTCCCTCAAAGAGTCTGGAATGTGCCCTGAAAACCATATCTTGTTATTTAGGTGGAAGAGTGCTGACTGTTTGCGTGTACGTGCTGTATCATTGTATATGTGATGTTGTCAGGGCCTGGAGCTGAGGCCCTGGAGCTGAGAAACAAGGTAAATACACTGGAGTGAACAAACAGACAAGTTACACGTAATGAAACGACACTTGGGACCATACACCACTGACGCACGCAACAGATACACAGAAGTCGCCTTGGATAGATTAGGGATAGGTCACACACATGCAACGCACTCGCACCTGCTCCCTGGATCTCCAAGACCTCTGTGCAGCAGGTGCGGAGAGGCCCTATCCGTGATCCACATCCTCACACACTGCAAGGCACTAGAAACAACACGACACAAACACTTCGCACAACTATACTCGCAACACATTCCCCTACACTCATCGTACTTCTTAGGGGACGACCCCATAATTACCCTGAGCGTACTTTTCAGTTCCTTAGAGATGTCCAGGTTTTACACATCATTACTTACCATGCATACTGACACCATGGCCCTTTACAACAGTCAACTGCATTGTCTTTTATATCATTCCACTTATGTTTTCAGTTAATTGTTTCACATTTACTATCACTTTGTTTTCATAACACAACTTTCCCTTGGTGCTCTTTGCTCTTAGTCGGTCTTGCTCCATTATAATCCAAACATAATCATCATCATCATTATTTTCGTTTGGAGCCACTTTTTTATTAAACGGGCTCATGAACTGAAACCCTTACCGTTCCAGCGAGGTATAACGGGTCGTTTAGAGCAACTGGAATGCGGGCGTGTTTATGTGTTATCTTCCGGGCTTGAACTCTTATAGGGGTTTTTTCACCTTCTCGACGAACCTGGATGCCGCAGCCCGGTCCTTTCGCAGCTATGCAAGCAGGAACGGCTCGACGTCCATGTCGTCATCCGAAGTCGTGGGGGCGCCCAGCGGACCGGGCCCCTTGGACTTGGCACCATTTCGGGTGTTCTTTGCCTGTGCTGCCAGTGTCGAGGGCTTGAGGAGCGCCGCAGGTGGCACAGGCAGTGTGGCGGGGATGGGAGTCGCTAGGGTCCCTCCACGTCCATCCCCCCCGCGCCCTCAGGTGTATTTGGGCCGGGGAGGCAGAAGCGAGAGGAGCTGTATTGACCCCATCAATGCTGGTTGTAACCGCAACCGCTACCTCTTTTGCACGTGGCGCGGTAACAAGTTGGGCTACCTTAGGCACCCCAAGGGATGGCGGGGGCGGAGCCAGGTCAGGCTCACTGAATTGGGTCCCTCTGGAAACCAGACGCCGCTCCACCCCCCAGCGAGCTGCAAAGGCGTACCTACCCAAAGGAAAATCGGTGACCCTCTTTCGCGTCTGGCAGCTCTCAAGAAGACCATTGTACTCCAGAAAGTACACTAGCCTCCGGTTTATCTTCTCAAAAAGGTGATGTTCTCCGTGGCCTTAACATTATTTTCCTTTGCAGCTGGAATTTCTCGCATGATCGGGAGTACGCCACGTGCGTACTCTCGCAGTGAACACAAGTGAGGGTGGTGAAGTTCCAGCTGTCTGTTGGATGGCCCTGTGCTTCGTATTTCGCACATGTCGTTTTGCGGAGGCAAGAGGCTGTACCGTGCCCGAACCGCTGGCACTTGAAGCAGCAGCGCGGGTTAGGTACCGTGTGCTAACGCACGGGATACCAGAGGACCCCGGCTAGCTTCGCTAGAGAATTCTACATGCCGTACACTAGCCACTGCGGAATTCGAAGACTCACGCACAGGTTCAGGTACTCACATGCGGTAGACAGGCTCCGGTAATCAAAAGTAAGGCTTTATTGCCTGGCCGTAAGGCTTTATTGCCTGGCCAGAAAACACGACTATCGCTTGTGGGGAGACAGTGGCTCCGTTTGCTGGCTCAAGCCACGCGACTCAGACCTCGATATCCGTCATCACGGCCGCGGTAGCAGGGGAGGCATCACTTGCGACCGATCAGGGCAGAATCTCTCAGCAGAGTCCTCTGGATCCATCTGGGTTCAGCGTCATCGGGGCATTCGGAGTAGGCACTGCCGAGCCAACCGATTCCAACCAAATCCCCCAGTCCACTCCCGACGGAATTCTCGTTTGTCCCGCAGGTCGCCTCCGGCTGAGAGGAGCTGTTTCCCTGGTCAAGGAGAGGGTGGCGCGAAGGAAGGCGAGAAGCTGGTACTCCTTCTCCCCGCCCTCGTGCAAACGTTCTCGGCGAGCTGGTTCGGCGCGTCGCATTGGGTCACGAAGAGATCACGACTCAAGTGACGCACTGGCGGCCCAAAATGGCGGCTCCCAGCTCGGGGAAACATGTGCACGCGAGGCGTAGGGAAGCAAGGGTCCCCACAGTACGTAAGGTCGGACAGGGTATCTGGAGAAGCCTGCATCAACCGACTCACAGAGTGTTGAGCGGTAAAATGTCAGGATGAAGTGTTTGGTACGTATTTTGATGTCATTTCTACGCATGGTTATCCTTCTCACTGCAGTCCCGCCTTTGTTTCGAAGGCCCTCGAGCAGATCTGTTTCTATTTCATTTATGAGGTCAGGATGAGAGATGACGCCCTGGGAGATATTCAGAGTGCGGTGGGGTGGGATCGTTATGTCTGTATCTACCAAGCTGGTTTGCGTGACGACGTTGCTGGATTGCTGCTTGTTAACTTCGGTCAGCATTTCTCCCGTTTTGAGTTTCTTGGCTCTGTACGAGTTTCCGACAATGCTGTCAAGGAATTTGGAACTGAAAAACACGGATTGTGCAGTGACGGATTTTGATTGGTCAGAAGATTTTATTATTAGAAAGTGGTAGAAATTGTCAGGTTTTAGAAATGCCACTTTAGGCAACTGAGGAAAGGAAAATTTGGTGCGACCCCTTTTCAGGAACCGATCACGTGTTGGGGGGGGGGGGGTTGAATGATCCATATGGCATAGGAAAAAGCAGGAGACGGGGGTACTTTCTCCTCTAACCTTACCCTTATAGTCACAGAGGTCTCGGAGCTCCCTTACTGGTAAACAGCATAACGGCTCGGACGGCTAGCGTTTGTGGTTTCTGCGCTTCCCCTTAAAACCCATTACCCTGGTTGTTTACAGCGTCTGTGTGGGGCTTTGGGTCCGCGGTGTCGCCAACATCGTCACCGTGTAAGGTTGCCGCTTTAGGCACTTTGGTTTGCCATGCGTATGAGCGCTTTGGATTGGCGTCGATATGCCTCCTACCCATTTCGGTGCTGCTCGTTCCTGCGGCCGTGTAATAACAGAGTTCACGCCGATGGTAAATTTGACTGCTTTTTCATCGGCCACCTTCATCCGCGGTGTACTGAGGTGGATGAGCACCTCTGGCTACTGCATAATTTACGCTTGCGCTTTTGAACGCCGCGTAGTACGGAACGGCTCCGGAGGAGTCGTTTCTCAATTTTAAGCTGAGTTTATTACTCTAGGTACAAACCGAGGAAGCGCCTGGTAGCGTGTGCCTGACGTTAAGGCTCAGCAAAGGTTAAGCAAGCGCCTCGTAAGGGTTCGCGGCCCCACAGAAGTGGAACCGACTCTCAACGCGCCGATGGGAACGCCATCGACAGTGCTTCCGTTGATAGCGCCAGATAAATTGAAGGCAGGACTTGGAGCTGGCGTGTGAACAGCGTGCTCGCCACATATGCGGAACAAGGGACTACGAACAGTGTGAGCAGTACTTAGATACCACGGGCGACGTGGCATCGCGAGAGCATCGCGCCTCGTTTGTCTGCGCGGAGAAATGCTTCGCAGGGCAGTTTCTGAGAAGGAATACCGAAGGGCATGCAAGGAAAGCTTCATCAACTCCCACCTACGCGTGGGAATACTAGTAAATGTTTTTTTTGTTGCAGAGGCCGCCGCCGGACACCGGCTTTTCCTATCAAACTCACACTGTGGAACGCCACGATAGAACGCCTCGTGAGGGAGCCGTTTTTCTGTTACTGACTTCGGACACCGGCCTTTTCCTTCAATGGGCTATTTAGGGCTTTCCCGCAACATTTGATACACCAGTGTAGATACTGTTGGAAAACCTACCTTGGGGACAGCAGCACAGGCGGACAAATACACTCAGGTGACAGGCATTTCCCGAAACGGACGCTCACCCGCGGAAAAAAAGCATGAATATATTGTGAACCTGCGTTCGGACATTTCTTTCGTGCCCTCTGAGAACTCAAAAGTTGGCCGTTACTTTTGACTACCAAGCAGTTTTATGAATATTCAGCGGGAAGACTCGCCTGTCTGTAACACCACATCTGCCCACTATCAGCGACGAAGAAAATGCTATATAAAAAAAACCTTGCCGACATTGACATTGAAACCTTGGTAGTGATTGAATGCGGGCATCTAACCCACTACACTGCCGGTTAGTTTTCCGAAGGGGCGCAAAGCACCTCCGCTTCTGTCGCTTTTCGTAATCATAGCAATGCTGTACACATATCAACCATTGCAACCATGGTAACGGAAATGGGCGCGCTCCTCTCCCTTCAGCTGAAGTTCAAGGGAAAGAGAACTCGCATACACGTGATCAGTGCAACTCGCGGTGCTGTTCAAACTAGATGACGAAGCTAGGAGTTGTTACGCGTGGGAGGGGTGTAGTCTCTCTCTTCATAACTGCGCAATCGAATCATCCGCTTAACTTGTGCGGCCACCCACACTCCCGTTACTGCAATGACGCCTGAAATGGCCACAGCCTCGAACTAATAAAAATAAAGACGCAGAAATGGCCAGGCACAGTGAGCATGTCGTGTTCAGAAGAAACATCTTGAGGAGGCATGAAGTGTCGCGGATTATAAAGCCAATGACCGAACGAAAGCACAGCAATGGTAGTGTTCTAATGGAGGCTGGCGGCGACGCTATATAGAGACGCAGTGCGAACCAGACACAGCAAATTAATACATGAGCGTGACATCGAACATTTTCGCGACCAAACAGCTATCTTTGATGTGGAAAAAGCACGAGTCATACAATGGAGAAATACCGATCGTCGGAGGAAACCAAGAGCTCAGTTTAACGGTGAACGAGCCCAGGCTATACGCACCCATGATGTTTAAGGTCACCGTGAAAGACGTGGCAATGCCAGTCATGCCAGTCATCACCGACAGAAGCGAGAGAATTCTCGTGACACCTGCCTGAGAAACAATTTCCCCGAGCAGGAGTTCGGAAGCTCGTGTAACACCTGCGGCCGATTGTAACTTCAGTCATGCTTCAGAAGCGATTCCAATTCAATGTGATGTACTTGAAGCATTTTCCGACGTTTCCAACTAGACTGAACAAAACCCGAGAGCCAGAAAACAGAAGACACCGCATATGTTATAAAATAAACGTTTTATTTGCCTAATTGTTCTATGCATCTCTCCGTTTCAATCCCCCCTACTTCCTCTGCAAGCGTGGATGATGCGTTAACATGAGTACCAGTCGCAGTTTTTTTTGTTCGCCCATGCTGATAAATTAACCTTCCGCTGTTGTAACCGCGTTTGTGAGCACTCACGATTATCTAGAAGTGTTCTTTTATATTGCACTCAACGCTACAGGTTATGGCGAATAACACCACTAAATTACTATCAAATGCTACGCACCAGCTAGATAACTTCTCAGGGAGTTTCTGCGTGACTTTGATGTTCCAGGATGACTGCACCAACCGACTACCATAGACAACCGATATTATGTCGTGATTTAGCCTGGCTACGATGCAAATCCGTGAAGTTGAAGGTAAGTCTGGGTTCACGAGGAGCGAAATAACAGACGAGATGGCCGTGCGGAATCATGCTGGCTTGGCTGTTCTATTGTGCTCTACTGGTATTAGCTGTAAGTTGATGGCTGTCTACGCAAGAAAAGACTAACACATTGCGCACCCATAATCCAACCCCTCTGTTGTGGCTGTATCGAGGTAATTACTGACGTGCCCTCCATATTCCATCAAGGGGCAGGTAACAATCAATAATGCAAGACTAGTTCATTCAGCCAACACAGATGGGGGAGGTTGGCGCATAACTACATTATTCGCTAATGTTCCATGCTGGATAGCCGCATTAGGTTACTGACATGTGCCACTGGATCAACTTAAGCAATAATGCTACAGACTGACAGTTGTAACATTGATTAATATTGCGCAAAGGCACCATAAATGGTGCGAAATGCCTTGTCAACCTTTTTTGTGCTGTATACTCTTGAAAATCGCCGTAGGTGGGCTTCACAACAGCACTCCAGAACGACCAATAATTGTGACCAAATGAGAAAATTTAGCGAATGACGAGGCAGAGCATGGGATTATCGGAAAATATAGTGTCTGCGCTACAGCAACAGCGCGAGGCGTGCTTCTGCGCTGTTGTCACAGCGAAGATGCTAGATTTTGTTCGAATTGCTTGCTGGGCCTCGTAATTCGCCAAATGTTCCCACTTGGGCACGATGATTTTTTCTTCTAGACTGTTGTGGCGAACCCTACCTGCGGCGATCTTCAAGAGTGTAGAATTTTTTAATCACCCAGCCAATCCTTGCGGGGCGGAAGAAAGGGCTCGCGCATCCATGTATATGAACCGGCCGCCAATTTTCTATTTTTTCGTTTCGCAAGAAGTGCTTGGTAAAGAGTACATTCTAACGACACGGTTATTCAATAAAACCGGAAAAGACATCGCGCAGTGCATTCGTGTGCAATTGTCCCCGTCCTTTCATCCATCAAAGCAGAATGCCTTAAGCCTGGTTGGTAAAAAGTAAATAGACAACAACCAGGCGTGCGTGCAGAAGGTCGAGAGCCATTGCAAATCAGGAGGAAATTTGCGGGAGCCACAAACTTAATAAGAAGCCAGTAGTAGTGAAGCACGAAGACAACATTGGTTGGATCCAGCTGATAGTACGGGAATATATACACAAACACTAAATTGAGCACATTTACGTGTACTCACAAGCAAATTTAGACGTACGTTGCCTCAACATAGAAAATGTCGAGGAAATTAATACCAGCTACTAGCTCATACTGGGTCAAGCACAAGGTTATCATGTAACACGAACAGGAACATAGAGTCTGTGTCTGTCAGGAAGATGCGTATGTTTATGAAGGCAGCTTTCATAATGCAATTCTGAGCACTTTCTTTTATCATCACCAATTGTATGTGAGGAGCTGCTGAAAAGTCTTCGTTTCCCATTTAAAATGCGTAACTCAACTCTACTTCATTTCTACTGGAGTAGCAGCTGGTGAGCCGTGCTGAGCGAAAATTTGAGAAATTCGGTCAAAAACACTTTTCAATTAAATATAGGAGTTCTTCCTTTGTGACTTGTCCAGACGGGCTGTACCGAATTCACCCATATTGGTGGCGCTTGAAAAGTACACTCTAAGAAAAAAAGGTAGAAAGAGGGGGCAACTTTCACTGCCCTTCCCTTGAGCCACGCAGTTTCTCCATCGGACCGACCGATTCCTCCTTCAGCCGCACGGGTACCGGGCGGGAAGCAACGTTGCTCCTCTGCGAACCGTTCTTTTGCACTCTCCACGGCGATAAACGTGGCTGCTCAGCAGTCGCGAACAGGCGCCCGTCAGCGGCATCAACTACTCGCAACCACTTTCCACCGTGTTTTGATTTACGCCATCTAGGCGCCATATGCTGGAAAGGAACGGATTTTGTGCGTAAATATTGCACCACAAACCGGTGTAGGCGCCTCTAATAACAGCGCTCTTTGCAATATCGCTTGCTAGGCTAAGCGTAATTCTCCGGCGCAGATACTTTGGCCGCTCTCAGTGATTCAAAGGAACCGCCACAGGCGCTCCTCCCTCTTTGATCTGGCGCACGCGTTTCTCCTGGAACTACGCCGGGAGAAACGCGTCAATCACACAAATCAGCATCCGCGGGGCGTGCCCGCGATCCTCCCTCATTTTCTTGTAACCAGTTCCAGTTTTCCGTACACTGTTTAATGAGAAATTGTAGCTTAAAGTAAAAAAGAGATATTTGCACTCTAATGAGGTTTATTGGCAGGGCTTGCAAGAGGTACCAACGAGGTCTGGCCGTTTCAGAGTCCAAACGAGGTCTGGTGTCCGCGCAGAGGTCTCGCGCCGAAGCACTGTCGGTGGAGCTGCCGCTGTGTCGCTACGGACGACGTATACCCACTGGGGGATTGACGCCACTCAGAAGGTCCGCCTCTGTTTTACCCGAACACATACCCGCTCGGGGAGACGGATGCTCTTACGGTCGCTCATTATCTTTGTTACAATCACCCCCGGGGACGGAAGGAGCCATCCTTGGCGACTCAGGGCGATGCGACGATGAGCGGGTCGCAATAGGGCTTGAGACGCTGAACGTGAACTGTCTCGCGGCCACGGGAGTGACTATCGGTACTAGGAGTGACCGGCTCGACGAGTTAATTGACGGGAAACGTTTTTTAGACGACTCGGAAGGGACCCTGGTATTTCGTCTGAAGTTTGCTTAAAAGTCCTGGGGCTGCGGACGGTATCCGTAGCCGTACAAGGGAGCCAGGAGCGTAATTTGGCGTCCCACTACTGTCGTCGTGGCCAGACTGCTGACGTCCTTGGTCTGCGGCCGTGCAGGAGCCTGCCAGTTGGCGGCACTCTTAGGCTCGCTTGGCAATTTCCGAGACTGGAACACATTCCGAGATGTCAGGGCGGTAAGGGAGCATGGTATCAAGTAGGCAGGAAGGTTCACGCCCGTACAGCAGAAAGAATGGTGAGAAGCCGCTGGTTGTCTGCGGGGCCGTATTATACGCGTACGTGACGAAAGGAAGAACTAAGTCCCAGTTCGAATGGTCACGAGAAACACACATCGAGAGCATGTCGCCCAGTCTACGGTTAAAACGTTCTGTCATCTCGTTGATTTGGGGGTGGTAGGATGTAGTCTTCCTGTGAACAACGCGGCATTCAGTGAGCAGCGCCTCCACGACTCTTCCCCGGTCGCTGTACAGTTCCCTGGGCGCTCCGTGCCGCAGAATAAAACGTTGAAGAAGGAAGGATGCGACATCTCGAGCAGTCGCAGTGGACAGTGCAGCTGCTTCCGCATACCGTGTCAAGTGATCAACTGCCACAATCATCCAACGATTGCCTGCGGCCGTGCTGGGAAGTGGACCATAAATGTCTATTCCAAGACGGTCAAAAGGTTGTGCTGGACACGGTAGTGGCTGCAATGCTCCCGTGGGATGTTGAGGATGACACGTACGACGCTGACACTCTGTGCACGAGCGGATGTACTTGATCACAAATGTGTACATCCCCCGCTAGTAGTAGCGCAAACGGAGCCGCTGATACGTTTTCAGCACTCCAGCGTGGGCGCACTATGCGTCTGCGTGGTGGTAAGAGCGAAATTCGGAACCAAATGGCCAGGAATGACGAGTAGCCACTTCCTGCTTTCAGATGAGTTGTTCCGGCGGTAGAGGAGGTCGTCGCGTATGGCGCAGTGTGAAGCCTGGCGGCGCGTTGCCCGGGTTGCTGGAACTGTTGATGGACTCGAGAGGTATTGTAAGATTGCGGCAATCCACGGATCCTTAGCTGTTCCGAGGTCATATCTTGTAAGGCTAGTGACGCTACCGCGCAGGCTGTGGTGGACAGGCAACCAGTGTCGGGCACGACGGGTGATCGAGACAGGGCATCGGCATTACTTTGTTTGCGTCCGGACCGGACCGGTATATGACTCGGATGTCGTACTCTTGAAGTCGAACATCCCAACGTCCGAGTCTACTGGAAGGGTTTTTCAGTGAGGACAGCCAGCATAGAGCGTGGTGATCCGTGAGAACGTTGAATGGATGGCCGTAGATATAAGGACGAAATTTGGTGATAGCCCAAACGATAGCCAAACATTCCTTCTCGGCGACGGAGTAGTTCCGCTCCACCTTCGTCAGGGTGCGACTGGCGTACGCAACAACGTATTCATGGAAGCCTGCTTTGCGCTGAGCGAGAACGGCACCTAGACCGACACCACTGGCGTCAGTGTGCACTTCAGTAGGTGCAAGCGGGTCAAAATGGCGTAGTATGGGCGGCGACGTCCGCAGGCTTCGCATAGCCACAAATGCTTTTTCACAAGCAGGAGACCAGTCGGTCTCCTCGTAATGGGCTAATGGTGACCCGTATTGTATTTTGTAAATAATAATGTGCAGCCTTGGAAACGTGGAATGAGTCGGACGCCTTACTGCGGTATCGCCATCTGACAGACGATGGCTATATATAAATGAAGTGCACCGAAAGAGAACATAACATTCCCGTGGCGCAGTTGGTTGTATTTGTGTCCCGTCTGCTGTGGTTTGTTCGTTGCGTGCTGGTTATATTATATTAAACTTGTGTGTGAATGTATGCACGTGCAAATGTGAATGACGTTACCTCCAAGGAACCGGGTCATCTAGTGATTTTGTTTTCTCTTTTCGTGCAACTTCACGATCTCTTGAAAGCACGGCCTACAAATGGTCGGTTTTTAAAGCACCCTTATCCCCAAGGGCTCTGTCGCAACCGTTGGTGTCAACAGAAAACTCCCGCAAACAAATAACAGAAGTTAACGGCACCGCCATGACTCGAACCTCGCGCCGCTGTGCGCTCCGCCCACGGCACGTGTAGCGGCCGAGTGCGTGCCTTGGGCTTGCGCTAGGAGTTATAAAAATGAAAGGAAGCTAACACCAACCCATGGCATCTCAGTTTTCCGTCTGTGCGGCCGCCGACGGAGGTGATGAAATCGGCGGCAGAGACAGGGAAGTGATATCATCTTACACTGGATTTCAGCCTCCTTTAATTTGATAAAAAATGGTTTCCACTGATGTGCTTCACCAATACAATTCAATCAACCACCGTTCATGAATCATGCATTGATATAACATTAGCAAAGAATAGCTCTTTGAACTAATAAATAGTGTGGATAACTGCATTTTCTTTGTCTCTGATTTCTCTCTTTGTAGAGCCACGCGTATGAATGCAAGTGACGTCGCATGGGTAATCGTTGCCTGTGTCGGTGACCGCTTCGCCTTCCAACCACCTTCACAGGGTGGATTGGCGCGCATTGTTTTAATAAAATGTTTTTAGCGCAAGTGAACCAAACTGAATTGAATATGAAATTCTGTTGAAAATCAACTGAAACTCAACAGACATTTGTCGTGATAAAGTCAACGCAAAATAAATAAAAAAAAAACACATGGCCACTTTTCAACAGACCCCCAACAAATCCTCAACAAACTTTCAATAGAAATCCTTCGAGCAAACAAAATTTGTTGAGACAATTCAACATCATTTTGATTAAAACTCGACAAAAAGTTTTGTAAGGGCTGTTCGTACTGACCTTATTTAGCCTTGAGTTCACTACAAAAGGCCAGTAACCACATGTACACGATTTATTCTCAAAGGAGGATTGTCAAATTGCTGCATGCCATTTTTGTCGCGCGACTGCTCACGAGCCACGTTAGGATTTCGTGTGTGGCGAAGACGGTTGGTGGTGCAAGTAAGCAGCAGCAAAAAAAGATTCTGGTTTGGGCTGTTCCGGCCAAGCCCAACGAAACATGCATGTCTCGATAAACGGCACCCGAGGAAATGCGTACGCGGGTAAATTGACTCGAACTGGAAAAAACCGGCGTTACATTCATCATGGGGGCAGTGAGAGTGTAGGAGAAGAACGTGAGGGTTGAGAGTGGGAGAGTGGTCAGGCGTTATGTCGCAGGGGTGGCAGAAGATGATCGTCTTGCGATATTTACAGCGTAGAAAGAAGATCTGCGGATAATTTTTTGTTCTATTACGCAAGCTCAAAGGCAGTCGAATGGGGAGGAAGGGTCTACAAATTTGGGAATATTGACGCCTATTTGTTACTCAGCGTTGCATGAGAGTGGTGTGCTTTCTTCTCAGCATTTACAAGCCTGCACGCGTGTAACCTATACATAAGGTGCTCCGACTAATATCAGGTTTCTCCCTGCTAAAAGGAGTGCATTCGTTTCTATGAAGCAACGAGAGTGCAATGCCTTTGTGTGAAGCAGAAAATCAGGTGGTCTGTTTTGTAATCTGCTTTTACCATTGTGGGTTACTCTCTCCTCCCACCGACGAAAAAAAAACGGCAATGACGGGGCCCACGCACATGCACGATGTCCATTCGACTTCGTCTAACCCGTGTCTCTGCGGTGTTCTTGGGGTTCAACCTTTCCTACACTACGCTAAATTGGATTACCCTAATTGGGAGCGAAGTGGACGCCATTGGGCGGCGTTTCGCTGCCTCTTCCAGAAGGCTTTTGCTCTCAAGCTATTTTTTGTACTTTTTATTCTTTTGTTCGAGTCAGACCCTAAGCCGGCTCTGAATACTGCCTTCTGTCGTCTCAATATTGCGTGGTAATTCCGCCTCGAGCAAATGACAAGAATGGTTTCTGTCTAGAGAGACGGATCGATCCGGAACGAATCATGGAACAGGATCGATCGATCGCATCACATCGATGTGCGGTTGGATACGTTGAGGAATTCGCTGTCTTCGATTGGTGGTGTCGAGTATCGGTAGTTTAACTTGACGTGCCGGTGACATTGCTTGGTGGTTTCTTGCATGAAAGTTATGCATGAAAGCAATGGTCCAAAGTCATAATCAATACCTTTCAATTTCAGCCATAAGTCGGCAAAAGAGAAAGAACTCACTCAATTTCAATCACATTTTTTTCATTCACGCTGTGTTCACTGAAACGCAGACTCCAAAAAAGCTAGTCTGTTCTCAATATCACTCGTACTCACTCATCACATACTCATTTGTAATCGCAATCACTTGTACTCAAACGCATTTGTCCTCACGAGTACTCGTACTCGTACGCAACAGTAGTAAGCAGCATAAATACGCTCCATCATGTGGTCCAAGCCTGGGTGGCTCAGCTGCACAACGAAACTTCCCGTACCTTCAGTGTAGAGCAGAAAAATAGCTCTCCGATCGCACCGCCTTTGTGGTGCGATCCTAAACAGAATTGCCAAGTTGTCAGCATTGCCTTCGCTCTATCAAATATGAACAAAGCCCAATCAATTGTCCAAACTCTACAATGTATAGGGCAGGAAAAACAGGCTGCAGTAGCCCTGTAATCCCGTTGATCACGTGTTCGATGTCGAATATTAATTTGCCATGGCATCCCCTCATAAAAAATGTTAACGAGATTTAATAAACTTGTTATAGAGATTGCTCAAAAGAATCCTATAAACGTTTTGTCAACATTCTATAGAATATTTCTATTGAGTTTCATTACAAATTGGCCACCGCGTTTTAATTAAAAGTCTATAGAGTCAAGTCAATAGACCTTATCGGTTCTGAATGTAGTTTCTTATGAGTTTCTTATGATGTTTTTATAAAAGAAATTCAATAAGTTTTCTATACAATTCTTACTGAGTACAGACGCAACAGCATGTTGCGTGATTCAGGTTTGAGTACAGTTTCTGGTGGATTTTTATTAAAGTTATGGCAATAATTTTTTATAAAATTCTTATTGAGTATAGTCGTAACATCCTGTTGCATGTGAATAAAGTTTCAATAGAATTTTTGATGAGTTTTTATTAAATTTGCCAGCATTAGCTTTCTTAAAATTATTATTGAGTATGGTCGTAACAACCTGTTGAGTGTGAGGCAGCTTTGAATACAGTTTCTGACCGGTTGCTATTAAATTTATCGCAATGAGATTTCTATAAAATTCTTATTGTGCCCCGTCATCAAAACCTATTGCATATGAGCTAAGTCTGAACAGAATGCCTGATGAGTTTTTATTAAATTTATCTCTACTAGCTCTCTATAAAATTCTTATTGAGTTTAGTCGTAATATCTCGCTGCCTCTGAGTCAGGTTTCCAGGCAAGTTTTAACACAGGAGCTTTGCAGGGGCTCGAACTCTCCGGCGGTGATGTCCGCCATCCCAGGCGCCACCGCTCCCAAGTGCTCCCAAGACGAAGGGATGGGACGTCCACCGCGCGATCTTAGTTGATGGGGCGGGGCATGCGGCGCAATAGCACCCCACATATATGCACCGAGAAGATACCAGACCTCCATGGGTGGGCTATAGAAACGCAATACAGAGTCTATTGAAACTCAACATAATGAAGGCAATAAGATGCTTGCTGCGTGTTCGTTATAAAACGTTTATTGCCTGTCTAATGACCACAGTGCACACATTAGCAGCTCGATCGACCCTATAGAAAGGCTATATGGAGTTTGTTAAAATTCAATATAGTGACGGCAATAAAATTATGTTGAAATTTTTGCAATAAAAAGTTAATTGATTTTGTATTGGCCGCACATTTTAAGATGGGAGATTTGGTTCACTCTATAGAAACGCAATATGAAGTGTATTAAAACTCAATGTCTTGGAGGCAATAAAATGTTGGTTGAGTTTGTGCAATACAAAGCTTGTTGACTTTTTAACGAGCACAGTCTATAAGCGATGAGTTTTAAGTGACCTTGTATTAACTCTATCGAAACACAATAGGGGGTCTGTTAAAACTCAACGTCCATTTTCATGAGGGTCGGCATAACTACCTGCTTGTTAACGTAAACAAAGCACGCCAAATTGTCCTAACCCTGCAGCGTGCAGGGTAGGGAGAATGCTAACTCGATTGCATCAATAACGTGACACAATCCGTTGGTTCAGCTATGTTTCTCAGCAACGCAACCGCTCTGGAAACGTCAACAGAGCTAGAACATGTTCTAACCCTATACGGTACAGTGCACAAAGAACACACGCTCGCATCGACCGCCCGGCGCGATGCTTCACCACACAAATGCGAAAGCAGTATTTGCTCGCATCAGTAACGCTACATCAACACATTTAAACACGGGAACAGTATTTGCTCCCATTTACAGCCACGTTCATACACATGAACGCCGCTTGCGTAAAAATGCTGAAATACGTTTAGGCCTTCTGGCGCTTAGTTCACGTGGAGAGAGCTTAGTCTCTCGAGCCGAACAAGAGGATTCATGCGACGTTACAATTAGCGGACGCAAAGTTTGTCCCGCGTATGAATCTCCGTCAGCGGAACACAAGGAGGGATGAGGCACCCCTTCAATCCCGTTTCTCGCGTGGCGCGACGATAAAAATAGCTACGCTGCGGAAAGGTGTATTTCAAGCAGTGGGGGGTCAAAGCAACAGCCTTTCCTGAGGCGGGAGAGATTCCTGTCTTCCTCTCGCGCGAGGCGATCAACAAAAGAGAGGGAGCGCAACGCGCCGCCCTCGCATTGTCCCCAAGGTCGTGCCTTCTCCGGGAGGACCGGCTGTGAAAGCCTTCGGGTCACTCACTTCGGCAAACGACCGGCATCCAAAAACCCAACAAATTAAAACAGACCAAACGAAAAGACAGAGGGTCGTGGGTTATTTGGCGTATTCATGGGAGGTTGTGGCCGTTCCTACACCAGGGTGGCAATCCTCTGGTGAGGGAGTGCGTTACCGGCAATGGTCGCCGGGTTCAGGCCGCACCCCAAGCCCCATTCTGCAATTCCATCAATACGCGGAATTTTTTAAAAAATCTGGTGGGAATTGTCCGGCACCGGGATTCGAACCACGGTCTTTCGGTACGCGAGGCGGATGCTCTACCTCTACGCCACCGCTGCACGCATTATGAATACCTTCTTCTGCAAACGAGAAAGCCGGAAGTGGACGTGGAGGACCCCGAATGGGGAGCATAAAAATGAAATAGACTTCATATTATGCGATAACCCTGGCGTCGTGAAGGATGTGGAAGTGCTCGGAAGGGTAAGGTGTAGTGACCACCGTATGGCAAGATCTAGAATTAAGCTATATTTGAGGAAGGACCGTAACAAGCTAGTAGGAAAGAAGCCGATTAAGGAGCTGACACTAAGACGTACAGTAGAAGAATTCAGGATCGCGCTGGAGAACCGATATTCAGCTCTTACGGAGGAAGCAGAGTTTACGACACAGGAAGCCAGCGATTACCTTACACGCATTATCACGGAGTGTGCAGTAGGAGTCGGGGGCACGATGGCCAGCTGACAGAATAGTCTCTACCCCAGCTGACAGAATAGAACTAGCGGAGCTTTCGAAGTTGATTAATGAGCGCAAGACAGCTGACCCAAGGAAGTATAATATGGAGAGGATCGAATACGCTGTAAAGAACATGGTAGCCTGAAAGCAGTGAAGAGGAGTCTTGGCGTGGGGAATAATCAGATGTATGCACTTAAAGACAAGCAAGGCAATGTCATCACAAATAGGGATAAAATAGTCACAGTAGCCGAGGAGTTCTATAGGGATCTTTACAGTAGCCGGGGCATCCAGGATAATGCCGAACTAGAAAGTAGTTCAGAGGCGATAGCCATCCCACCAGTAACGACCGAAGAAGTAAGGAAGGCTTTGAAAGAAATGAAAGGGGGCAAAGCACCTGGTGAGGATCAGATAACAGCAGACCTCTTGAAGGATGGCGGGGAAATTGTACTTGAAAAACTGGCAAACCTGTATACGCAATGCCTAATCACTGCAAGCATACCGGAATCTTGGAAGAACGCGAACATCATCCTAATCCGTAAGAAAGGGGACATGAAGAACTTGAAAAATTACAGGCCGATCAGCTTACTGTCAGTCGTCTACAAAGTACTTACCAAGGTAATCGGTAACAGAATTTCTGCGACCTTAGATTTCAGTCAACCCAAAGAACAAGAAGGTTTCCGTAAAGGCTATTCAACAATGGATCATATTCACACGAACAGTCAGGTGATAGAGAAGTGCGCTGAATATACTGAACTGAATATACATAGCCTGAATACTATACTGAATATACATAGCCTTCATAGATTATGAGAAAGCATTTGACTCGGTCGAAACCTCAGCAGTCATTCAGGCATTACGGAACCAGGGGGTAGATGAGCGTTATGTAAGAATACTAGAGGATATCTTCAATCGGTCCACAGCTACCATCATCCTCCATAAGGAGAGCAGTAAAATACCTATAAGGAAGGGCGTCAGACAAGGAGACAATCTCTCCAATGTTATTCACAGCATGATTACAAGAAGTATTCAGAACGTTGGATTGGGAACAGGTGGGAGTAAGGGTTAATGGAGAATACCTCAGTAACCTCAAATTTGCTGATGACGTTGCCTTGCTAAGCAACGTTGCCTTGCTAAGTAAGCATGCTTTCCGCACTGGACCAACAGAGTAGAACCGTGGGCACTGGTCGGCGACTTTGGCTAGTTTCGGTTTCCGAAATTGTGGCGATCCTAGCGGCACGGTGCTGCGGCGTGGCCCTTCCCTTTCCCTCGGCGTTTCTTTCTTTCCACACCGTCAACGCTTCCTTGCCTCCTCACGCATGCGCAACAGCTCACCGGCGCCAATATTTTTTTTTTCTTTCTCTCGGCGCGCACGGCGGGCCAGTTCGGTGCGTTCGTGAGCGAGCCGGCGTGCGAAGGGTTGCGCGCGTTGCCTAAACGCCTCCACGGGCTGAAAGTTTCGCTGAATTATAAAATACATTCGAATGTATTCTAAATATGGGGTAGCGGAGGAAGGAGCGTTACCACTCCTGCGCAGCTCTGTGGTGCAGCAACACAGGGCGGTAAAGTTCGGCCAAGTTTCTCGCCTTCTCCAAAGACAACAGGTAAGCAAATTAGCTTTGTACAAGTTATAGTGAATTCCTTAAAAGCCGACCGATTGCACTCTTCTGTTTTCAAATTAATTCGCGCATGTAACGTGAAGTTAATGAGACATGTCACTCGTCTTGGAGTGGAGTTTTGGTAGAAGTAAACGCGTCTTTGGCACGCACATTCTTGCTCGCCAGACTAATTTGTGGTGGCATTGCCGTCTTTTGATTGGCTTAGTAACTGCTGGAATGTCGATTCATTATACTTATCAAGGTATTTTTTGTTGTTTCGTGCAGCAGGTATGAGTCTAGGTTTGGGCCCCAAGTCGAGGACGGTTTGCGACTTCATTGGACGTTTCCTCCGGTGACTCTCCTCAATCCATCCAATGTCATCACGACGCACCTGCTCACAAAGAAGGCAAGCTCAACTGTACGCGCTTCTTGCCTTTCACGGCCAACCTACTACCACAGCGATTGGTGGCATGGAGGGGCTGCACCCTAAGCATTTTTTTCCTCTGCCGTCTTGCTTCAAAACGTATATTTGCGGCGAAACTACTGCCAAGCGTTGCTTCAGTGCTCCGAAAAATCTGGTGTAACACCGCGGTGTTCAATGGAAGTCGATTTTCACATAAAGCAGGGGAAGGCCGAACCGAAATACATGCGTTGTCTGCAGCCGCCATTGCAAGCGTTTCGCTCATTAAAAAATAAATAAATAAAACCAAGTAGCATCGCCGGCTTTGCTGTTCAATCTAAACTGCGCGCCCGCGCCTTGTCATCTTATCGCGAGTGGGTTTGGTGTTCCATAGTTCTGAAGTTAGAATGGTCATGCCGTATCGGACAGGATGAGATAAGAGGCGCTGCCCGAGCTACAGGGTAGCTTGTAACAACCTGGCCTATATCTGCGGCTTACAATATAGGAAAGCTTTTATTTCTGGGTGTCTTCTCCCCCCCCCCCCCCTTTCGCCTTCCTTTCCACCCGCGGTAAGCAGACTGTTCATTCACGCGCCATTAAAAGAAAAGATGGGTGCGTTCGATTTGTGTTCTGTGTTCTACGACGTGCACATGGTTGCGCATTGTTTTTGTGCGTAGATATAATCCAGCAATGAGTGTCTACAGTGCGGTCATTGTGTTGCAACAGTTTTTTATGGCTGCATTTTGTTGGTGTGAACATGATTTCTCCGAAGTGTATGCAGGTTAATGGGCTGTTCAACGCTTTCTTTCAGAGTTTGTGTTAACTCACCCGAAAGGCAGGGCTTGAAGCATACGTGTGCGTGCTTTCGTTTAACATATAGGTTCCCAATTATTGTGTCTGTGAACTGAAACGAATTTTTTTAATGTTTAAGGAACATTCCTTTCTCGAGGTGAGCCCAAGAAATAAGTATACACTGAGTGGAACTTTCAAGTTCTTTTCTTCTCCCGCCGAGGTGTGCGCGAAAAAAAAATATCTGTAGGGACTAGAACTTTCGGAGTTCTTCTTTCGTAATCAAGTATTGTGTACCTAAATGTATATTCATGGCTGTAACTTTTGCGCAACTTTAGACGGAGGCAGATACAAAAAGGTACACGAAGACCTGTATCTGTCTCCGTCTAAAGTTGCGCAAAAGTTACAGCCATGAATTCAGAATACCAACTAGCCCGCCTAACCGTGTTACTGTAAATGTGTATGTAGCACGTTTTTTTCCTATTGTACAATATTGTATCCCTAAATTTGCATATGTCATATTTTTGCTTAGTCTTATACTGTGTACAAAAAATGTATGTGAAATATATCATTGTAGTACATGTGTTTTCATGACTTCGAATCAAAGACGTCCTCATATGAATTTTGAATAAACGCAAAGCAAAAAGAATGTTTGTGTAACACTCCAATTAATATCGCCACAAAGACAACAATTCGACACCAGAAAACATACTATAACCTACATGTTTTCTTCGTTCAATTATTGAACACGTTACTTCACACAACAAACGACGGGCAGCGGCCATTTGGAGACATCGCCGCCGCTCGTCCAACTTTCGCGCCTAGTGACATTGCCGAGCGGCCCATGAGGCAGCGACCGGCGGCAGGCGCGAAAGTTGGGCCAGCGTCGGTTTCAAGGGCCGGCGCGCGGCAGCCCGGCCTGGCTGCCACGGGAAAAATGACGTCAGCAGCGTCCGCGACGTCACCAACCTCATTGCTTCTCTCGCCACTCGTTGCCATGACGATAATTACAACGTTTTTCAGACGCCACGTACTACTAGGGGAGGATTTGGCGCTGTTGTTGCGAATTACGTGGGACCACGGTGGATGCTAAAGAGGCCGCCCCGTGCCGTGGGTCTGAAAATTAATACGCAGAAAACCAAAGTAATGATCAATTACCTCGGGACAGCACAGTGGTTTGAGATAGGTGGTGAGGCAGTGGAAGTTGTGAGCGAATATATCTACTTAGGCCAAGTTGTGACCCCGGATCCGAAACATGAGGCAGAGATAATTAGAAGGATAAGGACGGGGTGGAGTGCATACGGCAGACATTCTCCGATAATGAATGGCAGCCTACCATTGTCCCTGAAGAAGAAAGTGTATGACAGCTCCATCTTACCGGTACTTACCTACGGGGCAGAAAATTGGAGGCTGACTAAGAGGGTTCAACTTAAATTGAGAACGACTCAGCGGGCAATGGAGCGGAAGATGATAGCTGCAACATTATGGGACAAGAAGAGAGCGGAGTGGGTCAGGGAACAAACGCGTGTTAAGGACATCTTAGTAGAAATTAAGAAGAAGAAATGGACGTGGGCAGGGCATGTAATGCGAAGGCAAGATAACCGTTGGTCATTAAGGGTAACAGAGTGGATCCCTAGAGAAGGCAAGGGTTGCAGGGGACGGCAGAAAGTTAGATGGGCAGATGAGATCAAGAAGTTTGCGGGGATAAATCGGTCGCAGTTAGCACAGGACCGGGGTAATTGGAGACTAATGGGAGAGGCCTTTGCCCTGCAGTGGAAGCAGATAGGCTGGTTATGATAATGATGATGATGATGATGAACCGAAAAGAAACCCTGAACGTGCCCGTACGCGCAGCCGTGAGGAGGCATCTGCTTTGTTTAGCGTCCTACACGCTGGCTGTTACAGGAGCAGCTTATGAGCGCACGGCACCCACCGCAATTAGCGGTATCGGAGCGCACGTGCCAGGCTGCAATTGGCAGTGAGCGCGACCACGGGCGGCGCTGCTAAGGGCGCCTGTGTGACGCCAGCTTAGGGATTCTCGCATTTGTCGTCTGCTTCACTCGGTCTCGCTCTCCCTGCTGTACTTTTGCGGTCGGTTGACGTCTGATGCTTTTCCGCACCAGATTTTGCATGTTCGTAACTTTTTCGCATAATAATATACATAAAATTGCGTACACTAGCTCAAGGCGTGTGTCAAAATATAGTTTTGGATACCGCTACGGAAGAAACATTGCCGTCGTCGCCCCATTCCTTGCGAAGCCGGTCCTGTACCGAGCGCGAAGAGTCGGAGTTAGGCGTCAGCTTCTGTTTTAAGCAATCTTTCGAACAAAGGGAACAGCCAGCTGCTAGCACCCGACGACAGTGAAAACACAACACCAAAACAAATTCCAGACCTTCGGGTCTGTCGACTTCGGCAGAAGGCATTACGATTCCCGGTAATCGTATGTAGAGTAAAAGAGTTTTGCATCCTTGCCGAACGCTCGAAAGCTCGAAAAACCCTCAATAAAAACATCCGTAAGTTATACATCGTTCTGGATATGCGTTACATTGTTGCTTAACAAGTTCAAAATTTATAATAACAATATTTTAACAAGTTCTAACCAAGTTCTAAACACAAGTTCTAAGAGAATAATTGCACTACATCCAAATTATTACAGTGTGAGTGATTCCAAAATAAAACAGTTTCAAACAATCGATTTTTGCGCAGATGACTTCTACAGCGCCATGTTAGGGTTTCAAACGCAAATTTTCTTCAGCAAGAGATGAAAATTTATTTAAAGAATTGGTGCTACTAATCATAGCTGCTAGGCTGTTCTATTCCGTTATTGTTGATGGGAAGACTGAGTGTTTGAAACAGTTCGTTAGGAATAGAGTATTCGTGCAGTATTTCGGTGTGCTGTTCAAGGGTCGATCTTGATTTATTGGCTGTAATGTAGCTGGAGGTGTCGATGTTGGTTTGCTGATGGGGCAGCTGGTACATGAATAGTTGGCTGGCTAGCCTTGCCCGTTTTTGCACCGTTAGCATGTCGTCTTTTTTAAGCCTTTTCTGTTGGTGAGTCCGTCTCTTTAAACTTGGGCGTTATAAATTGCCTGCCTCCATTGAAGCTCATGTCATAATCACCTACCACGGTTCATTACTCCTTTAGACTGCCCCCTCCGTAAGAATAGCCTCTTGTATTCTAAGATAAGCGTAGCCAGTTAGTTGTTATCAATCCGCGGTTATAAGAGTATCCTGCAGGAGTAATGTTAGTGGTCTCCAAAAATATAGGGCGTTTTCCTTGACGTCTGCTCGCACGATGACCATTCTGGAAGCCTATTACCAACAACCACAACTGACAACGAAATGAAAAACACGGATTTTAATTACCACAAGAACTGATGACGACTCCATAGTGTCGCTATGTCTTTATACGAGATCGTCCATTTGTCCCTTCTCGAACTCGTCGTCATCAGCTCACGATGTTCGTGCGACAGTACTTTTAAGGGCTTTCATCAACATCGAGAACCCATTTAGGCCCACAGTAAGACGAAGGCTACTCCAGATATGGGAGGTTTTAGCCAGGGAAATCCACCAGGGGGACCGAAACCGATTGTGATGGGGGTGTGTTGTTTTTGTAACCCATAACGCGTTCCGAATATTGCACGTATCCAGTTTAACCTCCACTATAAAAGACACTATCAATTCAATTCTGCCGAACCAGGCTGCTCTCCACGCCTGGAATATGGGTAATACGGCCTTGCACGTGCAATCGCCTGAGCATGAGGAAGTGTGTTACGCCGGTCATGTAGCTTCCCCTGATGTAACCTCAGGAAAACCGCATACGTTTTGATGCGGAGCTTGAGTGCGCGATTGGAAAGACCTGCGTTTTCTGGAATTATTCAAGCCACTTTCAATTGGGCCTAAATGCCCCAACAAAGAAAAAAGTATCATTTTGAATATTTTTGTCTATATTCGAATGACTCGCTTGCCGGGTTTACGACTGCACTGGTCTTTTTTTTTTCACTCCCATTGGTTTCATTGCGAGCGCCTGAGAAAGGGATAATTTGGAAAAGAAACGCGCTCTTTTCAATTTCGTGCGATCATTTGTCACGCTAGAGTGCGCAATGAGTCCCACCCTCTAAGTACAACCCTCTACCGAACCTCCGGTGCTGGTGTTGGCTGTTACGGAGGGGCTCTACCCGTCTAACAGCATTGTCTAATTTGAATCCTCCCAACCCGCCTAGGCCGTGGTTCCGTTCGCGCAGTCGCTCGGAAGAAGCGCCAACTATTCCCCTCGATTACGTTTATTCCTTTGTCGAGACGTCTTCAATTTTTTACGAGCGAAAGAACATGGCGAAGAAATATCGCGCTCGATGCATTCCCCACCCAAATGGGCACAATTCAGCTCCCGCCTTCCAGATCGTCATTCTTACAGAGCTTCCGTGCGCAGTGGACTTCTACGGTAAAAATTTCCTCTTCTATATTTTGTTCATATGCAAAACTTTCATCGGCTTTCCTTGCTGAATGCGTGACACCCATGGAACAAATACATCATAGTTTTCTGCTTCCTTGAGCCAAGTGGGTGCAAATTTAACTCCTTACACTGGGCGGAAACAATAGTCGTAAATGGAGAGTGAGGTATCGTAAATATATTGTTACAGTACAAGCTACAAACAGTGGTGATTGGCAAATACCCGTATAACGTATGTACGAGGGAACCGTTGACTGGCATTGACGTTGACTGGCAAGAAGACGATGAAGAGGAACGTGCGTCCTATCAGCTTACGGCTGACAGGCCCCTTTCCCGCTTCACGACTGGCCTGTATCAGACCATGTAAATAACACCTTCGCCATTTGTTACGTTCATAGCAAAATAAACGTCTCGATCGGTGCCATGAAGTTAGAGTGTGAGTAGGCGTCTGGGAAGGAGGGGGGAGGGGGTATATCATGCACTAGTTTGGAGCGAGAGCTATTTGATGGACACTGGCTGGGATAAACAATGGTCTTAGGTGAGGGCCGCAACGAATATCGCGAAGGCACAACCCGACCATCAATTCAACGGACTTTGGTTCTAAAAACGCTTTAATTCACGTATTTTACAACGCATTATAGAAATTTGTCCGCTGTAAAAAGGCTGAGCAAGCTATACACTCTCAACATATACAAAGATAACACATTCCTCCCAGTCGACTCGTGAAAACGCTTCAGAATCACCTGCTCGGCCTTAGCGGAAAGAACTCGTACTTTTAATGTAGGTCAAATGCAATTAACGCGTGTAATAACTTTATATTTATTTCGCTATATTTTTTCCACATTTCATATGCATTTCAAACACCCGAAATTTTAGTTTAATTGTATAGCGCACATGCATTAGGTATGCGGCTAAAATATATATTCAATGTATTTTAAATTTATTGAAAATTCGCAAAATATTACATTTTAAAGTCGCACAAAATGTTCTAGTGATGTATTTTACCTTCACAGAAGAGACTTTTTACAATATATTCCAAATGTGTTACTAGTGTATAATATGTACACCCTAGACGCATTAAGAAAATGCTATTTCAATGTATCTTAGGGCAGGTTCATTAACGTTCAAGCTATAAAATATTTTGTGTGGTTTAAAAACTGTAACAGGGTCTGTTGAAGACCAGAAAGCCGACGACGGCGTGGTTAGAAGAGCACCGCTTTATTTGCGACCTTCTAGTCACTGGGGTTAATCTGACGATGATGATTATGACGATGATCATGTCACGAACCTCGCTGCCCATGCGGTGGCTTCTATGTCTTCTTCTTCTCAACCAGATCAAATTTTCCAACAGTCTCCGGCCGGCCAAATATTATGGATTTGGTTGACTTCATATGGATAAAGTCTCAAAATGCCAATACGGTGTGCAGTCACGTCTGTAGCCTCAAGGCGATGCAGTCGGTGAATGAATTGGCGTCTCACAGCCTTTCCGCCTAATGCAGGTACCACTCATGAGCGAACGTGTCCATCCCTGCTTTCATAGTTGTGCGAATTTAAAGCGCAAAAATTCAGACAGGGGACGAACGGGACAAGGACAAGCGCTACTTCCAACTGAAATTTTATTTACAAAAACGACATATATATATAAAACGGTGATAACAAAAATACAAAAAATAAACCAGAGTATGTGCGCATTGCTCGAAACCAGAGTATGTGCGCACCGTACAACCGCGCACAAGTTCTTGATGTCATGCACGCACCCAGGAAATCTAGCTCTTTCGCTGTCAAAGATACGGAAGTCATGCTCACGCAATCTTCGCCACCATGATGCTCCCCTTGCGTACGCGACACCGCCACCAGCGTTGCGGGTGCTTCAAGGTCGGCTTTGGTTGGTCTTTGCGAAGGACGGCATTGTGCGCACGTGGAGTGGTACGAAGGATGGCACCGGTGGCAACGTGCGAACGTCACACCCACCTGTCCCCAAAGAAGACTTGTTCCCCCAGAAGTCTAATGTGCACGTTGGCCAGGCTAGCAGAACATGGCGCGACGCACTGTCGACACATATAGTCTGTTCACCAAGCACAGTGGGGCCCATCGGTGACACATTTTAAGCAGGGATGCGTGGGCACCGTTTAAAACTCCTGACCAAACGCCATTCGCGTTTTGTACCTTAGATGCTTGACCCAAGCATATTTCAACATACATGTTTACAAGAAGAAGATATATACACTGAAATTCGGAATTTTCTAATCAGATACACAGGACAAACGCTGGCTAGCGATAATACGGCATGGCCCCTTTGCTTCGTAGGGCATAACTGTGCGTCGGCTCTAGTGTTCGCCGCTGGGGCTTGAGAATGTTGAATTACCTCCTGGAGCCCGGATCCCGGTAAAGCATCCGCGAACGGATTCGTAGCTGGGTTCCGCGTGCCGCGGGTGAAAGACGGCGCCTGTCTGCTGCACCACTCTCCCTAGGAAGCCGTGGCTCACCCGCCACTGCCCGCGATATGCTAGTCACCGGGCAACAGCATCGAATGCACTTGTAAGACTGCGACTCGGAGGTTCTCTAGAGCGGTCATGCTTCCTTGGGTCCTGGCGAAATATTGATGAGGCAGTGCTGGGAAAAAAACTCTGCTTGCTTTTTTTGCGGAAACAGGGCAAGAAGAGGTTCTGTCAACCCTCTGAGCATATACATTTTATATATGTGTGCATCTCCGCTCCCCCTGCCTTTTCTAGTTTTTCCTTTTTTATTTCTCTCTCTATTTTCCCCTGTCATCTCACTGTATTCACCCCATCATGATTATGAAGCCCTACTGTTAGTGTGGCTGCCCTCTTCAGCTTTCTTTAAAGGGTTTCTCTCTCTCTGCTGTAATTTGAGAATAAAACAGGCAGTATTTAGCTAATGAATAAAATTGTCGACGGCGAAAGGAAATGATGCAAGGTTTCTTTATGTTGAGGGACATCGGCCGTTTTTCGCACCATGATTGAATCAAAGAAAGATCAGACTGTAGGATGTCAGGGTCGTTTGCATTGTGAACAGGACGATAAATGATACAGTTGTCTATGAATAGACGAATGCTAGGAGCTAAGTTATTGAGGAGGTTGTAATATAGATTAGGAATAGTAGAGGACCAAGAAAGAATAGTAGAGGACCAAGTAATCCATTTAAGTTAAAATTTTGATTTTCGGCCAATCGGGTGTTTTTCTGACGTCTGCAATGACATCACATGAACAGGTCTTCCAGCTGCTGCGCAGCTCTTGTTAACCAGTAGTCACTCTAGATGGCGCCACCAAACCGCGACGGGCTGTTTTCAGGCTTTGGTTTGTTTTTGACCGAATTTGTACATGGCTTGTTTTCGTTAAGGTAGAAAATATTAGTTTCGTGATACATGGTGTTCCCTCGTCAAGTATGGTCACGTAAGACACCGTCGCTGGCGCCAACCGCCCAGTGCCGTCTGAAACAACCCCACAGCGCTGCAGTGCTGTTCAGCTAAAACAAGCATAGTACCCGCAGTATACAACAGAGTACGCATCGCTACTTCTGTGTTAACGTGTACTTTCGTAACTATCGCTGTTTACATCACCATTCTTACTGCTATAAAAAGAATGTGCCCTACATTTAAGAGCAAGCAGCTTGTTCGGCAAGCTTATAAGCCCTGCCTAATTTGCATTGGCTTTTGCCGGCCTCAGCATATCGCAGAGCTGGCCCATAGGTCATCATAGGTTCTGCTGCCGGAAATGAGCTTGTGGGTCGCATGGCTGTTCCCTTTCTTTCTAATTATGTAGCTTATTTGAGAGAAGTTTACATTAAAAGTGGTGTCTGTATGATTCTAATGAGGCAATCTTTCGAATGAACCAAAGTTGTGTTTTGTCTGCATGGCTCCTTTAAGCGTGAACTACGCCGGCGAAGATGTCGCTCGGAAAGCATTTCAAGGTGAAGAAAAATTACGGGCTCATGTCGCTGTTCCAAGTGGGCAAGTTACCCTTCATTGGGACCCGCCGCGGCGGTTGTCTAAGGCGTTGTGCTGCTGAGCACGAGGACGAGTTCGATCCCCAGGCGGTTGAAATTATTCCAGAGCCCTCCAATACGGCGTCTCATCGCGTGCGTTACGTAGGCGCGCTAAACTCTACAATAAATCAATAATCTTCATCCAGAGGAGATGTGCTGCTACTCGACCTACAGGTGTAATACAGGGCGGCAACGCGCTTCGTGGCAGCGGCTTGTTATGGTTTTTGCGTCCATTCGCGCTTCTGTTGGTCTTCGGCAATCATCTGATAACGGCGCTACCACCATTATAAACCGACTGCGCAAGTTGTGAAAGGGGCATCGGTGGTGGTGAGGGGAACAACAGTTGTGAAAGAAGGGTCGGCGGGGTCGAAGAGGAGTGCCGGGTCCGCACCAAGTAAAGCGGCTTCACCGGAATGAAAACTTGGGGGTTTAGACATATACTGCTTCGCGGTAAAATGAAACGAAACGCAGTTCGACGAAGACAAGATACGACAGAAACGGGCGCCTGTATCCGTTCTATCTTGTCTTCGTCCACGACTGTTTAACACCACGCTTTCTTTTTCGTCAAGGATGAACCTCATTCACTCGCCTTGTCCATGCAGCGTCGTCGGCGTTGTTGTCGTCCGCCCCTCCCCCATTCTCCACGCCGCGCGAGCTGCGCTCTCCGCCGCTCACCTCCTCTCCTCTCCGATGCCCCTCTCTCGCGAGGGGTATTGGATTGGATTCGAATGGATTGGCTTGGCTTGGATTGGATTTGGATTGGATTGGATTAAAGTGGATTGTGTTGGATTGTGTTGCGTCATAGCCGCGGCAGACACACTGGCGCCGGCGCATGTGCAGTACTCTCTCTTCCGCGGTCTCCTCTCCTTCAGGCGCGCTGCGCATATAACCGGTGTGCCGCTCTCTGCGGCCTTTCGGTCGACGGTTGCTCTCCGCTTGCGCTTGAACCCCCCTCAGCGTCCAATCACACCAGGGTTCCCGCGAGGGGAGGTGGGCGTAACTTCGTTAAACTTGCTAACAAAACTTTTGTTAAACCACGAAGGCGACGTTTTCAGAGACACGCTCAAAAAATATTTCCCAGCTCTTCAAGCAACTTCGTATTTTATATAATGGACAATTAATAAAAAAATTTCCCCGCATTTCCCCGAGGGGAAGAATGTGAAAGTGCGAATGCAGGAGTTGAATTTGCGCGGTTCGGTAATGTTCGCGAAAGAGAGATCACACACACACACACAACTACAAAGAAAGAAAGATGCATTTATTCACAGACACCTATTTGTGTTGTCGTTGTACTTGATTGCTAGAGCGGATCTCAGCTTTGAAATTTCGTGTCAGTACTCCTTTAAGCGGGTGCATTAGCCCTTCTCACGCCCGATTCCTGGCCAATCCCCCACGTGGGTATGTGCCATGTCAGCGGCCAGGCAGCGCGCGCCCATCTCCCCCCGTTGCAAGGAAGACGAGGAGATTCCTGGTCAATCCCCCACGTGGGTATGTGCCATGTCCCCCCGTTGCCAAGGAAGACGAGGAGCCCGCGCACCCGCAGCTGTTGCTATGTGGACGGACGGCGGTCAACGGAATTCAGGGTCGCTTATAAAGTGCATTCGCACTTAAAATAACACTTCCTAATGAGTTTCTCCCAAAATATTAACATTGTTGTTAACTACCAGCTTGGTCTGCAGAATAGTAGGCACACCCGTTCCGGCAGGATACGCTCTACTTTCTTTTTCGTTAGGTTTAAAACATCATGTGACATTTTCCACTTATATAATACCACAGACTTCTTCGCGTTTTTGTGGCATTCTGTTCGAATATGCGGTGTTACGAATCGGCCAGCGCCGCCGTACTTTCCCGCATCACTCCTCGGCTGTGCGGCGAAGCCACTGCGTGCTCCTTTCAGCCGTCAGGCGCACCCATGTTCATTCAAGTTTCGACAAGCCGGGCCAGACGCCTCGCTTTCAACGCGCTTCAAACTCGGGCGGTTGTCAGCAACACGTCGAGACCCGCCCAAGGACACAGAGGCCCCGCGATAGCAACGGAGTCCTCCTCCCTCCCCTCTCTCGGACTCAACGTGCGCCGAGGCTACCGACTGTCACGAACTCTGGAAAGAGCGTTGTGTGTGTCTGTGACGTTCGTGGCGTGTTGGCGCTTGTTGGCGTTTTGACCGTTATCGCTTTTGGGTATAAATAGAGCTGCCCAAGCGTTGTAATCTATCCCTGTTAGAGCAGCGAATCCTTGTTGTCGCTCCGCTCGAGTCCTGTATTGTAACCTCGCCCGTCGGGGCATTGTTTCTTTGGCTTCGGCTCACCTCTCGCTATGAAGTAAACAGTTACGTTAGCCTATCAGCTCTGGACCTCTTCCCGGCTGCAGTCGGCCTTCCCGGTCGCAACAGCGGCCAATAAAGTGTTTCAATCCAAGCCAATGGGGAAACTAAGGCGAGCGCGAGACATAATGGAGGGCCATGACCACACAGACGGCCTTGATATGAGCCACGTAGATGCTAGCGCCAGATTCCTCTTTATCTAGCGTGTATAGTAAGGAGCTCTATGCGGTGTAGTGTAGTGCATTTCATACCCTCCTTTAAAGGAGGGTATGAAATGCTCATCGATGTCTCGGCGGTGTTGTCGCTTGCACCCGGCTTCTCTGGGGCAAATGCTGGGTGCTGACGTATTCTCTCGGCGTTTTTGACAAGAACTGCAGGGTTTCCGGCACGGGGCACCTTGAGCAATCTTGGTGACGGTATTGGCGACACCGCGGACCCGAGCCCCCATACATAAGTTGTGATCAACCGTGACGATATGTTTTAAGGTGAAGGGTACACTGTAAAAACAATCCGTAATTTTACGGACAAACTACAGACCAGATGGCCGTAATAAAACAGAGCCGTGTTCCGTTTGATGCAGAACAAAGAAAACACCCGTCATTTAACGGAAGTGCGCTCCGTCCCTTAGTATACGGATGCTCTCTCCGTTAGACGTCAAACGGAATCTTTTTCTGCTTTACAAAATACGGGCGTTTCCTCTGTATGATTCAGAACAGAACCAGATCAGTTTATTAATAACTGCAAGAAATGTACTGTGTCGATCGTCGGGAATCGATCGAGAAGCGAGAACTGCGTCCCGCCAACATTCGTGGCGTAATTAATGCGGCTCTGTTTCGTTAGTGTCTAAAGTTTAGTAAACTTAGTGAGGACCATGAGGCCCATACCACTCCACAAGAGCGCTGTATCTTGCCTTTACGACGCTCCGGAGACGTCGCTGCCCCGGAACTGCAAACTGCACATGCGTGTGTGACCGGCACACTTGTAGAAAATATAAGGTCATTTGCGGGCGGAAGCAGAGTTGCGGAAGGTAATTTAGTTCTTAAGGAATCAATATCGGCCGAAGTATTTAGCCTAAAGCTTAAAACCAAAGCACAGCAAGCACTATTTATGCAGTGCGAAATCGCAGTCGCAGCCAGTCACACATTTTTTGCGAGCGCTTTCTCTAAACAGCGAAGTTGATGGCGTTCAACTATTGTGGGGGTTCCCGGAACCTTAATGCGCAAGGGCTATTTAAGAAATCGCACTTTATCAGCCAGGAAATCTGTAAGCCAGCGAGTAACACCGATGTATCGCGCACGCAGGGTGGGCATCCATATAGTATACAGTTTGTTCGGCACAATTGCAGCGTTCGTGCGGTGGTGCAGTGGTCTCGAGCGTCGTGCACATTCGATCAACGTCGCGGGTTCGATTCGTCGTCGAATATTTTTGTTATTTTCTGAAGGTTCTATCAATTACGGATAGACGCGCTTTTTGAAACAGAGTGTTTGTTTTGTTACGGCCTTTCCGTACGACGGTATGTCCGTTCTTAAAATTTTTTCGGTTGTCTAAATTACGGAAATGTGTCCCGCAACATTTTACCAGCAGCTTTCTCCGTAAAATTGGCCATTTTTTAGTGTATAAACCTCAAACGGTGGCCGTCAGAGCCCAAGCAAAGCTCCGGCGGATGGGCTCCCTGTCTGTTTACCAGGCAGGGAGCTCCGGGACCTCTTCAACCATCAGGGTAAGGCTGATGAAGAAAGAACCCCCGTCCCCTGCTTCTATACTATGATCTGTGGCATTTTCTACCCCCCCCCTCCCAAACGTGATCGGTCCCTGAATAGGGGCCGCACCGAAGTATCCTTTCCTCCTTTTTCTTGGATCTCTATTCCAAAGCCCGATAATTTCTGGCACTTTTTGGTAATGTAATCCCTGGATAAATCAAAACCCATCACTTCCCAGTCTGTCTTTCTTATTTCCAAGTTTCTTGAAAGCCTTGTAGGCAAATCGTACAAGGCTAAAAAGGTCACAACGAGAGAAGTCCTAATTGAAGTCCAAAACAAACAACAATCCTGTAACCTCTTGAAACAAACGCGTATGGTCGATGTTGACATCAAGATCACGCCTCATTGCAGCCTCAATAGCTGCCAGGGCGTGATCAACGATCCTGCAACCTCTTGAAGCAAACGCGCATGGTCGATGTTGACATCAAGATCCCGCCCCATCGCAGCCTCAATAGCTGCCAGGGCGTGATCTCTGATAGAAATCTAATAAATGAGACTGAAGCAGGTCTGCTCGACGGCCTTCGCGATCAGGGTGTGACAGCAGTGCGGCTAATCACGATACGCCGAAACGACTAAATAGTAGCTACTAAACACATAATCTTGACGTTTGACCGCTCAACACTTCCTGAGTTGGTCAACGCAGACTTCATGAGATGTCCCGTCCGACCCTACGTGCCAAACGCACACGCCGCTGCTTCAAGTGTCACTTGTTTGGGCACGGCAAAACCTCTTGCCGTGGTAAACCGACGTGCGCAAAATGTACAGCACACGATCACCTAACCGACAAATGCGAATCCGAGAGCTTCACCTGTGCGAACTGCCAGGGACCGCACGCTGCCTATTCTAGGGGCTGTAAAAAATTCAAACAAGAAAAATAGATCATTGCCTTGAAAGTAAACGAGAACATCACCTTTCCAGAGGCGCGAAAGAGGTTCGCCTCTTTCCCCCCGGGGAGGTACGCCGACGCGGCTCGCCGGGGGGCGGAGCGGCGTCTGGTCTCGGCGGGGACCCAGTACGGCGAGTAGGACCTGGTCCCGCCCCCGCCCCCTATCGGGTTGCCTCCGGTGGCCCAACCCGCCACCACACCGCCTGCTCAGTCAGCAGTGGCTGTGGTGGCAACCACGTCCGTTGGGGATGCTGCTGCATCCACTGGTTCCTCTCCACCGGACCGAAGCACACGCGAGGGCACGGTGGAGATGGAGACAGAGGAAAGCACAGTAGTTCCCACCCCCGCCGCACCACCTGTGCCACCCGAGGCTCCACTGACGCCCTCGGCGGTCGCGGCTCACACGAAGGGCACCAGAAAGGGTGCCAAGTCCGAGGGGTGTGGTACGCCGGGTACCCCTTCCAAATCTGATGATGAGATGGATGTGGGGCCTTTCCTGTCTGCTTTGCAGAGGAAGGAGCGGGTCGCTCCATCTAAACCTCCAGAGAAGGTGAAAAAACCCCTCCCAAGAGTGCAAGCCCCGAAAGACCTAACGTAAACCACTCCAGCATCTCTAACACACCATAATGGGAAAAGAAAACATAGTTCAATGGAACTGCAGAGGCCTTCTGAATAATCTTGACTGCATGCCAATAAGCCAAGTTTAATGTGTGTCCAGGAAACACACCTGAATTCCAAGCACACAAATTGAATAGTTACCTGGTATATAGAAAGGACAGGGTTGGCTGCACACACTCTTCTGGCGGTGTCGCCATAATCGCCCGCAAATCCTTAGCTTGCCACCCTGTCACCTTGAACACTATCCTTGAGGCTGTAGCCATCCGCAAAATAATATTTAATAGGTTGATAACGGTATGCTCCATTTACATTCCCCATGATCTTGCACTTTCGTGCTCCGACTTTGAGGCGCTGGTCGACCAGGTGCCTGAACCATACATCCTAACAGGCTACCTAAGGCACACAATTCTCTTTGGGGCTCTTCTCGCAAGGATGCCCGAGGTCGCGTGATAGAGAAGTTTTTAACATCCTCTGGAGCATGCCTTTTGAACAATAAACAGCCTACATACCATAACATAGGACGCAACACATACTCATATCTTGATTTGGTTATTGGCTCCGCAGTTGTCTTTCCTTGTCTTGAGTGGGGCGTGGGTAGTGACCACTATGGTAGTGACCACTACCCCACCTTACTAACATATATAGATAAAGGCCCATGCAGTCCATCTTCCCAAAACAGGTTCAATGAAGCAAGAGCTAACTGGAACACATTTACAGAGACATCCAAAGTACACTACACATCCATAGGACACATACACATTGAAGAAGCTACCCAACTGCTCACGGCGCACATCCTCCACGCCGCCGAAAGGTCCGTTACCAACGCCTCTGGTGCTCCGTGCAACCAGAGGAGGCCATGCTGGAATGAGGACTGTAGGCGGGCGCGAGAGGCCCAGAACAAGGCGTGGGGTATCCTGCGTCGGTACCCCACGTCGGGTAACCTCATTTTGTTCAAACGGGCCAAGGCGTTAGGAAAACGTGTGCGCCGTGAGGCAAAACGAGAGTTGGCACACCTTCTTGACATATATAAACTCCTACACAGGCACACCGAAAGTCTGGACACGAATACGAAAACTAAAAGGTCAACAGACACACAGCCTGCCCCTGGTCAGTACAACAGGGGACACACTGGAAGACCAGGCTAACACACTTGCCCAACACTTCGAACACGTGTCCAGTTCAGCACACTACACAAACAATTTCATGAAACACAAAACATCTGCAGAAAAAAGCCCTTACAAGACCAGGACAAATCAAATACTTTTTTCAACTCTGAATTCACTCTCTATGAGTTGAGGGCTACCATGAGCACGTGCAAACCTTCAGCTCCAGGCGCAGATAAGATTACATACACCATGATACAGCACCCATACCCAGACACTCTTGAAACACTCTTACACCTATACAATAACATATGGCTTTGGGGGCACATTCCACGCTCTTGGAGGGCGGCTATAATAGTGGCTTTCTTGAAGGAAGGGAAGGACCCTTCCTCTCCCGACAGTTATCGTCCCATTTCCCTGACAAGCTGCCCGTGTAAGCTCTTCGAGAACATGATAAACAGGAGACTCGTGTACTTGTTAGAGTACAACGTTCTTCTCGAGAGCTGCCAGGCAGGCTTTAGGGCGGGGCGATCTACCAACTCGTTGCGTTAGAGTCACAATTAAATATGCTTTCCTCCACAAGCAGTACTACATGACAGTATTCTTTGATCTTGAAAAGGCGTACGATACTGCTTGTTGGTACGGCATCCTCAGTGATTTGAAGTCCTTTGGGTCGGTTAACATGATGAACACGCTTGCCAGTTACCTGTCTGAAAGAACGTTTCGCGTGCGAGTTGGAACTGCAGTCTCTAGGGTTCATGTGTAGGAAAAGGGCGTCCCGCAAGGTGGAGTTTTGAGTTGCACTTTGTTTATTCTAAAAATGAATTCTCTTCGGAAGGCACTGCCACCATCGATTTCCTGTTCAATCTATGTAGACGACGTTCAACTCTCCTTCAAATCGTGTAACTTGTCCATCTGCGAGCGCCAAGTCCAGCTTGGTGTGAACAAGCTAGCCGACTGGGCAGATAGCAATGGTTTTAAATTTAATCCAGGAAAGTGCACTTGGGTGTTGTTTTCCTGGAGGCGTGGCATTCGGCCGTTTCCAGACATTCAACTCCACGGTGTCTCTACTCCGGTCAAAAAGGAACACAAGTTTTTAGGTATAATCTTCGACGAAAAGCTCACATTTATCCCACACATAAAACAACTAAAGCATAAATGCCTAAAAACACTGACTATCCTGAAGGTTCTCTCGCACTTTTCTTTTGGTGCTGGCAAACAACTTCTTTTACGTGTTTTTACCAGCCTAAAAGGTGACGATTGGACTATGATAGCGTTGGCTATGGATCAGGCACTGAAACATCCCTCAGAATGCTGGACGCAGTGCTCCACCTGGGGCTCCGCCTGGCGTGTGGCGTTTTCCGGACTAGTCCAGTTGAAAGCCTGCATGTCGACAGCAACAAATGGAACCTACAACGTCAGCGAGCATACACAGATCTCCTTTATGCTTTTAAAATTTCATCCGTGCCTCACCATCCTTTTAAATCAGTTTTTTTATGATACGTCCATGACTGAACTCCTTTTAAATCGTCCATCGTTTTCTGCGCCCTTCTCTTACAGAGTTAGAGAGGAAGCGTCAGAGCTTTCTGTCTATTTTTTAGACAGCATCAAAACTTCTGTAACAGATTTTATAGCACCATGGCATCTCCGCCCTGTATCATGTGACACATCTTTCACACATGTAGATAAAAACCGAGCTCCCACATGTGCAATTCAGCAGCACTTCTTTTATTTGCAGCAGAAGTATCAATGTTCTGAATTTTATACGGACGCCTCTAAAACTGCCACCTATCTGTCCTGCGCGGCGCATTGGCCCGGCCTTAAAGGGGTCGTGAAGAGAAAATGCATTTGTCTTTGCTTAATTTTGTCTGCTTGAACGACCTTTTAAGAACATAAATCCCAAATATTTTCACAATTCATTGCTTCTGGAATTTAGGAGGCGCCGTTGAAATTCTCGTTTTGAGACGCATCGTAAGCGACCATGCGCGCACCGTCGGTCGGCAGCGCAACTAGAATGACGTCAGGCCAAGTACATTCGAGAGTTCAACGTGGTTCAATGTTCTTTGTGTATAATGTTCTGCAAAGCTGAAACCCAATATTTTAAAAATAATGCATGCTTTCTTCGTTGCCAAAAAACAGTTTGCTATCCGCGTGAGCGGTGCCGTGACAGCTTTAGTTGTCTGACAACTATTGCAGCAGAACTCAGACCTACTGGGTGTTTGTACAGTTTGTAGCCAGTTTCCCTGCCGATTTTCAGGTTATTTTGCCGATTTCTCTTCGGAATCTTATCTTATTGTATGAAACGGCCCAAGACCGCTCAAGCAAAAAAATTGTGCCCCGTTCGTGATTCGAACTTGCGACCTCCGGGCCAGCCTAACGTTACGGCCAGCCTAATCGGACACTTTATCCACTACACTATCGACGTGAGACGCGCACGGCGAAAAACTGCTGCATAAAAGCCTCGTCGCATTTGTAACCCAGAAGTCTGTCGTGTTTTCATAAATTAAGATCAACCCAGAGCTTTAACCACCAACTTACTGTTGAGCGTTTCTGCAAAAATCCAAAGCGGAGCGTATACAATCAACAAAACAGCGTTAACAGCATTGTTTATTGCAGGAAACAGGAAAGCAATCGTCGAACTGCGTGATGTTGGGACTCGGCGACTCGGCGCTGTATCGCTGCTTCTCGCTAGTTATTTTTGCGCTTGATGAATGAATGATGGATTGGTTTTAAGTTCCGACTATTCGAAGGTCCTTCGATAAATGTGTTTATGTAATAAACTCTCATTTTAAGTGGTGGGTCATGCATCTCGTCAGGTCAGAAGTTTCACGTTCGCGCAACTCACATCACAGGCTACGTGAGACAGACGTCGGCAAACTTGTGCGAGAATATCGGCTAGCAAAACGACAGTTTAGGCTCGTGGAAAACAGCGTAAACAGTTTACGAATGCCCAGTTTAGATTAAACTAGGTTACTTCTGCCTGCGCCACTCGCCGGTGTTGTTGAGTGAAAGTTCGACCATGTTGATCAGTCGTATCAGAGATCAGACGTCTCCCGTTCCGTTGCAGGGCGAGTTTCATCATGGCGCCGATGTTGTAGCTTTATCTGACCCTTTGCAAGCCCGCTCTATGCCGACATACTGTGCAGACGAGGGAGAACTATGATTGGCATCTTACTGACTTACTGAAGCGTCACTTCACGAGTTGAGGAGGAAAGCCACGGTGAAACCGTAACTGCATTTATTTACCTATTTGCCGATATCGGACGACGAAACGGGTATGCATTGGTTGTTTATCAAGGTTCCACGGGTATAGGCGCACACACAACACAGTTTTTTTGAAAATCTCTTCACGACCACTTTAATGTCAGTAGAGCTCTCAATAGTAATACTAGTATCTTTACGGCAGAGGCTTACGGTGTACTTCTTGTTGTTAATCATATACTTCAAAGCCATATCCCACGATCCATTATATATACAGATTCTCTCAGTATTGTGCGGGTATTGTCGTTAACAAAGTCTTCCAAAAAGCATGTTGTCAGTCTGATAGTCAAGGGTATTATGTCCGTGTATGTCCACAAATTTGAACTGGTCCTTTGCTGGGTCCCTGGCTACTGTGGTATAGCCGGGAACGAAGCAACGGATCGAATGGCTGCTGCGGCTACACTCATGAATTCAGTAGACATAACCACGTTACCCTACACCGACGTGAAACCACACATCAGACAACAACTTCGCAAAACATGGCAAACGCACTGGAGTGATCAGACAGACAAGTTACACGTAATAAAACCAAACTTGGGACCATACACCACCGACACACGCAATAGATACACTGAAGTCGTCTTGGCTAGATTACGGATAGGGCACACACATACAACGCACTCGCACCTTCTCACTGGACCTCTGTGCAGCAGGTGCGGAGAGGCCCTATCCGTGATCCACATCCTCATACAATGTAAGGCACTAGGCACGACGCAAACACTTCCCACAACTACACACACGACATATTCCACCACACCGATCATTATCCTTAGGAGACGATGCCATGTTTTCTGTTCAGCGCATCTTTAAGCTCCTATCAGAAGTTCCCTTCTTTCAACTCATCTCATACCACCCATAGTTTTACCTCTGGTTCTATGCACCAGCCACCTTATGTATCTTTTAACCACTCTTGTTCTTCACCCTGGCCCTTTGCACCAGCCATGCTCAAAGTCTTTAACTGAGTTTATTCGTGTTCCTTCCTCATCAAATAACTTTGTGTTTGGCGCTCTTTGCCCATGTCGGCCTTGCGCCATTAAACTCAAACCATCATCATCAAGAACTGCAGGGTTTCACTTGGCCTGACGTATGCCCTCGAATGACGTCAACACCCTCCACTTTCCAGAGGATCTGGACACTTAATCTTTACCAGAACACATGGGGCGGGGGTTCCCATATTTCACCGGCCCCTTATCAGCCGTCATGCGATTTCGATGCTTGTGTTGTCGTTTTTTTCCATAAAAGGAGGCCAAAGATTACGGCCGGACTCGCAAAAACTGAGGAAAGCCTAGACTGTAACCAGAAATGAACTAAAATGTGTCTGAATAAGAAACAGCGTATATGGCGTATAATACCCGATTTTTAAAATAACGTCAAATTTTCAGCGGTCCTGTCACCACCGCAAGCTGTTTCCGGCAACGAAGATGGGCGCTAAGCAGCCAATTAAAAATCCCTGGAAATAGATCACATGTGGTCGCGGAAAACAGTCACGTAAGAATCCTCGGCATGGCCATGCAGAGAAGACGAAAGGAGACAATCGCCAAATCCAGGAAATCTTTGGCCATTCGACCTAGCTGAAAAACGCCTGTACAGTAGAAGAGCAGGAAAGAAAGAAGAAATTACAAAACTAAGCAGGCATTGACCATGAGTCGTATATCGTACAACCTGCCGTACCAGACGCTTACCTGCATTGAAGAATGTCCAGTAGCACGCCCCTCTGGGCAGCATGTAGAGAAGCCCCCAACCGCCAAATTTTCCGAATTAACGCATGGGTCTTTAAATTGTGTCTTAATACCTGTTGAGAAATCTGTGATGCCACTTTCCTCGGCTCGGAAAACCAAGCTTGGGACCTGTCATCCTATGGAATATAGACACGCGTCCAGAAAAAAAAGGCTGTACGCCATGATGGATATGTTGCCGATCCAACGACGTTCCATAAATACCCTCCCCAACCAAAAAAAACATAGATAGAAATATTCGCGGCAACGCGCGACAAGCAATGACCAAATTCTTTCTGGGAAAGTTGAAAACTCATCATACACCAACGCCGGGACGTCCGAAAGCACGAAGACAACAATTCTCGTAGTGGTGTACTGTGAAAACCGCTGTGATTTTGTTACCCTCCCAAACAGAGGAACCAAAAAGAGGATATGAGAGCCATCCTCTTCATGATGCGCCTAGCGAAAATATCTAACAGATGATTAAGCATCGTTATACAATCTCAAAAGTCCGTTAGTCTGTTGGCGGCTGACCGAGTACATAAACGCATTCTCCAGTCCAGAGGCAAGAAACGTCACATCACATTAACAGCTAGACACGAAGCTCTGGAGGGGACCGACGCCGTCCAAGATCCACCCGAACCCTAATACCCTGGTTCTTGTTGCCCACGACTACCACACTCCCCTCCACGAAACTTATGGAGAACGTTTCTTTACCCTACGCCTAAGAACACCATCCTTCCCCTCGTCACATAAGATCTCAGCGCCGAAGATTCGCCAACTCTCTCCAATATACAAACCAACCCAGATGTCTACAAATATAAATGGGCAAAGAGGCCTAATAGATAACGTACGACATTATCTTAAAACTGTGCTATATACTAAGAAACACCCACTCTCTTCTGCAAAACCTGGTCATATCCAAAATTATGCTCTGGGGTGAACAACTCAGGGGTGAGCGGTCCGGGCAGCCGAACGAGAACGTTCCTGAACCGCTTTCTGTATCACTGCAGGATAGCGGCTAAATGGTACAAGCCGGGCATGTCATCTCCTTCCACAACCAGGGACGCCATCACGTCAGCACGCTGGCCCGTTGTAGTCGCTGCAAAGACACGTGGCTTCAGCAGCTTCTGCGCAACATTGGCCCGTCTTCTGCGCATGCGGGGAGGACTCGGTGACGCCCCCGTCGCCCATATATACCCGGCCAGCAGCTACGCCCCATCAGAGTGGTCCGGGCAGCCGAAAGACGACGTCACTGAACCGCTTTCTGTATCACTGCAGGTTCAGTTCATACATTTATGTGTACAATACTATCTGATGTACAGTCGGCAAAAGGCTTGTCTATAACGCTCGAACGCCGTGCTCCGGACTGCGCGGGAGACACCTAGTGATAACGCCTGGTTTGAGATGGGTGGATAGTGAGCCTGCGCGGCCCGTATCAGCGCGAAGGCTGTGTCCCTCCTCGCTGTGCCCGTCGCCTTGACTTCCACATCTTTTTAAACCGTAATAAGCACTGCATGCCTGCGCTGCCGGGCCGGGAAACAAAAGCGGAGGTTACCCGCCTTAGCGCGCGCTGTGCGAGTTTTAAAGACGATAGTCTTTCTTGGGCTACTTACACCCAGAAATTTTGGTCTGCCTGTATGTCTGCCTGTCTGTCTGTCCGTCTGTCTGTCTGTGACTCGATTCAGCCACCCGGCAAAAGTAGAACAGTGCCTGCGCAATAGTCTTATATAGTCACCGCTAAGTCTACCCGTCTAAGTCCGGTGTAATGTTCATACCTGTAAACATTGTTGAAGAAGAACAAGCAAATATACGAGAACAAATTAATACAGAAGTGATGCTTGCAGTGTTCCTTTATAAAAAATTATACATGCTTGACTTTGGCGAAATTAAATACTTCATAAACTCCAGAAAAAAAATTCACTTCGCCGTCGCCTGCTGTCGCCCGTGCCACTATAGCTTCTTGCGGCATTTTAAGGAATCAACCGGCAACAGTTACGAAACGTTCCACTAGATAGGTTCCACGTTCTGCTTTCAACGCACGTGGAGTAGGGAAACACGGTTCTATAAACGTTGAAGTAGGGCGCCTCGATTCACGCGCGTCTTCGCCGTACGGCAGCGTTGGCATCGAGACACTCGGCCTGGAGCAGTGGAACGCGGTAAATTTAAAATGATTTTATCAAACCTTTGGCGTCTTCACCTTGGGAGGAGCGCGACGCAAGAGGAACAACATGAGAGGTGAGCGGGAAAGCGAAGGGAGGCATTTACTTGGCAAAAGTCAATAAAGACTATCGTCTTTTGACGACATTTGCAACAAAAGAAGCCGATACGCGGCCAATTTTTTTCGTCTGCATTAGCTTTGGCGCACAGCTGTTCATTGCGTTATCCTTCTGCCAATAGCTGCATAAGAACCGGGTGCATCACTATCCGGTTTCTAGGCTCGGCTTTGCACGTCACTGCTGACGGGCTAACGCCGACATACTTAATGCACTGTGCAAGCAATCACGGACCAATATCTAGTCACTCTAAAACACCGGCAGCGATGCGTTTTCGCCGATTGTTGTTCGCTGTCTTGCATACAGAAAAAACAACAACTCATGTCTAAACTGCGTAGGGTGCCGCAAAAATTAAGCGTTTAAGGTAGCTAAACGCAGCCAACGCTGTACTACTATTCGCTAATCTCCACTATTGTTTCCCAGCCCGGCAGTGCAGGCAGCGCTTCTGACTGCGAAAAGGGTACGGAGGGCAAGGCGACGGGCACAGCGACAAGGAAAACAGCCATCGCGATGATGGGGGTCGCGCATGCTCGCATTCTACCGGTCTCAAACCAGGCGTTATCACTAGATGTCTCCCGCGCAGTCCAGAGCACGCCGCTCGCGCGTTATAGACAAGCCTTTTGCCAACTGTACTGCGGCTGCTTGGATTGCTCTGAGTGTTGTGTTGGTTGAAACTGTGTTCTCCAGGAATACTTAACGCATTAGGATGGCAAAAGATAACAAGGAAGCTGATACTTTGACCGAATTCGCAAAGGACGTCGGAGATAAACCACCAACTAGCATTAAATAAATCGCGAAGATCCTGGTTGAAATGACGTCGAAGTTCATCGAGGCCATGAATAAGTTGACAGCGACGGTAACAACTCTTGGGTCCTCAATCACCGATATCAAAACAGATTTGATTGATTGTGGGGGTTTAACGCGCCGACGCAACGCAGGCGATGAGGCGCGCCGTAGTGGAGGGCTCCGGATTAATTTTGACCACCTGGGGATCTTTAACGTGCGCCGAAATCTCGTACACACGGGCGTTTTTGCTTTTCGCCTCCATCAGAAAAGCGGCGATATCAAAACAGAGCTTACTTCTGTCACGACTTCAATGAAATTCATGAATGACTGTTTCGAGGAATTCAAGGGTGATGTAAAGTCTATCCGGGAGGAGGTCAGTGAAGTCAAGAATCGGAGCCTTGAGTGTCACCGCGGAAGTGAGAGGTTGAACTGCGAAATGAAGGACGTGAGAAGGTAACTTGTGGAGCTGAATCAGTACAGCAGAAAGAATAACCTTGAGCTGAAAGGCGTCCCGCTTAAAGAGAACGAGGACCTAAAGGAAACGCTGATGCAAATCACTACCCGCCTAGGTGTTGACGTTCCTGCTTAGGATGTTGACGTAGTGCATCGAGTAGCTTCAAAGGGGCTTTCTAACGTCATTGTTAAGTTTAACTCAATGTCGACTCGAGATAGTGACCTGCAGCGTGCCAAAAAGAACAGATTAAACACGGCGATGCTTGTATTTGCAACAGACGAACCAGTTTACATCAACGAACATCTGCGCCCTGAAAACAGAGTTTTGCTTGGCAAAGCGCTAAGCGCAAAGCGTAAGAAAAACTGCAAATTCGCTTGGGTTTCTGACGAAAAGATCCTAATAAGAAATGTTGAAAAAGCGAAGGTTATTCACATATCTTGCGGAGATGACCTCGTCACAGTTATGTAGTCACCTACCCAGTCCTAGCGCTTTATTAAGGTACCAAGGCTTACCTTTACAATAAATAATGTTCAGGTTCAACAGCTTCCTGGCCCAACGAGCTCGTCAATATTCCACTGCAATGTTCGAAGTATCAGAAAGAACTTTGATTTACTTGTAGCACGGTTGTCTGAGCATGCGCAACCGCTTCATATCATTGCAATCACGGAAACGGGACTGCAAAAAGGTGAGGAGGTTGTAATCGCTGATTATAGGTTTACCTCACAGCCAAGAGAGTCGAGAAATCGCGGTGGCGGTGTCGCACTTTTTGTTCATAAAAATTTTTCTTTCATATCCTCGCCACCAATTTCGTACAGTGATTCTTTTATGGAAGCCTTGTTCGTGAAGCTAGAATTCCCTCTCATTGTTGCTGTCATCTATCGGCCTCCCAATTTACTGACTGATTGTAGGGTTTAACGCGCCGACGCAACGCAGGCGATGAGGCGCGCCGTAGTGGAGGGCTCCGGATTAATTTTGACCACCTGGGGATCTTTAACGTGCGCCGAAATCTCGTACACACGGGTGTTTTTGCTTTTCGCCTCCATCAGAAAAGCGGCCGCCGCGGCCGGGAATCGAACCCGCGACCTCGTGCTCAGCAGCGCAACGCCTTAGCCACTGAGCCACCGCGGCGGGTGGCCTCCCAATTTAATAGCGCTTTCCATTGGGCGAACAGGAGCACTTCTAACTGCACCCAAAGTGCTCTCGCGAGTTCTGGCGTCTTCCAGTGGTCGGGCAGGAGCAGGGGCGTTGTGTTTCATTGGTCAAGCAGGAACACTTTTTTGGCGCCGAGAGCAGCCGAAAGCAGTTCTCGGTGCTCCGTCGCCAGCGGCGGAGTAACAGGGAACGCCGAGGAAGTCACATGACCTCTTTTACGTCATTTCTAGTTTTATCCCCGGGTGGCGGAGGAAAAATGGCGGAATCCAGCAGCCGCGATAGTCGCTCAGAGCGTACGGCAGCAGCTAAGCGCGGCCGTCTGGACGATGCTGCTACTTTTAGATGATGAAATCACCACAGATTCAAGCGCAAACTCATCTTTGGACAGCAGCAGCAGCAGCAGCGACGACGACGACGATTTGACATTGCATGAGTTTATGTTCGAGCACCTGTTCACCCCGCCGGAGCAGCGACCGAAGGTAGAGTCGTATCTGGAAAAGACGGCAGATGCTGTTATCGTTGGCAGCTAATTTTTGGGAGATACGATGGTGACCCTATCATAGATATGAACATCCGCTCGGTTTCTTCATTCGTCGCCATGCGGAAGGCAGACACAAAACCATCGGCACGTATCTGGCAAAACTGGCGAGGAACAGCGTGCGGACAACACGAGCGCGCGCAATCCTCCTGGAAGCGAGAGTGAGAAAAGTTTGGTCACATGACTCTTGACATCACGCCCTCCCCCTCTTTTCACTGCTCCCAGAGCAGCGCGAATGTTTCATTCGCGGAACGAAAGCACAGGTCCCCGTTACTCCCGTGTGCTGCTCTGGCTGCTCGCTCCACTTGCTCCTGTTCTCCTAATGGAATTCGCCATAAGTCTTTCGCCACCCGCTTTTCTTGCTAAACTAGAAATGATGTTCATGACAAATAACAACAACGTGCACTGATCCCGCTGCGGTAGTTGGGGACTTTAACCTTGATACTAGTCATGATGCGCATAAGGATTACTCATTCCTGTTGCAGTCATTCAACTTCAGAAATGTTATAACCACCCCCACGGCGTGTTACAAGTGTATCTTCATCAATTATAAATCACGCACTAACAAATATAGTTACCGACGTTCACGTTGGTTTGTTCAATGAAGCCATTGCGGATCATTCTTAAATCTTTATTGTACTTAATAAATTAATCCAAACTAAGAAGGAACATCTACGACATATTATCAGGACGGATTACATGATGCTGAGACAGAGCCTCTTGCAAGTCAGTTTCGGCGATATCTACGACAATGATGTTAATACTGAGTTTTGGAACCTAATAAGAATTCTTAAAAACGCAGTTGTTGATTGCCGTCGCGGGCTCTCTACACGTTCATATCAATTACCAATCTGCCCTTGGATGAATGAAGAGATTTTGCAACTATTAAAAACAAAGAATTTTTGGTACAATAAATGAAAACGTCAAAAGACAAACATTCACTATTTAGGTCAGTACAAGCTACAACGCAGTAAATGCATTGTGATAATCAGAGCACGTAAAAAACAATACTACTCACGCTACATGCAGGAGGCATCTGGCCATACACGCAAAATATGGGGTATCATAAACGAGGTTACCGGGGGCCGTCAATCACAGCGTGTTACTCCTGACAGCGTTGACAACAGCACTATCGAAGCGTTAACACCTTCTTTTCTGGTATAGGCAAAGCTCTGGCAGACAAAATTCCCCGCTCTGTAGACAGCTACATTGCGTCCAACCCAGTTGGCAATACGTTTGTGATGTATGGTATTGAACTTTCCGAAGTGTTCACATTATTAAAAATCTTTCAACTAACAAATCTGCTGGGCTAGACCAAATTACAGCACGATTGTTAAAAGAAATCGTAGATAGTTTGTGCAAACTTTATGCAATCTATTTAATCATTGTATACAAAATGAAACTTACCCTTCCATAAAAAATTGCAAAAGTAATCCCAGGTTACAAAAACGGCGAGAATTCCGATCTTTCTAGTTGCAGACCGATATCTGTTCTTTGCGTTGTAAATAACATTTTTGAAACACTCCTATCAAACCGCATAAATAAGTTTTTACACAAGTACATGGCTTTTTGTCCTCAGCAACATAGATTTCGGCCTAGTTATTCTACGTCATCTGCAGTGTTGACATTGGCTCAAACGAATAACACGGCCCTAAACAACAACAAGCAAGTGGGAGTTGTTTTCCTTGACTTACAAAAAGCATTCGATACGATTGATCATTCAATTCTTTGCCATAAATTAAAGGAATACGGAATACATAATCAAGCCTATGAGTCATTTTCTAATTACATCAAAAACAGACAGCAGGCTGTCGTGATGAACGATATTACACTGCAATATCTGAACACAGGGGTGACACAGGGATCAGTTCTCGGGCCGCTGTTCTTTTCACTTTACATCAACGACTTGCATCATGTATTAAGCTCTTCCGAAATTATTGTGTATGCCGATGATACAGCATTAATATGTACGGCAGACAATGTTTCGGAATTAAAAACTCAAGTAAACGCAGAACTGAAAAAAATTCCCAGTGGTTTCTTGCTAACAGGTTAACGGTTATTGCCAACAAAACGAAGTACCTTATATTTCATTCCTGCGGGAAATTAATTAGTTACGAAGATGCTAAGACTAAATTTACAACTGCATACTGGAACGTACGGACACATTTAAATACCGTGGGTTTATACTAGATAATCACTTTGACTGGGCAGGTCAAATAAATGCCGTCCGTGCAAAGCTGGCTTCCGGCTGTCACGCGCTTTTACAAGCTAGAGGCTACTTCGACAAAAGCATTCTGCGGGCGCTTTACATTGCATTCATCAATAGTCATCCAACTTACTGCATGCAATCGTGGCCCTGACTTATGATTCTCATCTGGATCTCCTTCGGAGATTACAAAAGCCTGCCATAAGATGGCTGTTATTTAGAACGCTAAAAATACTACCCTTCGATCTTTTGCGTGAATACAAGACGACTGTTTGTGTGGATAGTATTGTAAATACAATAAACAATTTGATGTCTCGTTATTTTATTCCTCTGTTCGCCCTACTGGAAGTCTCACGTTCGGTGACTTTAACTTGGCGCCAGGAAATAACCTTTATGGGGAGAGAATAATGCAATTCACAGGGATAAAAATCTGGAATAGTTTACCCACTGAATTGAAGAGATCACACAATGCTGCGGTAAAACTAAAAAATCAATTCTTGAGCAGGCGGTAACTGCTGCTTTTTTTTCTTTGGTGGCAAACACTTATATTTGTACAGTTATACACTGGTGAAACTTGTAAACCTAGCCTTTTTTCCTCTTTAGAACACCCGTGATAGTTATCGTGTTTTTTGTATTTTAACTCATGTTTCTGGGCGTGTCCACAGAGTGATCTGTCATAACTTTTTGATTGTATGCGCAAGTGTAGTTCTGTTTTTTTGTGACCCGATTGTTTAAGGAGAGAAAGACTTCTCTGCTGTGTAAAAGTGTATGCTCATAATTACGCAGAAGTGATACAGTGTCTGTACAGCTGCATCTGTATTATGTGTAATTGATATTCCCGCTTCTGACCATTACTTTTCTTATTCGATTCTGCACTTGCCTCTGGCTATGGGTCCAATCAGTGTTTGTAAACTTCATGAGACAAATGGTAATAAACGTTCAATCAATCAATCAATCAATCAATCAATCAACTCAAACATTGCATATCACAGTTATACCGACACATGACAGCCTGGTCTTGCCAGCTTGTCATTTCAATATCAGCGGGAGCTGATTATGGGGCCTTGAATTTCGGTTTCAACCTTTCGGGTCTACCATCTCTACACCCCCTTCGCCAAACTTTGCACTAAATCCTACTCAACGAAAGTATTCCTCTCCCTCTCTCTCTTGGTGTGCGTTATTGAAAACCAAAATGTTGTCAGGAAACACCTTAAAGCTCTGACACTTTCTCTCTCTCTGGAACTTTCTTCCCTCTTTTCCCAACACCCCGGAGCCGAAACTTTTCAAGCCCGCATCTTAGGCCACACAAAGCGCAAATAAGATCTGTGTTTTCTGTAGCGCGGTGACTGAAACCTTTCAACTAGTCCAGCTCTCGCCACTGAACTTCAATAGATGAAAAGCATAAATGGCAAATGCAACCACTCCGCTCCAAAACGCTCCCTCAACGCCGGAGTAATGCTATCGTGTCATACATCTTAAGTCCTACATGTACAGCAGTGAGCTGAAGTAAACGGACCACGGGAACGGTGGCCAAAACTAATCGCTGCGCCGTCTAGTTGCTCGGCGACTGCGATCGAGACCGCGCACAGCGCAGGCGCAGCCTAGCAGTACAGCACAGATGCCGCTATCGCTCGCTTCTTCGCGACTGCGCCTTGTTTCGATAAATCAGCGCCGGGTGAACCACACCGCGCGGTTAGAGGAACACTGCCGGGAACCGCCCTATCATTGAAAATTAGGGACTAACCAGATATGCGGCAATGGTGCTACGCTGCCAGACAGCGTACTGTGGCTGCGTTGGGCTCGTAGCCTTTTTTTTTATTCTTCGGTGTCACGAGGTCAAAGCGAGAAAGATTGATTGATGGTAGGGTTTAACGCGCCCACGCAACGCAGGTGATGAGGCACGCCGTAGTGGAGGGTTCCGGATTAATTTTGACCACCTGGAGATCTTTAACTTGCGCCGAAACCTCGTACACACGGGCGTTTTTGCTTTTCGCCTCCATCAGAAAAGCGGCCGCCGCGGCCGGGAATCGAACCCGCGACCTCGTGCTCAGCAGCGCAACGCCATAGCCACTGAGCCACCGCGGCGGGTGACAACTACGATGTTCTGGGGGGGGGGGGTTGCCGCTGAGGATTCCTTTTCCCGTGGGTTTGAGATGAGTGCCGATGTAGGAGGTCTTCCCGCCGACCCCTGCAGCTGTAACGTTGAGCGGGTAGCGTATCCTGGGAGAACATGAACAAGATTAGCTTTCTTCAGAGAGTCGCTCATAATATGCCTTAAGGTCGTCAATGCCTACGGGACCCGTATCCCGCCCTCCGTGCAGGTTGCGAAGGCGATACGTCCGCCGAGATGTGCGCTTTGTTACCTCATAAGGACCTTCCCATCGGTCAGCCAGGAAAGCCGCAAACCCTTTTGCTACATCGCTCAACGGATGTGTACGGCGGAGTACCAGGTCACCCACGGAAAACTCAACCTGGCGCCGCCCCTTGTCGTACTGCTGGCGCTGTTCGAGGCGTGCCAAGTCCAGGTGCTGCCTGGCCTCCTGGAGGGTCTCGTTCAGGCTGCTGCGAAGATCCTGCGCATACTTAACATAAGTGCGAGGGCGCACCTCGACCTGGTCACTGAAAGAGTGTTCCATAGGAAAGCACAAGTCGCGACCGAAAAGCATGGCTGCTGGTGTGAACCCGGTAGAGCGATTGACCGTAGTCCGAGTGGCAAACGCCATTTCCGTGAGGCGAGGATCCCAGTCTTTGTGACGTTCGGTGAAGGCCACCAGAATCATCTTCAAGTTTCTGTTGACCCGTTCTGTAATGTTTGGTTGTGGATGGTATGGAGTAGTCTTCTTATGTACTGCGCCCAGAACCGAACAAGTGTCCACGAAGTTCTTGCTGGTGATGTACGTCGCATTGTCTGTTACGAGCTGTTCTGGAAAGCCAAAGCGGGTGAAAGTATCCAACAACTTCTCCCAGATTCACTTAGAATCAAGTCTACGTAACGCGTACAGCTCGACCCACTTGGAGAAATGATCTGTGACGACCAGAAGGTAACGATTGCCCTTCACTGATCTTGGGTATGGACCCATCACGTCACACGCCGCAATTTGCCAAGGGAAGCGGCTCTCGACTGACTTCATGAGGCCAGGTGGTTTACCTCGTCTTGGCTTGACTGACTGGCAAACTGGGCATGTCTGGGCGTACTTCATTACCTCTTTTCTCAGGCGAGGCCATGTGACAACGCGGCATAGGTTTTGGTACGTTTTCAGACCGTCACTATGACCAGCAAGGGTAGTGTCGTGGTAATATTCCAGAAAAGACCTCCTTAGGCGCTTTGGTACGAATACCGGGAAAGGATACTCACCACTGTCGGTGTCTGCGCTTGGAATGTACCGCAGTAGCAAGCCGTCCTGGCTTTCGACGTAGCAGTCGTAGTCCGGGGCCCGGGCCGCCGTAGTATCGTCGTTCTCTGCGGCCGTAATCGACTCCCGAATGCGCTTGCACTGCTCGTCGGCCTGCTGCGCTTGAAGCATCTCCTGGCGACTTACCAGGGTTCCCCAGGCTTCTGACGGTGTTGTAACAGCAAAGACCTGTGGTTCTGGTTGCTGTTGTGCTGGTAGGAGTGCGCGAGACAAGGCGTCCGCGGTTTTGTTGCTGGTGCCCTTCTTGTATTCCACTTTGTAATGATACTTCTGCAGGTTTAGCGCCCAGCGTGCGAGGCGACCTGCAGGGTTCTGAAGCCGTGCCAACCATGACAGTGCTTGGTGGTCAATCTGTATCGTGAAATCTGCGCCATCCAAGTACATGTCGAACTTTTTGAGGGCGAACACAATGGCAAGACACTCTTTCTCCGTCACTGAATAGTTTCGTTCGGCCGCTGAGAGAGTGCGGCTGGCGAACGCCAGAGGGTAAAGTTCGCCGCCATGCTCCTGTAGCAAAACGGCCCCTATGCCGTACTCACTTGCGTCGGTTTGAACAACAAAGGGGCGGTTGAGGTCTGGCAACCGCAGGCTTGTGGTGCTGGCGATGGCTGTTGATAGTGCCTGAAACGCCTGCTCCTCTGAAGTCGTCCATGACCACTTGGCGCCCTTCCTTAGGAGCTGGTGAAGGGGCCGTGCCAAGTCTGCACAATTGGGAATGAAGTGCCTGTAGAAGCCGACCATACCCAGGAAGCGCTGCAGGCGTTTGACGTTCTCTGGTTTCGGGAAGTGCAAGATTGCCTTGAGCTTCTCCTCGTTTGGCCGGACTGAACCTTGGTCTACCACGAAGCCCAGGAGCTCGATCCTGCTGGCAGGCAGTTGTACCTTACGAGGATTTACTGTGAGGCCCGCGTTCTGCATGCGCTGCAACACAGTCTGCAAGTGAACAACATGATCCTCAAGGTTGTCTGAAAACACAACCACGTCATCCATGTACGCCATCGCATAGTTGAATTTTGCGTCCCCCAGCACGGTGTCCATCATGCGCTGGAAAGTCGCTGGGGAATTCGACAACCCGAAAGGTAGCCTGACGAATTCGAACAGCCCCCTGGTATACGTGAACGATGTTTTCTCAATGTCCTTTTCCGCTACAGGGATCTGCAGAAAACCTCTACTACAGTCGAGTGTGGTGAAAACCTTTGCTGAGCCTAGCGCGTACATAACCGCATCTATGGATGGAAAGGGATACGAGTCTCTCGTGGTTATCGCGTTTAGACGTCTGTAGTCTACGCACATGCGTACACTACCGTCTTTCTTATCCGCCAACACAATCGGGAATGCCCAAGGGCTTTTTGATGGCCTTACAGCTCCTGTATTTACCATCTCCTGCAGGGCTCCGTCCAGCTGTGGTTGTTTGTGGACGCTCAAGGGCCTGGGGTTGAACCGTAGTGGACGCGCATCTCCCGTCTCGATGTGGTGTTCCAAGATGTTCACCGTACGAGGGGCTTCCGTGAACATGGCTGCAAAGGGTTGTAGTACTGCTGCGAGCCGTGATTGTTCCTCCGCTGGTCCTGCGAACGACAGCAAGATTGTTTGCAAACCAGTTTCAACCTTTCCCGCAGAGGTTTCCGCTGTCAGCAACCCTGACAGCGATTCTGATGGTCCTTCCGCAAAGCTGTTTAGCGGCGTTCCAGGCCCATAGTTGTAGTTTCCGGCCTTCACGTCAAGCACTAGCCCTGTTCTGGCCATAAAATCACGGCCCAGAATGGCTGGACAGGAAAGACCGGGAAGGTACAATATCCGCTGCCTGTGTTTGCGGCCATCAACGATTACAGTCAGTCTCGCTGCCGCTGTAATCGGCACAACCTGGTCTGAAGCTGTTCTGATACTGCTGCTTACGTGCCGGAATTTGATCTTCCTCGGAGAGCACCATTCTCCGACAAGGTCTCCGAACACAGAAACCGTTGCTCCAGTGTCCAGCAGGGCAGGTATGCTCAGGCCGGCAACCTTGACGGTAATAAAAGATGCATTGTCCACGCTTACCGCCTGTTCTCGTGCCGCCAATGGCCAACAACTCACCATGCGCTTATCGTTGTTCGCAAGAGGCCATTTTTGTGCCTTCTGCCCCATGCTCCCACCTTCCATCTCGTCCATGTTGGGTGCGGCGTGCTCGAAGGCAGTTGGTGCGGAATCTTGGCTCTGCTCCTGCATTCCTCGTCTTCGCCGAGCTTTCCGCGGGCATTTTGAGCGCTGTGGCGGCAATTGGTCTGTACATTGGTCCGTCTGTGGGTTTGAACACTGCTGCCGGCCAGGATGCGACGCGTCTCGCCGCACTTTCGACTGGTGTTTCTCGATTGGTTGCGCCAGGGTCGGAGCAGAGAGTGCCCCCGGGTGGTAGGATGACCAGAATACGAGTGCATTGTCGTTTACCTCTGTTGGCTGCACTGCGACAGGTCGAGGTGGCGCCTCCGGGCTCGCCGAGCTTGAGTACTCGGTCTGGTGGAAAGCTGCGTGCCGCTTTTCCTTGTTGCTCGACTCGGGTGATGTGGACACGAATTCCTTGCTGAAGTCTGCACAGATAGACTTGCTATGGTTAGGAAATGTCTCTCCTCTTTGCGGTACTTGCCCCTGGTCCCTCCGGCCCAACAGGCACTTTCGCGATGGTGCCGCACCGCTGGGGTGAGTCAGCGCTTGAAAACCCTCTCCAACGGTGGCGCCGCACCACTGGGGTGAGTCAGCGCTGCAAGAGCTCCCCACGGTGGCGCCGCACCGCTGGGGTGAGTCAGCGCTGCAATAGCTTCCCACGGTGGCACCGCACCGCTGGGGTGAGCCAGCGCTGCAACAGCTTCCCACGGTGGCGCCGCACCGCTGGGGTGAGCCAGCGCTGCAACAGCTTCCCACGGTGGCGCCGCACCGCTGGGGTGAGCCAGCGCTGCAACAGCTTCCCACGGTGGCGCCGCACCGCTAGGGTGAGTCAGCGCTGCAGCCATCCCCGCTGTGGCTCTTCTCTGCTGTTCGCCTCTGGCCATTCCCTCGTGGTTGCCGGTTTCGGACCCCACGCCTGCGAACAGCGCTGCCTTCCTGGCTCGCTGCGTTGCTGTCGTACAGTGTGATCTCGGCTGGTTTCGCCCGGAGGGGGCCTGCAGTATGCACGCACAGGAAGGCTCTAAGTACGCCTCTTTAGGCGGTGGCGGTTCGTAGGATTCCGTGGCCATCAGCGAAGCTTGTATGGCTGTGGCCTCCTTTGCCAGGTCATCGAAGACGGAGAACCGCCGGGATTGCAAGTACGGCTGGAACCTCGGGTGGCACTGTCGAACGACCCGGAAAACGTTTTCCGCCTCGGGTGCTGCCGGTTCCGCTCGCTCGTACAGGTCCTGCATACAACGCACATATTCGCGAAGGCTTTCACCGTCTCCCTGTGTCCGTGCGCGAAGTTCATCTTTGATGCGGTACTCATACCCGGGAGTCAGAAACTCCAGCTTAAAGCGCTCCTTGAAGTTCATCATATGCTCAAACGGCTTGTGGTGACGTCTCCAAACACCGGCTGCCGACCGCAAAGCAACTGGCAAGATCCTGCTTATCAGCACGCTATCAGAAATTGCCATTGCTTGTTGGTAGTCCGACAATTCATAAAGAAAGTCGAAAACAGATTTCTTGTCTGTGTAGCCTGTGTACGTTGGCACGGCTAAGTTTAACCGCTGTTGCGACCGGGCGGGCCGAGGCGCAGCCGGGAAGAGGTCCAGAGCCGATAGGCCAACGTAACTGTTTACTTCATAGCGAAAGGTGAGCCGAAGCCAAAGAACAATGCCCCGACGGGCGAGGTTACAATACAGGACTCGAGCAGAGCGACAGCATCGATTCGCTGCTCGAACAGGAATGGTTTACAACGCTTGCGGGGGTCTATTTATACCCAAAAGCGGTAACGGTCAAACGCAACAAGCTGCAACACGCCACGAACGTCACAGACACACACAACGCTCTTTCCAGAGTTCGTAAGCCGTTCATAGCCTCGGCGCACGTTACCGGGAGAGGGGAGAGTGGAGGACTCCACTGAGTTCGCGGGGCCTCTGTGTCCTTGAAGAGCGTGGAGACGAGCCCCACCGCCAACCGCCGAAGTTTTGAAATGCGCCGAGAGCGAAGCGTCTGACGCGGCTTGTCGCAACTTGTCACCGACATGGTGGTGCCTGACGGCAGAGAGGCGCACGAGTGGCTTCGCCGCACAGCCGAGGAGTGATGCGGGGAAGTACTGCGGCGCTGGCCGATTGGTAACAGCTTCTCCGCCGGAGGTCCGAGATCCCGATGGATAAGGGTCTTCAACCGTTGTCCGGAGGGATGCTGTCGAAGTGAAGTGCTCGGCAGACGCTCGACTCCAGGCCTGGGCTGTACGACACTGGGCTGGAGCTTCACCGGGCCGGTCACGGGACGAGTAGTGGCTCCCCAAGAACATCTCTGGCTTGGTCAGGCAAGCAACAGAACAACACAGGAAGACAACCGCATCGCCGGCAAGTGCGAAGACAAACCCACACTGAAGCTGTACCAGGCTTTTAGTTGCGATAAAATATGCTAATAACTAACTACTCTAGTTAACTTGAAAGGCGACATTTCGCGTGATTGGAAATGTCCCACACACAAAAAAATGTAATCGTAAAGGGCGAAACCTGCGTCAGGAAAAATAATGAAATTGAGAAAGTCAGGCGTCTACAGGCCAATTCTTGCCTTAAGGACTCAGACTTAAGCCATCAGCATTGCCATTCAGTTTCCCCTTTTTGTACCGAACTTTAGGTGCGCCTGCTTCCTGAAAGCGACTGCTGCGACCGCGTGAAAGGACACCGGCCGTTGTTTTCGACGAAGGCCGAGCGCGCGGAGTAGCGAACGAGAATTTCGAACGTTCAAACGAGAGGAGCGCACTCCTTTTTGGAGGCGGCGTTCCCCTGGCGCGATGCGAGCTCACGGCTTTGCCCACACTGAAACATGCGCCACAAGTACGCGCGGAAGTTTTCCCTCTATCCTTCTTGGTCGCCTTTTCACCAACGCGTTCGGCAAGCAAACGCCGGAACGCGTTTACGTTCTTTCTTGGCTGGTCGGTTCCCGACTTCGGCTCAGCCACAGGCGACACCGGGGCCTCAACTAGCTCAGCCGATGTTGGCTTATCGTCGGGAGTATCAGCTGGGAGTGACAAGGACACGATGTGCTCATTAGACGCCTCGTAGCATCCAACAGTCACTACCTCGTCGTGCCTCGCTGTTTCGGCGGCAGCCTCAGCACGCGAAGACCGAAGCGTGTTCCCGTTCTCATTCCTCACTGCCAGAACTACACTACAACTAAGCTGCCCTGTCTGACTCTCAAAAGACGGCTCAGCCGCCCGCGACACCTGAATCTCTACGAGCTCGGCTGGCCGTTGCTCGAGGTCAGCTACCTGAGCTGGTGGCAGGACGGAATCGGCTTGCTCAGTGGCGAGATCGTCATGACTCCCAGCTGAACCGTGCAAACCGTTTGCTGTCTGGGCTGCAGGCTTTGCCACAACGTCGGTTTCTTCTGAACTGCCGCCGTCCGAAGAAACAACCTCTGTTTCAGCGGACTCGTGCGGCCTTTCTGTAACCTCATCGTTTACGCATTCCTGCGAAATGTCGCTATCTCGCGAAATGTTCACGTCAAGTCCGTAGCCGTTCCCAAGGCCTCCCGCGAATTTGAACCGTCCGAACACTCCGCCGAGATCTCCAAAACAAACGCCGACGCATTATCGCACTCAGTGGACACGCACTGCCCTGTGCCGCCTCTGCCGACAGTCTGAGCTAATGCGCCTTCGTTATCTCTCTCAGCAACCTTGTCGCGCTGCTGGGCCGCAACCGTCGCTTCCGACTCGCGCTCCCGAGCGTCTGCTACTGGCAGCGCTGGCACGGTGCTTTCCTCGACAACGAGGTCTTTTTGGAGCAACAATTCTAACTCGGGCTTCACTTCTTCCTGCTCAAGTTGAATTTCATGCTCTAGGTACTTGTTCTCCCGTTGGAGTCTCTCTCTTTCGAGCTTCTTTCTTTCCCTTCGCATTCGCTCGATATCGAGGTCGTCCCATCGCATCTTTTCCTCGAGCTTGAGCTTGCGTTCCTGCTCTTGTTTCTGCCACTCGAGCTCCTGTAGCTGGCGCTCAGCCTCTGCCTCTGCCTCTGCCTCGGCGGCCTGACGTTTCGCGGTCTCCCTGCCACTGATCGTTTCAATGCACTCAGACAGCTCGTCATCGTCAGCCCCAACAGCGAGTATAGCCTGTATCAGCTCTGGCTTTCTCAGCGCGTCCGTAACATCCAAGCGCAACTCTTTGGCAAGCTCCAACAACTGCGGTTTTTTCAACGCCTTCAAATTCATGGCCGGTCTAGAGTACTGCTTTCCCACTGCTCCAAAAATGTTTTGCGCGAATAACCCACGCGATAAAAACACACGCCCTACCAGCTATCCTCAGAAGCCTGGTAAAACTCAGTGAAGAAAAGTCCCGCACTCACCCTTGACCGCCGTGAATTCTGCGAAGTCCGAAGCCGCTTTGATGTCCATGGTGTTGGGTCTCGCACCGCTGGCTTCAGGTGTTACGAAGTTGCCATCCGACCGCTGCCAACCAGTTGTTGAGACCGTGAAGGCCGACTGCAGCTGGGATGACGTCCAGAGCTGATAGGCCAACGTAAACTGTTTACTTCATAGCGAGAGGTGAGCCGAAGCCAAAGAACAATGCCCCGACGGGCGAGGTTACAATACAGGACTCGAGCAGAGCGACAACATCGATTCGCTGCTCTAACAGGAATGGTTTACAACGCTTGCGGGGGTCTATTTATACCCAAAAGCGGTAACGGTCAAACGCAACAAGCTGCAACACGCCACGAACGTCACAGACACACACAACGCTCTTTCCAGAGTTCGTAAGCCGTTCATAGCCTCGGCGCACATTACCGGGAGAGGGGAGAGAGGAGGACTCCACTGAGTTCGTGGGGCCTCTGTGTCCTTGAAGAGCGTGGAGACGAGCCTCGCCGCCAACCGCCGAATTTTTGAAATGCGGCGAGAGCGAAGCGTCTGACGCGGCTTGTCGCAACTTGTCACCGACATGGTGGTGCCTGACGGCAGAGAGGCGCACGAGTGGCTTCGCCGCACAGCCGAGGAGTGATGCGGGGAAGTACTGCGGCGCTGGCCGATTCGTAACACCGCAACGACGCATTGCAGTGACAGTTGCATTGATTAACTTGTGGCGCCCGTTCACTGCACAATGTCTCAGTGTTGAGCTTGCTAGCCTGAAGCGACAACAGTTGCTTTTCAAAATCGGCCTTCGATGTTATGAGTTGGGCCATCAAGTCAAGAATTCGCTTTGTGTTGTCTGATAGCGGTTCAGTCTGTGCAGTACTATCCGGGAGAAGTGCGGGGGCATTTTCGCTTAACCGAGGAGCAACATTCTCGTCCGTCGACATAGTTGTAGCTGCAAAATACTGTCAACCCGGCCTGTAATACAGCCTTTCTGATCAGCGTACAAATAAAAAATGCTTCGAAGTGGGCGCGCACGGTTAATCAGCGGTTACACTTTGTCGATAAGCGCGAATTCTGTGGCGAGTCACTCACAGGATTTGGTGCGCTGCTTTCGGCCGCTCTTTTTTCACGACAGCTTCGTCGTTGAGCCTTGGATTGTGGTAGCCGATTGGAAGCATCCTCCGCTGGCCAAGTGATGCTCGCAAAGTAGGCACGGCCGGCTTTTGGGGCGCTTAATCCGCCGTTCACTGCTGCGGGAAAAAAGGTTACCGTACCTCGTCTCTTCCCACGAGCGGGAAGCCATCCCGACTCAAGTCGACGACATGCTCAGCGACGACATTATACAGCCATCGAAACGCCCCTGGGCTGCGCCGGTTGTACTGGTGAAGAAAAAAGACTGCACATTAAGGTTCTGCGTTGACTACCGGCGACTGAACAAAGTCACCAAAAAGGACGCATACCCCCTGCCACCAATCGGCGACGCCCTCGACCACCTCTGCCATGCGAAGTACTTCTCATCGATGGATCTGAAGACCGGCTACTGGGAAATTGAGGTGGACGAGAGAGACCGAGAGAAGACCGCATTTATAATCCCAGACGGCCTATACGAGTTCAAGGTGATGCCGTTTGGGCTGTGCACGGCGCCAGCAACGTATCAAAGAGTCATGGACACTATGCTAGCTGGCCTGAAGTGGCACACCTGCCTCGTATACCTCGACGACGTTGTGGTATTCGCCCGGACTTTCGACGAGCACCTTGCAAGGTTGGAATCTGTACTCGAGGCCATCCGTACGTCGGGGTTAACGCTGAAGCCCGAAAAGTGCCGCTTCGCTTACGAGGAACTCAAGTTTTTGGGACACGTCGTCAATGCCGCGGGAGTCCTTCCTGACCCGGCGAAAACATGAGCCATAGCGAACTTCCCAAGACCGAAAGACAAAAAGAGCGCACGAAGATTTCTCGGACTGCGCGCATACTACCGGCGCTTCGTCGCAAGCTTCACACGCATCGCAGAGCCACTCACGCGCCTGACAAAAGATAGCACCCCTTTCGCCTGGGAAAACGCCCAAGAAAATGCATTCTGCGAGCTGAAACAACGCCTGCAAAACCCGCCCGTGCTCGCTCATTTCGACGAAAACGCCGAAACAGAAATGCACACGGACGCCAGCGATATAGGTTTGGGGGCCATCCTCGTCGAAAAGCAAAGCGGGTGCGAAAAGGTAATCGCCTATGCAAGCCGTGGACTGTCGAAGGAGGAGAAAAAAAATCGCGCCAATCCACCCCGTGAATGTGGTTGGAAAGCAAAGCTGTAAACGGCACCCATTACGATTACCCATGCGACGTCATTTAAATTTCACTCACATCGCTCTACAAATAGCAAAACTAGAGAGAAGTGAAATTCACTTAACGGCACGATTTATTACTTCAAAGAGATATTCTTTGTATGTTTAAATCAATGCATGATGCATGAACGGTGTTTGGTTGAGTTGTATTGGTGTAGCACAAGAGTGGAAACATTTTGTATAAAGTTAAAGTAAGCTCCAACCCGGTGTTAAACCATCTGACTTCTCCGTCTCTGCGCCGCGGACGGAGCCGACGAGATTTGCGGCAGAGAAGGAGGAGTAGGAGGAAGAAATGCTTCTGTTCAGATTTCTGAACGGCCCAGAGTGCAGCCCTGGGGAGCGATTCCTTCTTCTGTGGGGCGCATATGTAGTCCGCGCGGCGTGTGTTCTGTCCACCCGCTGAAGCTGGGTAGGTAGAGAGGGCCTGGACAGCAGCATCTCCCATTGCTCCTTTTGGGTAGTTGACGGAAAGAGAGGAGGGTGCTCAGGGCTAAAGTCGCACACCCCGATTACGGGGCGGTTTGTTCCTACTTCTGAGCAAAATTTACATTCAGCGTCGTAGCGATTCGGATACATTAGGTGAAGACGCGTAGGCTGTGGGAAGGAGCCCGGATTGTATGAGCCGTAGGGTAGTTTGTTGTTCTCTGGAAAGGTCAGGGTAATGCGAAGGTACGGACTGTCTCAGAAGGCGATAATGCTGGGTTATCTCCCTGAACGTGACAAGCGGGTGACTATGCTCGTGCAGCTCCATAGCACTGGAGGTAAAAGCGCAGGCTTGTTGGGTGGGCGTATTTGTTGCCCTCCATTGAAGCGTGAGGGGGTGTCCAGATGAGCTGAATGGACCCGTTTGGGGAGTGGTTTTTAAGCACGCGCAGTGCAGGTCAGGACACCCAACCAGACTGGTAATTCCAGTAGGCTTGCTGGGAATCGGTGACTACCCTCCGAACCCCTGGTTGAGTGAGTCCCGAGGTGATGGCTGCCTCTGCTGCTGCCGTCATTTCTTGGGTCCTAAGTGAGGTACACGCAAGGAGGTTGGTTCTGGAGGTAGCCACGATGATGGCGTATTGCTGCCCTCGATGTTTTGAGGCGTCTGTGTAGATAACTGCATGATCCCCACCGAGGGTAGTCTTTAGCGCTTGAGCTCGTGCTTTTCAGTGACCCTCGTTATGTGAGGGGTTCATATTTCTAAGCCAAGGGGGCATGTTTAGTTTTAGTCGCCAAGAGTCTGGGAGTACGTCAAGCGGAGTGACATTCTGGGCTGCCCAGCCAATCTGGGGAAGCATGCGGTTACCCACCGCAGTTTTGAGTCGGACCTTCTAGTTAGAAAGATGGCCTTCTATCAGCTCTTCCACCGTGTTGTGGAAACCTGTGCTAAGCAGCCTCTGTGTGGACGCACCCATGAGAAGACCAATGACCTGCTCGACCATCTTTCTAATCATTATATAAAGCATCTCTATGTCTTCCTTGTGGAGAAGAAGACCGTGGGTTGACGTAAGTGACTCTCGAGAGGACAAAAGCTTCAATTAGTCGAAAGGTACCGGATTCCTTTAGGCCTCGCTTCTTGGTGGCAACTCGCCTGATCATGTGTATGATTTGATTAATTGTATTTTTGAGGCGCTGCAAGGAGCCGTCACTCTTGGTGTTAGCCTCGAGATGTAGGCGCAGGATCTGGATGCTGGGGCTTGGAGTGATGGCCTGGCCATCAATGTATTCCTTGGTTTGGCGTGAGGGCGGACGACAAGGAGCTGTGATTTTTTACGTGAACACTGGAGGCCAGAGGCTTTAGCACATTGGTGTACTAGAAGTGAGATGCCATGCATTGGTGTGAGCTTCCTTTAATTTTTGTAACTCTTAGCACATGAGCAATGCGCGCACAGGGCCGCTAGACGGGCGTGAGTGGTCGCGTGACGCTTTCACGTGGCATTCAGCGAGAACGCAGGGGGTAAACCCGTAGATATGCTTGGTGAGTACACCACCTGTCTTCCCCGTCTTCGCGTGGGCTCGTAGCTAAATCGGTAAGACAACGGGCTCTCGCTTTCTTAGTATATTAGTTCCGGGTTCGATTCCCGGCGGTGCCAGTAAATTCTTTAATTTGTTCTCTGGAGTTTTCTGGTGACACCAACGGTCGCGAAAGAACCCTTGGGGGGTAGAGGTAAAAAGCTTTGCTTTAAAACTGCTCTGCCTTTGGAAAAGAGTGCCTGGCAATCATATGGGCTATTTAAAAATTTCGCCCATACGTGTATGGGAGACCATTCGAGATTGTGACAGACCACCATGCGCTCTGTTGGCTCGCCAATTTGAAGGACCCCTCTGGCCGTCTTTGGCGGTGGAGTGTGCGCCTGCAAGAGTTCGACGTTACAATCGCCTACAAATCCGGCAGGAAACACTCCGACGCCGACTGCCTGTCCCGCGCCCCTGTCGACCCACCACCACAAGACTCCGATGAAGACAGTGCGTTCTTCGGGGTTGTTACGGAGAGCGACCTAGCCGCCCAGCAGCGTGCCGACCCCGATTTGCGAGTAATGATGGACTACCTCGAAGGACGAAACGTCGCCGTGCCTAGAGCGTTCAAGCGTAACTTACCAGCATTCAGCCTCAAAAACTCCGTCCTCGTGAAGAAGAATTTCAGCCCCGGAACAAGAACGAATTATCTACTTGTCATCCCCGCAGACCTTCGTGACAAACTTTTGGAGGCGTCCCACGACGACCCGTCTTCCGGACATCTCGGCACAGCTCGCACTATTGCGAAAATAAGGCGAAGTACTTCTGGCCCCGCCTTACATCTCACGTCACCCACTACGTTCGGAGTTGCCGTGACTGCCAGCGACGAAAAACGCCGCCGACAAGACCCGCCGGATTTCTGCAACCGATCGCCGTCCCGTCGAGGCCCTTTCAACAGATTGGAATGGACCTTCTAGGCCCGTTCCCTACGTCACCATCAGAGAACAAGTGGATTGTCGCAGCGACAGACTACATGACGCGGTACGCAGAGCTTTGCCCCGCGGTTTTTACCGCGGAGCTTTTACCGCGGTTTTTACGGCTTTTACCGCGGAGCTGATGCAAGGAACCTTACGCTACAGCAACACGGATCACCGAAGAACGACGGCGTACCACCCCCAAACGAACGGACTAATGGAACGCCTGAACAAGACGATTGCGGATATGCTGTCCATGTACGTCGACGTTGAACATAAGACTTGGGACGAAGTCCTCCCGTATGTCGCGTTTGCGTACAATACAGCGACGCAGGAAACTACGCAGATGACACCGTTCGAGCTTGTCTACGGAAGACGGCCGACTACGATGCTCGACGCCATGCTTCCGCATGTAGAAGACGACGACCTCAACGCCGACGCCCAAGGATACCTTCAACGTGCGGAGGAGGCCCGCCAGCTCGCTCGAGTTCGTATAACGGACCAGCAGCTGGTGGATACCGGCCGCTACAACCTCCGACGCCGAGACGCCGAGTACCAACCAGGGGATCGTGTATGGGTTTGGACTCCCATTCGACGACGCGGACTCAGTGAAAAGCTTCTGCGAGGGTATTTCGGACCCTACCAGATTCTACGACGTGTTGGCCAATTAACCTACGAAGTGATCCCCAGTGTTGATTCCGGCACATCACGACGACGCACGCGACCCGAAGTCGTCCACGTGGTTCGCCTCAAACCGTACTTCGCAAGATGACGACCTTTTTTTGTTGTTTTGTTGTTGCTGTTTGTTCGAACTGTCGTTTTATTTTAGCATCGGGTCGATGCACTCTTAGAGGGGGGGTAATGCCGCGAACCATATACGGGTTTGTTTATTTATTGTTTGTTTTTAATGCCCGGCCGCGCCCGGATCTGTTATCTGTGTCCCATGCGAAGCGCGTGTTCCATTCTTTATTTTTATGCCGCACGGGCTATCTCATTCAGATAAGCAGAGTGTTTCGCCCTAACGCCGCTAGCCCAGAATAATCTTCTGTGATCTACAATGTTCGGGATGTGAATCGACGGTTCCAGAAACTCTCGCGCCGAAAGATAAAAGCCTGCACAGCAGACGCCGCGGCATTCGATTCTGCGACGCTCGCCGACGCAAGTCACTTTGTTGACCGCTGCTTCGCCGCCTCTGTATTCTTTTGAGTTGTTAGGGGAGCACAAGTTCGCTCCAATAAACTTGTTTCTCCTTCAAGACAACTGCGTCGTCCTTGTCTTCGTGACAATATATTTGCGCCTGATGCAGGGAAAACGTGTCCCGTACTGTAACAGGGTTCCGTTCAAATTACAGTGAAGCATATTCTGTTTAGCTGCCCCAACCCCTTAAGCTCCATCACCGAAACCCGCAGTTGTGCACATCACACCTTGTTATAGCACTTAGGTGTTCACCAAGGACACCCAGCGAGTCGAGCATGGCAGCTTTTTTGTGACCATTGTGTGGGTGTGTGTGCCTGCTTGGGGCAGTTCGCATGTTTCTCACAAATTCAGCGGCTCAAAAAGAAATACCCCGCGGGTGATTGGTTAGGTGAAACCCAATATATATCTTGCTTTTGGAGCATTTATTAACTGCTTTGAATTTATCAAAACCAAAAGGCAACAATGGTGGCCCACTAATTCATTCATAACATGAATGCATCCAGCGAGGCTGACGTGTCCATGTTCCTTTGTTTCGCAGTTTATTAAACTGAAGTTTTTAAGGTGTAGGATATATATAAAAACAGCTAACAATTTTTTAAAATTTTTACGAAGTTATTAACCAAAGTAGCTCAAGAGAATAATTGGAATCATTTCTAGTTGGCCATTAAACTATTATAAAAAGTTCCTGTGTTTTTGCAGCCCCCCTCCCCTTTCCATAGGGGCGATTTCCCGTGCAAGCTGGGTGAACTTCCCAAGCGTTGTAGTCCCACACAAGTGCCGAGCGCCAGGCCAGGGAGTCGCTTGTACCTATTTTACCGGTAGGTGCCCGGCGCCACCAAGGCACACGAATGCACATGGTGCCTTCCACAGCCACGGTGCACGCTCAACTCCCAACCGCCTGCGGCAGGACATGCCGCCAGACTATTTCACCCCCGGAAATGCGGAAACGCGCATGATGGCCGGGGGCCCTGCCAGATGGACAAGGGTCAGGGGCCCCTCGCAAGGCTAAAGGCAGCTCTCCATACGTGGAGTCCCCTTTCAAGGGTCCGCACTCGACAAGGGATGACTGTACCCATTAAAGTAACCGGTGGGTGCCCGGCGGTACCAGGATTCGAACCCAGTACCTCCCGCATACGAGGCGAGTGCTGTACCTCTGAGCCATCGCATTTTTGTAGGATCGATGAAACTTGGAATTACCCTAGCGGACAGAAAAGTGGGTGCTGTAAGGCGATTTTCACAGTGGTTTCGGTGAACCTGGTGAAGCTGTTCGAAAGGGTTCGAAAGCAGTACTTTCATGTAATCGTAATCAAACTGCGACTGCTACCTATCTATGTGGCCGACTGAGGTAAATCTCCCTGCGATTGAGTAGCCGTTGGAGCAGTCAACCGTAGTATCATTTTATTTGTAATGGTGTTTGAATTTATGAGCTACAACGTTTCACTCAAGCGATGTATTGACAGCCGCAGACATTTATAAACGTTTGCAAGTCCAGCGTGAACTAACTAGGAGTACGTGACACTCCTCACAGTGGTCTTTGCAAGATCAAATGCAGTGCATTCTTTTCTTAGGTATCCGCATTCAAACGTGAGTTATCGGCCCCTTTAAATGTGGCTTGGGTGCAATGCGTGTTATGCCTGACAGACAATGGCGACACAAAATACCCCTGATTTTTAATGCCAGTGGTACTCGGCCGGTAGCGTGCCGAAGATTTCTCCTGGGCTTGCAAAAGTCGTGGGTCACCCCACGATGAAATATGGTGATACGTGTCCTATTGTCGCACCATTAACCCTTGCAGCCAAAGTCGCTCATACACATACCTCTATGCCCGCCTTTTGAGTGTGGCTTTTCTGCATAATTTAAACGTTCTGCAAAAAGGCAGCTTTAAAATTTGGGCTGTGCGGAGGCGTTATTCTAGGTCATGCGGCAAATCCACTTTTTTTAGTTCGGGGCAGGGTTTGGAAAAAAAGGAATTTGGGAGTATGGCAAAGGGACCCACGGAGTCCGAAGAGTCTTCACGTTCCTCTTTTTGTCTGCGGACCTCCATCTGAGAACGACGGCCCTGTGAAATGCTTTGTAAAATAATACCTGTAAATAAACTTGGCTGCTTTGAAGTATAACGTCGTTTCATTGCCGCATGCAGCCGACCATCAGCTTGTAATCTTTTTATCTTCAATCGTTTACTGAACGACCGCCCTTTGAATCAAATCGTCCAATTTCAACTGGTGTCACAGAAGTGCGCAAGAGCTGCCAATAATATTTTCAAGTGCAAATAAGTCTAATCGAAAAATGTAGTTTGCATGCATTTCGGTAGTCTCTGGGCATTCAAGGCGTGGTTCAATGGTATCTAATATCGCAATACAGTTTGCGAACATTAAATATATGTGTCGGTGCCTCAATATTGGAAAAATTGGGAAGTTGGATTTTCCCGAGCAATTTCGAAATGGCACATATGCCGCATACGGCAAACGAAGTTTCGTAAAGCAATGCAGTACATACCTAAACGCAGCAGTATTTGTCAAAACCTTAGCGTGTAAGGTTAGCAACAATAATTTTTCGAGTTAGCTGATATTCTCGGAAGGCTGTAATTTCGCATGTATCGTCAAAACCGACAAGGATGGTGTTTTGTATTATTTTCTTCGACTGCATAATGATTTTTTTCTGCTTCATTTTATGCTGCAATATATGGCGCTTCAAGCTTAAAAAAAAGCTTCAAGCACTTGATATTCACCAGCGCACCAACTCTGCCACCGGAGCCACGTTGCCACCGACTGCGCCAGCGCGCCGTTTCCACAGGCGTGTTGAACAGCAGACAGCAAAAGGGCAGCGCGGTTCCTCTAGCGTCAGTTTATCGGAGCGTGAGAAGAAGCGAGCGATAGCGGGGTGTGTGCTGTACTGTTAGGCCGGGCCTGCGCTGTGCGCGGTCTCGATAGCAGGCGCCGCGCAACCAGACGGCGCAGCAATTAGTTTTGGCCACCGCTCCCGTGGTCCGTTTACTTCAGGTCACGGCTGTACATGTTATCTGCAACTTTTTGGTTGTATATCACTGCAAACACCGCTTCTCCAGCACTCTTCGTCTCAAAAGGCATTTCATATGCGTGTGTTTGTGTGTGTGTGTATTATAGGTACCAAATTTTCAATAAACTGCTTCAACCTGCAGGATACTAATATAAAATAAAACTGCAAGTCCGCACCCAGACACCAACGACCAAGCCGAAACGAGCAATGAGCAACTGGCGTAACTAGGTCGGGATACTTGTGTCAGGAAAACCAGGCTGCCTCGAAAAAAAGCAGTCACTTTTAAAGCAAAGCTTTCTACCTCTACCTCCCGAGGGTTCTTTTGCGACCGTTGGTGTCACCAGAAAACTCCAGCGAACAAATAAAAGAATTTACTGGCACCGCCGGGAATCGAACCTGGAACTAATAGACTAACAAAGCGAGAGCCCGTTGTCTTACCGATTCAGCTACGAGCCCACGCGAACACGGGAAGACAAATGGTGTACTTACCAAGCACATCTACATGTTTATCCCCTGCCTTCTCGCTGAATGCCACCTGAAAGCGTCACACGACCACTCACGCCCGTCTAGCGGCCCTGTGCGCACCTTCTCATGTGCTAAGAGTTACAAAAAAAATTCCCACGGACTTCCACGAGGGGGAGAGTGTGTAAGTGCGAATGCACGGTTGTTGATTGTGCGATTACGGTGGACATCGTGATCTTGGAGTGGAGAGGAGGCGCCCAACACCCGCAGTCAGTGAGCGGAGAGAGGAGGAGGAGAGTAGCGCCCGCCATTACGGCGAGGGCTACACGAGCGCCCTCACGCGTCGGAATGCGGAGCGCCCGCTACGCAAGCGAGAGCTCTCCCGCCCGAAGTGGAGAGGAGGCGCCCAACACCCGCAGTCACTGAGCGGAGAGAGGAGGAGGAGAGTAGCGCGCGCCCATCTCCCCCCGTTGCTAGGGAAGACGAGGAGGAAGACGAGGAGCGCGCGCACCCGCAGCTGTTGCTATGCGGACTACGGCGGCGGACGATTCAGGCTCGCTTAAGAAGTGCATTCGCACTTAAAATCAAAGGAAGTTCACACCAATCCATGGAATCTCACTTTTAGTACGCCAATGTGCTAAAGCCTGTGGCCTCCAGTGTTCACGTAAAAATCACAGCTCCTTGTCGTCCGCCCTCACGCCAAATCAAGGAATACATTAAAATACTCCTTGATGACCAGGCCATCACTCCAAACCCCAGCATCAAGATCCTACATTTCCAGGCCAACACCAAGAGTGACGTCTCCTTGCAGCGCCTCAAAAACAGCATTAATCTAATCATACACATGATCAGGCGAGTTGCCACCAAGAAGCGAGGCCTAAAAGATGCCGGTACCTTTCGATTAATTGAAGCTTTTGTCCTCTCGAGAGTTACTTACGACAAACCCCTATCTTCTTCTCGACGAGGAAGACATAGAGATGCTTTATATAAAGGTTAAGAAAGGCGGTCGTGGAGGCCATTGGTCTTCTCATGAGTGCGTCCACACTGAGGCTGCTTAGCACGGGCTCCACAACACGGTAGAAGAGCTAATAGAAGGCCATCTTTCTAACCAGAAGGTCCGACTCAGAACTGCGGTGGGTAACCGCATGCTTCACTAGGTTGGCTGGGCAGCCCAGAATGTCACTCCACTTGACGTACTCCGAGACTCTTGGCGACTAAAACTAAAGATGCTCCCTTTGCTTAGAAATATGAACCCCTCACATGACGAGGGTCAACGAAAAGCACGGGCTCAAGCGCTAAACACCACCCTCGGTGGGGCTCATGCAGTTATCTACACAGACTTCCCCTAACATCGAGGGCAGCAACACGCCATTATCGTGGCTACCTCCAGAACCAACCTCCTTGCGTGTACCTCGCTTAGGGCCCAACAAATGACGGCAGCAGAAGAGGCAGCCATCACCGTGGCTCTCACTCAACCATGGGTTCGGAGGGTAGTCACCGATTCCCAGCAAGCCTACTGGAATTATCAGTCGGGTTGGGTGTCCTGACCTGCACTGTGCGTGCTAAAAAACCACTCCCCAAACGGTTCCATTAAGCTCATCTGGACACCGCCTCACGCTTCAATGGAGGGCAAGAAATACGCCCACCCAACAAGCCTGCGCTTTTACCTCCCGTGATATGGAGCTGCACGATGACAGTCACCCGCTTGTCACGTCCAGGGAGATAATGCAGCATTTTCGCCTTCTGAGACAGACCGTACCTTCGCCTTACCCTGACCTTTCCAGAGAACTACCCTACGGCTCATACAATCCGGCTCCTTCCCACACCCGACGTGTCTTCCCTTAATGCACCCGAATCGCTACGACGCTGAATGTAAATTTTGCTCAGAAGAAGGAACACTCCGCCACATGCACGGGTTGTTCGACTTTAGCCCTGAGCACCCTTCTCTGGATCCATCAACTACCCAACAAAACCAATGGGAGATGCTGCTGCCCAGCCCCTCTCCGCCTACCCAGCTTCAGCTGGTGGACAGGCGGCGCGCACTGTAGAGAAGGAACCACACCCCTGGGCCGCACTCTGGACCATTCAGAAATCTGAAGAGAAGTATTTCTTTCTCCTCATCCTGCACCTCCTTCCATCTAAGCCGCCGATCTTGTCGCCTCCGTACGCGGCGGAGGCGACAAGACTACCCTACGGCTCATAGAAACCGGGCTCCTTCCCACAGCCTACGCGTCTTCACGTAATTCATCCGAATCGCTACGACGCTGAATGTAAATTTTTCTCAGAAGTAGGAATACTCCGCCCCGTAATCGGGGTGTGCGACTTTAGCCCTGAGCACCCTCCTCTCTTTCCGTCAACTACCCAACAAGAGCAATGGGAGATGCTGCTGTCCAGGCCCTCTCTACCTACCCAGCTTCAGCGGGTGGACAGAACACAGGCCGCGCGGACTGCATATGGGCCCCACAGAAGAAGGAATCACTCCCCAAGGCTGCACTCTGGGCCGTTCAGAAATCTGAACAGAAGTATTTCTTCCTCCTCGTTCTCAGCCGCAAGTCTCGTCGCCTCCGTCCGCGGAGCAGAGACGGAGAAGTCAGATCGTCTAACACCGGGTTGGAGCTTACTTTGATTTTATAAAAAAAGTTTCCACTCTTGCTACACCAATACAACTCAACCAAACACCGTTCATGCATCATGCATTGATTTAACCTTACCAAGAATATCTCTTTGAAGTAATAAATGGTGTGGTTAAGTGCATTTCACTTCTCCCTGGTTTTACTATTTGTAGAGCGATGTGAGTGATTTTAAGTGACGTCGCATGAGTAATCGTTATGTGTGCCGTTCACAGCTTTGCCTTCCAAGCACATTCACGGGGTGGATTGGCGCGATTTTTTTGTGTCAGGAAACTTTACTGATTCGTTTTCGGGTTCACTTTCGTAAAAATGACGGACAATTACCATACTCCCTAATGCGAAATTTGGGCGCAGCGCGAACTGTAGTCTTCTCGCTCACAGAGCATATCTGCTGCGTCTCATGAAGTGATTGCGGGATCAGCGAAAGCACGGCGGTGCGCGCTACTCCGCCGTTTCCTCGGTGCGCGTCGCCTCTGCCAGCGAGAATGTTTTTGCAAATCGTGTTTGAACCATGATCGTCTTTGCCGATAGCGACCTGCCCATGCTCGCTGATTCCGCGTGCCGAATTTGTTATTGCTTGTTTGATTTTTTTTTAGTTCTTTCAGAGACATCACTGCTCCCGCTAGCGCTATATTTGATCCCCATTTCTCCACTGTATGCGCGTTTGCTCGGCCTGCCATCGTTGTTATTTCGTCTTTATGTCCGTCCGGTGATCTCAGATTTTGGCTAGTTACAGTGGAAGAAGTGCACACCTTCTGTGTGCTCGACAGTGGGCTCAAGTAAGTTTTTTTAACGCGAAATATTTATTTGGCTAGGTTGGCGACAGCACGCACTCGGCTGGCGTCCACCGAACGCTAAACAACCTGGACAGATATTGTCTGCAGAAAGCGTCCACATCTACTATTTGCTGGCGCGTTTCATAGACCACCACGCATTTCACTGTGCGCGTACATCAGAAGAGATAATGCGGAAACAAATATTTAGTGCTTTACGCTCCATGGCTAGGATCAGAAAAAGTAAACACGAAGAAGTACTTGGCCCGCACTGTTCTATGTAGTGCATAAGCAAAAAACGAAGAATAAACATTCGGCAGGAGTGTAACAACAAAAAAACATAAAACCAGCGCGTGCATCAGAAATTTTGCCCGCAATGTTGTTTGCGTGCGGCTTCTGAGGAAGTAGTGTCTCAGCAGAAAACCTAGCAAAAGAATTGATTTCACCGAAGAACATGTTGAGAGATCCTGTGAACCTTTTTTGCATGGTGCTTTCAGTGACCGTATCGCACGCGGTGGTATTTATAGCGTTCAGCTGAGCAAGACCAGAAGGTGGACGGTAAAGCCGCTTAGTTTTCTCCAGGTCCCTATCGATTTGGTACGGGCAATAGATCAAAAATATACTCGGAAAATAACTGCGGTTTTCACAGCACGCATCTAACGGGCGTGGCTGTCACGCCAACTGGGTCTATTGGACTTCGAAGGCACACCAAGGGAGATCTTAAAAGCGTAGCTGTGTGGTGGAAACGCCATAGCCGCTGAAAATGTTTGCGTCGATTGGTGCTCTATTTCCTGAAAAAAAAAAAAAAAAAAAACATGGTGTCGCGCAGACATCACGACGCTTCCACGACCACAATGAGCCTGCTGGGTTGTTTATACGAATTCGAGCTTTCCCTGTGCACGTTTGTACGTGCATAGACGAGGTTCACGTCAAAAGAATGCTCATCGACGTAAAGCGAAAGCCGACGAAGTTTCCGCGTGTTTAAATGAACGAACTTCTCGAAAATAAGGAATGCTTTTCGAGTAGGCGGATAGGGTAGCAGTGCGCTTACGAGCGTATTTTGACGTTTGCATAGCTAAGAAACCGGTATATACTTGACAGAAAATTGTAGTTGCTGGCCGATATTGTACGTAGGGATCGCTACAATCGGCATTGATTGGAACTACCGCTATATAATATGCGAGCACTCGCAGGCCTCACGACGAACGAAGTGAAGCTGGCGAGTTTGAAAATTAAACTTAGCCCTACCTGACCGAGTGCGCCGTCCCAATGCGGCAATTTTTTGGCACGCTGGCTCCCATTGCCGCCGGCCTCGATGGACCGGTCGTGGTTTAAACCTCCCGCGCAAATGTCACTTGTCTCGGATCAGCCATGAACGGAGGAGGAGCGCCTCGCGAAAGTGGGAGGGGCGGACGTCGTCAGCGGCTATGAGTGGCGAAAGTGTGCAGGTGAGGCAGTAAGAGAGATGAGAGATAGCAGCGCGCGCCGCCCTTTACCTCACACTTTCCCCACACTTTCTACCGCCGTTTTCTTTCTGTCTTCGCTCTCTCGGTTTCAACGCCGTCACCGCCGCCGTCCCCATTGCCCCCGCCAAGGCCCAGTAGCGGCCGCCTAAGTGCTGCGCACTAAAAGGGAATACTACAAGAGCGCTGGCAATTTTTCCAGGATTCTTTTCCAGCCATCGCTGCCTCAAGTCCTGTCTCAAGTCCTGTCTCTCGGATGGATGCTGCAAGGTCCAGTCGTGAAACAGAGCACGATATCTATCGGCCAGCAAGCAATCATCGGCGTTCTTCAGACGAAAGAGCTTCGAAGAGCGGGCACTAACGCTGACATTCGTATCGCCCGCCTTAAGAAGAGCATGAACATGACCCATAACGAATCCCTCGGTGGACTTTTGGAACAGAAGTCTACGGCGCACGATCACGGAAAAGACACTCAAGTGGAATTTCGAGTGCGCACTACTCCCAGAGGTCCAGAAAAAAGTATTCTTGAAGATCGACATCACCATGAGGTCGTCTCTTCACGGTGCTTTCGACAGATATCAGACAGCAGTGCATCGATCTAGCGGGACGACCATACAACTCGACGGTTCTGGTCAAAGAAACCAGCTGTCAAGCTCCACGTACTATTGGAAGATGAAGGTCCATGTCCTACCGCCAAAAAATATAAGAAACGTGGAAAAGCACCGAAAAGGCAATCTAGTGTAAGCCACCCTGTACGTTGTGTGTGTCCTAATGAAAACTACGGTGCTTAGCACTACCGTGCCAGAAGCCTTGTGTCAGATTTTAATTTTTTTTTCACATCTATTTTGTGGCCGGGAGTATGTTGTGAATTGTAGAAGATGAAGCTCATAGCACGTACCGTCACACTATAGTCATCATGGTAGGTTTGTCATCGCCATTAAAGGGGTTCAATCGGGGGGTCTGACGGCTCCGTTCACTGGCGGCTCAACCGCAACGAGGTGGTCGCTCCGCGACATGCCCTGCGACGCACACAGGCTATGTGGCTTATGCGGACTGTATAATGTTCTGTAACTTTGAAGTGTGAATAAACATTATTATTATTCTTATAATGAGACTGGGGAAGTTAGCAAGGCAGAAACGCCTGGTTTGAGCATGATAGCAGGAGTAGATGCAATTAAACTTCATAGCGTATAATACATAACTTTACTAATCTCTGATTTCAAAATAGATACGTTCTCTTCTACCTGAATTCCATTGCCGCTAACGTTTAACATTCCAGAGAACGCAACTTTCATCTTACTGAACTGCCTTTACTACGCGAGCTGGGTTCGCTGGTTGTTGCCTGTGTAGAGATTAAGGGAAAAGATTGGCCAGAGTAGGCCACAGGCATATTGCGGGCGCCTTATAATGCTTAACATTTAAGGGATAATTTTTGCAGAATATTGTCGCGATGTTTCGACATCTCCGCGCGCTTTCTCGTGAATAAGGAAGTCAGTTCTTCCATTACGGTAAGCCGTGACACTTCACCGGTTGCTTCGTCGACACGACTCCCGCTTCTTTATTTCCTTGTCTTGATACGCTGCTACGGAGTATTGCTGACAACCCGCCTCGCCCCTGTTCGCGGCTTTCCACTACCCGGACAAGGCGAGATGCCGATGACAGAACCTTGTTCTTCAAGGACGCAAACAACTAGCAGCTAATGAGCACTGTTTCGACTTTTTGGAATGCACAGTGAGCTATAACTAGTAGTTACAGCGCGAAAGGAAAGCCAGAGAAGAAATACGACGGCGTAAGCGCTGACTTCCAACGAGAATTTGACGGAAAAATTTCTTGCACTTTATTATCGTGTGAACCAGGAAAAAATCAAAATACAACAAACGAACATACTAAGAAAATACGGTAGGATGTAAAACACTGCGCCGCCCTGGGAAGTTAAAACACTTTGCCAAAGCTATATGGTAGCAGGTTCCACCTTTTATTCAAGTTGTACCCGACGCGTTTTAAGTGCGAATGCACTTCTTAAGCGAGCCTGAAGCGTCCGCCGCCGTCCGCATAGCAACAGCTGCGGGTGCGCGCGCTCCTCGTCTTCCTTGGCAACGGGGGGAGATGGGCGCGCGCTGCCTGGCCGCTGACATGGCACATACCCACGTGGGGGATTGGCCAGGAATCTCCTCGTCTTCCTTGGCAACGGGGGGAGATGGGCGCGCGCTGCCTGGCCGCTGACATGGCACATACCCACGTGGGGGATTGGCCAGGAATCGGGCGTGAGAAGGGCTAATGCACCCGCTTAAAGGAGTACTGACACGAAATTTCAAAGCTGAAATCCGCTCTAGCAATCAAGTACAACGACAACACAAATAGGTGTCTGTGAATAAATGCATCTTTCTTTCTTTGTAGTTGTGTGTGTGTGTGTGATCTCTCTTTCGCGAACATTACCGAACCGCGCAAATTCAACTCGTGCATTCGCACTTTCACATTCTTCCCCTCGGGGAAATGCGGGGAATTTTTTTCCTAGGAGGAAGGCCTCTAGGCCACAGAGAAAGAGGGAAGGGTGACTACGGGAAAGAAGGATGCCTTCTAGCCATTCGTTTGTGTCACGTGGATGTTTCATGAAACTAGCCTGCTACCTTCCAGCACCCGAGCAGTAGGAGTGAAGTCCAGGCGTCACAAAACTTTTGCCAGGCCACTCGTGAAAGCGTAGCTGCCTAATTGATGCACAAATTCAGTGATCGTGGTTAAGCGGGCTTTCAGAAAAAGAACCAGTCGTGGAGAAAGGGGGAGGGGTCGTGTTATGCAAGTTTTCGGGGTCGTCCTGACAATGACAGATAACTGGGACAGGTTGAATAGAATCGCGGAGCAGCAAAATTGACAAAAAGGGGTGGTAGTTGACCATGGCACGGCACCGCATCGAGTATGCACAGACATCAGCTACTGCTCTTGCAGGTGACCGTCACTTGGGCCGTTTGCTCAGCGCTTCCCGGCTCGTGCAGACGGCGCCCTTAATGACGCGACACCGCCTTGGCCCGGTTGGACACTTCCAGCGCAGATCAGCAATTTGAACTTCGCGCGCAACTAGCAGCGGCGCTGTGGGACAACGATGGACACCGCCGAAAAAGGACTGAAATATCAGCCAGGGAACTTCTGCTTCGGGCATGGCACCGCATCAAGTATGCACAGAAATCAGCTACTGCTTTTGCAGGTATAGTTACCTACGGCGCGCTTCATGTTTTTGGGAGCAGCAACTGCTGTTTGATCATGGTGTCGTGCGCATTTGAGTGTAGCAACATGTTAAAGCGCTCTGTTTCACTCCTCTGTTCTATAAACTGTACTATGTTGGACATGCTGCTGTTGCTTTGTGGGGATGTGTCTCAGTTTGGGACACCGGTCCGGTGTCCAAAACTGAGACGAAGGAGTTTGCCTATCCTGTTTGGTCAATTGAGAAACTTCTGTCAGTACAAGCTGAACTGCTGGCAGATTTTCCAAGCATGAATGTGAAGCAAGCTTCTACTGCTACTGAAATCATTGTTCTGAACTCTAGAGTTGCGGCAATTCAGTTAGCCTTGCGGTCAAAACAAAAACATGTGTGTCCGACGATTAGGTAAAAGAAAAAATGTTGTGGCGGGATGTCTCAGCTCAGCTCACTACAATTACATCAAGGGGTGAGGACGCAGAGAATAGGCTCAGGCGAAGTAATTGACTATTTTTCGGGACAGAAGATGAGCCTAAAGAGGACTGGACTGCGCCTTAAAAGAAAGTTCTTAAGTTGTACTCCGACAAAGTGAAAATTCAAATTAAGAGTTCGCAGTTTGAGCGTGTACATAGGCTTGGAAAATATCAAGAATGGAAAATCAGACCTGTAATAAACAAACTGATATTTTTTAAAGACAAGCAACGCATACTGTCATCTGCGCACAAGCTAAAAGGCTTAGATTATCCAATTGGAGAAGACTTCTCGCCAGCTACGCGACAAGCTGAAGGAAAGTGCTTGAATTTGTGAAACCCAAAAAAAGTGCTTTTTAAATTATCAGTTGATCGCTTGTTGATTAATAAGAAGACTTACACATACGACAAAGTCCCTGATGCAGTTGTCATTTCAGATAGATAGCTGCACATGAGCACGCGCCCAGGGGCAAATGCTCAGCCGAAGCCACCCATATCCGGGACATTGTTGGCAGTATCGTTTGCTAACATTTCTAGCATACTGCCTAGCGTGACTTAGTCTGTTCTGTACTTGACGATAACAAATCTAATATTCATGTGTTCACTGAAACATGGCTTAATCCTGACTTAACTGACAATGAAATTCCACCACATACCCAGTCTTAATATTATTATCTATCGCCAAGATCGAAGCGGACAAGAAGCGCCGGTGTTCTTCTCGGCATTAGGAAATCCTTAACATCTTTTCTTCTCGACTCAAACTCATCTCTTGAAATTGTGTGGGTGGCAGTAATAACAGGTACAACGAAACTACAATCGGTGTTTGCTAGCGTCCGCCTGACGACAGTGCAGCATTCGTTTCCGAACTATGCGCAGTAGCTTAGCCACGGCTGTTCATCTGCGTACCACGCATTCTATTTATTTGTTGGGTGATTTCAAATTTTCCCTCATAAAATGGGATAACATATCGACGACTTGTCGGACATCAGTTGAATTTATAAACCCCGCCTTAGATTGTAACTTGTTTCAGGTTATTAACGAACGTACCCGTGGTAGTAACATTCTCGACCTTTTACTGATGAGTGCTCTCGAAACAATCGGAAACGTAGCACACCTAAAAGGCGTTTAGTGATCACGATTTACTTCAAGTAGACGTAAATGTTCTATTACCTTTTACAGGCGTCTCAAAGAAGATTATACGCGACTATAATGAAGCTAACTTCTTAAATATAAACTAAGAACCTGAAATATTTTTGAATGATACGCTGCTGCCCTTTTTCAATAATCGCTCTGTGGAAGATAACTGGGTTGATTTCAAGAATGAAATGTCTGCTCTAATTAACCTATATATCCTATTTGATCTCGATAACTAACGAGAAATCCAATGCTTGGTTCACTAAAGCTCTTCGTGAGCTCACGAACAAAAAGAAACGTCTGTACAATACAGCTAAACGTATAAGTAGTGCTTCTGCCTGTGAAAGGTACAAGCTATGCTTAAAAACCTACTGTCCTGCCCATACTGAAGCTAAAAGTAAGTACTTTTCCAAAGATTTACCTTCTCTTCTTCAAATTAATCCAAAAAAGTTCTCGCAAGCAATACCCCCAGACCGCAACTCAAACCAGATAACTTTATATAGTGAATGCAACGCCCCCCTCTAAGATAAAGATTGTACATCTGCCTTGAATGCATTTTTTTCATAGGTTTTCACCAGAGACGATCATACTAACTTACCTAACGTCGATGATTATCAGTGGCAATACATGGAAAGTATTGATGTCACAGTGGAGGGCGTAGCTTGCATCATCAACAATCTAAAATTATCTTCTTCGGCTGGTGTTGATAACATCTGTTCCAAAATATAAAAAAAAAACACCATATCTACGTCTAGTATAATTCTGTGTATGATATTCAAGCAGTCCTTATCCTCTGAACAGCTGTGTAGTCACTGGAAAATAAATTAAATGAATCCCGCATTTAAATATGGAAATAGAAATAACCCGGAAATTACCGCCCTATTTTATTGACCTGCATTTGCCGCAAGATTATCGAACATATGTTTTCAATCACCTAGAGTCAAATCATTACTTTTTTATAATCAACACGGTTTTAGTAAAAGCTTATCATGTGAAAGACAATTACTTGAATTCACAACTCGCCTGCACTTTAACATTAACAATACCCTACAGACTGACGGCATTTTTCTCGAATTCTCCAAAGCTTTTGATCGTATTTCCCATTGTCCCCTTATTACATAATTAACGGCTCTTCGCCTCGACTCCTTCACGCTATAATGGCTTCGAAATTTCTTTTCCAATCGTGAACAGTTCAGTGTAGTTAACAATATTGCTTCCTCTCCGACTTACGATACGTCATGTGTGGCCCAGGGCAGCGTTCTGGGCCCTTTGCTCCTCCTTATTTACATCAACGATTTGCCACTAAATATTTCCTCTCATATTCGCATCTTTCCCGACGACTGGATTATTTACAGATCAATTAACAGTAGTAATGACCACCAAGCGCTTCAAAACGATCTCAGCTTAATTTGCCATTGATGTAACACTTGGTTAATGTCTCAAATGTGTAAAAATATCAGGTAATGTCTTTTAGCCGTAAGTGCGACAACTCAAATTTTTCCTACAATATCAATCAAAATGAACTGTTGCATACCGTTTCATGTAAATATTTAGGCGTTCACCTAACCGGAAACCTCATATTCATCCCATGTTACAGCCATATGTCCTAAAGCATTAAAGACATTATGCTATTTACGTCGTAATATTAATAACTCACCTTCGAGTATTAGTAAATTGGCCTATCAGACATTTGTTCGCGCAGAAATCGAGTACGCACCATCTATTCGGTTGCCGAATCCTATCTAATGGACATGATCAAATCGCTCCAAAATAGAGCTACCCGTTTCATCTCCCGTGGTTACAGCCACCATTCCAGCGTAACACAAATGAAGCTTGATCTTTCCCTCCAGCCTCTAGCTCTTCGCCACGATATCGACCTTTTATCATTGCTCCACAAATATGTTGTAACTGCATTCGTTCCAGATTACCTATTGAAATTGCATCAAACACGTCCCGAAGATTAAATAACCAATTACGTTTTTCCCTAATGCAAGGTTCCACCCATGCGTTTCTACTCTGCGCTTCCTGTGGCCATTCGCTTGTGGAATAGCCTTCCTGATAGCATTGCTGCAGAAAATAGTCAGTAAAAATTTCGTGATCTTGTACACGAGCACTTGCAGAGCCGCACATATAATTAGGCACCATCTTGTTTCCTTCACTTGGCAATGGGTTTGAAGTGCCTGCTATGTTTTCAATGTAATCAATTTTTTTATTCCTTGCATTCAGTTTTTTTCTTTGTGTTTCATGTCGCAAATATGTTAATTCTTTTTACCATTATCTGTCGTCAAATGTTACTGCGAGAATTGTACCTTTCATTTGATGTGGAGAGTGTGCTCTGAACATTGTAGTACTTTTGCGTTATTTCCCTGCAATGTACATATGCGTTTTTTTTCTTGTTCTTTCGCTGATTTTGCCTTGTGTGTATCGAAGTTTTTAGTTCTTTACAATATTTTCTGCCGAGTGATGGCTGCCCGCTCCTTTTGTAATTTTCATGTTACCCCCCTTACTCAATGCCTCCTGGCCTTTAATATATTTTAAATAAATAAATAACGAAATGGCGGAGCCATTTTTTATGCGTGCGCGTTGTGCGGGCAGTGGTTGCTTCGGCTTTGCTTTAAATCCTTTGCGAAACGCGGTAAAGCGCCAGCGAGCGATCGGTACCACAGCGGCGTTGAGATTGCACTGCAGTGTTTTCGGTCGTGGTGAGCATATGGACGCACTATAGTCGGGCGCCCGCGATGGATTTTTTCGGGCTAACCAGCGAAGGTCTTGTTCTCGTCATGTGCAGACTGGTTGTCGTACCCAATATTCGTGCATCCTAGAACCAAGCGGAAGCGCGTCCATACAATATGAAATAAATTAAACTGCGGGTATTATTCACTTCTTCATTCCCAAAATTTCAAGCTATGAAAATTTTACGCGCCCAAGCTACACCAGGGCTACGAGCGGCACCGTATTGGAGAGCTCTCGATTGTGTGGACCACCTGCGGATCTTTAAGGTGCACGGAAATCTCGAGACACGGGTGTTATTGCGTTTCGCCTACATCTGAAAAGAAGCCAACGCGGGCGCGATAGAACCCGCGCCCATGGCTTCAGCAGCACAACGCCTTACAATAACGCCTTGAATAAGTTACGGTCGCAAGCTTCTACGGTCGGGCCCAACACACAGATAAACCCGCCGCGGTGGCTCAGTGGCTAAGGCGTTGCGCTGCTGAGCACGAGGTCGCGGGTTCGATTCCCTGCCGCGGCGGCCGCTTTTCTGATGGAGGCGGAAAGCAAACACGCCGGTGTGTACGAGATTTCGGCGCACGTTAAAGATCCCCAGGTGGTCAAAATTAATCCGGAGCCCTCCTCTACGGCGCGCCTCATCGCCTGCGTTGCGTCGGCGCGTTAAACCCTACAATCAATCAATCAACAAACAGAGATAATCTACCTTATTTATGGAAAAAAAAATGCGCGGTACGAGCTACAAATAACCTAACCTTTGGATAGTTGCATGCCTTCGTCTGAGGTAAATTGATATTAAATATCAGCTATTATAGAAATATATCGGCTGTCATTGGAAACAACATGAATATCAATGTGACAATCAGAAACTCAACAGTCATTTTGTTAAAAACCAAATCCCGAATGAATTCAGAACTAGCTTCATCGCGAAATCTTATTCAAGGACAGGCTGCGTCCAATATCGACTGGCTTCTCAAATACCTTAGTTAATCAGTCAACCCCTGATCTTGGACTTCTTACATAGCTCTGCTTCAAAAGTGTAAGTTTAATAATATGGAAAACTGTTTTCCTGGTTGAAAAAGAAGACATTCCTACATTGGTTTCTCTAGTATATATCGAAGGCAAGTTAATTTATTGTGGGGTCAACTTATGCTCCCTTGTGTTTTCTATTTTGGTTGTAAGTTTGATTCATATCTTAGTGCTGTAAGTTAGTCGGATTTTGCTGCAAGAAAACCATTACAATGATATTCATCCCACTGTCCAGCTGACGAACTCGGCCTAACTCAAGCCGGTGTACTTTCATTCATTGATTCATTCATTCATCATTCATCTTTATTTGTACGTGCCCACCAACAGCGCATGGCCTTACATGGTGGTGCACAAAAATAAAAAAAGGACGAAAATAAACGAACATACCCTTCGAAATAGAATAACCATGAATACCAATTCATGAGACACTGTAACTTCGCAAGAGCTAGTTTAAATGCCTACATATTGTTAAAAACATCAACATCATTTGACCTCACACCATTATACAAATGAAACAGTCGTTGCATAGGGGAACAAGCTTTCTTCGTTCCAAACACATTGAATTCTCGAAACGGCTTATAAGGTACCCGGAAGTGTATTGACGCCGTCAAACTCTCGCACTCCGTAAGATGATGCAAACAATTAAATAGAAATATACAATCTGCATCCTTCCTTCTCTTGGACAGAGTAACCAGGTGCGATTTATCCAAAATGGTATTATACTGGTAATACACTCTTCGATCAAAATTCCTGTCGTAACAATTCTAACAAAACGTTGTTGAACATCTTCAATCTTCGAAGCCTGGCTTGCAGACAAGTTGTTCCATCGTACAAATGCAAAATGAAGTTTCAGAATGACTAAGGATAAAAAGAAAAGTTTGAACCACGGCACATTATGGAAATGGCGCGTGATGTAGGATATTACTTCTGACTGCATGCCTTTTTAACAACCTTTTCAATGTGCACGTGAAAACGCTGAATCGAGAAAAATCCCTAGGTCACGACACCCATAAACCCTTCTCAGGATACATTGATCCAACGTGTAATCGCATAACACTTGTGCATTTCCCGGTTAGACTCATTACATGTGTTTAGGTAGTATTTATTAGTACCTTGTTAACAAGGCACCAATTACTTACACTGCAAATGTTGGACAGTAAAAGGGCGCAGTCATCACGAGAGTGAACTTTTCCGACAGCTTGTTGTCATCTGCGTAGAGAAGCATATTGCTATTGTTTAGTGAAGAAGAGAGGTCGGTAATAAAAAGATTGAACAAAAGTGGACCCAAAATAGATCCTTGAGGGACTTCTGTCTTGGAAAGAAAGGGTTTAGACAACACGCCACCTACGCGTACCAAATTTGGTCGGCTATTTAGATAGTCGCGAATGAACCTGCAAAGTTTGCTGCAAACACCTTATCGTAGCAGTTTTTGAATTAGAAATTAGAAGATTGTGATCCAGCAAGTAAAATGCCGTAGACAGATCAAAGTACACTACATCAACCTGGCCGCGAATGGCGATGATTGGCTGGTGCACTCAACAAACGTTGTGAAGTTGGTTGCAGCCGATCGGCCATCTAGAAATCTATGCTGAGCATCTGTTATTTGACGTATATAAAAGAAAGATGATAGCCTGAATAACGCAATTTCCAAAACCTTGGCAAAAGTTCATAGCAAGCATACTGGTCGGTATTTTATAACGTCACGCTCATCACCGGATTTAAACACAGGGGCAAGCACACCCTTCTCCCACATAGCAGGAAAAATGCCTCCGAAAGTGAGATGTTAAAGATATGCGTCAACAAGGGAACGAAAATACTGCTGCAACCCTTAACAGTGAAGCTTGGAATGCTGTCAAACGCAAGCGAAAATTTTGCTTCTAACGAAGATATTGGCACTTCTATATCCTGTTCAGAAAAGAAAAACAAATGCAGCACATTGCTCGTTTCTCTGGTTGGAGGAGTTGATGAGGAAGAAATCGCCGAGGGAGTATCTTTTACACAACATACAAAATTGAGGTGCTCAGTGAAGCAGTCAGCAATGTCCTTTGGTCAGTTAATAGAGATTCCGTCTTTGGAAAGCGTGATGGTACATCGGGGTTCTGAAACGTTTTCCTTGACATATTGCCTGAAGAATTTGGGATCTCTAGTTTGGTTATGCTCTACGGACTCTAGATATAACTGGTTGTCGCGTTCATAAACTCATTTCACCAAGCGACGGGCATCACGAAATTTTGATGCCAGTAGTCACTACTCGTTTTCTTGTTCTTTCTGTGAAACCGTAGTTTAGTACGTAACAAGCATTTTAGTTCGCGACAGAACCAGGCTGGATAGCTGCTCCTAAAATTTCGTCGTTTCGGGATGAACAACTAGAATTATTCATGTATAACTCTTGTTAGTATGCTGACTGCCTCATTTACATTGCTGCTGGTAACAACATCTGACCAATCATGGTCACGCAAAAAAAAAACGCTGGAATAGTCTCCTTTGGAAAACAGGAACTTCTCAGTTGCGACATGTTTACTTCGAGCACTAGAAAATGCCAACGATATTGCTAATGAAGCATGCCATTCATCGGCAGGGACAAGGGGTTCTGCAGGGCTTAGACGTTCGCTGAAAGCAAAGTTTTATAAAGCGAGATGAAGTATATGACGTGCTGGATATACCAAGGAATTGCGTTGAGTGAGGTTTGGCCAATCATTTTCTATACGGCCTTTTTCCTACAGATGTGTTCGGCCCGTGTCCAAATTTGGGCCTTTTTAACGTATACGGCCGCATTCCCATGGCTATGCAACCGCCAGTGTCAGTCGGCGAGTCGACCGGGTTACGTTCGTACGGCCAGATTTCCGCCGTAGGGATCCAGCCATTTGAAAGCCACCTGTGTACGTCCGAAGTAAGGCCACCGGATGTCAGCCGAGATGCGGTCGTCGGACTTTAGCCGGACTAAAGCTGCCAGAAGATCGGCCATGCTACAGGCGTTGGAGTTCAGTCACAGTACGTTAGCTGTACTGATACCGGTGGACGAACACTGTATGCAGCCCAAGCAGATGACTCAGTCGCACTGTGCAGCAGCACAAACCCACCGTTTTGGGTCCACTGCACCCACATCAAAGTGAGCCCGCGCGCAACCCACCGGCCGTCCAGCCTTCAGCGCTGCCTTGCTTATTGATCAGCGTCAGTTGACAGCAAAATTCATTTAGTAAACACTGCTCTCAACTTGTCGTTCCATTAATTGTTGAGCCTCTTTGCTGTCGGTCATAGAAAATATTCATTTCTTTGCTATAGCTGGTATAGTTGTATTGTCGCGGTCCTGATACCTTCTGTGCGGTGTAATAAATAGGGGGGGGTGGAGAGAGTGGAGCGGAGGGAGCATATTTTAGTCGCTTGAATTTCACAAACATGAAAGTGCCGCTTTTAATCAATTTCTTTCAGGAGAATCTTCCTGAACACTTCCATGCTCTAAGTCCACTATTTTTATAACAGTTGCTTGACCAGTTTTGTTGTATATAAAACAGGCATGAATGCCTTTACGGAGCGTGCTGGAACTGCACAAAACACTAAGGAACATTCCATATAATTTTCTTCTCAGAAAACGGTTCTGTATATCTAGCTTATGACCATTTTTCTCAGACATATTATACTCGATAAACGTCTCTGATTAGCTTTCACAGGGCTGATTCTAGGAGAGATCGAACAAATGCCTTCATTTTCAATCTATTTCTGGTGATGTTTTCATGCTTTACGTGCACAGAACTTAATAGATCAAAAGAACTTAATTTTCCTCTAATTTCATACTTCATTCAAAAAAATTGCAGACTTGTTGCGAATGATGCCCTGCTTATGGTGGCTGCAGTTCTATCCGACTTTCTGTTCACGCAACGAAAGGCGTAAGACTACAGTTTCATAATTTCTTTTAAACCAATAACATAGCAACGGTAGTATGCATACAGCACACCTTGCATACGGCAACGAATAAAACGCAATATTTCATTTGTCGAGTTTGAATGCGTATGACTCTCACCACCTCGGAGGCGATCTTGCTGCTCCGCATTATGTATTAACAGCTTCCTGCAGCTTTAGAGTCAAACATGGCATTTCTCGCATGCTCCTCAAAAGCAGAGCCAGCCGTGCTTTGCACTTTAACCGTACCAGTGACCACGTTTTTGCTCTTTCAACAGCGCCAATGGCTGCCTGTTAGTCGTTTTTGTTACTGCAATTGACACTCAGGGAAAACAATTTTCGAACCTTGCTATTCCCACAGCTAAAGGATGGCCACAACGAGACACTTTTTTCTGGGTCTCTATTTATTTATTTATTCGATACCAGCTTCCCCGTTGCATGCATTATAGGAGGGGAATAAGTAAAAGTAAGCACCACATTTGAAAGCAAATGACACAATAATTCTAAAAAGCGCGGTGAAAATCATCATTATAAACAATGAATAGAATCATTGCTGGCAGATTAATCCCCTGCCGTATTGATGAAAGAAAAATGACTTGCACAAGGCGTCACTTTTAAAAGAAAGTTAATAATTTTCTTTAAGACTGTGGTCCCCCTTTGGCATATGTACATTGGCGCTTAATTAGATACACTTTTCCTCATCGATTCCACATTAGATATAAAAAAATTTCTACCAGAATTTTTCTCTGCGATCTATCACGTCTTACCATTTAAGTTTACTTTTATTTTCCCTGGTGCTAAGTTTACCATCTCAATTGCCTAAAAGGAATCGCGCGGCTCTATTTTATATATTTTCGAGCGTATCGACCAGCTCTTTGGTGTACGGATCCCAGCAGAGACATGCGTACTCCAACATTGACTGGAAATGAGTGAAATACGGTTGTTCTTTTAACTTCGATAAACATTCGCTGAAATTTCGCCTCAGAAAACCAACACACGTGCAGCCTTAACTTTTATGTTGTAAGCGGGCCTAGTTCATCTCAAAGCACTCGTTAAATAAACTCATAGTTATTTATTGTTCCTGGACGTTCTTAAACAAGCATCATTTACGCTATACGTAATCAATTGGTATGAACGCTACCTCATAAAGGTGGCGTTAACACACTTTTTAAAATTCACCGGCATTTTCGAATCGGCACATGAGGATGCAATTATATTCAAATCATGCAGCAGGTACTCGGAATCACGTTCCTTCTCTGTAGTCTAGTAAACTACAGAGTCATTATCGAACATTTTGAACGAAGATTTGAGGAGAATAGTAATATCACTGATATATCAGCAACAAAAGAGGGCCCACAACTGAGCCCTGGGAAATTCCTGAAGTAAAAGGAACATATCCGGAAGAACAACCGCTGAGAATGACCGACTGCTGTCTCAGAGCGAGATACTGGGCTATCCATGCAATAACCGATTCATTAAAATTATGGACACGCAATGTACTAACAAGAAAGCCATATGAAACAACGTCGAATGCTTTTTTTTGCAGTCCAAGAAAATACAGTCAACTACATTACGCTTATCTATTGCTAGAGCCAAATTATGCGCGAACTCAACAAGCGCCGTTGAGCAAGGAAAACCTGACGAAATCCGTGTTGGCTAGGATGCTGGAGATTATGTTTCACCAAATGCGTCATATCCCAAGTGCCGCTGAGCTCACGTTCAAACACCGCAACTGAATTAAAATCCACGCTTCGTCACTGAAGAGGCTGTGCTGTTATTGCAAATTTAAAATAACACTTGTTTTAAATTTGCGATAACAACACAGATAAAATCATAAAATCGGATGAAGAAACAGTGCAAAACATGAAGTTCAAAACATGAAGTTGTGTTGTGTACGAAGAACACAATGCATCATGTTTAGTACGAACGAGATACTGCAACACTGTTTTTCGCAGTAATATTGTGAGAATAATTGCCGGAAACTTGCGCTTTTGCGCGGCCTTGCCATTCTTCGGTGGAGAGTCTGACATCGTGCCGGTTGGTCGAGCTGCTTCGTGGTGGCCGTTTGGTCGGCGCCCTTGTAGGACAGTCATTTTAAGTGAACCACGGCCATCCCTTGCCGGACATCTATGCCGGGTCGATGTCTCCATTGCTCTCCATTTCTCGAAGGGGTGAATAGCCTCGAGGTCATGCGTTCACGATGCCGGCGGGCGAGCCATCGTAGAGCTATAACTGCCGAGACATAGCTCACCCGTCAGTGCGGATCAGTTTCAGTTTCAGTTTTTTTTTTCAGTTTCAGTTTCATTTTATTAGACAAACATATAAATAACATAAGGTCAGTATACAGGCAGGGGTCCCATAGTGAAGAACACTGCAGTCGGGACCCCTGATGATTAATAACAAGATGAACAGTAGGTGCAGTCGCTGAACAAAAATAAATTCATAAGGATTATACAATTGTAAAACAAAATACTAAGCCATGAATGTTGAGACATTGGTAATATGCTAGAAACAAACAGGAGTGAAGAAATGCTAAGAGTGGGCAAAAAACATGTAATTGAATCTAACAGCTTAATATTTGTGAGAACCCAAATACACATGTAAGCACACAATTAGTACCTATGTATAATGTACTATCTATAGAGTCGGATATTATGTATTTTAGTCAGGTAATAGAAATGTTTTCAATTGCATGGCCACATAAACATACACACAAATTTGTAAAGTCGAGAATATCGTAAGGTGTGAGGAACATGACGTTTTATAATGGGTGAAGTGAAGAACGCAGCAAGCGCTTAAATGAGTTCAGAGATCTGGAAGTTTTGATAGTGAACGCCAAGTTGTTCCACTGTTTAATCGCGGCAAATTCGAAAGTGTACTTTCCATAGTTGGTCCTTATTTTTGGGAGTATGAAATTATTTCGTTCCGAAAATCGGGTGTTATTAGGGTTAGACATATATTGTCTACCTATTATATACAGGAGGCTTTGGTTATTGAACAGGCGGTATGCCGTAATACTTATCGTATAAGTTATCAGCCTGTCTAGAGGGAAAATTCCAAGTTCTTTGTACAGAGGTGTGACATGGGCATTATATGGGCTACGAGTGATAATACGAAGTGCTTGGTTCTGGATATGTCTTATTGGATCTAAATTAACTTGGTATGTCTGGCCCCAAGCTTCGATGCAATATCTGAGATGGCTGTGAATGAAAGCATTGTAGAGTGTAAGCAGGGTATGCTGGCGAAAGTAGTAGCGGGCTTTAACAAGTACTCTTATGCCACATATCATCTTTCTTTTTAGTGCGGTGGTATGGACATTGAATTATATGAGGTTGTCATGCTGGACTCCAAGGAATGTGCATTCATTGCAAGGAAAGATAGGGCGCATGTCAATGTATAACGGTTGCAGGTTATTTGTTTGGTTCCGAGAACTGAAGACCACATATTTTGTTTTCGACGGATTGATTACTAATTTGTTTTTATGGCACCAGTTGTTTACACAAGAGAGATCGCGAGTTAATTGGGTAGTCAGTGTCTGTATAGATTTATGCGAAGTATAGATAGTGGTATCATCAGCGTACATTAGACATTCTGTGGAGGTAGAAAGACAGGTAGGAAGGTCGTTTATGTAGACTAGAAATAGTAAAGGCCCCAATATGGACCCTTGCGATACGCCGACGTTAATTGTTTTTTTGGCTGAGATCGCACCAGATACACTAACAACTAATACTCTATTTAACAGGTAATTACGAAGAAGCTGTAAAGAAGGTCCTACTATGCCATATGAAGCGAGTTTTCCGAATAGGATGCGGTGATCGATGGAATCAAAAGCTTTAGTAAGGTCAACGAAAACCGATCCAACAAGTTTACCGTCGTCTATTTCTCGTTTAAATTTATCAGTAAGTGCTATGAGCGCTAGGGTGGTCGAATATCCAGGGCGAAAACCGAATTGTCTTGGTGTCAGAATACTGTATTTCTCGAGATAGTTAGAAAGCCGCTGGTGGATTAATTTTTCAACCACTTTACTAAAAAAAGGAAGTATAGATATTGGTCTATAGTTTGTTATTTGTGTCTTGTCACCTTTTTTATGTATTGGAATCACTTTACTTTGCTTTAGTTGGTCAGGAAAAACACCAGTTTTGAAAATCAGATTTACAATATAAGTAAAAGGTTCTACTATATAGTCAACGACTTCTTTCATGTGAAAGGCGTTGATACCATCAAGACCACTGCTAGTATTTTTCATATTAAGAATAGCACTTCTAACCTCGATATGCGTGCAAGGGAACATGAAAAATGATTGCGGAACACGTGGCAGACTATCGACCATATTTATAGAAGACTGGTTATCAGTGAGATTACCGGTGTTGGTGTTTGGTGGTTTCGAAAAGGCCGTGCTAAAAGCATTCGCGATGTCTATGGGGTCTTGGAATATGTTGTCGTTTTCATGAATATCGCCTATTTCACTTTTAGGTGTTGTATTGTTTAGAAAAGTATTCAGTATGCGCCATTGCTTAGAAACGTTATTACCCGCATCAGAGATCTGTTTTTCCAGGTACTTTCTTTTGGCGGCTTTTAGCAGTGACGTCAAGGTGTTGGAGTATTTTTTGTAACGTTGTTTTAAAACAGCGTTGAATGGTTTTCTTTTCATTTTTCGATACAAGTTTTCTTTTTTACGCATGCTGCTAAGTAAACTGTGCGTCACCCACGCGTTTTGCGGTGACAGGTAATTCTTGCGACATAATCTGACCGAGGTGGAAGAGTCTATTGCGGATTTAAGAATTGAATAAAATTCAGCATAAGCACTTTTAGGATCTGTAAGAAAGGTAACACGAGACCAATCGACGACTCCTATTAATTCGGCAAACAGTTTTTTGTCAAAAACAGAATGGCGAGATTGAGGGTTCTTATCCGGCCTGGTCGAGTGAAAACGCAGTGCGATCAAATAGTGATCTGTGATATTCGCCCGTATTACGAAAGCCTCTGGAGGAGTTGAAATGTTGGTTAACGCATGATCAATGAGGGTGCTTGTGCCTTGATCGGAACATCATGTTGGAATGCTCAATAGTGTTTCAAGGCCGTGGCCTTGATAGCAGTTTGAGTATTCGTTTACACTTGAGCAGTCATCGAGAAGGTTTACGTTTATGTCTCCTAGTACTACAACGTTTTTATTCTCATCAGTTACTAAGTGCAGCACTTTGTCAAAAGCGGAGCAGAACTTTTGAATAGAGGAACTTGGGGATCGATAAATACAGCCAAATAAGGTGTTTTTGCTAAAGTTACCAAACGTTGATTTGTCAATTTCTACCCAGACTGATTCGCAGTCTGTGATATTCAAATCAAGATCAAGTCTGCGTTTGTACTTCAAGCTAGAATGAATAAAAATGGAAGCCCCGCCGTGGTTGGATGTGTCTCGGTGGCAATATTCTGGTGAGTATGATGGAAAACAATAAAGGTTCTTATCAGCGTTGCTGAGCCAAGTTTCTGATATACAAATTATTGCGATTGGGTGTCTACTCGTGCTTAGGAGGCACTGAAATTCATCGAAATGTTTTCTGATGCTTCGGGCATTAAAATGAATGGCCAGTTCTTGGTTTTCTGAGCATAAAGACGGAAGTTCGCTTGTGTTCACGTAAGCCATGGTGGCACGTGTACTGTCTGTTTATGCTGTGTCAGCATTTCTGTCACTGCACATAGCGTCAGCGCGCACAGTGTCAGGACGTGCGGCGGCAGAGTGCTCCGTGTCGTAGAAAACGCGTAGGTCCTTTTCGTCCCGTATCACGTACACCCAGCTATCATCCGTTCTGCGTGCTTTGATCCGACAATCGTCCGTCCACAAATACTGCCATTTCATTTCCTTCTTTTTGTTCAGGGCCATCGCAAACAACTTCTTGTTTGCCGCTGTGAGGTGTTCATTTACGTAAACAGGGCTGGGTTCTTGAGCGTGAAATCCGATGTCCTTGGTCTGGAGACGGGCTTTTCGCGGCTTGCTTACAAATTCTGCCTTTTAAGTGCGAATGCACTTCTTACGCTACCCTGAGTCACGCTTCTGCCGCCGTCACGCCTCCTCGCCCTTACCAAAGGCGCGGAGCGGAGGGGAGAGCGTGCGTAGCAACGGCGCCATGACGTAGTACGCCACGTGACGTCGCGCGCTCTCGCCTCCTCTCCCCTTCCGCTCGCCGTGACGTCACGCGCTCTCGCCTCCTCTTCCCTTCGCTCGCCTGCCGTTTGCGCGCTCTCGCCTCCGTCTCCCCTTCGCTCGCCTGCCGTTTGCGCGTTCTCGCCTCCCTCTCCCCTTTCGCTTGCCTGCCGTTGCGCGTTCTCGCCAGGGTGTCGAACCGGAACCGGAACCGAACCGAAAACCGGAACCGAACCCGAATTTTTGCCCGGAACCGGAACTGAACCGGAACCGTATTTCTTCCGCCATTTTGGAACTGAACCCGAACCGGAACGAATCGAAGGAACCGTTCCGAACCGGTTCCGGAGCTTCAAAAATGTGATTTCTAGTTTTCCAGTTCGGTACCCTACCTTGCGTCTGAAGATATTTTGCCACTCCCCAGACAGAACCATGAAATATTTTGCGTAGTCTGCAGTTCCCAAGGCCCATCATGTTCTCTTCTAAATATTTCCCTCAATTTAATGTAAAGTTGTCCGTATATACTATCAGTTTGCGTTAGGCACTGCCCATCTCTCCCAATTATCTTTTACGTTTAGAATAACTTAAGTTATAACGCATATTACGAGGCAACATACCATGGAATATTCTTCATGGTTTCTCTACATGGTGTTTAAAATCGCGTAAAGTTTTTAATGTCTTGTTAATTCGCATGCATCCCTGTCCGCTTGTGAAGGCCTTCAGGGACACCATCAACAATACATCCATGATTTAATGTAAAGTTGTCCGTATATACTATCAGTTTGCGTTAGGCACTGCCCATCTCTCCCAATTATCTTTTACGTTTAGAATAACTTAAGGTATAACGCATATTACGAGGCAACATATCATGGAATATTCTTCATGGTTTCTCTACATGGTGTTTAAAAGCGCGTAAAGTTTTTAATGTCTTGTTAATTCGCATGCATCCCTGTCCGCTTGTGAAGGCCTTCAGGGACACCATCAACAATACATCCATATCTTCCACTTATAGTTTGAATGGGCAGTTATATACAAACAGCACTGAGACACAAACACTCGCAGTTCTCAAAATTGACGTAACTTTTTCTTGTATACAGTGCCGTTCTGTCTTTCGGTTACTGCTCTAAGAGAACATCATATTTAAAAAAATGGGGAATCCTAATTTCCACTTTTAAAATATATTTGATAGCATTTTTATGTTATCTCGAATCTGCTTAACCTTACACTTAAGAGGTGAATGGATTGAAGTCGATTAGTGCGGGTTAGCGGGTAGACTCGCCACACCCCCTCGCCACATTGCCTCTCCAAACCCCATGTTTCCTGGACCACGTGTGGCTTTTGTCACGAAGTGGATCCTTTAAAAGAACGCTCCGTCCACCTCAGCATCACTTGGCAGCGGAGGCAGCGAACAGAACGGTCGCCTGATAGTCGCCTTCCCATTTCACAGGTTTGAATATTCTGCAGTAATCTTTGTTCGCTTACTCAGTCACTTTTTCTGTTGCCTCTGGTGCCAACCACCCAGTGTCATTGCTATTGTGTGCCCTTGTGTATAATCCCGCATTGCTTTTATCATGAAAACTGACATTGCTGACCTAAGACGCGAGATCGCTGATCTTAAGCGTGAATTTCGAAAAGAAGTAAGGGAAATGCAGAAAAGCTACGAGGAAATTAAAAAAGAATATGAAACCACTGGGAAAGAAAATGTGGAAATGCAAAAAAGCTGCGAATTCTTCAACAAAAGCTACGAGGAAATAAAAGAAGAATGTGAAACTACAAGAAAAGAAAACGAAGCTTTGAAAGTTTCAAGTTCGACGTTGTCATGATAACGGAAACCTGGTATATGAGTGACACAGAAGTGTTGCGCCTTTCGGGATTCAACACGTTCTTTCTAAATAGGTCCCACCGCGAGGTGGGGGTGTGTTACAGCTCGTGTCTACACAGCTTTGTTGTAGTACAATGAACGAATTTTCGACAGTTACGACAGATTATGAAGCTTTAACGGTGCAATGTAAAAATGCTATTTTTGTTGTTGTGTACCGCCCCCCTCAAGGAAAACTCGAAAATTGTTCCGCATTTTTAGAAGACCTTCTCAATTTTGTTTCGTCTTATAGTTTACAAATAACTATTGGTGGGGACTTCAATATTAACATATTACAGGCAAGCGCACATTCGCGTAATCTAGAGCTTCTTTTCGGTTATTTCGGCTGCATGAACGTGATCAAAGAATCGACTCGTATGGGCCGTCTTTCCCAAAGTCTTATTGATGTATTTATAACCAGTGATACAAGTAGCAGTACCATGTTCGGTGTGACTGGTGTACATATAGGTGACCATTTACCTATATATATGTTCTCAATGCACACAGAAATAATAAGATGTAAGCAATGCCGCGAATCTTTCGCTTTTCACGATATTAATCAGAATACTTTGACTACTTTTCGTCAGAAAATTCCCTCTATTTGGTGGAACCCTTTACTTCTGTGCAACAACTGCAGATGATGCCTACGATACTTTTCTAGAATCATATAAAGATGCATATAAAAAGTCTTTTCCTCTTAAGATGGTCAAGAAAAATAAGAATATAAGGAAACCATGGATTACAGACGAATGTCTGAAGGTGATCCGTAAAAAAGATTTATTGTACCATAAGTTTGTAAAAACAAAGAACAGGGACAATTTTGTAGCCTTTAAAAAGTACCCAAACTTTGTGACAAAGTTCTTACGCTATACTAAAAAAATGTACTTCGAACATGTGTTTTCTGAGGCTTCCTCCCGGCGGGATGTCATGTGGCGGGAATTGAATAAACTTTTGCACCCACTACCCCCCGTAACGACGACTTTGAATTGACAGTAGATAATAAACCACTCAAGGGTCAAGAACTGGGAACCAAGTTTAATCACTATTTAACGAATCTTATGCAATGCTCCCACAATGAAAGCGCTATGAGCTTCCTAAAGGATTCTAACCCCCACAGAGCCTTTTTTTCTCCGGTAACGCCTCAGAAAATATGGTCGATTTTCTTGTCACTAAAAAATAGCAAAGCCATAGACATCGATAGGCTTCAGATTCGGCCTATTAAGCTTGTACTGGACCTTCTTGCATCGCCGCTTAGCCATATAAATAACTTATGCCTTACTACTGGTGTTTTTCCAAAAAAGATGTAGCAAGCTAAGGTCACGCTACTGTTTAAATCCGGGGACAAAATCAATTTTTTCCAATTATAGACCGGTTTCTGTGCTTCCAGTTATTTTAAAAGGCTAGAAAAAGTAATCGCGAAACACCTTGTGTCCTTCTGTGACAAACACTCTATTATATCATCAAAACAGTTCGGTTTTCGTAAACATATGCCAACGAATTAGCTTTACTAACGCAAAACGAATGAATAATACAGGGATTTGAAGAAAAGAAGGTAATACATATAGATTTTTCGAAGGATTTGATAGAATTAGTCATTTAACATTGCTTTAAAATATACAACATTATGGATTCCGGGGGCTTTACTCTTTTGCAATCTTATTTGAGTAACCGGCAACAGGTCGTAGCAATAAAGGAACGCTACTCTTCTTCACAAGGATGTAAGGGCTGGAGTTCCGCAAGGCAGTCTTCTAGGGCCAATCCTGGTCAATATTTATATGAATGATATCATAGAAATTACTGAAATTGCACATTTTATTATTTACGCAGATGATACCAACATTTTCTTTCAATCGTGTGGTACTACTCAGCTTTTGCATTTAGCAAATATAACCCTCCAAAAGCTTCACAAATGGACTAAAGCATACTCGTTAAAAATAAATACTAAGAAAACCAAAGCGGTGTTATTTTTACCAGCTCAAAGATCTGTTGACAGAAAGCTCAGTTTGTACATCGGATGTGAAAAGATTTGTATAGTCAGTGAAATAAAAACATTAGGCATTGTTTTTTAAGAACATTTAAAATGGAATGCCCATGTCTATCACGTCTGCACTAATTTATCTAGAGCGTGGGGGTGCTTTGTAGGTTACGGCCTGTGGTTACATGAAATATTAAATTTATTCTTTATCATGCTATATTCACAGCTCACATCAATTACTGCAGCCTCGCATGGTTAACCAGTTCCGCCATAAATATTAATAAGCTGCATTTATTTAAGAAAAAGGCCATTCGACATATCGCAACTGTACCATATGACTCTCAGACCAACGAACTATTTCTGCAGTATAATTTGCTTCCTGTCCAATGTATCTACAACTTTAATCTTCTAACAAAGTATAAAAATAGCTTGCAACACAACGGTGCAGCATATCTAAGTCTATGTAGTTTAAGAAAACCGTTGGACGTACCGTACGAAATTAGGGGAAGGAGTACATGGTTCGTGCCGTTTTCAAGAACGAATTATGGCAATGAATGGTTGCAATCCCGAACTGCCCGCCTTTTAAATAACCTAGCCGAGAGTGGCATAGCTATAAATAGTATTTCTAAGTGAAACTTAAGGAAACGTTTACTGCTGAACATAGAACATTTCTAACTGACAATCTATTAAGCGTTGTCTATCGTGGCAACCTTGGTTTAGCCAAAATTACTTGTAATATTTTTCAAGCGTTTTATTGGCATTGTCTTCATTCCCTGCAAACTTTAGCATCTAAAAAGTACCGTACATTGATTTTTTCCCAATATTGTGTGTATTTATTTATGTGGATACTTCTGTAGTGCAGATTTTGATGAGTGTATGCATACCTGTATATAACATGACTTTTTCTTCAAGTTTTGTCTTTTGCTTTTTTTGTGTCTACACAGGTTCCGTACATATCCAATATTTCTCTTTTTATGTACCTGTGTACCCTGTTTTGTTTTGTAACCATTATATGTATGTATGTACCTATGGGTGCCTACATGCGTGTATGTATATCATTTAATAAGTATATTTTACAAACTTTGAGCTATAGTGCGTTTTAATGCTTTCTTTTATGTTTGTATGTAATATCGACTTGTTAAGGCGAGATTATTTTCTTAGGATTATTTCCTGTGCGTATGCTTTAAACTCCTGTTTCTGCTCTGCCACGCCAACCGTAAGGTGCAAACACCTCGTCAAGCTGCAGTTTTGCAGCTTTTTGTGTTTGTCCTCGCATTTCTATGTACGAAATGCTCAATAAAGTTGAAGTTGAAGTTGAAATTAGTTAGGTGAGTGAATGAGCTAATGTGAATTATTGGGACTGGTGTGTTGATTGATTTTGATTAAAAGAATTAGCGGGTCAGTTAAGGCGGATTCGACGGTCGGACCAAACATGATATTTTTGGGGTCCTTGGCATTTGGAAATTTTGCAGCGTTCTCCTTCTCGACCAATCAGGAAATTTTGTCACGCACAAAGTAGCCGCAAAGGTATGTGAAGACCGCCTGAATGCTATAAAAGGTCTTTCTTTATGCCCGTATTGCGCTATTATGTTGTTGCTATATTAAAATTGACATCTCGGACTAAAGTTAATAACTAATTGCCTAATGCATATTGTATATTCATCAAAAAGTTTTCAAAACGTGTGTATATATGAGGGGAGACAGTTGGAAAGAAACTAAACTGCAAGAAAAAAAGGGAGGGACGATCAACTGGTTTGATGCAAGAGCCGCGCGATAGCATTATTCAGTACCTTCTTTTTGTGTTACCGTTCTGCAGCCTCCCACAGGTGTAGCATCTCAGCCGCCGAACACAGCCCCATCGAAGCTGAGGAAGCGGCGATAGCACATGCGCTTAGCCAAAGCGGCATCAAAACTCTCATAACAGACCCTTAGCAGGCGTGGCCCAACTTTGCCAACTGTCGATTGCATGTTACAACACTTCCGTTGTTCAATCAGAGACCACCAACCAGACCAGTCACGATTGTATGGGTGCCAGCTCATACCGGCATCCACGGCAAACAAGATCACCAACCTCGTGGTTCGAGATTTGACTCGCTTAGCCGGCGCTGATGATGCCCGGCCCGAGTGCATGCATCCTGCAGTCACAGACCTGGCCTCTTCCATAGAACGTACTCCTCCCCGCACAAATCGCTACCGATTAACCAGGAAACATTACTCCGGACCCTGTGGGCATACACCTTCCCACACAACGCCAGACTTCACTTCTTTGACGGGACACAACTCTCTCCATTGCGTTGCTTCTGTGGAGAGCCTGGGAACCTCATACACATAGTAGGCGGCTGCGACTAGTGTGCCGTAGATCCATCCAACCTTCACGTTTCCATAGAGAATTGGGAGACAGCCATGGCCAGCTGCGGCCTGGAAGATCAGTTGTTCTTGATGGAAACGGCTGTCGATTCGGCCCCCTCGAATGAGGACGCCTCTCTTAAACATTGCCTCGATTGAATTAAACTTCATTTTCTCTCTCTCTCTCTCTCTACAAGTGATCATTACTGCTGCTTGTGACTTCACTTGGCTATCATCCTTCCTAGAGCCCAATCGCTGTCACCGGTCGCTGAAGGGCCAATTAGCAAGTTCCTATCTTCAGTGGTTCCCTATCCAATGTCGTCCTATACCCGCCGTCCAATGAGTCTTTAGAGCCATTCTTTCTTTCTAACAGCTCTGTTAGAAGATAAAAGATGAGCAGTAGAAAATTTTTCTAAATGCCACCTGCCACGCTTGGCAGTAGGCGCCACATACTCGTCACACTACCATAGAAAACATTTTGCGGGTACAGTTAAATGAGCTCTTCAACACCTTAGATAAACTCGCCGCGGTGGCTCAGTGGCTAAGGCGTAGCGCTGATGAGCACACAGACGCGGTTTAGTTTCCCTGTCGCGGCGGCCGCTTTTCTGATGGAAGCGAAAAGCGAAAACGTCCGTGTGTCCGAAATTTCGTCGCACGTAAAGATCCCCAGGTGGTCAAAATTATTCCGGAGCCCTCCACTATGGCGCGCCTTGTCGTCGGCGTTGCGACGGCGCGTTAAACCCAACAGTAAATAAATAAATAAACACTTTCGAAAACGCTTTCAATCTTCTTCGCATCTGGAAGCACTGCGAAAACTATAGTTATTGCCAGCACAGAGCAACAGTGCGTGATTTGCTCGTCGCTGCGGATACACCTTCCGTTTCTGCTTCGCTTTTGTGCCTTTTTTTAGATGGCCATCAAATGCGTTCTATTCTGCAACTTAAGGAAAGCCGGCAAACAGCCGCTACACCGCTGTAATGACGTCATTCAGCGGTCGAAGAACGCGAAGACCGGGAAGGAGAGCAAAATATTTCTGAGCAAGTTTCTATTTATCTGACGAGGAGAGAACAGTAATTTTTGGCTGAGGCACATTGCGACCCCATAGTATAATGCGTTGGTTGACTACTTTCTGCAAGCACTCAAGATTTAGACAAAAGTTGAAAACGTGTTGCAGGGTCGCTTTAGTTTGGCGAAGACAAAAGATTTGGACAAAGAAACCTTCATTATGAATTTGTTGTTATTCCGATTTGATAAGGAAACGAAAAACGAGCACAAAAAATTAACAGAAAAAAACACGCCTGCTTTTTTTTTCTTCGAACCCGTTTGAACCCGTTTGAACCGGTTCGAACGGGTTCGAACCGGTTCGAACCGGAACGGAATGTTGCTCTGGAACTGAACCCGAACCGAACCCGAAAGGCTTGAACCCGAACCCGAACCGAACCCGAAAAAAATCCGGTTCGACACCCTGGTTCTCGCCTCCTCTCCCCTTTCACTCGCCTGCCATTGCGCGCTCTCGCCTTCTCTCCCGCTTCGTTCGCCTGCCGTCGCGCTGCGCGAGGGTTTAAAGGCGAGGCTGTCGCGGCCCGAACGTGATCACGCGGGGGTGTTAATGTAACTAACGGGCAAATGCCACCAAATTTCAACAAACTCCCCCTCATAGCATCACCCGTGCATTCGCACTTCCTCATGCTTCCCTTCGGGGAAATGTGGGGGAATTTTTTTGTCAGGAGAACAGAAGCGCGCAATCAGATTTTTTTTTGACGCTGAAGGAACACGGTGGACGATGTCTAGATCACCCCTTGACACAGGGCATTCAATCTTATCACCGATGGCTTGAACGATGGCCAAGCAGTCTTCCCCTTTTGTGAAAGGGGTCCCCTTGATTTCCACATTATTTTTACGCGAGTATTGTTCCATATCGTGAATTCGTTTCTCTAGTGCGGTGTTTTTGGATGTCAGGGCACCGTTCTCTGCTTTTAATAGCTTATTTTCTGCTTCTAGCTCTTCAACTGTTTTGCTCATGAAAGCAAGACTCTTGCCGTGCTCGTGCACTTCCTTTTTTAGGTTTTCTACTGTCAGTCCAGGCTGTGTCTCAAGTTTGAGACAAACCCTAGCAAAAACCTTATTCACAATGTCCGATATTCTGTTTTCAAAATTTTGCTCTAAGTGTTCTACTTTCTTCGTGAGTTCAGTCCCAGGCAGCGCAGGACTGTTCGGCCTAAAACAGGCCGGTGTACTTTGGCCGGTGATTTTCTGTCCGGCCGTTTTCCGGCAGCCATGTTCGGCCCATGTCCAAATGTGGGCCTTTTGGCCGTATACGGCCGTACTCCCATGGCTGTCCAACGGCCAGTGTCCGTCGGCCAGTCGACCGGCTTACGGTCATACGGGCAGATTTCAGCCGTAGGGCTCCGGCCATTCCAAAGCCACCCGTGTACGGCCGAAGTACGGCCGCCGGATTACAGCCGAGATGCGGTCGTCGGACTCAAGCCGGACTAAAGCTACCGGAAATACGGCCGTGCTACGGGCATTGGAGTTCAGCTACAGTACGTTAACTGTACTGAGGCCGGTCAATGCATGTCGCGAAAGCAGATGACTCATTCGCGCAGTGCAGAAGCAGCTCAAACCCAGCATTTTGGGTCCAATGCAGCCACATGAAAGTGAGCTCGCGCGCAACCACCAGCCGTCAAGCTTTCAGCGCAGCCTTGCTTAATTACCAGCCTCAGTTGACAACAAAATTCATTTATTAAACAGTGCTCACAAATTGTCGTTCCTTTAATTGCTGTGCCTCTTTTACTGCCCAACCCAGAAAATATTCAGTTCTTTGTAGAGCTTGAATAGATGTATTGTCCAGGTCCTCATATCCTCTGTGGGGCGGCTTACCTGTAATAAACGAGAAAAGAGGAGGGGGGGGGGGGCGGCGGAGGGCGCATACTTTAGTGGGTTGAATTTCAGAGAGATAAATTGCGCCGCTTTTAGCCAATTTCTTTTAGGGCAATATTCCGGAACACTTTCATGCTATGACTACATAAACTATTTTTATAACAGTTGCTTGACCAATTTTGCTGTATATAAAACCGGCGTGAATGCCTTTACGAAGCGTTTTGGTTCTCAACAAAACACTCAGGAGCATTTATTATAACTCCTTCACAAAAAAAGTATGTCCAGTTTTTGCCCATTTTTCTTCCAAAGACATTTCTACTCGATCAACTTTTCTGATGATCTTGGGCAGGGCTGATCCTAAGAAGGAGCGAACAGGTAGTTTCATTTTCAATCTATTTTAATGTTGTTTTCATGAGTATAGGTCCACACCACGTAATAGTCCAAAAGAACTTAATTTACTTCTAATGTCATACTACGTTAAAAAAATTCTCGACGCTTTGCGAATGACGCCCTGCTTCAGGTGGCTGCAGTTGTATACCTCTGTGTTCACGCAAGGAAAGGCGTAAAATTAGAGTTACATAATTTGTCTCAAACCAATAACATAGCAATAATAGCATGCATACAGGAAACCTTGCATACTGCAACGAATAGGGCAATAAATATTTTATTGGGCAAGGTTGAATCCGTAGGGTTCTCAACCCGTCGGAGGCAAACTTGCGCCTCTGGAAGTTTATTTATTTATTTATTTATTTATTTATTTATTTATCTATTTATTTATCAATTTATTTATTTTTATTCATTTATTTATTCATTGTTTTATTTATTTATTATTGATTTATTTCTTTATATTCATTTATTTATTCATTGTTTTATTTATTTATTTATTTTATGCCTGCTTGCCTTTGCATGCATTACAGAAGGGAGATACATAACACTAAGCATTAAATATGAGACAAAATAACAAGATAATTCTACAAAGCGCGCTTGAAATCGTCAATATAAACAGTTAATGCAATCATAGGTGGAAGATAATTACACCGCAGTATTGATGTAAAATAAAATGAATCGCGCAAGGCGCCACTTTTAAAGGAAAGTTAATAATTTGCTTTAAGCTAGCAGTCCCACTTTGCGATATGTAGAATGGCGCTTGGACATACTTCTCCCCTTCTACTTCAGTTTTCGAATGATAGATATTACGAAAAAAGTTCAACCTGTGGTTTCGTCTGTGATCTTTCACGTCCTGCCATTTCAGTTTACTTTTAATTTCTCTCATGCTAAGTTGAGCGTGACAATTACCTAATACGAATCGCACTGACATATTCTGTATGTTTTCGAGCGTATCAACCAGCTCTTTGGTGTAGGGATCCACGAAAACACATGCGTACTCCAAGATTGAGCGCACATGAGTGAAATTTTTATTTTCATTTATTTTCAGTTAGTTGGAGGTTCACTGAAATTTCGTCTCAGAAAGACAAAAGCATATGCAGCCGTAACGTTTATGGTGTGAACCTGCCTATTTAACCTCTAACCCCTCCCTAAATAAACTCCTAGGTATTTATATTCCTCGGCCGTTGTCGCAGCAGCATAATTTACGGTATACGTATTCAGTTGGAATTAAGGTTTTCTTGTAAAGGTGCCACGTTAGCACACTGTTTAACATCCAAAAACGTTTCTGAATCAGCACACCAGGATGTTATTAAATTCGAATAAAGCTTCAGGTATACGGAATCACGTTCATTCGCTATAGTCCGGTAAACTACACAGTACTTTTTAACAAAGTTATAGGGCCAATAGTAATAATAATGCAAAAACCGATTCATTCAGTTCATAGGACGAAATGTACTACGCAGAAGGGGATATGGAACACCATCATTTCCTTTTTTTGCAGTCCAAGAATATACAGTCAACCACTGTAAGCTTATAAGAACCAAATCGTGCGTGAACTCAACAATCTGCGTTGAGCAAGAAAATCCTGACAAAATCCGTGTTTGCTAGGATTAGGATGCTGGCGATTATGTTTAACCAAATGAGTCATATCCCAAGAGTAGCTAAGCTCACCTTCAAACATCGGAACTAAATTAACAGCTAGGCTTCGTCAGCTACAAGGCTCTGTTGTTATCGCAAATTTAAAATAGTTTTTTTTCTAAATAGGCAGTCGTAAAATCCCATGAAGTAACATAGTGCAGGGCATGAAGTTGATCCTACCAATGCGCGAGCGAGTCTCTTCTACGATTATCACCAACAACATAGTGCAACATTGCTTGTCGCAGTTTAATTGTACGCAGAATAACTTGCGCTTTTGCTCGCACTTGCCTTTCTTTGGTGGGGAGTCCTTAACATGGTGGCGTTTTAGCTCCTGCGTGGTGGCCGCTTGCTCGACGCCCTTGAAGGCCAGTTATTTGGTGAACCATCTTCATCTCGGATCGGACATCTCTGCCGGGTCGATGTCTCCAATGCTCTCCATTTCTTGAGGGGGCGAATATCCTCGAGCTGATGCGTCGACAAAGCCGGCGGCAGAGGCGTCGTAGCGGCGATGACTGGCGAGGCTTAGCTCACCCGTCGGTGTGGCACAGTCTTCTTGTGGCAATAAATGACATTTTGATGGCCTGAAACGTTCCCTGCTAATGTCCAGTGAGTCCTTGCACCTTGCCCGTTCACCGAGAACACTCATTACTGTTTGAAAAACGATGTTCGTTCATTTAAAACGTAGAAACACGGAGCGGATGAAAAACGCGTCCCCGTCGTTCGGCTCCCTAACGGCTTTTTCTGCCCCCAGGAAAAAACCAGTCGGTCTCCTTCCAAACACGTCTTTGCATGAATTCTCGGCGCCCAGGCGCGTGCCGTTGTTCGGCTGTATGCCGTTTGCCGAAAAAACGACGTATAACCAGATACCTTACGTAGGCCGGTCTCCTCTTGAACACCGGTTGCCATATATTCGGTGGCCATTCGCTTGCCGTAATTCGGCCGAGGACAGCTAACCGAATGAAAAACGTATATTCTGGGGCCGTACGTCGGCCGGTATCCTTCATAACACTGGTTGCCCGAAGAAAACGAATATTCTACCGCCGGACGCGCGGTTCACCGTTGAAACAACGAATGCACGGCAGCCGCGCTCCGGCCGGTCTCCTTTCGAACACCAACTGCCGCAAGAATACGCATATTCTGTGGCCGGTCGCTAGCCGTGCTTCGGCCTGTTACCGCTTCCCGAAAAAAAAAACGGATGCCCTAGGGCCGTACTTCGGCCGTTCTCTTTCTCAACATCGGCAGCCGTAAGAGAACTGAATATCTGGCAGCCGGTTAGCTGCCGTTGTGCGTCCGGACACGGGCGGACGGAAAAATACCGAAGCGCTGGTTGCCGAATGTTGGCCGTTCAACGCATGATCAGTGGCTGCCAGAACCTGGATGCTGGCCGGACATGCCAGAAAGCGGCCATAGACGGGCCGGTCTTGGGGCACACTTTCTGTGCCGCCTGGGGTGTTTGTAGGCATAGTCTCAGCTCACTAATAACAACAAAACCAACAGCAAAACCACCAGCAGCAGCAGTCGCGGTAACAGGCAAAGGTGGGTTGGAAAAAATTGAAGAGGCACCTGTGCGTAGAAAGATTGATCCTTAGTGCAGCTCTACTCAGCCACGACCGCTGCTGCTGAATGGTGGTCCTCCGTTGGCGTGGTTCCTTTTGTAGGTTCCACAGCTACCGGTTGCGGAGTGGTGGGCAATTTCCGAGATGGGCTGGGATAATCGGAGTGGTAGCGCAGGCGCTGGTCGCTCCGTAGTCCTCGTACACGTGCAGCTGACGATGCGCTCACGAACCTGTGCGTAGAAAGATTGATCCTTAGTGCAGCTCTGCTCAGCCACGACCGCTGCTGCTGAATGGTGGTCCTCCGTTGGCGTGGTTCCTTTAGTAGGTCCCACAGCTACCGGTTGCGCAGTGGTGGGCAATTTCCGAGATGGGCTGGGATAATCGGAGCGGTAGCGCAGGCGCTGGTCGCTCCGTAGTCCTCGTACACGTGCAGCTGACGATGCGCTCACGAACCTGTGCGTAGAAAGATTGATCCTTAGTGCAGCTCTGCTCAGCCACGACCGCTGCTGCTGAATCTTCTTGTGGCCATAAATGGCATTGATGGCCTAAAAGGTAAACTTGTAATGTCCACTGGGTCCCTGCACCTTGCCGGTTCATCCACTACCATTCATTACTGCTTGACAAATGAAGTTCGTTCATTTAAAGCGTATACACACCGAGCGGATTCAAAACGTGTCTGAATCGCTCAGCTCCCTAACGAATTTTTTCCACACCGAAGGATTGATTGACTGATTGTAGGGTTTAACGCGCCGACGCAACGCAGGCGATGAGGCGCGCCGTAGTGGAGGGCTCCGGATTAATTTTGACCACCTGGGGATCTTTAACGTGCGCCGAAATCTCGTACACACGGGCATTTTTGCTTTTCGCCTCCATCAGAAAAGCGACCGCCGCGGCCGGGAATCGAACCCGCGACCTCGTGCTCAGCAGCGCAATTCCTCACCGAAGGAAGAACCCGACGTACACCGGCGGGTCTCCTTACAAACATCAGTTGTGCATGGGTTCTCAGCACCCAAACGCGAGTCGTTGTTCGGCTGTACCCAGCTTAACGAAAACAATGACGTGTACCCTGAGAGAGAGAGAGAGAGAGAGAGAGACACAGAGAGAGAGAGAGAGAGAGAGAAAGAGAGAGAGAAAGAGAGAGAGAGAGTAAATGTTTATTGAAAAGGAGAACAGGTCGGCCTGAGAAATTGATCTTGGGCCTGCTACTTCCCTCTGGGGGGAGGGTACTGGGGGCAGAAAGAGAAAGGAATGAATATGGAAGGTATGGGAAATGACAATGAAAGCGACAAATGAACTATGTACAAGCAGTAAAACCAATAAACGTCTCACGTACAACGGGGTGCTGAATCAGATGACTACAGTTCACTTTTCAGCACACTACTAACATCCATGAAAAAAAAAAGAAACTGCTAAAACATTATTTCGCAGCCTGTTCAATTTTGTCGCAACCTAGAGGCGAGAATCCAAAGAGGAGTCACCAAGAAATGTAAACAGGGCTTTAATGGCTAGGCTTTGCTTCCTGTTGTCAGCACACGTGCCCAAAATATTTTGTTCGGACAGAGGGTGAGTGTCCAAGCGTAGTAAAGCTGTATCAAGGTTCATTCGCTCAGTAGAGTACTTTGGACAAGCACTAAGCAAATGTTCAATAGTCTCACGACAACCGCACAGAAGGCAGTCTGGGCTGCCCTCTCGTCCGATTATGTGAAGATACTTCCGAGTCAATGCTACTCTAAGACGCAGCCTGTGTAGCAGTGTCTCTTGACATCGGCGAAGACGAGGAGCATGACTGACCCAGAACTTCTGCTCTGGATCGAGCTTGTGAAGGCGTTCATGTCGATTCTGCGGGTCCGACGAATGCAAGACTGCAACTTGTTTACGTGCTCCGTAGAGTATCGCGTTAGCATCCTGCCTTGTGATCGGTATAGACAGGAGAGTTCCATTGTGGTGTGCCTGCTGTGCTTCTGCATCCGCCAACTCATTTCCAGCGATGCCACAGTGACTTGGTATCTACTGAAACACCACCGTGTGACCCTTTTCATTCAACTCTTTAAACAGGATAGCGACATCAGTAATCAGCTGATCGTACGCGCCTCGCTTCATTGGGTACCTTAGTACCTGCAGCGCTGGTTTGCAGTCGCAAAAGATAATCCACTGCTGTGAACTTTCACAAGAAATAGTGCGGAGCGCTTCGCGTAAACCGACGAGTTCTGCTGCGGTAGACGACGTCCTGTATGCAATCTTGAAACGTTGGGTCAGGTCCTTCCGAGGCATAACCACTGCCGCTGCCGACGAAGACGCCGTGACCGAGCCGCCAACAAAAACATGCGACGCCTCTCCGTACTGATGTAAAATAGTGAAAGTTGTCTAAATACCGAAGACGCCATGTAGGATTTTTTACCGATTCCAGGAATCGACAACCGCACCTGTAGATCAGGTACAACCCATAGAGGCACTTCTGATATTTTGGCAACTGCAAATCTGAATGGAATCAACTGTTGCTGCGCCGAAATACTTCGGGAGTAGTTGAGACCCCACGTCGGCTGTAGTACTCCTGAACAGCGGTTGCCAAATATTCTGCGGCCATTCGCTTGCCGTAGTTTAGGCTGAAGAATGCCAACAGAACAAAAAAGATAAATTCTGGGGCCGTACGTCGGCCGGTCTCTTTTATAAAACCGGTTGCCCGTAGAAAACTAATATTCGGCCTCCGGACGCGCGGTTCACCATAGGAAGAGCGAATTCGCGGAAGCCGACCTCCGGCCGGTGTCCTTCCGAACACCGACTGGCACATGAATACAAATATTCTTTGGCCGGTCGCTTGCCTTGCTTCGGCTGGGCATCGCTTTCCGAAAGAAAAACGCATGCCCGAAGGCCGTCCTTCGCCAGTCTTTTTCTGAACATTGGCCGCCGAAAGTAAACTGTATATCTGGCAGCCGGGTACCTGCCGTTGGGTGTCTGAACACGGGCGGCCGGAGAAATCCCGAAGTGTTGAGGGCTGAACGTGTGCTGTTCAAGTTGCCATCAGTGGCTGCCAGAACCTGGTTGCTGGCAGGACTTGCCAGAAGTTGGCCATAGACGTGCCTGTCTTGGGACACAGTTTCTGTGGCGCCTGCCGTGGATGTGTAGTCGAGCAGTTTATTTTTCCCTCGTCCAAAATTTCGTGTCGCAGATCGTGTGCTGCAGAGTCAGCTGTCAGCATGGGTAAACTGACGTCACGGCCTATCCGTCGATAACTCTGCCTTTCTCGATATAAACCAAGACAAAACTTGCAATGAGGAATCTGCAGAATAACATTGAACTGAACTCAACATCCGGAAAGAAGACAACTGGTTCCAATTAGCAGGGCCAAGTTAAGTTCACCGGATATGATTGGCATCTGTGCGAAAATTTAAAGGCCTAATTGAGGGCAATATGCAATGCTTTAATTAATGACTGCGGACACTGAGACGGTTCTTGGTTATTGTTCTTGCTATCCGACTCTTTACTTATACTATTTCTGCGTGCTTTATCAGTTTTATCTTACTATATATATATATATATATATATATATATATATATATATATATAAATATATATATATATATATATTTAGCGAATCAGAATCGGAAATGAGGGGCTCGTTGAAAATAAGACAGAAATAAAATTTGGCAGTCAAGAAAACCTCGAAAGCAAAGGGGAGGATATGGTAGGTCATTGAAACAGATAAAGAATTTCGAATCTGTTTCAATGACCTACCATATCCTCCCCTTTGTTTTCCGAGGTTTTCTTGACTGCCAAACTTTATTTCTGTCTTAAATATAT